>NC_089250.1:247807952-248407952 GCF_963930625.1 Muntiacus reevesi
GTTCTGGCAGATCTACATTGAGGGACAGGATGAACCACGGTAAGGCAGAGCCTGAGGGACTGGGCTCCCCCAGGTAGGGGATCAGATCACCCACTTAGGCCCCTCATTTACCGCAGGTGTTTACATGAGTGGAAGCCTCATGATGGGCGGCCCCTCTCCTGCCTCCTGTTCTGTGACAACCACAAGAAACAGGATCCTGAGTGAGTGAGTGGGCAGGCCGGAGGGTGGTGGACTGGACCGTGGGCTACCATAAAGGGCCGCCCCGCCAGCCACTCAATGCCTTGCTGCTTTGCAGGGTCCCTTTCTGGAGGTTCCTCATTACTGGCGCTGACCAGAATCGGGAGCTGAAGATGTGGTGCACGGTGTCCTGGACCTGCCTGCAGACCATTCGGTAAGCAGGGGCTGTGGTGCTGGGCAGGGGCGAGCTTGGTGATATGGGTTCTTTCCATCCTCAGTCTCATTTATCCTGCCTCTTCCCCCCATCCAGCTTCTCCCCAGATATCTTCAGCCCCGTGAGTGTGCCCCCCAGCCTCAAGGTTTGCCTGGACCTCTCAGCGGAATATCTGATCCTCAGTGATGTGCAGCGGAAGGTGGGCTGCAGTGGGGGCAGAGCGGGTAGCATCGGGGGGATGAAGATGTGTGTGGCTCATCTGGGGCCTTCCTATCCCCTGAACTCAGCTGTGACCTTGCCGCCCGTGCAGGTCCTCTATGTGATGGAACTGCTGCAGAACCAGGAGGAGGGCCGGGCCTGCTTCAGCTCCATCTCTGAGTTCCTTCTCACCCACCCTGTACTGAGCTTCGGTATCCAGGTTGTGAGCCGCTGCCGGCTGCGGCACACAGAGGTGCTGCCTGCCGAGGAGGAGAACGACAGCCTCGGGGCCGGTGAGCTGCTCAGGGTCGGGGGTCTGTGTTGGAAGGCAGGGGAGTGCTGAGGTACAGAGTGTCAGGGGCTCAGTTGTCCACTTTGTCCTTGTAGACGGGACCCACGGAGCAGGTGCCATGGAGTCTGCAGCCGGCGTGCTCATCAAGCTCTTCTGTGTGCACACTAAGTAAGCGTGTTGGGGGGGGCCACCTGTGCCCGGTCAGCCCCTCCCTACCGTGCTGCCTCTGACTGTCGTCTTCTCCCTCTGCTCGTCCTGCAGGGCATTGCAGGACGTCCAGATCCGCTTTCAGCCACAGCTGAACCCTGACGTTGTGGCCCCACTCCCCTCACACCCTGCCCATGAAGACTTTGGTGAGTTAAGGGTGAGAGGGAAGTAGGTTTTGACCGGGGTGTGAGATCTGACTAAAGAGGCAGGCTTCCCCACAGCATTTGGAGAGTCTCGGCCTGAGCTGGGCTCAGAGGGCCTGGGATCGGCCACTCAAGGCTCCCAGCCTGACCTCCGACGTATCGTGGAGTTGCCTGCACCAGCTGACTTCCTCAATCTGAGCAGTGAGACCAAGCCCAAGCTGATGACACCTGACGCCTTCATGACGCCCAGCGCCTCCCTGCAGCAGGTGTGCTTGGGAGGAGTGGGCCTCGGGGAAGGTGGTACCTGGGGATGCCCTCCATGGCCACAGCCCTCATTCTCCATGTTTCCCCAGATCGCTGCATCTCCCAGCAGCAGCAGCAGCAGCAGCTCCTCTCTCACAGCCGTGTCTGCCATGAGCAGTACTTCGGTCGTGGACCCCTCCTTGCCCAGGTGAAGTGAGGGGCAGGGTGAGGGGCAGGGGCTGGTGCCAGGTGACGCCAGGCTCTGTCTGCTTACACCTCATCCTCCTGCCAGCAGGCCACCTGAGGAGCTGACCTTGAGCCCCAAGCTACAGCTGGATAGCGGTCTGACCATGAGCAGCAGCAGCCTGCAGGCAAGCCCACGTGGGCTCCTGCCCGGCCTGCTCCCAGGTCCGGCCGACAAACTGACTCCCAAAGGGCCTGGTCAGGTGCGTGTGTGGGTGTGTGAAGTGCGGGGTGGCAGGCGTATGAGGGTGGGGAGGCTGGTGGTGATTTCCCAGTTTCCTGTGTGCTGGTCCTACTCTGCCTCAGATAGCCCATGTTTCCCCTGAGGGTATCTTAGCCTGCGGTGTCCCTGGAGAGCAGCCCCTCAGCCTCTCTTCCCCACCTCCTCTCCTGACTGTGACCATTTATGACTTGTGTCCCTGTCCTCCGTGCCCGATCTCGCATCACTGCGCACACCAGTGCATCATCTCCATACTTGTTTTAGCCCTACCTCCCACCATTTAAGTCTTATCTTGGCCCCCTCAGGTGCCTACTGCTGCCTCTGCACTCGCCCTGGAGCTGCAGGAAGTGGAACCCCTGGGGCTGCCTCAGGCTTCCCCCAGCCGCACCCGCTCCCCCGATGTTATCTCCTCAGCCTCCACTGCCTTGTCCCAGGACATCCCTGAGATCGCATCTGAGGCACTGTCCCGTGGCTTTGGCGCCTCCGCTCCTGAGGGCCTAGAGCCAGACAGCATGGCCTCAGCAGCCTCGGCACTCCACCTGTTGTCCCCAAGGCCCCGGCCAGGGCCTGAGCTTGGCCCCCAGCTTAGTCTGGATGGGGGCCCTGGGGATGGGGATCGGCATAGTACCCCTTCCCTCCTGGAGGCAGCCTTGACCCAGGAGGCCACGGCCCCTGACAGTCAGGTCTGGCCTACAGCCCCAGACATCACTCGCGAGACCTGCAGCAGCCTGGCCGAGAGGTGAGGAGCTTGGAGGGTAGGCGGGGGGAGTGTGCCAATGGTAGGGGCTTCAGGTAGAGTCATCCACCACTGACTTGGCCTGGCCCTCCCCAGCCCCCGGAATGGCCTCCAAGAAAAGCACAAGAGCCTGGCCTTCCACCGACCACCTTACCACCTGCTGCAGCAACACGACAGCCAGGACGCCAGCGCAGAGCAAAGGTAGGCACCACCCTGCACCTTTCCTCTCCCAGGAGGGCCAGCCAGTGGGCAGGTGCCTATCTCTGTCCTTCCTCTTCCCGCAGTGACCATGATGACGAGGTGGCCAGCCTCGCCTCTGCCGCAGGGAACTTTGGCACCAAAGTGCCCACTCCACGTCTTCCAGCCAAGGACTGGAAGACCAAGGGATCCCCTCGGGCCTCACCCAAGCTCAAGAGAAAGGGCAAAAAGGATGACGGGTAGGGGGGTCCCAGGGCCAGGGAGGGGGTGGGCTTCAGGCTGCCTGCGTGACGTGGCCTGAGGTGCTTCTCACCTATGGCAGGGATTCATCCTTGGGATCCCGGCTCACAGAGCACCAGGTGAGTGAGCAGAGAGAGTCCCTTTCTGCTTCTGGGACTCCTGCCTGTGGGGGTGGGGGTGGGGTGGCCAGACCTTCCCCTGGTCTGATGTGGGGGATGGGCAGGGCAGGCATCAGGTGACTTTTGATGTTACTGGCAGGTGGCAGAAACCCCTGAGAACTGGCCGGCACTGATCTGGCAGCAGCAGAGAGAGCTGGCACAGCTGTGGCACAGCCAAGAAGAGCTGCTGCAGCGCCTATGCACCCAGCTTGAAGGCCTTCAGAGCACCGTCACAGGCCACGTGGAGCGAGCCCTGGAGTCAAGGCACGAGCAGGAGCGTATCCTTGGGGGCGGGGCGCAGCTGGGCAGAGGGACAGGGAGGCAGCCGTGTTCTCAGCCCAGGACGGTATGTGGGACCTCCTCTGGGTCTGTTCCTTAGCGACAGCACAGAGCGGCGACTGGAGCGGGCCCTGGCTGAGGGGCAGCAGCGGGGTGGGCAGCTGCAGGAGCAGCTGACGCAGCAGCTATCCCAGGCACTGTCTTCAGCGGTAGCAGGGCGGCTGGAGCGCAGCATACGGGATGAGATCAAGAAGACGGTTCCTCCGTGTGAGTTTCACATGGAGACTTCTGGGTGGGCCAGATTCGAAGGGCCTTCTCCCTGTCAAACCTCATCTCATGGCTCAGCCTCTCCCTTCTTCTCATGTCCCAGGTGTCTCCCGCAGTCTAGAGCCCGTGGCTGGCCAGCTCAGCAACTCGGTGGCCACCAAACTCACAGCTGTGGAGAGTAGCATGAAAGAGAACATCTCTAAGCTGCTCAAGTCCAAGGTGCTGTAGGGCCCAAGGTGAGGGAAGTGAGTGGTGGGCATGAGCTCAAGACTCAACTTAGCCCCTCCTCCACCCCTAGAACTTGACAGATGCCATTGCCCGAGCAGCCGCAGACACGTTACAGGGACCAATGCAGGCCGCCTACCGGGAAGCCTTCCAGAGCGTGGTCCTGCCTGCCTTCGAGAAGAGCTGCCAGGCCATGTTCCAGCAAATCAATGACAGCTTCCGACTGGGCACACAGGAGTGTGAGTGGGGTCTTCTGCCTCAGGGAGGGAGAGGCCATCCTCTTCTCCTCATTGTCCCTCTCACGGCTCCCATGGTCACTTTTCAGACTTGCAGCAGTTGGAGAGCCACATGAAGAGCCGTAAGGCACGAGAGCAGGAGGCGCGGGAGCCTGTGCTGGCCCAGCTGCGGGGCCTGGTCAGCACCTTGCAGGGGGCCACGGAGCAGATGGCGGCCACTGTATCTGGCAGCGTTCGGGCTGAGGTGCAGCACCAGCTGCACGTGGCCGTGGGCAGGTGGGTGGCCTGGGCATGGAGCTAGGTGGTGGGTGTGGAAAGCGCCAGACTCGACCACATATTGACCTCGTCTCCCTCACTTGCCTCGCAGCCTGCAGGAGGCAATTCTAGCACAGGTACAGCGCATTGTGAAGGGCGAGGTGAGTGTGGCTCTCAAGGAGCAGCAGGCCGCCGTCACCTCTAGCATCATGCAGGCCATGCGCTCAGCCGCTGGCACACCTGTCCCCGCTGCCCACCTCGACTGCCAAGCCCAGCAAGCCCATATCCTACAGCTGCTGCAGCAGGGCCACCTCAATCAGGCCTTCCAGCAGGTAAGCCAGGCACTGGGCCCAGGTAGAGGCCAGTGTCTCCTGACAAGAGCCACATTCCCTGTCAGACTTCGGGTGGTCTGGCAGCAGATTTTCCTTCGTTCTCTTTGCCTCCAGGCCATTTCCCTTGCTTTTCCCTCTGCCTGGTCCCTGGATCCCTTTCTTTCTACCTCAGTCCACCTTGCTTCATCACCACCCTTCTCAGAAATCCTGATCCCCTAGAGAAACAGCAGCCCTTCAGTGCTCTCTCTGGGCCCCTGAGCAACTCCCTCAGGATGCCCTACTCCGTAGTCATCCTCTCCCAGGCCACATAGCCATACAAGCAGGCATTCCATCTTGACATCAGCTATAAACTCTGTTCTCTACTCAGGCCCTGACAGCTGCTGACCTGAACCTGGTGCTATACGTGTGTGAAACAGTGGACCCAGGCCAGGTTTTTGGGCAGCCACCTTGCCCCCTCTCCCAGCCTGTACTCCTTTCTCTCATCCAGCAACTGGCCTCTGATCTTGGCACTCGAACTGACCTCAAGCTCAGGTGAGTGGGAATAGTTGGGGACTAGAGCTGGGGTGAAGGTGGGTGAGCACTTCAAAGCAGAGACTCCCACTCCTTCCTGACTCCCCTCCCCCGGGTTCTGCACCAGTCCCCTCTGCCCCTGCCCATCTCAGGCTTTGAGACCTCCATTGTCAGCAGCCCCTCTGGGCCTCATTGCCACCAGGGGGCGTTCTCCTCTGCTGGAGGCCACCTATAGCCAGTCTTATTCCTCCATCCCCAGCTACCTGGAAGAGGCTGTAATGCACCTGGACCACAGTGACCCCATCACTCGGGACCACATGGGCTCTGTCATGGCTCAGGTGCGCCAGAAGCTCTTCCAGTTCCTGCAAGCGGAGCCACACAACTCACTTGGCAAAGCAGCCCGGCGTCTCAGCCTCATGCTGCACGGCCTTATGACCCCCAGCCTCCCTTAGCTAAGCCTCCTTTGTCCAAGGTGAGGTGGCACTGAAGGCCAACAGACAGGCTTAGGCCAGAGTAGGGTCATGCCTGCCCGTTACCTGCTCAGGCGCCCACATTTGGAGAGTTTTACGGGGATAGCACTGGCTATGGTCTGCAGGGTGTGGTAGCCAGCAGGTGTAGGCTGGGCCCAGGGTGGGTATTGTGCCTTCTTGGGTTCTGTCATGCCTGGAGCATAACCCCTGAGATTATGACCCCACTTAAGTTGAATTTTCCATGTTCCTTTTTACCTCTGATTTGGGTCTTTTTGTTTTTGAAAAAAAATTGAGAAATTCAAGTAAATGCTTTTGGAATAAAATGGAGTATGTGTGTGCTTTTCATGTGTCTTTGGTGTGACTTTGATAACTGCCCTGTCTTAACCTGCCCCCTCTCTTCTCCCTGTGCGGAGCTCTGTCTAGGCCAACCCATCCCACGGGGCCTGAACACCACCCTCATCTGCCCAGCTACTCTCCCAGATCTCTCCATCTCCGAGGCAAGGGCCCCCCAGGGTCAGCTCAGCACCCCACTATGCTCCTGGGTTCTCCTCTCTGGAGTCCCTCCCTCCTCTTTTGCCTATTGGAACTGGGGTGGGGCTTCTGGGTGGCTGAGCCCCGCCCCCCATCCAATCACAGTGCCTCCTCCCGGAGGCTGGGCCGAAGGGCTGCCCTCCAAGCTGCTAGCCCTGTTAGTAGGCTCCCAGCTGGGGATGATGCGCTGCTGCTGCTGCTGTCACCACCGGCAACCGCCCTGTGCACTGGGGCTGTTGCTGTTGCTGCTGCTGCCACCCCTCGGTGAGTGCCCAGGCCCAGACTGTCCACACACCCTCTCCACAGGCTGGGTATAAGTTGTGTGGGAGCTGAGGCACAGCCTTCCTGAGTGCCGAGAGCCAGGGTGGAGAGGTGAAAGGGCTCCAGGGAGGGAAGAATGTGATCCAGTGACTGAAAGATGTAAAGTGAGGGTTGTGAACTGAACTGTAGTTTCAGAGGGAAAAATCCCCAAATTCCACAGTCTGATAAGCAGAAGCTTGACCTCTTGCAGGACTCCCAGACCAACCCCAGGATCTCTGAGGTCCTCTCCTAGGGTTGGGCCTGGATCTCAACCCCCTCTATCCTGACCCATTGGGAAACACCTGTGTTCAGGGAGGTGTCTAGGCTGCAGAGAAACTGGCCTTTGCCAGGGGCCCCGTCCCCCTTACCCATGTCCATGCTCCTTCAATTGGACTGTTCTCACCTGACCTGGGGCCCAGAACTCGGAGAAAGTCAACCCCTGGGATGAGACTTCTTCCCCCATGCCCACCTATCCTGTCTGGGTCCTTCTAGAAGGGGGTGGAAGCAGGTGGTCCCCAGGTGTGCCACTTGGTTCCCTAGGGTGCCCCTTTCAAGCTGAGTCACGTCCCCAGAAAGCGCCCTGGTAAACAAGCCTCTGGGAGTTGGGGGGTTGAGGGTGCGCTGCCTCATCCTATCAATTAGTCTCCACCCCGACCCGCAGTCCCTGTATCTCCCCTGGCAGCAGCTGCAGCGGGCCCAGGCCGCTGTGACACCATATACCAGGGCTTTGCTGAGTGTCTCATCCGCTTGGGAGACGGCATGGGCCACGGAGGCGAACTGGAGACCGTCTGCAGGTATGGGCAGGTGCGCGGGCAACACCACCCTTGGGATCTGAACCTTTTCCCTCCCATCCCAAAGCCCCCCCTGCCCCACCTAATTCCCCTAACTCCATACCCTTAACAGGTCTTGGAATGACTTCCACACCTGTGCCTCACGAGTCCTATTGGGCTGCCCGGAGGAGGCAGCTGCCGTGTGGGAGTCACTACAGCAAGAAGCTCGCCGGGCCCCACACCCAGATAACTTGCACACTCTCTGTGGCACCCCTGTGCGCCTTCAGGAGCATGGGGTGGGCCCAGAGACCAACCAGGAAACCCTGCGGGCAACAGCGCCGGCACCCACCCCGGCCCCCATGCCCCCGCTGCTGGCAGCTGCTCTGGCGCTGGCCTGCCTCCTGGGGCCCCTGGCCTAGCCAGTCCAGTTGGGTAGTGGCACCCCCGCCTCCAGCCGTGCTCTGGTGGCTGCCGTCGGCCTCCTCAGAGCACACTTGGCTTTCATTAAAGGTATTTATATTTGTACTAAGTTCCTTCCTTTCTTTCTGCTGAGGCCCGCTCAGCTGGGGTTGAGGCCTCCAGAAACTGATCCCCAAGATAACATGGGCGGGGCCGAAGGCTGCCACAGGGGACTCAGTCTTTTTCCTCACAAACACCCATTACCCAGGAGTAGGGCAGAGCTTTCCACTGCCAGCAGGTTCCAAGATCTCTGTCCGGGAATGTCTCTATCTCCGTTCTCCCAGGCTGGCACTCCTGTCTTCCTGCCCCTCCTGTCCTGGCCTGTAGGGGCCTTGTGAGGTGGTAGAGCATCCCCATCCCCACTCCCAGCCAGTCCACCCCTCTCCCAGTTTCCAGGCTCCTGACCATCTCACCTCATGCTCCCTCTGCTGAACTACCCCCTTAGCCTTCAAGACACAGTTCAGATTAAGTACTCTTTCCTCTCCTTCTCTGGGGTTATGGCTCATCTGAGGGGAGTCTGTTCCAGAAGACGGGGAAGCCCTGTTGGAGTCTACATTCAAGTCTCTGAGGTGATCGGGAGCAGCAGAAACTGGGTCACAATGAGGGTTCTTCTGGCCTCTGCTCTGCACAAGCTTGTTCTCTGAAAAGAGGTGTGCTGCATGAGGTCAGAGAAATCCTGGAGGACTTTCTGGAAGCACAGATGAATGTGCCCTGTGTGAGGAGCCCCTGTTCTTCATGGTGGAGAAGAAGAGCAAGAATCAGCATGAGCAGAATCCTGAGGGAAGAGGAAGGCCTCAGAGAGGGGGAGACCCTCTACCATCCCTGCCGGGACCCTCTACCAAGTTCACTCCCACATGACTTGAGTGAACACTGCCATGGCCTCCTCACTGGCTTCTACTTTATTCTCCATTGAACAACTGATCCTGATATTAAATTCCTTTTCATTGTCTGCAAGACCCTATGTCAGTCAGCTGTGTGTCTATGTAGGATGGTTTATTCAGTCTACTGAGTAACTCCCACTCTATAGTAGCACAGAGGAATGATCTACCTGCTCAGTCCTTGGAGTAAGGGGAGGTTTCAGAGAAGCATGATAGAGAGTGATAGGTGGTAAAGAAGACAGAGTTACAAATGGTGGAGGAGAAGTGGGGCTGAGTTGGAGAGGACTTTACAAGAGGGGCCCGAGGAATCAGCTGGGAGGGAAGGACGGGTGGAAGTCCAGGACTTGTCAGGCCAGGTTTGCACTAAAGCACGTGCTGGGAGGTTGTTGACCCTAGGACAGAATCAGGCCTGGTAGGACCCTTGCTTAGGCTCCAGGGTGACAGGAGCCTCCAGAGACCTCCACTCTACTTCATCCAGAGGAGCCCTACTTCAGCTTCCCAAACACCCTCTCATTCCAGTTAGCTAAGATGCCTCAATTAACTCACTCTGCCCTGTCTTTGCTCCTATACTTCCTTCACCTGTACTTTTATCCCCACTTCGCTCTCCCAACCATTCCTTACCCATCTTCTGAAAGTTCAGGCCAAAAAAACCCAGATCCACCCCCTGCTGACCACCAGTATCTTCTGGAAGGAAATGCCGGACTTTTATTCCTCTGGATCTTTATGCATCTATTCTCTGTGCTCAGAATTCCCTTCCTTATTTTCTCCTGGCAAACTCCTACTTCTTGTTCAGGATCCCCTCCTCCCTATCCCTGAATCCAGGCTGATTCAGAAGCCTCCTTCAGGTCCACACAGCTCCCAGGCTTCCTTCTGTCTCAATGCTGATAGCACTGGCTCACTGGCTTGTTACTGTCTGGGTCTAGGTCCGAATTCCCCACCGTGGATTCCCCAAGGGTCCTCTTTGTGTCTCCAGCACCCAACATAGGGGTGGGGATAAAGAATGCACTTGTGGGAGTGTGTGGAATGTAAGACAGAATCACTAAAACCTGCAGAGGAAATGTTACAGTCAGCAAGAGCTTGGCCTAAGAATGACTTCAGTATGGAGGGTGTGTACTCTTTGGGCTCTTAACCTGAGTATACTATTGAGAGGGATGGTGCTGGGGCTCCAAACCCCAAAAATCTTCCCAGAGCTACTTGAGGTGGGAGGCCAGGAGCAGCCTGCTTCCAGGAGCAGGGGCTCTGTTGTGTTGGCCAGCCATCAAGGGGATTACCATCCTCCTGCTGTGACCTACTTTCCCCTGGTTTTTGCTCCCTAAGTCCCTGCTCTTCCCTGGAATTGAGTGACCTGGAGTGTATGCATGGGGTTGGGGGTGGGGACAGAATCTGCTCTCTGGCCAGGGGCTTAAGAGCTTTGTGTGTTTTATCCCAGAGCTGGAGAGAAGGGGTGGGCTGATAGCCAACTGGACTGGGTCCTAGACACAGCTGCCCAGGGCAGAGTATCATGGTAATGGTGCTTCTCACATTTGCAGCTCTGCAGACATGGAATAGCTATTGTTCAGGGGAAAATCTGGGGGCTAGATATCCTGAGCCCAGTCCCCCTCGCATCAACGTACCTCTTTGTCTCAGAGCTCTGGAGTTCTTCACCAGAGCCCAGCACCTGCCCACAGCTTGCTCAATAAATATCTATTGAATTAATTTGCTGAATTTCTGTAAGATAGAGGTGTGGATTTCTAAACCCCATTAACCTTGGGATTCTATATTATTTTCTATCCTCACAATACCTGTGGGGGTCAGGATTTTTATCCCCATTATACAAATAAGAAACATGAGGCTATAGCTTCCCCTGGTAGTTCAGGGGTTGGGAATCTACCTGCCAATGCAGGGGACACAGGTTCAATCCCTGGTCCAGGAGGATCCCACATATCATCCAGGCACAACTACTGAGCCTGCATGCCTAAGAGCCTTTGCTCTGCAGTAAGAGAAACTACCACAGTAAGAAGCCTGTGCACCACAACAAATAATAGCTCCCATTTGCTGCAATTAGAGAAAACCCAAGCACAGCAACAAAAACCCAGTTCAGACTACATAAATAAAATTTTAAAAAAAGAAAACAAACAAACCAACATGGGGTTTAGGAAGGGGAAGATATCTTCCTTAAGTTCATGCAACTGTGGAAGTGTCGGAGCTGGGATATAATTCCGTTTGTTTGGCCCCTAAGTTCATTCCTTGAAGCATCACACTAGACATACGGAAATAATTTTTGAAGTTTTTTTTTTTTTTTGCCAACCAGCTTGCAGGGATCTTAGTTCCCCAACCAGGTATCAAACCTGTACCCGCCCCCCCCCCTCCCCCAGGTAAAACACAGAGTCTTCCTCTGGACCACCAGGGAAATCCCTAGAAGTTTTATTTTTTTAATCTTTTATGAAGCCCTAGGACATAAAACAGGCCATGTCTTATGATGTTAATATATGTTTAGGTTTAAAGTATAAGATTAACTTATACAGTCAAAGACAATTCCATGTATGAAATAAGAGTTCAATAAAAAACTTAATAAACCGACTAAAATGAGGAAGATGTATGGAGATTACAATCTCTTTGCTACTTGAAAGTAGTCGTGGCCGAGTGGTTAAGGCGATGGACTAGAAATCCATTGGGGTTTCCCCGCGCAGGTTCAAATCCTGCCGACTACGGCATCTTTCCCTTATAATGATTCCCTTATAATGATTCCTACTGGGGCATAGCCAACTTAGAAAGAATGCTATTGCCTTGAAGAAAGAACCCAGGTTCTTTTCCAATCTTGCTCTTTATGGTTGCCCGGTGAAAAGTTCCACATTGCACTCCAACAGTAATGGTAAAAATACTATTTTAAAAAGGGGTAAAAACCCCTTTATTGAGACATCTATTAACATTTTATGCTCCCTACCCCCAACTGGGTTGATTGTAGATAATTCTAATCCTATAGAATTGTTAATGGTAACAATTTTTTTTCTTTAATCTACTTGCTTTGCAGGATATATCAATGCTTAAATTTAGTCAAAATAACATTTAAAACGGACAAGCAAAAAAAAAAGTTACTTCGTAACTACTTCGTAGTTGTCCCCAAACTGATTTCACCGATTCTCAAGTTAACTACTTCCAACTCCGCTGTGATCAAATTCAACACCTCCGCTGAGGTCAAATTCAACACATCTGAGTGCCTGAATTATTTTAACGGCAGTTTAAAAAAATATAGATTTCTTAATTACATTTAGACCGATCCTTTGCGGAGTTCCAGAGACACTTCCAGAAACCCCTTAAAATGCACTACGTCCCCAAACTCGCACTATAAAGCGCCCTCCACGTCAACCAGGACCTTGGAACGTTCCCCCTACTACCCACGGTGCCTGCCCAAACCTAGGGTCGAGACACCTGGAGATACAGAGACACTCCCTCCGGGAAAAGAGAACGACCCTGTACTTAAGACGTTGATTGGCAGGACAGGCTCGGAGCGCAACCAACCGCGTAGCCGGCTCTCCCGAGCCCGCCTCCGCCCCGCCCCGTGGGAGGCTGGGATTTGTTTTGGCGTCAAGCGCGCGCTGTGATGACGCCACGACGCTGACGCCTGAGGATGGCGGCCGCGGTGGTGGCCGTGGCTATACCCGCGGCCCGGAGAGGGTCAGCACAGTCGCTCAGACGCCGAAGAGCCCGCCGCCCGCGCGAGGTGAGGCGGCCCAGCTCAGGGCGACAGCCCCATGGGCGGGAGGGGCTGACGAGCTGCAGCTCCGGTCGCTTTCTGGAGAACTGGGCCCATTCCTGCCCAGCCCGGAACCCTCGGCCCATGCCCGAAGTCCTCGGCCCATGCAGGCTGCGCCGGGGCCTACGGGACTGCGGAGCAGGCCAGGCTATGGCTGCTTGGGGTCCCCAGTGTCCACGACTTAACTGGCTTTGAACATGCTGCTGTGCTGGGTAGCGCGTCTCAGGGCCAGGTGGACGTGGTCAGCTGACCTGCCTGCTGGCCAACCGGTCGGCGTTGGTCAGGGTGAACTAACCTGGTTGTCCTCACTGCCTTCTCGTGTCTGGCACCTACTCCACACCTCCTCCTTTGCGACTGAACGCCAGGGCTGGGAGACAGCTGGTCGCTTCCTTATTCAGGCTGGGGAAGAGCATACCCAAGTCGAGCCGGGTCGCCTGCTTTGCAAACCAGTTATCCCTCTACTTTTATAAGGGGAAATCCTGCTCCCCACGTTCACTCCCTCTCCTTGAAGCTGTGAAGTGCTAATTCCCACTTGAAAATCTGAATAAGTCCTTTCATTGCCTAAAACTGGCCTCTTGGTACCTACAGGATAAAGGCCAAGCCTCAAAGCAAGACGTTCAGGTCTTTTCATAATCTGGTAGAGGAATAACCCCGAGTCAACACCTGGGCCTTTCTGTCTCCTGTTTACAGTTTGGTGTTGGAAGTATGTTAATCTGCTCTTAACTTCGTGTTTTAATACCATTTTGCTTTAGATATGCAATTTTCTCACTTTGCAGTTCTCTTCTTTCCCCCCAGCAGTATGGAGATTTTACATCTGTCCCTTAAAATCCACCTTAGATTTAATTTCCCTGGAAACGCCTCCAGGAAAATATGTAACTGTTGACTCCTCTGTACTTCATGTGACCACTTTGGGAGTTTATTGTGTTGTGTCATCTGATAGTTGGCCTAGGGCCTGTGTCTTCTGTGTGCATCTCAGTGTCTGGCTCTGCTGGCATAGGAGCTAATTTGGCTGTGATAGGTTGCTGATTTAAGAATGCATACAAATTCAGCTATGCCCCTGAGCACATGTTAGGGGCCACAACCTGTGATGAGCACAGCAATGTGTATGTCCTGTTTGCACATGCACATTTATGCATGTGGTAGATGGTGTAGCCTTGGCAGCCTTGATGGTCTGAAGTTTCCTGGGGTGGTTTTTCAAAATACAAATTTAAGAGTTTCATTTTCTGAGATTTTTATTCAGGGTATCTGGAATCTGGTAGGAATCTATTAAAAAAAAAAAAAACTTTCCATGTGGGACTTCCCTGGTGGTCCAGTGGCTAACTAAGACTTTGCTCACATTACAGGGGGCCCAGGTTTGATCCCTGGTCAGGGAACTAGATCCCACATGCCACAACTAAGTTTGCATGTTTCAGCTAACAGTTCAAATTCTGTAACTAAAGATCCTGCATGCTGCAACAAAGATTGAAGATCCTGTGTGCCTCAGCTAAGACTCGGTTGGCACAGCCAAAAAATACCTCAAAAAGCAAAAACCTCCTTAGATGACTTTACTATATTCCTTGGTTGAAGATCTTTGTCATCACACCAGGAAACAGTTGCATCTTTGTCCAGTGGGAAGGGCTAGCTGTGGCTTGTGGCACACACAACTGTTGCAGTCTCGGGGATGCAGGAAGATTTGGTGGTTAGAAGCATGGGCTTTGGAAAAAATTAGGTTCAGTTCTTGACTTTGATGATATCTTGAGGTTCTTTGAGTCCTAGTTTGCACATCCCATAATAGGAGTAATCACGCCTACTTTATGTGGTTGGAGAGAGGAGTGAGAGTGCATATAAGATGCTTGCTCAGTCATGTCTTACTCTTTGCGACCCCATGGACTGTGGCCTGCCAGACTCCTCTGTCCACAGTATTTCCCAGGCAAGAATACTGGAGAGTGGTTTGCCATTCCCTTCTCCAGGGGATCTTCCCAACCTAGGGATTGAACCCTGGTCTCCTGCACTGCAGGCAGATTCTTTACTATCTGAGCCACCAGGGAAGCCCTTATATGCGACGCTTAATACACTTGGAACTCAGGAAATGAAAGCCACTGTTATTACTAATGGTTATTCTTCCCAGAGTTCATCCCTTGTCAAAAGGGGATCTCATCTTAATAAGCCTGTTTGCTCTTCAGATGGAGACTTGTGTAGGAAGCTACCTTGTGTTATACATTTCCTTGAGATAATTTCTAGTCGTCTGGCAAAGCTTTAGCAAAACTGTGCCTCTCCTGAGGGTAGTTGCAGTTGGCTGTTCCCCTGGAAGACATTTGGATTGCTGACTCATTGAAGGGCGGGCTTGCTAACTCAGTAAGTGGTCTAGATCTAATTGCAGTTCCTATTAAGTTGTATAAATGAGAAAGTGCAGCTTTCAGGAAACCTGTTTGCTTCTTAAACTGAGCTGGAGCTGTGCCTCACTTGGAATGGACTACTCTGAAGATACTATTGTCTGTGAAATCTGAACTAATACATACTAGGGTTCCCTGTCACTCACAAGTTCATAGTTAAGCGAGTGAGACTTCGGTTTAGGCTTTTATTTTACGTAATAAGTGTGAGTACTTTATGTGGGCAGCTTTGATCTTCTTCAGTGCTTCCTAAGTGTGAGATACGAATTGGCTATTTGTATCAAAGTATTGACCCTTAAGCTCTTAGATAGCTGAGAATAGCTCCATTGACCCGGAGCGCACAGAGAAGTATTTGAGAAGTACAGCGCTGAAAGAAAGGAAACAATTCTGCTTGTTGAGAGCTGGAGAGAGATTTATTTATTTGAACTTTGTTTTCTTCCAAGAATCTTACTCAGTGAGTATTAAGCCAATTTGTGTTGGCTTGGTCATCACTGAGCTAATTCTTGGTACAGCCCTCTGTTGCCATGGCATCCCATGTGATGCTAAAGTAGAAAAATGTGCTGTTTTCATTTGCTGGAGGAAAATAATCACAAAGGGCCCCCTTCTAGTTTGCTGGCCTGGAAGTGGCCTAGCAGTGTAATAAATCAGGGGACTCTTGATGTGGAACCATCTGTGCTGTAAGTTCCTTGAGAGCAGAGGTTATAATTGCCTTCTTTTTGTCTGTCACAGCCCCTGGCAGAGTTCTTGGCCCTCAGCAGGAGCTCAGGAAATAATTGTGGGTTGAACTTTGGGATTTTGGAAGGAGACCCCCAGGTACATTGCCAGAGGCTGTATTTCTGATGATGGGATGGGCAGTTGGTGGGATGTCTCAGATGCAGTTGTGGGTCAGGATAAATGAGGACATGACAGACTTTAAAATTTTTCATCTCAGCCCTAAAGCAGAAGTCTCTGCTCATTAATTATTACCATGTAGAGCAGTGGTGCATAGCTGGAGTTTGCTAAGCAATGGGGTCCTGAGTTATTGTATTCCAAGAAGAAGTCGTAACTATTTTTATTTTGAAACAGTGTTAAAAGTTAAAGCATTACAGGAGTGAATAATGAACTGTGTCTTTAGATGCAAACACTAGTCATTAAAAAAAAATAATTTGTATAATTGGTGTATATTCCTCCAGTTTTTTTCTTATGCATTGCCAGTCTATACATTTGTACAGTATGTTGTCTTTTCATTTTTCATTTTCTTTATGGTTTCCTTTGCTGGGCAAAAGCTTTTAAGTTTGACTAGGTCTGATTTGCTTATTTTTGCTTTTATTTCTGTTGCCTTGGGAAACTGATCTAAGAAAACATTCGTACAGTTTATATCAGAAAATGTTTTGCCTATGTTCTCTTCTAGGAGTTTTGTGGTGTTTTGTCTCATATTTAAGTCTCTGAGCCATTCTGAGCTTATTTTTGTGTATGATATGAGGATCAGGGTTTTTTTTATCTAAAGTGATAGACTCTTGCCTGCTATCCTTACTTGCCTCGTGATGGTTAGAAGTGCTGTGTTCAGTTCAGTTCAGTCACTCAGTCATATCCGACTCTTTGAAACCCCACGGACTGCAGCATGCCAGGACTCCCCATCCATCACCAACTTCCAGAGCTTGCTCAGACTCATGTTCAGTGAGTCAGTGATGCCATCCAACCATCTCATCCTCTGTCATCACCTTCTCCACCTGCCTTCAGTCTTTCCCAGGATCAGGGTCTTTTCCAGTGAGTCAGTTCTTCACATCGAGGGGCAAAGTATTGGAGTTTCAGCTTCAGCATCAGTTCTTCCAATGAATGTTCAGCACTGATTTCCTTCAAGATGGACTGGTTTGATCTCCTTGCAGTCCAAGGGACTCTCAAGAGTCTTCTCCCAAACCATGGTTCAAAAGCATCAATTCTTCTGCGCTCAGCTTTCTTTATAGTCTAACTCTCACATTCATACATGATTACTGGAAAAACCATACCTTTGACTAGATGGACCTTTGTTGGTAAAGTAATGTCTCTGCTTTTTAATATGCTGTCTAGGTTGGTCGTAGCTTTTCTTCCAAGGAACAAGCGTCTTTTAATTTCATGGCTGCAGTCACCATCTGCAGTGATTTTAGAGCTCAAGAAAATAAAGTCTGTCATGGTCTCCATTGTTTCCCCATCTATTTGTCAGGAAGTGATGGGACTGGATGCCATGATCTTAGTTTTTTGAATGTTGAGTAAGTGCTGTGTAGCAGTTCCTTATTTCTGGGATTCCTGAGAGATAACTGCCTACTTCATTTTGATACCCTTTCAAAACACGAGAGCGGAATATAGAGATCTTTGTAGGTAAGAGGTTGTGAAGTTTTGCCATGCAGAACAATGTTACGAGGTGTTACTGAAGACGGCTGGGCGCCTATGGGCCCCGGCCTGGGAGACATCCATAGACTCCTGTGGCCAGGAAAACTTTCAGGATCCATCCTTGTCCCCTGCTGCGAGGCCCCTGGGCTCCCCACAGATGGGTCTGGCAGCTTATGGACAGACTGTTTTGGAGTTCAGATAACAATCTGTAAGACCCAAACAGACCCAAGAACATTGGCTTCCTCTGTTGTTGAGGACGTTTATACAGGCGCCCAGAAAACGTGGCTCTGGTCTAACCACCAGTCTGGCCTCTTCCTGCTACTTGAAAGTTTCTGAGGTTCTGGGATTGTTGCCCTGCAGCCAAAAGAAATCTGAGAACCAGACCACCTTTTGCTCAGTGTTAACAAACACTGAGTGGCTGCCCTGAGCTCACCACTTTGTTGGGAGCCAGAGAGTTCTAGAATCTGAGAAGCGTCCTCTTTCCTCAGGAGGCTGACAAGTCTGGTGATCTTGACTTGTTACATCTAGATCTAAACATTACCTAGAACATAGCAGTGAGCAGCATGACCCAGGTCGTACCTGGAATGGAGGTTTCAGAAGACACACCCCTCAGAAAAGATCCACGGTAAAGGTTCTTTGATTCACCAGCTGAGTGGTATGAGGAGGGATTGCGGCCTTGACTTGGTGAGTCTGAGCTTTGCTGGGCCCCAGGCACTTCTGGAGTCTTTATGGTTTGGCAAAAGGAGCTCTGGATGGAGAAACAGATTTTGGTTCGGTGTTGGCCATCACTGTCTTGAGTGGCTTCGGTAAATTTCTGCCTTTCTGGCCTGTCACGTTTGTAAGTGAGGACAGTAGTGCTGAGTGCGCACGCCTGCTGCTCATCCTTACCTTCTGTGAGGAGTACTTTGACTCCAGCTCAGAGCTTCCCTTATGGTTCAACTGGTAAAGAATCTGCCTGCAATGCAGACCTGGGTTTGGTCCCTGGGTTGGGAAGATCAGCTGAAGAAGGGAAAGGTTACCCACTCCAGTCTTCTGGGGTCACAAAGAGTCAGACACAGGTGAGCGACTTTCACTTTTCACTTTCAGAGTTGAAAATGTGGAAGCCGACTCTACAGACATTGGTGTCTTGAGATGGAATAGTAACTTGTGAGAGCTGGTATAGTGTGACTTTCCTGGAAGGTCACTTCCTGAGACTTTCTTCATTCACCGCCACCCTGGTCACTCTGCTGGGAACACATACATGAGAACTAAGGACAGGAAAACTCTGCCCTGCTTCCCAGCAGGAATTTTCCAGCCTCTTCTCTTGTATTTGCCTTTTTCACCTAACCGCTGTGGAGAGAGAATTTAGCAGGTGTGATTGGAGTGTGGAGCAGCTGTGATGATCTAGAGATCATCAGCAATCCCCTTTCTCAGAATCAGCACCCTCTTTTCTCTACTCTTAGTCTGGAGTTGGGAAGGTGGAGTACCAGCATCAGCCTATCTTTGAAACGTTTCCAGCTGGGACAAATGTGAGAGAAATGACGTCCCAGAAAGGAAGAAGGAAGGTCAGAGAGGGATAATCCTTGACTGTGTTAGTGCTGACTTGAGATCCCTGCTTAGCCTAATTTAAAGTGAAAAGTCAGGCCTTTTCTTTTGTAAACCTTAGTTTTTCTCATCAGGACCAGACTAGGTATGCACATTTAAACCATAAGAGCCAGTGGGAATATCTGAAGGCAGTTATTTATTTTGTGGCTCTAGGGCTCTGCTTCCCCCCTGGGAAGAAGTGACGTTTGAGGAGCTGTGCTGGGGTCACCCATGCAGTTTGTCTTCTTTCTGCAGGGTGGTAGGTGTTGCACAGCATGTGGTCTTAGGGATCTGGGCCTGTGTTCTGTCAGGAATCCTGGCCCGAGAGCTTTTTTTTTTCTTGAACTGTAGCCCTTTACTGCAGTCTTGTATTTTTCTCTGAAGAAAGAGATGAGTCTGCAAAATTCCAAAGTCCACAGTTTTTGTTTTGTTTTTTTGCCACACCTTACAACTTCCCTTACCAGGGATTGAACCCGAGCCCCCTTCAGTGGGAGTGCGGAGTCCCAACCATTGAACCACCAAGGAAGCCCCAAAGTCCTAATCTTTGGCCTCTGTGAAAAAGAAACTTGTTTATAAATGCCTTTGTTTAAATGTGATTTCCTAAGCTCCTATATGGGATCTTCTGGGCATTGGAATGAGAAAAGCCTTGTGATGGTTGAGGACGCTTTTCTTCTTCTGTGAGGAAAAATGATAAGTCTCATTCTGAGAGTCTTATTGACACGCTGATTAAGACCTGAGCACTTAATCTCTGGTCTTTGTATCTGATGGGCTGATTGGTAATCAAGGTCTTGAGTATGTTTCCGTGATGAGCTTGTTTCTGGGGAGACTTGGCTGCATCAATCAGTTATCACCATCTTGGATTCAGATCCCCCCTCAGGGTCTCCGTGTGGTTGCTCTGTGACTCCCGTGGTACCCCAGCAAAGCCTCCCTGTGTTTCTCTCTGCTGCCTTTCCTGAAATCTTTTGCAGGCTTTGAAAGGGGCTGCAGGTGGGTGTTGGTGTTGCCCCTGGGCAGTCACAGAATCTCTGACCCTGACCAGCTGTTTTCAACCATTAGATTCTACATCTAGGCACCCCACTTCAAAACATGCTGAAGTGAACCTTTCCCACTGCTTCCCAAGCCCATCCTTCCTGCTGCACTTCTCACCTTCTGCCCAGGATCCTGAGTGACGGACTGGAGTGCCGTTCTTGCCTCCTTTGACCCCTGTGTCCAGCCTCCAGTCCCTGTCAGTTCTCCTGCTTACCGCGCTCTGTTCCGCCCCACGGTCTGGGCTTCCACCCTCCTGCCCTTTCAGTCCACCTTGACCGCCCCCCACCCCCAGTTCAGCTTTATATTTCTTTGGAACCACAGAATCACCTCTCCTTGTAAACCCTTTGGTAGCTTCCTGTCACCTCCCAGGAAGGTCCTGGCTCCTCGCTGTGACTTCTGCTGCTCTCCGCAACCTCATTCCTGCTGGCCTTCTAACGCTGCGGTGCCCAGTCCTGTCTTCGCACCGCCACACTCCCTTCCCAGGCTCGGGTCGCCGCTCTGGACCTTTGGGCTTTGAGTGTGTTATTCTCTCTGCCGGAAACAACACGCCCACCTTTCCTCACCTGACTCACTCTCACTTCAAATCCAGCATGGGGGTCATCTCCTCCACAAAGCTTCCCCTAACCCCTGTGTCATTTTATATGTGTCCCCTGTTGTTTCTTAAGCCTAGAACTTACAACAAAAGTTTTGTTGAAATTCCCAGTTTTGATGTTTTGCTCTTCATTTATACTGTGAGTTTATTGACCATGCTTTGCCAAGTATTTCCCAAGTATTAGCATACTTTGGGGTATGTTAAAATATAACCTGCATTGGATTCCTTATTCATTCTTGTATCCCTAGTAGATGTTCAGTAAACGCTTGATCTGAGTTGATCATTTTATCCCCAGTTCTGTCTGTCCTCATGAACAGGACATTCTCAGCTTTTTTCTTTCACCCATGAGGCCCTCATGTAAACTTTGAGAAGGGAAACTTGGATAGAAGCACCCTCTGGAAAGTGGTACTTTAGCACTTGAGCTTCTCCCAGGGCCCCTCTAGCCACATGGTGTTGTTAATAGTTGGAACATCTTTGTCTAGGAAACAAATGGGGAAGGCTCCTGGATCCTCTTCCCACAGAAGCAGAGTGCTCCGATCCACAGCTACAGTCTTCTCTGGATGAAGTTGTTAGTGTCCTTTCTGAGCTCAAGTTCCCCCCTGCCTCTTAAATGAAGCCCAGGCTAGTTTGGTGGCCCCCTGGTGGCAGCGTGCTAAGGCTTGTGGTCCCTATTTCACTGGGATTGATTGCATCCAGTGCTGGGACTTGTGTGGCATTTTAGCCACTCAAGGAACAAGGTGTTCAACTACTTGGGTTAAGATGGTGCATTAGCAAAGTAGTGGGCGCAATCCAGGGAACAGTGGAGGTAGGGTGGAGACCCAGGGCAGGGGGGGTGGTGGTTTATTGTAGTGGGGAGGGGATCAATCCCTACAGAGGGCTTGAGGGGCCAGGAAAGTATCCATGAGAGAGGAAGCCTTGGGGAAAAGCAGCTTTCCTTGCCCTAGTGGGTGATAAGTGTTGGTGAACAGGCCTCCAACATGCCACACCCTCATTTCAGAAAAGATGAGTCAGAGTAATAAGAGGAATGATTTTAACCTTTAAAAAACACAGGACTTCAGCTGTGATAAGGGGCCCAGGGAGAGCAGCGGAGAGGGAGGGTGGAGGCAGTGACAGCTGAGCCTGGTTCGTGTTCCTGCCCCTCTTTGAAGTTGAAGAGCAGCTTGAAAAGCAGACCCAGGTCCATCAAGACCATGGAAGTCACACCCAGTCTTTCATCAAGGTCCTCCATGGCCTCTGGTCTCTGAGCACTCAGGGGCCAAAGCCATCCTCCTTTCCAGGGAACCATATTAGGATCATGTCATCAGGCTAGGTTTACCCAGAGATGGAGGGGGAGGGAGTCAGGAGGATGGCTGGAGTCCTTTCAAAAGTGTCCCTGCTGTGCTGAGTTGCCCTTTCTTCCATCCGTGTAGGTGTAGACGGGGCACTGCCTGCAGAGCAGGTCCTGCCAGCCTCGCTAGGGAGGATGCCCCCGTGTCCGTGATGGGCTGTGGGACAAGCAAGGTCCTTCCTGAGCCGCCCAAGGATGTCCAGCTGGATCTGGTCAAGAAGGTGGAGCCCTTCAGTGGCACTAAGAGCGATGTGTACAAGCACTTCATCACAGAGGTGGACAGCGTTGGCCCTCTCAAAGGTGGGTTTCCAGCAGCCGGTCAGGGTGCAAACCCCGGCCCTGGTGCCCCCACCACCGGCCACACAGAGCCTCCCTCAGAACCACCACGCAGGGCCAGGGTGGCTAAGTACAGGGCCAAGTTCGACCCCCGTGTGACGGCCAAGTACGACATCAAAGCTCTGATCGGCCGAGGCAGCTTCAGCCGAGTGGTACGAGTGGAGCACCGGGCCACCCGGCAGCCCTACGCCATCAAGATGATCGAGACCAAGTACCGGGAGGGGCGGGAGGTGTGTGAGTCGGAGCTGCGCGTGCTGCGCCGCGTGCGCCACGCCAACATCATCCAGCTGGTGGAGGTGTTTGAGACACAGGAGCGCGTGTACATGGTGATGGAGCTGGCCACTGGCGGAGAGCTCTTCGACCGCATCATCGCCAAGGGTTCTTTCACCGAACGTGATGCCACTCGGGTGCTACAGATGGTCCTGGACGGCGTCCGGTACCTGCACGCGCTGGGCATCACACACCGAGACCTCAAGCCGGAGAATCTGCTCTACTACCACCCTGGCACCGATTCCAAGATCATCATCACCGACTTCGGCCTGGCCAGTGCCCGCAAGAAGGGTGACGACTGCCTGATGAAGACCACCTGTGGCACGCCTGAGTACATTGCCCCCGAGGTCTTGGTCCGCAAGCCCTACACCAACTCTGTTGACATGTGGGCACTGGGTGTCATCGCCTACATCCTGCTCAGTGGCACCATGCCCTTTGAGGATGACAACCGCACCCGGCTGTACCGGCAGATCCTCCGGGGCAAGTACAGTTACTCGGGGGAGGTGAGTCTTCCCCATCTCAGGGATGTTGGGGAGGGCCCTGGGTGGGTGGGGGTTCCTATCAGGCAGCCCTTGATCAGGGTGGACGTGCTCTTGGAACCATGTTCGCAGGGCCAGGCAGATGACGTAAAAATAATGAAGTGAGACTAATAGGGTATGTTAGTTTGGATTCTCCAAAAAGTGAGCCCTGAGACAAGGACTTGGGAGCAGATAATTTAATTGGGATGTGATTTCAGTAAGCACAAGTGACGGGTGGGGATCGTGAGGCAGAAAGGGAGAAACAGTTAGAGGTACAAGGAGAAGTGGACGGCTGCTGTGGGCCAGAGAACTCAGCTTCACTGGGGGCCCTGCAAATAATCATGCAGAACGTGCTCAGAATCTTCCCACTGAGGGGCAGGAAAGAGGGTGGGTTTTCATCTGCTGACCGTTGTATGAGTTGAGCATTTCTTCGCTGAGGCTTTAAATCCCTGGCACTTCCAGGCTGTTTTGCATGTCAACTAGTGGTGGAGAAAGTCCTCAGGCGAAGGAAGCAGAGGGATTGAGGCACTGGCAGTGGGAAGCTGTCAGCTGAGAGCACTGCCTCTGCAGGCGAGCCCAGAGGTGGGCCAAGAGACCGCAGAGCAGGGCGTCCCCCTCATCTGCTCCAGCGGCCTTGGGCGAGCCAGTGACCGTGCCTTCTCTAACAACAGCTGCTTCTCACCTCAGCCCGGTTTTGCCATAGAACAGGGAGGACTCCACGCACCCAGACATTCCAGTTTTTTTAAGAGAAGCCAGAAAATCTGATCTTAAAATGTTGAAGTATAATTTAAGCAGTACCTCGTGCTTAACCCAGCAGATGCTTACCTCCTGGCCTAAGTCAGCCGGGTGGCCTTCTGTCTTGTGTCTTTGGATCCACTGATAACCCTAATGCCTGACAAGGTCTGTTAGGTTTCAGCACTGCTGGAAGCCGGAGGGAGTGCCGAGAGAGTGAGAACTAGTCGGTCCTCAGGCAGGGTGCTGACCAGGTCGGAGACAAGGCTCGCCCCAGGAAACATGGAGCACGGCAAGCTGGATAGAATGGTGTGCTTGGGGAGGCTGTGAAGAGAAGGACGTGGGGTTGCTTTATGTGGGAGGTGAGGTAAGCTTTGCTGATGACAGGATTCTGCCAAGGCAGGGAGGGACCCTGCAGAGTGCTCCCCACGGTGTTCCTCCCAGGCCTGCACTGCTGTTCTTGCCTCCTGGACAGTCCAGAGAGAGCAGAGGAGCCCTGGGACTAGCCCCTTTCTGCAGCCCAGCTTTCCTCCCATGAATGTTCCTCCCTTGCCTCAACCGGTTGGCCCAGAGTGGCATTTTCTACAGGAGTCGCCCTGAAACCTCATGAAGGCAAAGTGCCCTAGCGCTTGAGATCCTATGCCATCATCTTCCCTGGCAACTTCAGGCCATGGTTGTGGTCAGTCAAGGACTTCCTTCCTGTGGGCCTGGGGGCTGGCCTTCCCTGGGCAGTGGGGGGGCTCCCCAGGTCATACTTCAGGGTGATGTGAGGAAGAGAGGGAAGCTGTCTTCTTCAACTCTGTGCTGACTACAGATGAAGGAGAAACGGTGACATTTTCTAGCTCTTTCCTAAAGTTTTTAACGTTTTCATTCTTGTTGCAAGTGGATTCAGTAGAGCAAACACCCACTGGCTGGGAAGCCCCAGCTGTGATGGGGTGGTCACAGCAGGCACCGCCCTGGTCACCCTCTGGGCCGGGTTTCATCACAGGTCAGAAGACCCAGAGTCCACCTCACAGGGCAGTGTTGTGCCAGGACCCTGCCTGGCTTGCCCTTGGAGTTCCGTGTGGTGTAGCAAAGCTACAGAGGGAGGGAGGTTTCCCAGGAGTTGCCGACAGAGGAGAGACTTTGCAAAAGTCTGTAGGTTTGCCCGAGAGTTCCTGATTCTGGCAATTGTTGATGAGGCAGTTTATCTAATGGGAGCTTGCGGAGTCTTGCTAACTGGCTATTGATTGCCTGAGGGTGAAAGAATGACAAATGAATGGGGTGGGGATTGTGGGCACAGACTGGGTCTCAAGTCTCTGCTTCCTGCTCCACTGCAGTCACGTGGCTTGAGTTGGGCTCCCAGTGTGAGGGGGGCACCACCCAGTCATTAGCCCCCACTGCCCTTCATCTGTAGCTGAAAACAGTTCCCAGTTCCAGAGGCAAATCCTGGGCAGCCCTGGTGGCCCCTGTCTGTTCCCAGGAGTTTGGCTCACCCCAGGGGCAGGTTCCACCACCAGTGCAGAGAGCTCTGGGCTGGAAGGAGTTTTTCCAGGATGTTCGCTAGGGAAGCAGGCCTTATCATTAGATCAGGCTTTGAGCTGGAGACCAGGCATCTTTTTGTCCTTGTCCCCATGGACAAGAATGTCCATGCCTGCCCATCAGTGCACCGGGCAAGACACAGAGAGACAGGAAGGCCTGTTCCCCATCCCCAGGAAACCTGAGAGTGCCCAGGAGAAAGGACGAGGAATAGGGAGTGAGCACAGAACGGACCCTTGTTGGCAGGCACGTTCCAGCAGAGGCCTGGCAGTCTGGAACATGGGCCATGGGGCTCCGGTCAGGTGGTAGGACTAGTCCTCCTTCTTAGCACTGGGCTCTGCCTCCATCCTCACTAGCCACCTATATTCTACTGTGTGATGGTCATTCACCCTTATGAAGGCATGCTGAATAAGAAGGTGTTTCTGAGTCAGAAAGAAAGACATTCTTACAGGGGGGTTTCCATCTAGCTTCCTGTGCAGGTAAAGGCCTGCCCACTTTGAGCTCAGCAAGTTCGGAGGTGTGCATTTCTCTGGACAGGAAGCCCCGTGGCACTCGGTGCCTTTCTGAGCGGCACCCTGCCCCCTGTGGTGGTTTCTCACGTGCCAGGCCCTCTCTGCTGTGCTCATTTCTGGTGGTTTCTGGCCCTGAGCCCTCGGCCAGACTCAGTGGTTTCTGTGGGCCGGCATAGAGGACATCCTTCAGCAGGCGGACTTTGAGAAGGTGGAAGCTCAGAGAAGGGGATGTTGCTGACTCTGCTCCAGAATAAACCGGAGATGATTGGGAGCAGTAGAGCAGAGGTTGACAGGGCCGGGTCAGGCCTGTGTGTGTTGCCGGGAGCTCTGTGGTCCCAGGGATTCTTTGGAGATTCCAAGCATTAGGTGGGAGGGTGGCGTCTGGGTGCTCCATAGCAGGGAAGTGCATCGGGAAGTGCTATGGGAGACTTGCAGAGGAAGACCCACTGGGGGCTAGTGGAATAATCCCCGTTTGGAATGAGGAATCCTGGTGCCCTGGGGGTGTTTGGGGCAGATCAGCGATTCCAGAGAGTGGGCCCCACATGGTACACGTGAGCCGTAGTTAGGGAAGGGGAGTTGTGGGGCAGAACCCTCCCGCAGAGCTGCAGGAGGAGCATCATCTTACGAGGCAGATCTAGAAGGGACCTCCAGCTGCCTTCTTACCTGGAGAGTGTGTCCAGCCCTGCTTTGAAAGCCCTGCCTGGGGCCCAGCAGTGGAAGGAGGCACACAAGTGGGGCCTCCTTCATACCTGCCCCACGATGCTGACACTCTGGATGCTCCAGCCCCCAGCCGTGGTCCCGTACTTCCCTCCATCCAGGTCCGAGATGTTTGCTCCTTTCACTCCTCACACTAGGCTTTTGCTCAGGACTTTCCCTCTGTTCCTAGTGTCAACCTGAGAAGTTTGACCAGCTCTCGGTTATTCAGTTCAAAGATTGCTTCCATTAAGAATAGTGCCAAAAAAAAAAAAGAATAGTGCCAACCCTTGCCATCGTGTAGGCTGCTGAGTACCAGGCACAGGGCTGAGGGCGCTACACCCAGCATGTCTCATCTCTACAATAATCTTGCCAGTAGGTATAATCCCCTTGTTTTACAGATTGGTAAGCTGAGGCTAGTGAGGAAGTAGCTTGTCCAGAGCCTCACAGAGGGTGCCAGGACTGGGATTTGAATCTAGGCCCTCTTGGCTTCTGAGTTCTTGACCTTCCCAGACCCATAGTCTGCTTTCCCCAGCACGCGTCCGTCAGCATGTTGCTGGAGTCTTCGTTTCCTCCCTCTCCCAGGCTGTCATCCGTGGACATCTCTTCCCTCCCTGGCCTGTAAGTTTCTGAGGACAGCATGTGTATCAACACACGTTCACGGTGCTTTCCCCAGCTTCTTGAGGGCAGCACCAGTGGTTGTCAGTGATGCCCTGGGCAAGGACCCAAACGGGACTGTCAGGCAGACAAGATCACTCCTGCTACCTGGAGTGTTCTCTTCTGGGCTGGTCCCCAGGAAGAAGTGAGGCACCTCTTGGAGATGCAGTTAGGGGGTTGTTGGCCAAACCTGCCTAGAAGCAAATGCAGGGATCTTGGGAGAACAGAGAGTTCTGGGAAGGAGAAGGCTGTGGCAGGTGATTTAGAGAGGCGAAATCTGAATTTTTATCCAGTAACTGGAGGTACTGGAGTGGAGAGGGCCAACCTGGGGTCGTGTTGGAAATGATAGGGAGACATGTTGGCCAGATACGAGGAAGGCCTGTGTGAGTCTGAGAGCAGGTTGAAGACACGGTCACCTTGAAGGAGCTTCCTCTCACAGGAGGCCCGAGGAGATCTGGCGCAGCTGCTGCTAAAGGAGTGACACAGAAGGTGAATCACCATCTGTAGACCATACTAGAGGGCTGTTATGGTCCCACCGACTTGGAGATGCTGTGATTCACTTGACATGAAATGTGACATTGTGGGCCTAATGTCATTACTTTTGTCAAGAGTTCTATTCCTGGAGGCAGGATGGATGAAGAGGTTCTTGTGGGACTGATGACAGAGTGAGGCCATCAGCAGCTTTGCTGTCTGCCACATTTAGCAGCTTTTAATTGTCACCCTCCTCTGCTTGGGCAGTCTGTGAGCTGTGGGCGGGCCCAGGTGATGGCACCAGGAACAGAGGGGCTTGGGCAAAGCTCCTCCCAGAGCCTTGCTTAGGAGAGTGAGTGCTGCCAGGCAGGGGCCTGAACCCCAGTGGGAGAGGAAGCCCAGCTGCCACTCCCCAGGGCATTGTGCTAGTGAGGGGCTGGCTCTCCAGGGTGGTGTCTCTGGGCTGCAGGCTGACCATCCATCCCTTTGGGCCAAGGGACACCTGCTCAGGGCCAGCGAGTTGCGCCCTGTGGTTGTCTTACCCTGCAGAGCCCTGCAGTAGGGTGAGTGCCCGGAGCCAGAGTGGACGTTTACGAGCCCATCCCAGCTTGCCGCCGCACCTCACAGTAACTGAGACATGTGCCGTTCTCCCCTGGGATGCCGAAGATAAAATGAGGTGTGGAGCGTGTGGTGTGTCCTGGTGCTCTCCAGGCGGAGGGCCCAGAGCCTGTGGGGCTGCTCGTGCAGCCTGCTTCACGTGCTCCGACAGGGAGCTTCCAAGGGAGCAGGGTAGGGCCTTGCCCGGGAGCTGTGGAGAGGGCGGCCAGGGCCCATGCGAGGGCTGGAGATTGGACGTTACAGGCAGCAGAACAGGATGCAAGGAGGCAGGTGGCGGATTTCCAGGCTTGTGCTTGGATTCTACTAGACGCTTTAAATTGCCTCATGTTGCCACTGTCCATGTGGGTAGGGGCTCATGTGTGGCCCTGGGCCACCACCGGCTCCGTGGAGCCCCGCTGTCTTCTCGCTGCTGTTGCCTTGGTTACACACTCACCTCCTGTGCTGGCAGAAGCAAATGCCTGTCTCCCCACATTGTTGCACTGAGCCAGTTTAGCCAAAATACTTTACTCTGCCCACCTACGGCACCTTGTTACCCCAAGGTCCTTTCATCACTGCTGTTTCCCACCCCCTGCCAAGGTCTCTTCAACAAAGGGGTTTATCGTGGGTTGTGTTTGGAGCGGCTTCTGGTGCCGCATCTGTCCCCTCCCTCTCTGCTCTTCCCATTGTCTGTCTCCGCCTGCAGAGCTCTGCTATTTCACAGGCCCTGTTGTTTCTAGGCCCTTGAGTTTCTCTGGGAGCTGCTGGGGTGGTTGCGCCCACATTCTGACCTCTTTAAATCTGCTGTGACCTCCCACACTCATCCCCCAGCCACCCCCACCGAGGTGGTTAATGATGACCTGATCCAACCACCCCCCATGGCCATACCTCTCCAAGCTCTCCTTCCTCAGAGGTTTCTGTCTCCCAGTGTGAGGATGATGCCCAGACCTGAGCTTCGCTCCAGTGGGACCCTGAGTCACCTCATCTCTTCACTTCTCCTGCCTGCACACGTAGACCAAGTACCTGCCCTCAGCCGAATCATTTGTACCCAGGGTTCCAGCGACACAGACCTCTGGGGACAGAAGCCACAGTATGGATGACATGCTAACAGCCACCAGGATTCAAACTCCCTCAGAAATTGTTAGAATGGTAGGAAGTCTTACAAAAAACAAATGCCAGGGTGAGCCTTGGAAATCACTTGACTTCAGCAGAACTCATGTGTGGAGATAGAGGAGACCATTATGCAGCTGGCTCTGAAATCCAGAACCTTTTAGGGGCTGTTCCAGGACACTGGTAAAAACAGACATCACTTGGTCACTAACACAGGTTGTCAACATCCTCGATTCCAAGGCCAGCATGCAGCACCCTTCCTCACTCTTGACTTGCGCCCTATCGCCCCCCTGTCCCTGTCCTCACACTGTGGACTCTGGGCAGGGACACGGGGGGGGGGGGGGCGCGGGTGTGTGCAGGATTTCATCTCATTACTCATCTTAAGTTTAGAACACAGCTTTAGTAACCTTTAAGTTGTCACGCCTTTTCTCATTTTATTTTTATCTTTGAGATTCTCTGCCTCTTTTAAAACTCTCTATTATCTTCCTTCTTTTTCTCCTGTCAGACTCCTTCCCTCAACATCTTTCTCTGCTGCTCAGGTCCCCCTACCCACATTCCACCCCAGCGTGGTGGGTTCTCTCTGGTCTGGACGTTCAGACACCAGGATGTGAGTGTCTTGCCCAGAGGAGGAGGCACGGGCTCTATCACCACACAGTGTCTAATTCTGCTGACTTTTTCACAACGCCTTTCCTCATGGTCCACATCAGAGTGTGCTGTTCTTGGCACACTAATAGTTCTGCTCTCCTGAGAAAGTCTGAAGCTCCACTTCCCAGGATTTCCCCTGTGCCTTTTGCTCTCATTCAGACTC
Organism: Muntiacus reevesi; assembly: GCF_963930625.1. NCBI lineage: Eukaryota > Metazoa > Chordata > Mammalia > Artiodactyla > Cervidae > Muntiacus > Muntiacus reevesi. Next base: position 247,837,912 of record NC_089250.1, read on the forward strand.
ATGTCACTCCAGGAAGGGACCTCTGAGGCTGGTAGTGCTGGATCTGAAAATACGTCTTGAGACAAAGCTGAGGGAAGAACTGAGTCATGGCAGCAAAACCCAGGCTTCTCTCCTCCCTTCTTCCCCCAGCAGCTCTTTCTGGGCCTTCCTCCTCTGCCAGGGAACCTTCCCCAGAGTCGTCATGGGCTGGAAAAGAGCCCGTGGAGGTCAGGACATCAGCACAGCTTAAGTGTCAGAGGCTCTGCTTCTGTTCTTCACATGCAGCCGAGTGGGGAAAAAGATGGGGAGCCATCTTCTTAGAACCCAGGCTTCAAAACACTTAGAATTCATTCAGTTCCTCCATTTTAAAAGTGAGGAGGCTGTAGGTGGACCTAGGATGCAGGTCATGGGCATTCCAGCCCATCACTTCAGTCTCTCACCCAGATGCCATCCCAAAGAGACACTGGACCCCTTTCTCCCCTTGCTTGAGAGTGGTCAGACCCACTTTCCAGAGGGAATCTCGGGTGAGCCCTGTGAGCTAGGCCTGCTGCTGAAAGGAAGCATCTTCCTCTTTCCTCTGCGGCCAAGAGAACTGGTTCATCCTTATTCTCATGCTTTAGCCCTTGGACTTAGCTACTTGGTTGTAGTTCAGGTAACATCCTTGCCAGGCCCTTGTGATGGTAGAGCTGGAGCAAGTGAGTGAGACTAGGGCGGGAGGAAGTGCATCCTCTGAGCCAGAGTGGAAGCCCTTTCTGGTCTGGTGCCCCCTCCAAAGGGAGAGTCAGATTCTACTGCTGAGCGTCACCAGGAGGGAGCTGTTCTGCAGAAGCAGGGCCATGAAGAGGGGCGAAGTTGGTAAGGGGGTGTTCATGCGTGAGGACCTCTCTCCACCCTGTTGGTTTCTGTGCTGTTACAGTATCGGGAGTAGGTATCTGAATTGCAGGGACTCTGGGAGTTAGAGTGTAAGGAGAAGGGTGGCTGGTTGGCTGCTCAGAAACAGGGTGAAGGTGATGCCCTTCTTCCTACAACCTCTCCTTGTCGTCCTCGGGGCCGGGCCCCTCGCCCACACAGCTCATGCGAGTCTGGACAGAAGTGTGGGGGCTGTCACCCGGAGGACTGCAGCTGTCCTCTGGTCCCACAGCAGAGGGAGACTGGAGTGACTGGGGCCAAGGCAGGCTGACACTGTGATGTTCCCTTCCATGCCTCTGCCAGCCCAGAAACCGGTGGAAGCCTCTGGGAGACTGGCCAGTGGTACCTGGGGCCTGTCCCTTCTGCCACCCACGTGAGGCCCGTATGTGTCCTTGATCTGGCCCCAAGTGTACTGAGGCAAGAGTTCCATCCTTTACCCATAGCTGGCAGTTAGAGCTGTGGAAACTGGAGGGCATGACAGTTTGTGTTTTTTCTGTTTCTCGTTTTGACTGCACCATGTGGGTATACAGGATCTTAGTTCCCAGACCAGGGATCAGACCCATGCCCCTTTCTGCTGGACTGCCAAGAAGTTCCATCTCATGTTCCTTTTCTTTTTCCTCACTTGGCTGCATATCAGGAACAGAATGCTACCTGGCCCGTCAGTCAGATGCTGCTAAATATGCTCTTGTGGCTGCAGAGGCCTGAGCATGTTGGGGAGGCAAGTGGGTTGGTCTGCAGGTGTTGATCACTTTCTTAGGAGGTGCTGAGTTTGACTTGGCTAGAAGCGTGGCCAGGTGTGGGTGTGGAAAGCCTTGCTTTTCCTTTGTGAGCCCTGTTGGAGACCTCAGCGGGACTTCAAGGGGTCACTCTTCTGGAGGTCAGCATAAGCCCCTGCCCTGCTGTCAGAGGGCTGGCTTTAGGACCACCTTTCTGTATTGGGCCTGTTTAGCTTCCCACTGCAACGTCCCTCAGTGTGTGAGGATTAGGCTGGGTGCCCACTGCACAATCTGGCTCTCAGGACGGGATGGCTCGAGTCACATTGCCTTAAGGGACCCACCTGGTTCAGCTGCTCACAGCCCTTTAGATTGGGGACTGGTGGGCGGGGGTGGGGGTGGGGGTATGCTGCCAGCAAGGGTGTGCTGGCCCTCAGACTAATGAGCTCATCGGCATTCCTCACAGTGCTGTCCATACACAGTAATTGGAGAGGCGAGCGCCTGGGGGGAGGAGGAAGGGCCAGTCAATTGGGCTCACTTTGGTTCTAACGGCAACAAGCAGCAGGAGGTGATGCCTGGTGTGAGCTGTGTCACTTTGGAGACAAAGATGCTTAAGCCCCCAGTACGGGTCTGGGGAGAGGCACCTCTGAGACCACCCTGGACTGGTCCGGAGCTGCAGGGGGCCTTGGTTTGCCAGGGTATGGATCTGAAGTGGGGGGTGCCTCCCATCCATCCATGTTCAGGCTCCTGACTTGTTTGTTCTGTCATTTGAGGAGGATGGGTCTTCTGGCTAGAGGAGTCTCTTCTGGATAGACTGGACCAAGGGCCAGGGGCAGAGTCCATGCCCCAGCCCTGTTTGGCTAGCCTGTGCTGCGGCCCTGTCTTGGAGCTGTCCCGCCAGCAGGCCAGGCTGAGTGGCAGCGTGCTCCCCAGTGATTTTTCCTTTTCTTGGAGACCATAAAAGGGCAGCACAAGCCCAGCCGTTCCAGCTCCGGGTTTGCTCTGTCCATCCGTGGCCACATTATGCCTTCATTTTTCTCGCTCTCAAATGAGTGACAGGGCTGCAGATGGTCTGGGGTCTAGTTTGGCTGGCCCGTCAACAGTGGTTGCTTGTGTTCAGGTGGCAGCAGCAAGCCCCGGGCTTTCTGGCGCTGTGAGCCTGCAGCTGTGTGGCAGCTGTCCAGTTCAGTCCCCCTGCATGTCGGCCTCAGTATCGGAGCCCCAAGCTACACAGGCCCGCCTGCAGGGAAACTGGACCAGGCTGCTGGTGTGGGAGGGCTATTGCTCCCTGCTCTCCCTCACTGCTCTCAGCAGAGGACTTAGGGTCCCTAACTGCCCACCTCCTGGAGGCCAGTAGCTCCCCAGGAATCACTGGGAGCTGACCCATTGGTTAGGAGGACCCTGGTAGGTAGCTGTTTAGAAACCTGGGCTTTCAGTCACTTTCTTCCAGTTTGGCTCAGTAGAAGTTGATTTGAGATTTGCCTTCCAAAGGGCAAGTAATGATAACAACTCCCAAGTCGTCCCATCCCATCTTCAGGACTCCAGATGGGTCTTTTCTTTGTCTCCTACCCCTTCCACCCACTGCCTCCCTGCCCTCCACCAGTACATCAGCATTGGTGGGGAAGGGCTTGGGGAAGAGTTGGAGCTCAAAGAAGCCAGGAGGAGGGTGGTGATGGTGTGTAAGAGCGTCTGCTGGGTGGACATGCAGCCACCCCAAGTGTGGCCTCTCAGACTTTCCTGAGTCCCTTGGTGTGTATGTTCAGGGGTTCCTTAAGGTGAAGGGCACCATGGGGGTAGACCAGGCAGACCACCCTCTCACCTGGCAGAAAGGAGGGTGATGGTCTCCCTGACCTCCCAACCAAGCCATCCGGAACAGGCTCAGCAAAAGTCCAAGCCACCCACCCTTTAGAGAGTGTCAGACTCCGTGCCAGAGTACTCCCAAGAGAGGCAGGGACTCAGAGCCATGCTGCACGCGCCCTCCTTCAGCAGAGTAACTTGAGGGCCTGGGCCTCTGAGCCCCATGTCCTAGAAGCAGCTGCAGGAGAGAGTACCTATCAGGTGCCATGCATGGGTTGTTTACTCACTGAGCCTCTATCTGCTGTGTGCCTCCTCTATACCCAGCAGTAGGCACTGGTGATTAGCTGAGCATAGTCTAATGAGCACAGTAAACTTGAAGTTGTTGGAATAATTGTTTAGCACTGGGGGCTAAGAAGGAGTATGAGCAAATGTCTTTTAACCTGAGAACTGGGGATTCAGCCAGGTGAAGGGTTGTGCAGGCTGAGACCTGGAGACAGATGACTATTTGGTGTGTGGCTATGAGGAGGCAGCTGTGGGTGCATGTAGCTGAGCAGGCTTTGTGCTGAGGAAAGAATACACTAAGATGAGGCTGGTACAGGACACTGCTGTGTGACTTAGGGAAGTCATGCAGACATGAGAAGTGCCCCTGAGAAGGGTCCCGGTCCCTGCTGGGCTCCCACGATCCCTCTGCCTTCCCAGCAAGTGAAGAAATCTAGTTGCCTTGAATTTTTTCCTCTTCTCTCCTTGGCTGAGAGGCTGAGGCTGATGCAGAGAATGCAGTGGTCATTTTGGCCACTCTTTCAGTTGGAGAGACGACAGGCCCTCTCTGTAAGGACTAGGAAATGGCCTGGAATGGGGTGTCCTGGGATGGGAGCTAAAGTTCAGCTTAAGATGTGGTGGAAGATTAGGTCATTCTCATTAGATCCCCCTGAGTTGTAGTGTCCTAGGGTAGGAGGGGTGGTCTTGACTGGGGCCACCTCCTTGAACCAGGCTTTGAGTCCAGGGCACCTTAGAAGTTTGTTTCTTGGGGAGGGGTGGGTCCTTCTCCTTTCACACTCCATGTCACCTGGAGAGTAGCCTCTGCTCAGCACTGGGTGGGAAGGGGAGGCTCAGAATGATCTACATGGGAGGAGCGGGGCGGTGCCTCTCTCTGGGGGTCGAGCCCAGGGCTGCTGGATAGGTCTTGAGTGCTGTGTGGGTGACATCTTCGTCCTGGGGAGGGCAGTGTTTAGTGTGCTCAATCTAATGCTTGTCCTTGGCCTCTAGCCCTGGCCCAGTGTGTCCAACCTGGCCAAGGACTTCATTGACCGCCTGCTGACGGTGGACCCTGGCGCCCGTATGACTGCACTGCAGGCCCTGAGGCATCCATGGGTGGTGAGCATGGCAGCCTCTTCATCTATGAAGAATCTGCACCGCTCCATCTCCCAGAACCTCCTCAAACGCGCCTCCTCGCGCTGCCAGAGCACTAAATCTGCCCAGTCCACACGGTCCAGCCGCTCGACACGCTCCAACAAGTCCCGTCGAGTGCGGGAGCGAGAGCTGCGGGAGCTCAACCTGCGCTACCAGCAGCAGTACAACGGCTGAGCCACCAGCGGGATGCAGACATGGTGGGCCCCAGCCTGGCCACACACTGCTGGGCCCAGCGCCCTCTCTAGAGATAGACCTGCATGGTCCAGGGTAGGTGAATGGCCCCAGCCCCTTCTCTGTGCCTTCAGCAGCCCCAATCTTCACTCTGGGCCTGAACCTGGTGGGACAGAGCGGAGGGAGTCCTGGGCCCTATGAACCCTGAATCTGATTTGGCACAGATGCTCCTCTTGGTGGACAAGTGCTCTGGTATATATTGGGGGAAGGGCGGGACCTGGCCTTCAGTCTCACCTCTTTCTTGGCTCTCCCCCAGACCAAAGGGGCATGCACTGCCAGGTAGGGGGTGTCCTGTGGTCTCAGGACTCTTTAGGACAGTTACTTCTGGAACTCCCCTTTCCCCTACCAAGCCTTCTCCCTAACCCCCCGCCCCCATGTTTCATGGCATCCTGACCCTCATGATTATGCTCTAGTGAGAGGCCCAGGTAGGCCCATAACTTGTGCCTTGGCTGGACTTTCAGCCCCTGGATAAGTCTAAACAGTCTTCCACCTCCCAGCCCAAATCTGTCTTCCTTCCCGGTGTCCCCAGGGACCCCTCCTGGCCCCAGAACTTGCCAGGATCTCTCGTGGGAAGACCATGGAGTGGTCCTTGGCCCTCTGGACTGTGTGGGTGTGTTGGTAGCAGGCTTGCTCCAGGCTCCAGCCTCTGACCTTGAGGGTTCCTGCCACCAGCCCACCACCCTCAGTGCCTTCTTTGCAGAGCCTACTATCACCTCACTCTCTCCCTTAGATGCCCGTTCTTTCTATTCCCCAGGTGCCTCCTTCCCAACTGTGGGGAGTTAAAAGGAGCCCCACTGCTGCTACCTGGGGGATGGGGGCACCTGGGTCAAAGCAAAGGACGGGGGCTTCTGAGGGAGAGCCCCATCCGGGTTCCAGCATCAGCCCTGGTTCCAGCCTTGGTGCTGCCGGTTGCTGCCTCACTTCAGGCGCTGCTCTTCCCTCCTCTGCAGCTGCACGAAGGCGCCATCTAGTGTCGGGCACAAGTGTGGACCGCCTAGGAATGCCCACTGTGCCCTCCTTTTATCCTCCAAGAGGAAGTGGGAAGGAAGGAGGGGCCTGGGGCTGCTCAACTGTCTCCCCTTCTGCTGAGCTTCTGTTGCAGCTCCCCCTGGAACTTAGCCGTACTGTGTGACCTGCCTCTGAACCCTGAGTGCCTGGGGGCACTGCCCTCCTCGTGGTGGCCTTGCTTGGTCCACCCTGTCCCCGCTTCTTTTCACAGCATTACCCTTCCATTCTGGGCCCCACTGTATCTCCGTCCGGAGGGAGCCCCATGACAGGTGGGTGAAATTGGATGACTGCTTTCCCAGAGGTCTGAGCAAGACCATCCCCCATCAGTCTTGTGCCTCCCCTCCACCACAGACCAGGGGGCCCGGAGTCCAAGCCCCCTCCCTCCACAGCTGCTCTCTGCAGGTGGGGAGGAGCCAGGGCCCAACTTTAACTTTAGCTGGCCTGCGGGTCCCCTGCCAAGCAGGGAGGGTTTGGCTCTCAGTTCCTCAACTTTTTGCATGTGCCACCTTCAGTGGGAACCACGCCCAAAGAGACCACTCTGGGCCACGTCACCTGTGCCTTATACACCCGCTCCTCTGTCTCCAGTGCTCCTTGCACAAGACGGTGGCAAGCCCAAGTCCCATGGCCTCAGAATTCCCCCCACTTCCGCAGGTGCCTCTGGGGATTTATTTCCTATTTTGACCAGGATACACCTGGTCCTGAGGGTAGGACAGAGGGAGTTTGGAGACTTGGGCCTTTGTGATGCCATGGACTGTGGATGGAGAATGTGCAGTTATTTATTTTGTGTACTCAGTCTGTAAAGGTATCCTCTGTACTCAATAAACAGGCTGCCTTCCCCAGGGAAAGCTGCCCCTTCATTGACAGCGCGGCCTTCTTGCTGTGGACCAAGGGGTTGCCCAGGAGGTGGTAGGGTGGTAGGGGGAGCTCAGCCCGGACATAGCTAGTCTAGGAGGTTCTTGACTCCTCAGCACGTGTTGAGCCAGAGGACAGAGTTCACTTGGGGAGTGGGACCCCCAAAAGCCTCTCCTTTTCCCTGAACCAGGAAGACAGAATAGGCAGCAGGACAGGGGGTGTTTATTGGGCCCCAGCGGAGCCTGTGGTGGGCTCAGTTGTAGGCTCTGACCTGACTGACTCAGGTACTGACCCTGCTGACCTGAGTGCTCGTGGCAGGCGTGGGCACACTGCAGTCACTGGTGCTCCAGGAGACAGTATCCGTGAGCACCCATGTGTTCCCCTTCTGGCAGACAAGCAGGCCTCCAGAATCACCCTGGCGGAAGGAGAGGGGAGAAGTCTGCATGCGGAGTTGGGTACCACAGGGAAGTGCAGAGAACAGGACAGGGGCCCAGCGCTCACCTGGCACAAGGAGGCCCCTGCACAGATCATGGAGCTGGTGATGCATGAGCCCCAGTACTGCTGGCACCATCTCACGGTGACCAGGGGCAGAACCAGCCACCACAGGTGTGCCCAAGTCACACTGCCTGTGGGCCGGGCGGGGGTGGTTAGGGCCCAGATGGCTTACCCCTACCCTTCCCTTCCACCCAGATTTTTGACCCAAGTTCTTACCCACACCACTGAGGCACCCAGCCGGCCATGTGAGGCCTTCAGGCAGTGCCTCATTTGAGGAAGCCAGGCAAACTGGTGAGATGCACATTGTGTACTGGGCTGGGGAGGTGAGTGTCAGTAATGTGAGATCATTGTTCATGGTGGTGGGATTCCAGGAAGGTGCCTGTGGAGCCAGGAAGGGGCCGTGTAGGATGGGCGTGGGCACAGGTCTCCAGGGTGATGGGTGCCAGGGGTTAGGCCAGGGCATCCTATAAGTTCCTCACCCCCACAGCCTACACACCTACACTGCCTACCCTTCCTTTCCCATCTGCAGCCCAGGCACTCACCACGAGATGGACACCCTGCAAAGGCTGAGCCCTGGATGCTCGGTCGTACTCACCCAGGATGACAAAGTGGCAGCCAGGGCTGCAGTGAGAGTGGGTTGGGCAGCCAGAGGGAGGGCAGAGTGACAAGGGAGGGGCCTCCAGAGCAAGGCGGTGGGGAGGTGGGGCAGGGGTGGGCAGGGAGAGGGGAAACACCCACAGCGTTGCAGTGGGCAGCCGTGACCACCCAGGACTGGACGATGAGGGACCCACTGCAGATGCAGAAGCCTTTGCTGTCCTGGGGTCAGGGGTTAGCAGTGGGGGTGGGCCCAGGCTACACCCAGGCATGAAACACCTGAGATCCTGCCCCACCGCCAGGGTCCTGCACCTGCAGGGACACCTCCCAGGGCCAGGAGCCTGGCACTGCGTTCTTCCCATTGACAGTCCTCTGGCTGAAGTGCAGTGCTGGTTTAATGGCAGGAACGCCGCAGCCTGGCCATTTGACTGGAAAGGACCTGCTTCCTGCATCCCCCCATTTCTCTCCTCCTGGGTGCCCCCAGGCTGTGTCTCCAAAGGGGTTCAGATCAAGAGGGCTCTTAGCACTGCTCCTTCTCTCGTGAGCACCTCTGGGCCTCTACAGCAATCTCAGCTGCCCTATCCAACCAGCCCCAAAGTCCTGTCCATTCTCCCACATCTGTCTCCATCCTACTCACACCAGCTCTACTCCACCCCCCATCCCAGGCCATTCTCCCTGACCCAGGTGTATGTAGTCCCCTTCCTTCCTAACCTCTCCATTGACTCCAGACCTCAGCAGTCTGGACCCCACATACAGCCAGATGGCTCTTCTTAAACTACACATCCACCTTTTGCTTTAAAGCTTCCTAAACCCTCCCCTGCTCCTGGACCTGGCCCAAGCTCCGGTCCCACTTGGGAGACTGGCCCCTGCCCACCACCTCTTGCTTTCTCCCAGCCCTGCCACATCATTTTTCCTTTGCCCACTCTGTCTACCTGCTTGCTTTCTAGCCACCCCAGCCCCTTCTCTGAGTCCCTGAGCAGGAAGCCTGGGCTGGTATTGGGTTGCCCTAAGGCTGTTCAGTCAGGGCTGGGCCAGGCCCACTCACCCCAGGAGGAGCCAAGGAGGACCAGGCTAAGGGTCAGTCTGAGCAGCAACATTACAGCAGACTTGAGGCTGAGAACTGGGCCTGGCTTTATCAGTCTCCTTGTCCTTGGGCCAAAGTCCCAGGAGTGAAGCTGAGCAGCTCCTTTCCATGCTGCATCAGCAGGAGGGTTCTCCTGTGTCAGAGCCCTCCACCCAGGCCTTATCCGGTAGAGCCCAGGTGTGAGGCTCTCACCTCCTCCGTCCCCCAAAGCCTGGCCTTTGACTGGCTCCCCACCTCACATCCCAAGTGTTGAGCACCAGGTACTAAGGGCTTGTGCTTAGCCTTAATGGTGACCACCTGGTGGCTGGTATCTACCTGTACCAGCTCTACTGTGGAGAGCCAGGACCAGTGGCCAGGACAGGGCAAATCCTAACACATCATCTCAGTGATTCCTTATTAACTTGAAACAGAAGTCATGGTTTGCTCAGGGACGTGGTGACTCTCCTGCCACATGGTGTGTTTGGACCAAAGTTTCATCTATCTGGTTCCCGAGCCCACACTGTTCATGATGCTATCTAGGAAGAGTCTTGTGCACAGGAGGGCAAGGTATGAGCTCTTGGTGACTGACCGACCCTGGATGGAGGCCAGGGGTAGAAGGGTGACAGCCATCAGACCTGACAGCGTCCAGGCCTTGGGGCTCCCATGGACAAGCCCTGGTATCTACAGCCCCTTCACTGAAGAGCTTCAAGCCGAGCCTGAACTGCAGGAGAGAAGACACCCGTGCGCAGAGTTGCAGTGAGTACGTTGGTTTGCCTCCTCCTAGGAGTGTGAGCACTGTGGTTGACTCAAGAATACATCAGTCAAAACAACAAGAAGAAAACAAATAAGTTAATTGTTGACTGGAGAGAAGGATAGGTGATAAAACAAATATAACAAAATACTAATTGTAAAGTCTGTGGTGGGTATATAGGTGTTCAGTGTGCAATTTTTTTTTTTAAACCCAAACTCTCTGATGGTTTTCAGGGAGAAGCTTTTTTTTTTTTACTATATTTATAATTTTATTTATTTTTGTCTGTGCTGGAGCTTCGTTGCTATGCAGGCTTTTCTCTGGTTGTGGTGATCAAGGGCTACTCTTCGTTGCAATGCCTAGGCTTCTCATTGAAGTGGCTTCTCTTATTGTGGAGCACAGGCTGTGGGACACATGGACTTCAGTAGTTGGCGCACGTGGGCTCGATTGTTGAGGTTCCCCAGCTCTAGAGCACAAGCTCAGTAGTTGTGGCCCATGCTCCTCAGTATGGAGGACCTTCCTGGACCAAGTAGCAAACCCCTGTCTCCCGCATTGGCAGGCAGATTCTTTACCACTGAGCCACCAGGGAAGCCCCCAATGTGCAATTTTTTCAATTTTTATGTTTATAAAAATAAAAACCTTCATAATAAAACACTGAGGGAAGAAGCACAATCAGGGACCTAGGGATGTCCAGCCTGGAGTAGGCTTTCCCCAGGGATTGGGCAGATTCTAGCAGTTCCAAAGCTCCAGGGGAATTCAGCCATTCTCTCCCAGGGCAGGATGCTCCCACCTGCACCTAGCACCTGGGTGCTCAGCAAAAGTCTGCTGGATAAATGTGTCATGTCATCTCTTCCCACGTGAGCCCTGTGACCCCTGGCAGTCAGAAAACAGAGTCAGTCTCCCTCGTCATAGCCCAACAAGTGCAAACAGAAGCTCAGCATTGTGTTAGTACCTCAGGTCTGCCTGGTCATCAGAGGGGTTTCACAGATAAAGGCCTTGTAGGAGTGTGCTTGTGAGAACTTGCCCGTGGAATCAGGAAGCAGCTCCTCCATCAGCATTTTAGCCATAGTGGGGCAATGGGGGTGGGGGGTTCTGACAGGGAGCTGTGGGCTTTGTCCTTGGTCACTGATGAGGCAGGTAAAGGCTCTAGGTGGGGGCAGTACATAGAGCCTTTTGGGTTATACAGCGGTCTCCAGTGGACCAGAGGGCAAGAGCCAGGCATGGGAGTGGTAGGGGGAGCCCCCAGGGTATGGAAAGGGGGCTTTCCACCTTGAGCCTGCAGTGCTTGCCAGGCTGGGGTTCTAGAGGGGTAGATGATTAAGGTGGTGAGTGAATGGTGCCCCTCAGGCCAGACTCTGCAGCCATGGGAGGGAATGGCCTTTATGGAATGTGGCTAAGGGAAACAGCCACAGAGCCCTGCTGGCTGCTTGTTCCCCTCCACCCAAGAACGACAGTCATTTGTCAAGGTAGGTGTTTGTGTTTTCTGGGTTTATTCCTCTTTGTTCCAAGCTCTAAGCCTCAGCCTACTTCACTCCACATCCATGGCCTGCACAGTTTCCTCCACCAGCTCCAGAGTCAGCGGCACCACTGTCTGGGATAGGACAGGTGTGGTCCCAGGGGCAAAGCGGTACTGGCTGGACCTGGGAAGAAGCAGGGATGACCCCTCAAAAGGGGCCCATCGAGTGTCCCATCCTCTATTTATAGCCCTGTCTTCCCTCGCTACCACTCCATCCATCCTCCCCTGGGATTCCTCCATCCCCAGTGCTCCTACCTCTCTATAGGCTTTGTGGGAGAGCTCAGGGCTCGCAGCATCTTGGCGCCGGCCGCGGTGATCACACATGCATCCACATTGCCCCCAGAGCCCAAGTCACCCAGGATCCCTGCAGTGATGGCTTCCACCAGCAGCTCCTGTGCTGCCTCCAGCTGCAATGATGTGTCAATGAGGCCTCATGGACCCTTCTAGATCACCCTTAGGCTGTAGCCTGGAGACAGTTCATCTTGAAGCCAGGCCTCATTTACTCACACCCAAACTCCCCTCTCTCTCGCCCTACACCCCCATCTCCACCCCAAGCTCCTCCACCCTGGTTTCAGTTTCCCCCTGTACCGTGACCCCATATTCCCACTGCCCCCATCTTCTCAAACTTCTGAGTCACACTTGTGGCTCTGCTTCCACTGGCCTGTTCACCCACCCCAATTCCCCACTCACTGCCTTTTCTTTCTGGGCCTTAGCCGCCTATAAAGTGATATACATATGCCTTCTGCTTCCATCCATCCCAAACAAAATCCAGACCCCAGACCCCACCTTCTGTTCCTCTCTCCTCAACTTCAAATGGCACTCTGAGGTTTGACTTCTGAGGCAGTCCAAGCTTTGGCACTGTTAGAATAGCACCTCACCCTCACTCCACTGGCCCCTCAGTCTCCACTCGGTCACCTCCGAGAAGCCTTCCCCGACTAGGCCAGGGTTCCTCTGCGTTTCCCCGCTCGCGGGTGCACTTCCCATCAATGCTCGCGTAACCTGGTGGTGGTGGGTGGGGTGGGGCAGGTGTCACTCACCGTCATGTTCGGCTGGAACCGGTCCTCCAGCACTGCTATGGCCGCATCCTGGCCAGATCCTGTAAGCAAGAGAGGCATCTGAGATCAACTGCGGCCGCCCAGTCGTGGGAAAAACGCTGAGGTCAGGGTCGCACAGCGAGGTTCGTGGGGAGCGGGCGGAAGCGCTCACCCAGGGCCGTGAAGGGCAGCCGGCTGTAGGAGCCGTGGGGGTGCACGCTGTAGAGCTGCGGTCCTGTGAAGTCCACGCCGCCCACGATCAGCGACGCTCCCACATAGCCCTGGTACCTTTTCGCCGAGTGGGTACAGTCAGCGGAACGCACCGGAGGCCAGGTCCCGCCCCTCCACGAAACCGCCCCTGCGTCCGAACCCCGCCCCTCCCCGCGGTCTGGCTCCCCATAACTGACAGCGCTCCTTGCTGTCTCCCTCTTAGCTCCTCTTAGGCCCGCCTCTTCCGGGCTCTCGGACCTCGCAGCCCCGCCCTTCCTCCGGTCCTGTGTCCTCTCAGCCCCGCCCTCCCCGCAGCTGCCCCTCCTCAGGGTCAGCTTAGACCCGCCTCAGCACCGGAAGAGCGTCTGGCGCAGCATGCGTGTGACGGTGGCCACGCGGGACTCGCGGCCCGTGGACAGTGCGTGTAGCTCCATGTTGGACGCCGCCATCCGCGTGGTCATCTCGGCGTCCGCGGCTACTCCAGCCCCACAGCAGCTGAGGGCGAAGGGAGGGGTCCGAGTGGGAGTTGCTGGGAAGTGCTGGCACCCGGGATGGGAACGAGGGGGCGGTTCTTGGAGGGGGAGAGTTAGGCAGGGGAATGCTCACTAGATTTTGGGGGCGATGAAGTGGATCTTTTCGCAGATCTTGTCCGCGACGACCGAATCGTTAGTGGCCCGTGTATCTGCGCCCAAGATGACCCCGTCCTGGGGGTGGGGGGCGGGGAGGAGCCGTTGGCTTAGTCCCCACGTCCCATTTCCCGCCGCCCCTCTAGGCCGCGCCATCCCAGCTCCCTGCTTACTTGGAACACAAGGCCTGCAATGGTAGTCCCGGTCTTGCGTGCGTGAGGGACCCGGAGCCCCGGGAGGGAGCGTTGCAAGGCTGCATTTCTGGAAACGGAGAGGAGAGGCCCAGGTTTCAGTTCTTCTGGGACCCCCATCACATCCCCCACCTCTGTCCCGGTCTCCCTCACCGCCTGGGGTAAACCTGGGAACCCAAGTCGTTTCAACACACGTACCTTACCCCACTCTCGCCCCCAGGAATTTTAAAGATACTGGGGTGCTCACTCCCGGAAGCCCTCGCTGAAGAGCATAGGCAGCTGGGGAACCAACCATTCCCGCCCTCACCTCTCACAGTTCTCGAAGGAGAAGCCCCTTTGGGGCTCTAGCACTGTTTTCTGCATCTTCAGATGGGCAGGGGGTCAGAGGAGTGGGATCAGAAGGAAAGAACGAGGCGGAAGGCTTGTCCTCTGCCGGGCTGCACTATTGAGTTTCCCCCTTTCGCTTTCACCTTTCCTCAGAGCATGCTGGTCCTTTTCTGCATCTTTCACTTTCACCTTCAGCTCTGGTCTTTCGCAGCTTAGGAAGAGGGGAGATGTCCCTTGCCTGGCACTCCAAGCTGCTCCTGGGTCCTCTGTGAACAGAGGGACAAATTCCTCCTCTTTGGCCATTGTCCAGCCTGAGCCCCGGGCTCTGCCTACCCTGACCCCACCTCTAACTTCAAGTCTCAGTGCCCTAAGGCTATCACATTGACCAGTTCTCTGTTCTTATTATTACCCGTCTTCAACAGCATCAGTCATGGCTGCCTTTTGTCCTTCTCCCAACTCCTACCTCTTGTTTGCTGCCTTTGCCTTCTTCCCAAAACCCAAACACTGAGGCTCAGTCCTCTCGGCCAAGGTGGTGCTGATCTGTCTTCCATGTTTCAGATGCGGTCCTCCCTCTCTTAGGAGGGGCATCATGGTTGTCTCTCAGGTGGCCTGTAGACATGCTGGGCTCTGCCCATGGCCAAGCCTTATTTCACCTCCCATAGGACCCTTTATCTAGCCACTTCTTTCTCTGGATTACTGCTTGTCTCAGCTAGCATCCTCTCCCCGCTGGGCACAGCACTGGCCTCCCTGGTTTCCCAATTTCTGCCCCTTACCCTCCACCCCAGACTACACTCCATGTTACAGAGAGGGGGCTCTTTTCTAGGTTGGAAATCTGGTCACACTCTTTCCCTGGTTAAACCCTGTATCAGTTGCACACAGCTCTTAGGCTCAAACGAGTCTTTACAGTCACCCTTCTCATTCATTCCATCTGATCTCTGCATTGGCAACACCTCCTCTGGGAAGCCTTTCCTGACCCACAAGACTCGCCACCTTGTTGCTCTCTATACTTTTCTCTCATATCACTTAGCTCCATTACCTAAAAATTAAATCTTCACTAGGGAAGTGACCTCTTTAATGGCTGTCACTCTTCTAGATTCTGAACTCCTATGCTTCTGTCACCCACCTGGCACTCAAAAGCCTCTGTCCAGAGGCGGGGTCTCACCTGCCCTTTTGGGAGCTAGGAGGGACATTTCAGATCTTCCACATCCTGTACCCTTGGCTCCATGTATGCCCATTCCACTGCTGTGTGTGCAACTGCCTCCAGTCCCCATGCCCAGAGCAGAGGCCGGCACAGGCAGGCTGCTTAAACAGCTCAACCAGCAGTTTGCGCATGCTAAATCGCTTTAGTCGTGTCCGTCTTTTTGTGACCCTATGGACTGTAGCCCGCCAGGCTCCTCTGCCCCTGGGATTCTCCAGGCAAGAATATTGGAGTAGGTTGCCATGCCCTCCTCATGGGAAGGTATACATCTCAAGGTGCCCACTTCAGTCCCAGGCTTTAGCAAAGCTCTTCACTCCACAAAGCACCAGGCCTGCGGCTGCGGATGAATGCATCCTTTGTGAGGACCCTAGTGCCTTTCCTTCAACTCACAACACACGTCAGGGCTTTTAACAGCAAAGGAATGTCTTTATTCAGGGGGCATGGGCTTTGGGCTGGCAGTCGGGGGTACAGCAGTGCTATTTCGGTAGGTACCCAGCAGGATGGCATTGATGTGCTCCAGTGTCTGATTGCTGAAGACCATATTGAGGTGCTGTGTCCCAGGCAGAGGCAATAGGTGCACGGGCTGTTTCTGGCGGCCCTGCCAGCGGGCACAGAGCTCGGTGCTGCGCGTGGCCACAGTGTCATCACCATCCTCATATAGCACATCCACGGGGTCTGTGTAGGGGAAGCCGTGGTCATAGATATAGGTGCTGGGCGTGGGCAGGCCTATGCCATACAGACAGTATACTTCCACGCCAGGTGCTGGGAGGCCTGCCAGCAGGTCACGTGACTGGAGCCACATGTACCAGCCTTCCTCAAAGTGCAGGTCTGTAAAGAAGCGCTGCATGTCACGGCTTGTGTAGTTGATGCTGGGGGTGGAAATGAACACGTGGTCCTCAGGCCACGTCTGCCTGGCAGGAAACATCCAGGGTGACGTTGTCGTCATACGCTGCTCCTCTTTCAGCTTGATGCTGGACATGATTGGGATGCCCTGGTTGTCACCTGGGGATAGAGAGCAAGGTGGGGTAGGGCTACTCCAGCCGGCAGGCCCACAACTTGCCCCCCAGCCCAAGCTCAGCTGGACACTCAATCTTGTCCTTGCCCAATCCAAACACAGACTCCAAGTCCTAGACTACTGGCCTAGCATTCCGGAGGTGCTCATGTGTACTTGTTAACTGAGAAGCCCCGATGGCACCTCTGACAGGGAGAGCTGGAGGCTTCAACAGGAGGGTCGGGGAGCAGTGTTTCCTGAGGACAGGAGTGTGAGTTGGGGGACATAGTGCTGGCAGTTCTGTCTCAGGCAAGTGTCTGTCGACCCTTGTGGCCTGTGCCGCACAGGGCTCAGAGCTGTGTTCTGGGAAGGATGAAATGAGACCCGTCTCTGACACACATTGATGTAGTCTGGGGAGTGTTTCCTTCACTTCAGCTTCTAGGGCTAAGACCAGCTGTGTTCAGCCTACAGTAGGTGCTCCACATGAGGTATCTGTCCTCAGGGAAGAGCAGGAAGGGCTCCTGGGGTCTGGCCCTGGCTTTGGCAGATCTGCCATGGCCTGGCTTAGGGAAGATCCGTGTGCAAAGCAGCTCCTGGGAGCTGAGTGGGTAGACCTGAGGCCATGAGGAACAGACCTCAGTCAGACTCAGCAATGAGTCAGATTGCTGGGATTCACTTCATCTTTGTTTACCTCCCCTTTGTCATCGCTGAGACAAACTCAGGAGTTTGTCTAACAGTCCAGGCTGGGCTCACTGCTCTCCAAGGACAATGAAAGGGGCTATTTCCCAGAGGTGGTAGACAACACCCCCCTAGCTGGGCATTGTGAGAAGAAACAGGAGTAGGGGCAGGCCCATGGTCAGCTTCTTTCCACCACCGCCCCCCCACATCCTGTGGGACCCAAGTGATCACAGGCCCTCTCACCTGAAGCTAAGACTAACATAGGCTTGATGGAACCACCCCAGGGAGCCCCAAGAGAGATGAAACCATCGATGAAGCGGTCCTTCCAGGTCTGGGGTTGGCGCAGTAAGAAATAGAGCAGGTGCAGGCAGCCAAGACTGTGCCCAATGAGGAAGACGGGCTTCCCATACGTAGCATGCATCTCCTCCACCAGTCCAGCAAGCTTCAGGTAGTACTCCTCCTGCTGGCCTGCAGGGGGGTGGGTGGGTCAGCATGGCTGGAGGTAGGGGCCTCCGCCCTGCCCCCCAAGTCCCCTAAACATAGAGACACTCACTAGGCTCCAGCCGCCAGTCGTAGGGGGCAGCCCGCACTGTCTCATCCCGCACGTACCCATTGTTGACCAGGTTCTGTACCAGTGTGTGCATATAACCTGTGGGGGAGGCGGCGGCATCAGAGGCTGTGGCCATGGCCCCTGCAAGCCCAACACAGCCTAGAGCCCAACCCTCTCCCTCAGCACACACACACCTGCCAACTTGCTGCTGTCCAGGTACTCAACAGAGTAGGTCTTGCCAAAGCCGGGGACACGTATCTGTACACCGGGAGCATTGGACACCCTCCCAGAGCTGCGATTGTACACAACCCTGGGGGCAGTGGGACATTCAGCGGACCTGCGGCCAAGGAGCAGGGCAAGGGACTAGGCCAGAGGTGACAGCACCCACCTGGTGTTGTCAATCCAGCAGTCTACCCCAAGGGGCAGGAACATGTTGAGATCTAGCCAGATGGTGAAAAAGTCCTCCGTCTTGCGGTAGCACATCCAGTTCACCACACTCGGTTTATCCAGCTTGGCTTCCAGCTGATTCCCCAGGCAGCCGGGCACTGCGGGCACCAGCCTTCACTCTGGACCCCACCCCAGCCTCACCTCTCCAACAGCCCCACCCCTTCCTCTCCCATACACCATCAACTCCCAGAGACTAAGGAAAAGATCCTCTCTTTCTGTTCATGTCCCCTGCTCCATCTCCCCAAAGTCCAGACTCCCCCCCAGGGAGGGAAGATCCAGGGACCAAGGCCACTGACCCCTGCCCCCACAGAGCAAACAGCTAGCATGATTCTCCATCTCTGCCAAAGTCCAAAAGGCGAACAAATAGTGTGGGGAGCGGGGACAGGACCTGACAGGCCTCTCCTGCTCTCCTGGGCTGGGCACATCGTCCTTGCCGGGGTGGGGGCTGAGGAAGGAGCGGTGGGGAGGGAGGGGGGCTGGACCCAGGGTCTGGCTACAGCTACAGCTGACCACAGCTTGTAATGCCCTGGCCAAGCCCTCTGGCACACCCACCCTCCACTCCACCCACCTGGGGGAAGACACCTCGGAGACACAGGAACAGAAGGGGTCGATTTCTCCTCAGGACAAGCCTCTGGTGCCTCCAAACACTGAGGCAGGAATTGGGGCTAATGCATGGGCAGAAGGGCGTCGGCAGGCTCTGCTACCAGGGGCAGGGGCCCTAGTTCCCCAAGGGCTGGCCGGGTATATCAGGGGCCTGGTGGGGGCTTACCGAGGATGACGGGCCGTGTGTGGTTACTGAGCTCGGCCTTGGGCGTGGTGTGCGGGGGGAACAGCACATTGAAGAGCCAGAAGGGGGCAGCTGGGGGGAGCAGCAGCCCCAGCAGCAGCAGGACCCACTGCCGCGGGGAGCCGGGCGGCCCCATTCCAGCCCTAGTGCCTGGTGCCCGGTAAAGCGGTCCTGGGCTGGCCTTATCTGGAGTGGGGGTGGGAGGGGCCCCAGGGCCAGTGGGAGGGACAGCCTGGCCAATGGGGCTGGCCAGTGGTTGCCGGAAAAGGGCATAGCGTCAGGGAGCCGGCTCTGGGCCTGGATTCAATTCCGCCTTCTTCCCCCGTGCCAGGGGAAACAGAGCTGGGGCAGCGGGAGGCCCAGAAGTACACAATGTTTTATTGAAAAAAGTCAGGCTTCAGCTGGCTGGTTCCATTCAACTTGGCTTGGTGGGGGTCCCCGCCCACAGGAGCTGAGTCAGATCTTCCTGCAGGCGGGCTGGGCCAGATCCCTCCCTCGTCACCCTTCCCCTCCTCTCTGATGGTGACATCCAAACAATAAATATGCAATAAATAGCGCTCCGGGCCAGCTGCCTTCAATCCCCACATCAGCCCCCACCAGTCTTCTCCAGTCAGGACAGGCATCTTGGCGTGCTGGACGGGCAAGTCCCCGAACCTCTCAGGGTCCTGAGGGACCTCGGATCCATCTCCATGGCCAGGTCTGGGCCCAGGCTCCAAGGAGACCTAGTAAAGCTGGGTCCAGGGTGAGGCCAGGCAAAGTGGGGCTGGCAGGTGGGTGCTGGAGGGGGGCTGTGTGTTATCCTGGACACCTTCACTCTAGGCCACAAGTCTGTACTGGGCTCAGGAGTAGATGGTGATGACTTCACGGCCACCACCACGTACCAACAGCACTCGTTCGAGGCCCTCGGTCAGCACCTCCAGGAACTCCATGTCTGTGGGGCATCAGTCAAGGAAGCCACACCCAAGGAAACACCCAGGGAAGTCTGGCCCATCAAGCAGAGCTGGGGTACCCTGCAAACCCTCAGGGCATCCAGGGACAGGAGTGCCCAGCCTGACCTCATACACTGCCCACCTACCCACCAAAGGATCCAGTTCTCATCACCCTCGCTGTTCTTGGGTGGGCCGGGCATGTTCAGTAGGACCAGGCGGGCGTCATGGGAGCGTGTGACAATGACTTCATTGAGCTTCACGGCCGTGTGCATGCGCCGCACATTAGACTGGTCCCTGCAGATAACGCAGCTGATCATGGATCCCACTCCTGGACCACCCCACCGGAAGGGCTTATCTGCCCCCACCCCACCTCCGCCCCCAGGCCTGGATACGGCTGGGTCCATTTCTGCTACACTCACGGCTTAATATGCACCAGTTCCCGGAAGTTGTCGGGCGTGTGGCTGGGGTCCCAGGGCTCCGTGGCCATGTACTTGTCCCGGGTCCATGTCATCTGGATCTTGTCAGTCCCAGCTGCAGACTCATCCTCCTCATCTGAGTACAGGCTCTCCAGCCGCAGGGCTGAGTGCCGGTCCTTGACTAGCTGGGCCTGAGGACAACCAGAGGAGGTCGCCTCAGCGCCGTGGGGGGCCAAGCTGGCCCAGCGTGATCACCCAGCCTCAGGGAAACAAGGGCGGCTGCAGTGAGTCATTCTGATGCTCCCACTTGATGGCCTCTCCCAAGGCAGGACCCTGCCCTGAACCGAGGAAGGTCACTGACCTCTCGTTCCCGCTCTGTCTTGGTCAGCCTCATCTGCCGCAGCATTTGGGAGCGCTGCTCCATCATCAGTGTCCGCTCGTAGGTATATGCAGAGATGTCGCTGTTGTGCTGGGGAGTGGGTGAGCCGTGAAGACCGGGCTATGGGGGTGGGGCAGGGCATCCACAGGGCTATGGCGGGCAGGGGTCTCACCATCTCCACCACCTCCACCTCTGCCTCGAGACGTAGGTGGTATAGGAAGATGGCCAGATCCTTCTTCATCTGGATGCTGTTGTCGTCCATCTGGGCCACCGTGAAGATGCGCATCCGGCATTTCCTCCAAACCTGCGGCCACAGAGGGTGGTGGTTCAGGCGCACCCCCTCCCTGCACGGGCCCAGCCCCTCGCACCACGGCTTGAGTGCCTGGCCCACCTTGTGCTGGCGCAGCAGGAAGGGCAGGAGCATGAGCATGCCGCCATCGTGGACAATCCACCACACGTCGATGTGGCCCTCCAGGTAGCGCTCATGGTTGCTGGGGTAGAAGGCGATGTTCTTGGGCACGAGAAGGGCCAGGTGGGCAGCCGTGGTGCAGCGCACGGTGTCTGGGGAGGAGGGGCACTATCGATTGTCAGCCCATGACCCTCTGGCCTCTGCCCTCGCTTGACCCCTGGCCTCTGCCCTTATGTGGTCGAGCCCAGGCCCTGAGTCTCACACACCAATAAAGGTCTTCCAGGCGCGTGGGTCCTCACTCTGTCGCCAGCCGTAGGGCCAACCCAGCACCACGGTGTTGTGCCTCATGCCTCCCAGGCCGCAAGACTGGATGAGGTGGGCCAGCCCCTCCCGCACCTTGCTGGCCACCACCACCTGGCAGAAACCCTTCACCTTCTCAATCTCCATCATGTTCTTGATTGTCTGTGGGGAACATACCCGGGTCAGAAGGCAAGGCCATCCATGTCCCCTCTGCTGGGTTCCCTGCCCAGGCCCCAGGGTACAGAGCTGCTTGGTGGTAGGGGAGGAGATGGGGGCAAGCTGCCCACCCAGAGACCATGCTTGCAAGATGGAACCTTCATACCCACCTGGCTCCCGCTCTCAGCTCTCGCCTGGCTGGCCAGGACTGGTCCCCTCCTCTCTGCACCAGCTACAGCCCGGACATCTCCAGTCCGGTTCAGGGTCCTCCCACCCCCGACTCCCACCCCAGCAGTACCTGCTCAGCAGCCTGGGCCTCGCCGTAGCTCTCCAAGAAGCTGCCCTGGATGACAGAACCGACGATGGTCAGGCCCTTGCCGGCTTTAAGCTGGGAGGCGAAAGTGAGGAGCCGCGGGTACTTCACGTGAAGGTCCTCATCTAGCTTCAGCAGCACCAGTAGCTGAGGCCTGAGTGGCCGGATGGAGAGGTGGCCTGAGACTAGGGCCAGAGGTCTGCAGGGAGCCCAGCTCCCTCCTATCTTGGCTCACAGGCCCCCTCAGGTAGCAGTGATCCAAGGGCCTGATAAGCAGGACAGCACCCCTGGCAGTTCAGGACAGGGAACACGGACTAGGGAGGGAAGCCAGCACCTCGTGACTCTCCCCTCTCACAGGGCCGCCCCCTGAGAACCTCAACTGCCCCCGCCAGGCCTGGGTGACTCACCGCCAGTTCTTGGTGTGAGGAGGGCCCTCCTCTAACCGCAACAGGGCATAGCGGGCGGCGCTCAGGGACAGGCCTCGGATCCCATCGCCCCATTCCTTCTCAGCCCTGCAGAAGCCCCCGAAGGCTGGTGAGTCCCCCCCAGGACTTGTGTCCATGTGCATGTGGGATGGAAGGGACCAGGCCCAAGTCACAGTCCCCCAGCCCCAGCGCCACAGTGGCTAAACGAAGGATGGCTCAGCTCTCCACACCCAACTACAGCCCAGCCCAGCAGCCCCAAGCACCCGAGCGGGTGGCACCCGCACTCACCCTTGGTACTCAATGTACTTGTAGATCATGCCAGCGATGAGCATGGCGACCAGGGCGTAGTACCAGGAGGAGACAAACATCAAGGCCAGGCAGAGGCTCATGCCCAGGAAGGACAGTGCCCTGGGCCAGAGATGGGGGAAGGCCAGAATCAGGGAAAGACCTCCCAGACTCTCACCAATAGAAACTGTTGCCCAGAAAGTTCAAACCCCATCCAGAATGGTTTCCCACAACCTGGCTCAGGGGCCCAGCTGGCACGTACCAGTGATAGTACTTGAACCGAGGCCGCCAGTTGGGGGTCCTCAGGAGTGTCTGGACAGCACAGGCGAGGTTCACAAACAGGTAGCACATCAGGAAGAACCTGAAGCACAAGGAGCAGCTGGGACTGAGCAGCCCCCTTGGCAGCCAGGTACCTGATGTCCCGGACCTCCCCAGGCTGGGCCTAGATGAGGAGCCGAGACTGTCACAGCTCTGCCCTGCATGGTCAGGCAGGTCGTCTCAGCCTCACTTCGCCCACACCAGGGCCAGATGTGGATGGGACACTGCAGTGGGACCCACAGAGCCTGGTCTGAAGATGTTCCAGGCAGAAGGCCAGGGGGCTGTGGGCAGAGGGAACAGCTGTGGAAGAGGATGGTGTAAAGGAGAGTTCAGTGCCTGGATACAGCTAGACAAAAGCCAGGCCTCTGGCCTGGGAGACCAGTTGGATGAGGGGCTTTCATGAGTGTGGGGAGAGGGGGTCAGAGAACATGAGGAGGGCCATTTTGAGTCACTGCATTAGAGACACTTGAGGGACGCTTCAGCGGGTGTGGGAGACCAGGACGGAAGAGGCCTACTGCATGAGCCCCCCAGGAAAGACAGAGGGCTGAGGGGAGTGGCTGCCCACCTCTGCTCTCAGCTGGTGGGTGAGCAGGGACAGACGAGAAGGCAGGAGGGCTGACGAGACAGGGCAGGGACTCTCATGGTAGGGGCAGTGCTCAGTCCCGTTAGGGCTGCAGGAGGAGCAGCCATAGCATCAAGGCTGAGACACATCATGACATGGGCGGTAAAGGGCCACCACCCAAGAAAACTGCAGCAAGGATAGTTTCAAGTGTGGGTGAAGCTAGGCGGTAACAAGTGGAGGTGTGTTGGGGGAAAAGGAGGGCACTGACTGGCAGGCCTGGCTGTGGCTTGGGGCACAGCTTTGGGGCGAAGGGAGCTCAGTCCTACAGGCTGCGTGTGGTAAAGGGTGGCTCGGATGTAATGGGACAAGCAAACGGAGCACCAGCTGTGGAGCAAGGTGTGTGAGGTGGGGCACAGTGGCCCTGGCACTGGCGGAGGTGAACAGAGCAAGGACACGAACTCTGCCCCAGGAAACTGCTGCATGTTTGCCACCTCCTGCAGGGCACTGGCGGATTCAAATGCCCGGCTGACTCCAAAACTTTAAAAGCAAGCGACTTGCAAATAGGTGGATGGGACAGTGGTGCCTCATCAAAGGTGTTGAGACTGCTACTTGCCCTGTCCCTGCTCTGGGGGTCTCTCACAGAGGCACAAGGGACCTACTGGTCTCTTTAAAACATCTGAGTAAGCACTGGAAGGCAGAGGTTCAGAAAGCTGAGCTCTGCCAGGCGAATAATCCCCCAACAGCCTGACCCGTCTCCCAGTTGCGCCCTCAACCTTAGACAGGGTCACAGAGGAGTTGCTGGGCAGGGTTCCTGGCTAGGGTGTGGCTGAGGGTGCAAGGAGACTTTCCCAGGACCCTTGCCCTGCCCTGGCCCCCAGCTCACATGGATAGAATGGGGGCCACCATGTCCAGGGAGGCAATGAGGATGCCCAGCTCAGCGATGAGTGCTGTCAGGAGGAGGGCCCACGTCGGTTCACCATTTGCCTTGCCGTGGCCGAAAACCTGCACACGCCAGGGGCAATGGGGTCAGAAGCGAAGAAGCTGGTCCCATTCCACACATCAGGATACAAGTCACAGCCTGGCCTCCATCATCTCCAAGTCCCTCAGGCTCAAGTCACAGCCACACCTATCCTGACAGGTACTCCGCCCTCCAATTCCCCAGGTTTCTCCGTTGTGAGTGAAGACAGGCCTTGGGGCTTCTGGGCCCAGGCAGTTCTGCCAGCAGCAGCTCTCCATGGATGGCTGCCTGGCCCTGGCCCTTGGCAGGATAACATGCACCTGGATTGACTGTCTACTTCTCTCCGTGGCCAGTGTGCACGACTAGGAGCACCCAGATGGTGGGGGACTGTAAGAAGCTCACCCGGAGGAAAGGGATGATGTTGTCCTTGGCGATAGCCTGCAACAGGCGTGGTGCCCCAGTTAGGCTCTGCAGGCCGGCACCGCAAGTGGAGAAGAAGGAGCCGATGACGATGACCCAGGGTGAAGGCCAGGCTAACGTGCCCACCACCAGGTTTCTGCTGACACCATCGCCGTACCTGCAAGGGCCGGGCTCAGGCCATGCTCCATGTAAGGAGCCCCTGAAACCCTGGCTGGGGCTGCCCAGTGTGACGGTTGGCAGGGGTCAAGAAGGACAGCTACAGGGGCCAGAACTCTGGCCCTCAGCAGAGGCTAGTCCACCAGCCCCTATCCTTCCAGCCTAGACCCAATCTGATGTTAGCATCCTCTTAGAAGCCAAAGTCCTGGTGGGACTGCCCCACCACTGACAACCAGCAGCCTGAGGACATGTGTGGGACCACGAGTATGAGAGGGACTGGGGTCTGGGCAGCAGAAGCTGAGCCCACAGCCACAGGGAGGGGCCCAGCTCACTTACTTGTCCCGGAGGACCACACCCTCAATGCAAGCACCGAAGAGAACCACGCTGCTGAAGTCTGTAGCCGCGTCAAGGAAAGCTGGACCTCTGTTGCCCCTGCTGTCCCTACTCACCCCCCACACAGGGCCCCAGGGCCCCCCTCGCCCAAGTCTCAGGACGCCTGCAGCTGAGGTTTCATGTCGGGTACAAACAAACCCCTTGAATGTATGCATGTGTGTGAGGGGTGATGTATACATGCATGCATGTGTATATATGTCTGCACGTGCCAGGTGGTGACTTATACAAGGAAGTGCCTCCTGCCTGCACACCCCCCTGCCACAGTGCCAGGCCTAGGAAAGGATACAGACAAGGGAAGTGGTAACAATGGCCAGAATGGTCCCCACTGGGATGGACTTCTGCGCGTCTCGGAGGTCCCCAGAGCGGTTGGAACCAGCCATGATGCCTCCAAAAACAATGGGACTCCCTCAGGGGCTGCCTCGGGAGTGGGGGCAGGGAGCGTGGGTGGGCAAGAGGGCTTACCTGTTACTGAGGGGAAGAAGATGCCAACCAGCACAGTGAAGGATGTGGCGATGTCAGCCACCACGTACAGGGGCAGGCTCTCCTTCAGGCCAAGGGCGTCCCTGGAGGGCAGCCCATGCTTCTCCACGACCTCACCCTTCTCCAGGTAGGCGCTCCATAGGTTTTCTGTGGGGGCAGCTGCATCACCACTGCAGTCCCAGGGAAGTCTGGGACAGCCCAGCCAGGGGCTGCAGGTGTAAGAGGTTCTGGGCGCTCAAGGGGGTGACCTCAGCCTGATGGCTGTGGTTTCAGCCACAGGGCCACTCTGGCTATAGGGAAGGACTGGCTGGCTGGAAGTCTGGAAGGTAAAGGTGGCTGAACCACCATTGTCGGCCACTGCCTGCCTCTGAGACAGAGGCCCTTTATGGCTCCTGTGAGAACTATCCCAGGCAGGGTCAGGGGCTGGTGGTTGGGGAAGAGAGGGGCTGCCAGAACTTTCTGGGGGGCTGCTGCAGGCCTGGGACACTGGCCAAAACAGGCTCCGTTCAACCAAAATTTAGCTGCCAGGAGCTGGGCTGAGAGGACACTGCTGGGCTGGGAAGGCAGCCAGAACTGCCTCCCGTTCCTGAGCTGGCCACACAAGGGCGGCTCTGTGCTACCCTGTCCCTCCATGCTCGTTCCCTCCTTCTGCTCTGCTGCGGGGGTGGGGGGCGGGGGTGAGCAGGCGGAAGGGAGCACACACCCTGGAGTACACCAGCAGCTGCACCAGGGATACCGGGGATCTCAGTCACATTGTTGAGCAGGAAGTAGGGGTCGCAGGCCTCAGCCGTGAGGTTGGGGCTGTGGCAGAAGAGGCTCCAGAGCTGGGTGCCCACTGTCTCATTGTCTACCACGGCCGTCTTGGCGCAGACATCAAACTGGTCCCGGGACAGTGTCCTGTTGCCCAGCATACATACTCTGTGGGGCGTGGGGGAGGTGAAAGCATCAGCAGCTGCTCAGCCCAAGACCCCAACTTGCTCCCATCCGGCAGCCTCTACAGAGAAGGCCATCCATGTAGGCAGGATGTCAGTGTAATCCCTGGAGGTACTCCCAGGTTACTTACGGAAACACAGGAGGGTCAAAAATAGACTTGATGCCTCCAGCATAGATGGACAGGATGGAGATGATCACACAGGCCAGGAAGAGTGAGGCAAATTTGTTCACATACTTGACACCAACGAATACCACTAGGGTCATGAAGGTCAGGAAAATGGTCCCATATACCCGCATATTGTTCAAGGTGGCACTCGATGTGTCATGAGTGCCTGTTGGGTAAAAAATGGCAGCTGGAGGGGCAATGTAGGTCTGAAACAAGAACACAGATAAAGGAGGTTCAATTTTCCTATGTGGAGTATGTGCTTAGTCACTCAGTCACGTCCGATTCTTTGCAACCCATGGACTATAGCCTACCAGGCTCCTCTGTCCATGGGATTCTCCAGCCAACAATACTGGAGTGGGTTGCCATTTCCTCCTCCAGGGGATCTTCCAGACTCAGGGATCAAATCCTCATCTCCTGCATTGGCAGGCAGATTCTTTACCACTTAGTTACTTGGGAAGCAGTGAATTTTATGTGAATTATATCTTAATAAAGCTATTATTTACAAAAAAGAAAAAAAAAGATTCGGACACAGGAGCTGAACTGAATAGCTAAATAGAAGTGGGATAGTTTGAGGAACAACAAAATAAATAATGATAGTATAGGATTACGAGCCAAAGAATAAAAATAAATATCCAAGAGTCCATACTGATATAAATACATGGTTGAATAAATAAACAAATGGAAAAAGGACAAATTTCCTTATAGAAAAAATCCAGATAATAAATGTAGGAACGTCAGAAATAGTAAAACAAAAATAAACCCCCCAGAATATCCAGGAATAGGCTCCATGCTACAGACAGAGGATCTGGAGGTGGAAGTAGGCAGGCAGTTCCTCTAAACACCTACTGTCTGTATACCCAGGGGCGGGCACTGGTTAGCCGATCCTCCCCATTGCCCCTCCCACTCATTCCCCACCACCAGGGCAGTCCAGTGGGAGGCAGGAAGCTGAGTCAGAGCACACTTGGGGCCCACAGAGAGGGTACTGACCTCCCTGATTTTGTTAAGAGGATAAGATGGATCTGAGAGGCCTTGGCACAGAACCCTGGAGGAGACAGAGCTGCCCAGAGCCCACATGAGCCCGGGAGACAGGCTCTGCATCACCACCAAGATCCGTCATAGCGTTACATGCAGTAGTTCACAGACCACCTGCCACAGCTCAAATATTGCCTGGGCAACTGGAACATCCAGGGCCAAGGTGAAGACTGCCAGGCCCCATCCATGCCTGATCCAAATTGGGAAAGGGCTGAAGGGGACACTGGCTTGAACAAAGATCTTTCTCCCTCAAAGAGGCCTTCCTCATTGTAAGCCGTAGATCTGGGCCAGATGTGAGAGGAGCATGAAGAGCCTGGGCTTATAGGAAAGGGGCTGTTCCGACAAGAACAGAATTGGCCAGGACTTAGCCTGACTCACCAGCAAGATCTCAATGGCCCCTAGGATGTACATGGCTGCCGCAAATGTTGTTCCCAGGTAGAAGCACAGGCCCACGGCACCTCCAAATTCTGGCCCCAGCGAGCGGGAGATCATGAAATAGGAGCCCCCAGCTACAACAGAAAAAGCATACATAGGTCAAGGCTGGTTTTTCTTCAAGAGGGCCTCTCCCATGACAACCCTTCACAACCATCCAGGGGCACAGGGACTGCTTTTCCTATTTACAAATGAGCAGAAGGTTTAGACAACCTTGCCTAAGATAGCATGGTTAATAAGTGGCCAGGCTGGGGGTGGACCTGATTTCATTTGACTCCAACACACAGCATGGGCCAGTGAGATGACAACTCTGCTGGGGCAGCTCTAGGTCCACAGCAAAGCCTCAGTGGAGTTAGGTCAGTCCCCACAGACTCCCCTGGCTGATTGTGTCCCATCTCAGCATATCACACCCTTCCCAAGGGCTAACTCTGTTAGTTGACCCTCCAGACCAGGGAAGGGACTGTATTTTATCTAGTTTTTTGCCCCTAGGGCCAGCCACAGGGTAATTGTCCATGGCTGACTCTCCAGCCCTGAATCTGTGCTTCCATCACAGTCTAACACCCCTGGCAAGACTGAGTCAACCCTGGGCCTCAGGGCCAGTGAGGGTGCAGGCGACAAGAGCCATCCCATGCTTCTGGTTGAAACTGCTCCTGATAAAACTTATCTGTGAAAAATCTGGGAACAAGGATCAAGAAGCTTTAAAAAGGGCACTCCTTTTCATGCTATAATCCCACCTCTAGGACATTTTCCTATTCATTGGAAGGATGGATGTTGAAGCTGAAACTCCAATACTCTGGCCACCTGATGGGAAGAGCTGACTCATTTAAAAAGACCCTGATGCTGGGAAAGATTGAAGGCGGGAGGAGAAGGGGACAACAGAGAATGAGATTGTTGGATGGCATCACCAACTCAATGGACATGAGTTTGAGTAGACTCCGGGAGTTGGTGATGGACAGGGAGGCCTGGCATGCTGCAGTCCATGGGGTCGCAAAGAGTCGGACACGACTGAGCGACTGAACTGAACTGAGGACCTTCTCCTAAGGAAACTGCAAGGGGTATGAACAAAGATCAGTGTGCAAGACTGTTCATGACAATGTTTACAACAGTGAAAAAGCAGAGAATAGGAAAATAATCACATAAATTAGATAATATCAATCCTGTTTTAAAAAACCAAATAAACTGTTTTCAGCATTTGAGATACATACACACACACACATACACACACGCACACACACACACAGAGTCTGGGGAAAACAATATATCTCAATACTTTATAAGACCCTAAAACCATGGACCAAAAGGCTAACTAACAGTTATGAACTCAGGATGGTGGGATTATGGGTACTCTTCAATTTTTTTCTACATTTTTTTATACCTTAAATCCCTCTTCTGGTAAACATATATTGTTTTTTCCCTATTACTTTTATATTAATACTAATAAAACTGTTGTTTGAAAAAAATAAAAAAGGATTCTAACACAGGAGACAACCTGAATAGCCAAATACCCAAAGTGGAATGGTGCAAGCAAAAAAATAAATGATAGTACTAAGATTATGAACCAAAGAATAAAGTAAGTATCCAGGAGTCCATAGGGAAGTTATAATAAATACATGGCTAAATAAATAAATAAGTGGAGTCTCTGAAAACCAAGTCCAGTCTCATCATCCTTGTGGGAAACCCTACAATCCATAGTGTGGGCCAGGCTCATTGGCTTGGGCCACCAGGAATGCCCTATCATCTTTATCAGCCCCAGCACCCCCTTTAAAAAATTACTTTTATACTAAAAACAAAACAAATCCCAAACAAATAAAACATAAAACAACAGCGATCTCAAATTCTATCAGGCAGGGATGCTCCTAAGTGGTGACACTTTCATGGAATCAAGGACTAAGACCCCACCAGAAAACTGTCTGGGGGGGCAGGGAATGAGTGTTACCGGGCATGTCAAAGGGGATTCTGGGCCCATTCCCCACCTCAGGCCTGAATGGCACGTACCCACCTGGAACCACACCATTGGTGGCAATGGCGCTCATGGAGATGGCTGTCAGCAAGGTCTGTGGGAAGGAGGGCAGAGGTGAGCAGTTCAGCTGGGCGGGCTCTGTGGGGCAGCTGTGGCCCTGCCCCACCACGATACTCACACAGCAGCAGCAGATGAGCACGATGAGGAGGGCCTGCAGCACGCCGGCCGTGCCCACCATCCAGGTCAGCCGCAGGAAGAGGATAACCCCAAAGATGTTCTGCAGGCAGGGCAGGTACACCCCCATGAGGGTGCCCATGCTGGGTGCCTATGGAGCAGGAGGGGAGAGGGGAGACGGAGCATCAGAGGGGCCCCTCATTGCTTGGCAGTCCCCACCTCCAGGGTATTCTACCAGAGAACAGGCTGGAGAAGGACATCCCAAGTGGAGACCTGGGGATACAGAGGGTGAGCTGACTGGATGTCTGTGCTGACCTTCATTAATGAAGAAACAGTGGGGAGTGGGAAGGTATAAAACCTGATTCTTTTCCAAGCCCCATGTGTGAGCTTTTGAGCCTCACCTCCCCTTCATGGTCCTGCCACCTTCCCTTCCTCTCTTCTTTCACACTTTAAAGTGAGGTCTATATCAGACCTCCACTTTCTCAGCCAGCAAGCCCTATGGTACCCAGGCCAGAGTCTAAAAAGTTGTTCCTGACCCCCCCTCTCTCCAACACCTCCATCCAGTCCAGAGGAAAGTAAGTCCTGCCCAGTGTGCCTCTCAAGGTGCCCTGAGACCAGTCTACCTTGCCTCGGCCTTAATCCCCTGAAGCTGGGGCGCTACACCTGGGGCACCTGGCTAGTGCCTTCTTATGCCTGTCGGTCTCTCCATGCTCCAGCCCACTCTGCTGCCAGAACAGGACTCTGAAAACCAAGACCAGTCGCATCATCCTTACTAAAACTCCTCTGCATTGTCTATACTGTAATCCAGTGTGAGCCAGGCTCCTTGGCCTGGGCCACCAGGCATGCCCCATCACCTCTGTCAGTCTCAGCCCCTTACAACATCAGACCCTCAGAGCCTCTGAACCAGGGCATGTGCTGGGTTCTGCCTGGGATGATTATCCTTGCCTTACGGCCTGGCAAATTCCTCTTCAGTTAAACCTTCAGGAGACTTAACTGTTGCCTCTTCCAGGAAGTTTCCCCAGGTTGCCTTAGGCAGAGTTGGTACTTCTTCTTGCATCCCCTCAGCGTCTGATATACCCTTCCATCATAGTGGTCATGACAGGTCATGGTAACTGTTCACTCAAATGACCATAGTGGGGTAAACTTGGCTTGTTCACTGTTCTATCATCAGCAGGCCCTGCAGGTACTCAAAAGGTGCTCCTAAGCCCAGTGAGTGATGCCTTAGAAGGTCTCTGGGATAACCTATTGGGAAAGTCCTGCATATAAAGACTCAGGCTGGAGGGCAGGTAAGGAAAGTCTGTCTTAATGGGCACATCCAGGCAGGATTTCTCAACTACCTAAGGGCAGAGTAGGGGCTAAACAGGAGGCCAGGGCAGATGCTGAAGCACAGAGTTAGTGCTGGTGCCTTCTTGAAGAACTGAGCCCACACAATAACAGCACCGAGTAGTGGGGTCCTAAGAGTTTCCACCAGAACCCCCAGCAAAGCCTGCTGCTTTAGAGCCGGGGTGGGAGAAAGAACTCCGTGGCCACAGGAACTCTTCTCCAGGGCCCGGATCTGTGCACAGCCTAAAGGACCCCAGAAGGGCCTGGGAGGGCCCCAAGTAAAAGCAAATGGTCCCTCAAGCAGGTGACGGATACACTTCATGTGGGTTCTGACTGAGCCCTTCTCAGAGGCCCTGGACCACCCACTGGATAGTGGCAGCTCCCAGCCTCCCCATTCAAGGCTGAGTCACTCTGGGAAAAGGGGCAGTATGGGAAAGGGCAGGGCCGGAAATGCTTTCTGCATCTCTAAATAACCTCTGGCAGCCTCAGAAGGTCACCAGGCCACAGCCAGAGCGGCTGCCATGGAGAGGCTGCCTTGGGTCTTGATGTGGTCTGACTGGAGGCCCACCCTTCCGGCTTTAAGCTTTTCTTTTCTGAGGCCCCTGCTCATACCCGCCTGGGTGAGGACCACAGCTCAGTGGC
The DNA here is from genome assembly GCF_963930625.1 of Muntiacus reevesi. Classification (NCBI taxonomy): domain Eukaryota; kingdom Metazoa; phylum Chordata; class Mammalia; order Artiodactyla; family Cervidae; genus Muntiacus; species Muntiacus reevesi. The sequence goes on from NC_089250.1 coordinate 247,869,827, forward strand.
CCCAGCTCCCTAGCTTTCTGCTGATTTGCTGTGGACTTGACAAGGCTCCTCCTTTCTCCATGAAACATCTATTAGCGCTAGAACACTCAGCCATCCTCTGCATCTTTAAACCCAGGGCCAGGGGAGATGGCAGGTAAGCTTAGGCTGGACTCCAGCATCCTCACGGGCTCTTCATAAGGCCAAGGGACCACAGCCCTTCACCAACCCAGAACACCTTGTTGTGATGTACTCTAGCCTTTCTTAGGGACCTTTTTACTTCCAGCCACTGGCTTCCTGGACTTGGCCTGAAAGGACAGAGAGGAGACTCTTACCCAAGGATCTCACCCCTCACTGCAGGGCTAAACAGGGATAGCCAGAGATAGACAGAGTTCTCTGCTATCTGCAGTTCAGAAAGTATCATCAAAATCACAACCAACAGGATAGGGTGGGGGTCAGGTCTGTGTGACCCCAAGATCTCAGCTGTCCTCTCTCAAGTGTGGGCTGGGTTGCCTCCGAGAAGAGCGACATGAGGGGTGCACAGCCGCCTGGTCCTCACCTCCCCTCTCCTCACCCACCTCAGTAATCTCAAAGGCAAAGGCAATCTCAAGGGCAATCTCAAAGACCTGCCCAGATCTCAAGGGCAGGACTGAGACTTGGGATGCAGTTTATTCCAGCCAAGGGCTCCTCCTGCCTGTGCTGACCTCCAGCAAGAGGTCAGCTAGTGCCAGACCCAAGCTCCTTTCGGGTCACAGCTGCTTCCCAAACCTCAGGGAGTCAGGAGACGTGGAGAAAAAAGCTGCTTTGCCTCTAAACTGAATATGTCGGGGGAAAAAAAACAACCCAGCCTTTGGTTAAACAGCCCCATCACACAGGTTAGTGATAGGGTAAAGTCATCCCTGGTGGCTCCAGTGGTCAAGAACCCACCCGCCAATACAGAAGACATGGGTTTGATCCCTGGGTCGGGAAGATCCCCTGGAGGAGGAAATGGCAACCCACTCCAGTATTCATGCCTAGGAAATCCATGTATAGAGAAGCCTGTCAGGCTACAATGGGGTCGCAAAAGAGTTGGATATGACCATGAAACTGAACAATAACAAAGTTATCCTGAAGAGAGGACGACTGGAGGGCCAGAGTCCTGGAGAGTGAACAGGGATAAGACTAGGAGAGAGACAGGGAAGCCCCAGGAGGCAGTGTTTTACTTCTATCACCCTCAGTCTCAGCGCTCAAGGAACCCAGGGGCTGTTGGAGAGGTCTGCCAGTACCGCCAACAAAGAGAGGGGCAGAAGGGTTTAGTCATCTGCTCTAGGTCACATAGCTCCAAGGTTCCTAGTTCCAAAGGTAACACCCTTATCCATCTTGATGGGATGCCAGTGATCTGACATTCTACACAGTCACATACCTCACAGGAAACCCACAAGTCTCCCAGTGTTATGTGTTGACCTTGTTTAGCTCAGTCACCTTAGGCAAGTTACTTAACATCTTTGACACTCAAGTTTCCTCACCTGTAAAGCGGGGATGATAATAGAAACTGCCTCACAGATTTTTTGTGACGATGACACGCAAGAACCCTGGCCCATTGCTTAACATGATGCCTCACACACACACGCACACACACAGGCCTAAGTAAAGGCAGTGGTCGCTCCCACCAATTTTTCTGAGGGCCTCCCTGGTCCTCTGCCCTGAGGGGCTCCTCCTCAGCCCAGCCCTTGAAGCCTCCTTGAGGCCAAAATACTCAGTGCCCATCCTCCACGCTCACCACACCTGGCACCTACTTTCCTGGGATGCTAACAGCTACATGGGGAAACTGCCAACTCCATGGTGTTGACTCTGTCCTCCTAGGAGCAGCCTCTCTGTTGCCCCTGACCAGCTCACCTTGGCTGCTCTCCGACGGGCACCCTCTCCACTCTCAGCCTCCTCATGCTCCTTGGCGCCCTGTGTGAGGTTGGTGTAGCTGACGAGCTTGCCCAGAAGAGATGACACCTTTGGCCGGATGTCCAGCTCTTCCTGTAAACAGAGCCACAGGGCATTCTGGCAATGGGCCCAACTGGCACCAGGCTACCTGTGTGTAGCCAGCAGCCTGGCCTCTGGTCCCTTGCCAAGCCCTGAGGCAGGCTTGGGCTCCTTCCTGGGGAAGCCCAAGCCAGCCAACTGGGCAGGTGTGGGTGCCCCACCCCAGCACTCACTTCTCTCTGCCCCACCTTGGCTCAATCACTACCAGCGCATTTGCAAAACTACCCGCCTCAGGGGAAAGGGCAGGGCAGACAGGCGACTGGCACACTTCATCCTGCCTGTTCTGGCTGGCTACCTCCCAGCTATGAGTAGGCCTCTGGAACTCACATCTATGCTCAACAAATAGACACCCTAGTGATTCCAGGGAAACAAAGAAATTAAAAGAGGAGTCAAAAGAGAGATGTCTGGGACAAGTGAAGTCTCTCTTATCTGCCCAAACCCTGAACCTCCTGGATGGTCTTCCCCACACCCTGTGAATAACCCACCTCAATCCCCAAGGTGGGATCCTAGCCCCCTAGCCCATCTTTGGGAGGGGCCAAGTCAAAAGGCCTCCCAGGGCTCAAGATATGGCACAGCATCTAGCACAGCTTCCTGCGCACTGTGTCTCTACCCGCCTGTTGCCCACATTTAGTTTTTCCCTATCAATCAGCTCCCTTCTGACCCTACACACAAGGAGAAACTGGCTTGGAGTAATAAGTGAAGATGCAGGTCTTTGCAAGTCTATGGAGACTGAAGAGCCTACGAGACTTCCACAGAATGTGGGTAGATGTGGGTCAGAATTTAGGGGCCTAAACCATGACTTCAACCCAGAGCCAGCTTCTGACTTGAGTCTGAAAATGATAAAATTCAAGGCCAAAGTCACAAAATTGGGAATGTTTCCAGAGAGAGATCCACTGAGGTTACAGATATGGAGAGAAGGGGCAAATTTAGTGAGAAGCACCAGGTCTTGGTGAACTTGATGGGGCTAGAGTTGGAGGAGTCAATCAAGGACAAGGAAGAGTTCACAGGAGAGGGAAGAATTGTGGACTGTGAGAAGTCCCAGATGTGAAGGAGACAAAGGAAATCCTGGGTTAGAAATCCTGAGATGTGGTAACCTTGCTGAGGGGCTGCATGGAAGTCAAAGGTAAACACTCTTGGAGGTAGTAATAAGGTAGAGACCTCTGGGAAAGCAGTTTCAGTTGAAAGGGCCAAGAGAACCGCAGTTTGGCTGCCAAGGGAGCGAGACAGACAAGCGGAGACTGGAGGAGGAGCCCAGACATAAAGAGGCACAACACCCAGCCGGCTTGCTTAGCTAAGGCTTAGGTCCTGACAGGTCCCTGCGTGCCCACACCCATGGCCCAGAATGGCTCCTCAGCTACCTCAAACAGTGCCAGGTTCCTGTCATGGTAGTCACTCCCTCTGGAAGCCTCCATGGGACAAAGGAAAGGGCTGCTCTCTTTATGGTTGCCATGTCCTGTAGAGAGAGAAAAACAGAATCCTAGTCAGGGGCTGCCTACTGAGCTCCCAGCATGCACTTCTTCCCAGCAGGCCTGCTGTCATCTCTGTGGAGCACTTTAGGGACCAGTGTAACAATACTGGGCCTCAGTTTCCCCAACATACCCTGTCAGCCTCCTTGAAAGAGCCAGAATTGGCAGACTGGCCAATGGTCAAAACCCAGCGCGAACACTCATCTAGCAGGGGGCGCAGGAGCGAAAGGCCCAGACGCCACTAGCTCAGCACTGTTAACACCAAGGGGCGGAGTCTGCTGCAGAAGGGCGTGGCCCAGTCAAGGCCCGCCTTCAGACCACCCCTGAGACTCACACTCCCGTTTTTTCCCAGCCCTTCTGGGTATACCCAATGTGCCAGGTGCCAAGGGCTCAATGTCCTCAGGGCTCCCCCAAGAGCTACCCTCCAGACAGAGAAAGCCACACAGGGCGCCTTCTGCCGCCATGATCAGCCAGCCACCTGCTAGCCACCCCATCATGCACAGCGCGGGGACGGCATTCTTGAGGCGGCCTGAGGCATGCCGGGAGGAGCAGCAAGCAGGAGACTGTCCAGTGTACGGAAGAGGGCGCCCAGAGAGGTCTAGGGTCATCTGGGAGAGCCCTACGAAAGCCTGCCCCCGTGGGTGTGGGACTGGGCAAGGACTGTAGGCAGGACTCGCTTGTTTACTTCCCTGTCCCCAGATACCAGCCGCTTGCCCGAGACTAGGCGAGTGGCCAGTCCCCACGTCTACCTACCCCCAGGGCCGATGAGGTAAGGCCTAAGCACCAAGGAGACCTCACAGAAAGGAGCCAGATGCACCTTCTTTTAATACAGCTGCCTCAACACTCAAAACTGGGCCGCTTTTTCTGGCCACCCAGCATTCACTCTTTCGTTTTCCAAACCGTGTCCATTGTGAGTCTCAGTGGGTGACATTCCCAGCTTTCCATGAAGCAGGCAGAAGACACCAAGAGTCCTTTTCTCGTTGCTAAGGGAGAAAAAACCCTGCAGTTTGGAAACTGTGGTGGCAGTGACTGAAGGCCTCACAGCTGACATCTTGGTTCAAAGAAGCCACGTTGGTATTGGATGGCAATGACTACAGCAGCAGTGTTGGCCTGGTGTCCTGTGATGGAAGTGGCCAACAGAAGTGTCTTCACGGATCCAGACTAGTGGGGTATTCTGGCCATGCCTGGTTTTGTGAGAGCTACCTGGCAACATTCTCTGGTTAAACAGCCCCCAATCCATTTCTCTTGTTTGCAGCTAAAAATACTGAATGATGCCTCCTCCATTTGATACGTCCTCTTGCCATCAGTATGAAACTTAACTTCTCTGAACCAACAATCACTCAGTAGGTGCTGTGCTATGGATTCTTTACTGCCCCAAGAGACTGACAGGTAAAGCATGTTGATGACAATTTCTGGGGCAAAATCAGCTGTTCCTTCCCACAGGATGTAAAAAGAGTACATCACCTTCTCTAGGAACCTGGACTAGCTAAATAAGTGAACAAGCTCAGTACCAGAAGCTACAAGTCTGTGTGTAGGTCAGTGCTAAGGGCAAAGTGGACAGAGATAGTGAGAGGTGAGGCCAGCCTACAGAATCACGTTAAAGCCTTGGGCTGGGAGGGGTGGTCACGTAGCTACTCAGACACCCTAAGACATTTGCTGTGCCCTTGATGCCCAGTACATAGATGGTCCTTCAGTGAGAAGTCCCTGAAAACTACTCTTAGATTTTTGTGACAAACAAAAATATCTTCCCTGAATAAGTCAGAGGCTTTATTCTGTCCAAAAAAGGCAACTATAAGAGCTCATCTTGTTTCCCTTTCTGCCTTGGCTGCCAGGAATCTCTAAGCTAAATTTATTTCTTAGATCCAGTCACCATCTGCCTCAGAGTCCCTGTCCCTTTCCTCTGCATGGTTTTGATCTTTCTTACAGTAAGAGTCCTTTGGGGAGGAATTTTTGTTGTCTGTCTCTTCTGACCCTTCTGTGGAAGTAGGTTGAAAGTAAAGGAAAGGATAAATCATTCTAAACTCCTGCACTGCAGCCTTCCCCCCACCACCACCACCATTGTCTAACCCTAACCACACCTCTCTAAGGACTGCATTAGTGTCTAGAAAACACAGAGCTGAGCACATAGCAGTCCCCCCCAAATGCCTGTGGATGGTCCTGCAAGACCCAGTCGATCCCTTGTCCCTTCAGCCATGATGCCAGGGCAGCTCAGAGCCCTTCCAAAGGTTACCTTTAGTTCTCATAGCAATACTCCAGTAGGTATCATTTATCCTTTTTTAGTAACAAGGAATGCAAAGCTCAGATTCAGAGGCAAGGTGACTCAGTGGGAGGGCCAAACTTGGGTCCCAGGATCCCCTAGATCCAGGTGAAAGCTGAGCTGTGGGTTCCCTACTCCTGCTTAGGACCCCCTTCCATCCCAGGAGGCATCCCAGGGTTGCAGTACAGGCCACAACTAAAGAGTGTCTGGGGTTTGCAGTTTGGCCATGATGTGTGTATCCAAGGCTCCTGGTGCTCAGTGGCCAGAAGCAAGCTTGGATTCTGTGTGACGCAGGGCAACCTGCTTACCTTCTCTGTGCTGCCTTGGTTTCTTTTCCTATGAAGCAGAGCTAATAAAATCCACTCTTCCAACTGCCCAAATGCCTCAGAAAAGGGACAGCCTGGTGCCAGACACCCAGCAGGGATTCCATGGAGTTCCCCAAAACCGCCCCAGTTAAGGACAGCTCCCATGGGATTGTGGGTATTGGGGGGAGGTGGGGTCTAAGCAGTGCCTGGGTATCTGTACTGCCGTCAGCTATTCCAAAAATCCCAGGGCAGGTCTGGGCATGCCTGCCAGGCCAAAGCTACTCAGATGCCACCTGAGACCCCTGGTGAACCACAGCATGAAGACTGGGCCTGGGGGCTGCCTCTGAGATACACACATATGTGTGTTCTGGCCAGCAGCTGTGAATGCGCCAGCTGCAAGCAGGGATCCAGGTGACACTCCTGGTACAGGTATCTGCCAGGGGTACTCCTCTAGAACCTCTTCACCCTCTGCCCACAGGCCATGGTGGGCTGGATGAACAGGTCCATCTATGCCCTTGGACCAGAGGTATGGGCCTTGAGAGATTCAGATAACCAGGCCGGTGGGGGGAAAGGGGGTCCCATGAGGTGGCCCTCAGGGTCACTATTTGTGTGCCCCTGACCCTTTGCAGCCCCCAACTAGAAGGATCATAACCACTCACCAGGGTGCAGAATGTCCCCCATACTGCAGACACAGTCACGGATCTGGCTGAAAGGGAGGAAGAAGAGGTGGGGGGGGATAGTGGGAGGAGCTGGCCCAGCCTGGAGGGACCTGGCAGGACTCAGCCAATGTGAAGGAGCCAGTTCCCTATAGTCCCCTGTGAGAGGTCAAGGCGGAGCCTAAGGCTGGGCTTCACTCTGCCTACCTGCTGGTCCAAGCTGATCTTAGGGATGCAGCCCAACCCAGCCTCTGGGGAGAGAGAGCCTCCAAGGGCTAACAGAGGAGCAGGGATGGCTGCCGGCTCCTGCTCTGTTCACTGGTACCAGGCTGGGGCAGGTGCCGGCAGGGGTTGAGGTGTGCACACCCTCACAAGCTGTCAAGGCTGTTAAATTTCCATGATGTCCAGCAGCCCATGCCACTGCGCTGTGCCATCTCCACACACAACAGTCAAGTGACACACACAGCCATCACCCACATGAAGCACGGATCACCTCAGTCAGGTCCCCATCAGAGACAGATCCAAGTCAGATCAAGATAACATCACCTGACATATGCCACCAACACGCATGTCCCCTGCAGATCTCCATCATGGTCAGTAACAGAGCAAGCATTTGTCATCAGTCACATCACCATCCTCATCACGGTAGCCCACAAGAATGTGCTATCCTGACCCCACTCTGGCTCTGCGGTACTCCACAGCTGTACACTTGCACGAGCACAAGTACACATGCATGTGCTGCTGCATACACACACACACACACACACACACACACACAGGTTCTTGGAGTGTTCACACAAGAGTGAGCCCTGCAAGGACAGGGCCCTGGGGAAAGAGATGGTGAAAGTCAAGGGCAGGCACCTAGGAGGGGGAAGCCGGGTTTATCTTCAGGCCCAGTTTAACAGCTAGGTTAAGAGTTAGGACTCTGGAATCTCCCATCCTCATCTGAATCCCCTAGAGCAAGTTACATAACTACTCCATGCCTCACTTCACTCCTTCCTAATGGAGAGTAACACTACCTATCCCAGGGCGGGAAATTAGGAGGATTAAACCAAATTAGGAGGAGTTAATTCAGGTAAAGTGCCTAGACAAGCCTGGTCCCGTGTGAGTGCTCCACAGGTGTCCCCTGTAGCTACAGATGTAAGCTGGGATCCATGTAGCACTCAGGCAGTGCACCACAGACCCCTTCAGGCTTCCCTCCGGGGGGGACTGGGGTGCTGGGCGAGACACAGAAGGAAGGAGAAGGGGAGGGGAGCGCAGGAGAGAGAGGGTTGTTTTAAGGAAAGATGCTGAAGCACAAAAGTGTAGGCGAGACGAGAAGAGGTTAGGGGCGGTTGGCAGGAGGTGAGACGGCTGGGGTCCCGCCTGGGGCTGTCGCTCCCAGCCGGGAAGAGCCAGAGATGGAGGTTCGGCTCTCTTCGCGCCCCGGGCGGCCCCGCTGGCCTGGCCACGTCTGCAGCCCCCGCCCGCGGCCCTCAAGGGAGGAGCTGGGGCGGGGAGGGAGGCCGGACCGCTACAGTAGGCGCCGGGGGCCCAGGAAAATTGTGTCTGCGCGCGAGGAGTTGGGGACTGTCTAGCGGCGAAGGAGTCTAAGAACTAAGTTGGGCCCTCATCGACGTGTGCGCGCACGGCCCGGCGTCTGTGCGCCAGCTGGCCCCGCATGGCCCGCTCCCCGCCCCGGCCCGGGACCCCACCGGGCGGGCCCTCACCGTCCGCGTCCTCCCGATCGGCGCGCTCCCCGTAGTCCACCCAACTCAGACCCTCGAGGTTGTCATAATCGCCGCGCCGCGGCCCGTCTACCGGCACCACGGTGAAGTGAGGCATCCCGCGCGCTCGGCCCCGCCGCGCCCGCCGCCCCGGCCGCCTGCCCGGCTGTCCCCGCCGCTCCGGGCCGGCGCGCCCCGCCCGCTCACATTCCTCCCCGCTGCGCTCACTTCCTCCGCCCGCCCCCCGGGCCGCCCCTCGGGGGCGGGGAGCAGGAGGGGCTCGGGGCCGGCTCCTCCCTGAGGGGGGCCCCGGAGGAGTTGAAACCCCCGGGGAGGGGCAGTACAAGTCCACGGCCTGGGGAGACCCGATTCCTGTGTGACCTCGGGTGGTGAGCCGCCGTCTCTGAGCTTCGGATGCAGTGCTTGTAAAATGAGGAAATGCTCTTGGGGCTGCTGAGGGTCCCTGAGGTGGGGCACGAGGTGAGCTTTCGGCCTAGTGAGCGCTCAGTGAAGTTTCTATGATGCAGGGCCGGGGAAGGGTAGGCAGGAGCGCAGAGCTCATTCAAGAACCGCCCAGGGGCCTTCTCAGCACCCTATCCCCATTTTCATCATCCCTGCCTTTCACTTCTCCTCCGCGTCCCTGGAAACCGAAGGAGCCCCAGAAGATCCCATCCCTTCGCCCACCCCACAGTTCCTCTCTGTTGGAGGCTGCTGGGGGGATCCGTGCCCTTTCACTAGAGTCTGCTTCCTTCTTGGCAGTAAGGACACCCATTCCCCTCGCCCAGCCCCACGGGCCTCTTCAGACGCTGCATTGGATTCTTTAGCCAAGTTCTTTCATCTCAGTTTTATCTTTTTCTGTCTCACCTCCTTGGGATTCCTTTTGTTATTGTGCAGTCGCTAAGTCATGTCCGACTCTTGGCGACCCTAGGGACTGAAGCACACCGGGCTGCTCTGTCCTCCACCATCTCCCTTTGCTCAAATTCATGTCCATTGAGTTGGTGATGCTATCTACCCAAGCCATTTCTTTCTGTTTTTTTTTTTTTTTTTCATTTATTTCTTTACTCTCAATTTTCTTTCACTTTCTACGCCATTGCTTCAGATAAGTTTATTCAGGTGGCTTTACTTTAACATCTTTATCTTTCTAGACCATTCTTTCAGCTATTTCTCTATCAGAAAACCCCAGTGCCCACCTCCATTTTTTCTCCCTTTTATGACTCAGAGGGTTTTAGAATATCAGAATTAGTGGTATCTTTCCAACCTACCACAGACTCTGCATTCTCTGACCTTTGTCTCTGGGATGGGATCAGGAATTAGTCTCTGGGCCCTGCAGGAGGACCTGGGATCTGACCTCTATTCTGGCCCCTACCCAACTCTCATCCCAGCCAAGACCTGTTGCTTTGGCCTGTCTTTCATGCCACATTCAGTTGCCCACAGTAGCAGCCTTCCAATGAACTCCCTGCTCATGGTAGAGCCATCTCTTCTTTTTTTTAAGAAAATATTTACTTGTTTATTTGACTGCACCAGGTCTTCATTGCCACATGCCAGAACTTTAGTTGCAGGCATGCGAACTCTTAGTTAAAGCATATGTGATCTAGTTCCTTGACCGGGGATCAAACCTGGACCCCCTGCATTGGGAGTATGGAGTCTTAGCTACTGGACCACCAGGGAAGTCCTAAGAACCACCTGTTTTGAAAAGAAAGCCCAAACTCTTCTCTTGGCCCACAAAGCCCTGCTCCACCTGGCCCCTCCAGTCTCTTCAGCTATATTTGTCCTCATCCTCTGCCCCAGCCTCAGCCTTTCTGGCTTCTTTCACTTCCCCAAACTCAAGGGGTTTCTGTGCAGCATCTGTGCCTGACAGGATGCCTTTCTACCCACCCACCCCCACACCCATTTACCAAACTCCTTTGTATGGAGGGGGTCTCAGCTTAGAATACTGCTTCTTCTCCAGAAAATGTCTCTGAAACATACCCCACCTTCCCACCACCCCCACTTCATCCTCCTGTGAGGCACTTTCCTTTCATAGGACTCACTGCAGGAAGAAGTATGTTGGTGGAGATCTTTAATGTTTCTTGTGTGTGGATTTCACACTGGCAGGACCGTTTCAGTCTCCTCAACTTGGTATCTTCAGTCTTGGCCCCAACACATTTTTTGAATAAAGAACGAACAGGTGCCTCCTCTTTGGTCTTCCCTGATGCTCCACAAAAGCTCCCCATAGTTCTCACTTGGCCTCTCTTCTCAGGGGTAGGGTCAGGTGCTATGTGGGGAAGATAGGCTACTATAGTCCAACTGAAACCTTAGACTTTACGAGACTCTGTAGCTAGGATACAATTTCCCTCATACTATTGACTGGTTAAGTAGCCTGCACCATCAGGGTACTCATGGACAAAAATAACAGGCAAAAAGAAACAGACATTTGACAAGCACAGACATTTCAAAAGAAAACATCTTAAAGTACAGTCTTTTGGACTTTGTGGGAAAAGGCGAGGGTGGGATGATTTGAGAGAATAGCATTGGAACATGTATATTATCATATGTGAAACTGATCGCCAGTCCAGGTTCGATGCATGAGACAGGGTGTTCAGGGCCGGCGCACTGGGATGACCCTGAGGGATGGGATGGGGAGGGAGGCGGGAGGGGGTTTCAGGATGGGGAACACATGTACACCTGTGGCTGATTCATGTCTATGTATGGCAAAAACCACTACAATATTGTAAAGGAATTAGCCTCCAATGGAAATAAATAAATTAAAAAAAGAAAACATCTATTGGGGAAAGGATCAGAATACAATGGATCAAAAATTCAAAATTAGCTTAATAAACATATTACAAAAGATAAGGTAGAATATTAGCCATATGAAACAAGAAAGTATAAAAAAGAACAAGCAGAGGGAACTTCCCTGGTGGTCCAGTGGTTAAAAATCTGCCTTGCAACGCAGGTAAAATAGGTTTGACCCCTGGTCAGGGAACTAAGATCCCACATACTGCAGGGCAACTGAGCCTGTATGCCACAAGTACTGAAGCCCATGCACTCTACAGACCGTGCTTTGCAACAAGAGAAGCCACTGCATGGCAATAAGAGAAAAGCCCCTGAGAGTGGCAACCAAGACCCAGTGCAGCCAAATAATAAATAAATAAATATCTTTTAAAAGAACAAGCAGAAATATAAGGTAGAGAAAAATATAATTGTCCCAGTGATCTATGGCTTCATAACAAATTACCCCAAAAGATAGTGACTTAAAGTGACAATCAACAGAAATATTTATTTGCTCACAAATCTGTAAACCAAGTAAGCTTGTCTCTATTCTACATGGCATCACTTGGGGCTGGAGGATTCATTTTGAAAATGATTCATGGGAATTCCCCATGGGTCCAGTGGTTAGGACTCCATGCTTCCACTGCCAGGGGCCCTGGTCAGGAAACTGAGATTCCACAAGCCGAGGGGCATGAACAAAAAAAAGATGATTCACTCACATTACCAGTAGATTGTTATTGGCTGTAGGCTAAGAGCTCAAGGGGACTGTGGACCAGGGACACTGGGTCCTTTACATGTGAACCTCTCCCTGGGCAGCTTGGCTTCCTCATAGTACAGTGGCTACAGTCCATGAGTGAGTAAGCATCCTAAGAAGCAGGACAGTCTCCTGGGCCCAGGGCTGGATGGGGACAGCATCACTTCTGCCATATTTTACTGGTCAAGCAGGTACAAAGCCCAGATTCAAGGGGTGGGCAGACATAGAATCTATCTTTGGATGGGAGAAGTATCAAAGAAATACAGGACCATGTATAAAAATTACCACAATGGTATGTCAGACAACATAATAGGTGATCTAATAGCAGAAAGTTTTCATTGAGAATGAATCCATAAATTAGAAAGACCAAGTTAAGGAATTCTCCCAAAAGAAGAAAAAGAAGAGAGGTATGAGTTAGAAAAAGAAGTTCTAGTATCTGCACAATAGAAATTCCAGAAAAAGAGTAGAATAAAAATGGAGAAAAAGTGCAACATGAATGAACCTTGACAACATTAACTGTAGGAAACTAGATATAAAGGTCACATATTATATGACTCCATTTGTAAGAAACATCCAGAACAGAGAAATACATAGACACAGAGAGCAGATTGGTGACTGGGGGAACCACAGAATCAGGTGCAACTGCTTAATAGGTAGAGGGTTTCCTTTTAGGATGGTCGAAATATTTTGGAACTAGATAGAAGTGATGGTTGTATGACATTGTGAATGTACTACATGCCACTGAATTATTCACTTTATTTTTAATTTTTTTAAACTTAATTTTTTATTTATTTGGCTGTACCAGGTCTTAGACACAGCACTTGGGATCTTTGTTGCTGTGTGCATGCTTTTATTTGCAGCAGGTGGAATCCAGTTTCCTGACCAGGGATCAAACATGGCCTCCCTGGGAAGTCCCTTGTAATTTGTTCTTTTTCAATGCTGTGTTCTCTTCCATGGAGTTAATACCACACCATTGATTTCTCTATTGTTGGGTTATTTTCACTTTGAAATTACTAAAACTAGTGCTTTTCTAAATATACTTGTTCATGTCTTTCTGTGCACATGTGTGCAGGCCTTTCTGTTGAGTCTTTAGGGGAGAAAAATGGTTAAATCCTTGGGTACATGTGTCTGAATATTCATTGGAAGGACTGATGCTGAAGCTGAAACTCCAATACTTCAGCCACCTGATGCGAAGCTGACTCATTGGAAAAGACCCTGATGCTGGCAAAGATTGAAGGCAGGAGAAGGGGATGACAGAGAATGAGATGTTTGGACAGCATCATGGACATGAGTTTGAGTAAGCTCCAGGAGCTGGTGATGGACAGGGAAGCCTGATGTGCTGCAGTCCATGGGGTCAGAAAGAGTCAGACATGACTGAGCAACTGAACTGAACTGATATGTGTCTTTAACTTAAGTAAATAATGTGGAACAGTTTTTCAAAGCAGTTTTGTCAGTTTACACTGCCACCAGCTGGTTATGAGAAAACCTTATGCTCCACATCCTGAATAATACCCTATTGTTCATCTGTTGAATTTTAGTTATCTTTTTCTGTGACTTTTATTTTGCATTTCTCTAGTGACTAGTAAGGTTGACAGTCTTTTCATTTTCTTATTGGCCACTTGGATATCCTCTTTTGTAAAGTTCCTTTGCAAATGTCTTGCCCATTTTTATACTGGCTTGTCTGTCTCTGGATATATACCTTTTGTCAGTTATACATGTTGAAAACTTCCCCCACTCTCTGACTTGCTTTTTCACTCTTTTTTAATATTTATTTATTTATTCGGCTGTGCCGGGTCTTAGTCGAGGCACAAAGGAGCTTTGATCTTCATTGCAGCAGGCAGGATATTTAGTTGTGGCATGCAAACTCTTACTTGCAGCATGTGGGGTCTAGTTCCCTAGTGATTGAACCCAGGTTCCCTGCACTGGGAGCCCAGAATTTTACCCACTGGACCACCAGGGAAGTACCTGAGATGATACTCTTTAAGTGGAAGACTGACTCTCCTAGATAGCAACTTGTTTTAATAAATTGAACAGAATTCAAAGAGAGACCCACAAGTGTATGGACACAATTTATAACATAGTTGGCACTGTAGTCTCTCTGCTAATTTAAAGTTTCCATGGAAGGAACTTAGATCTGGCTCTGGCCCACCCTGTGGACTGGGAGAGGAAAGAGGCCAAAAGATAAGAGGGTCTGTAGGAAGCTGAGCTGATGTAGAAGCTGCAGTTTCTTTTCTTTCTGTTAACAACTTGATTCACACCCCTGCCCATTAAAAAGAAATCAGTTTAACAAAAATCAGAGTACCTTATCTGAAAAACGCTTTTTCTCTTGATATTTCCAAACACATCAGTTTATTCTGTAAAAGGTATCATCCTCTTAAAAAAAATTTTTTTAAACTTTTTGAGAGAGACTGGGAATGTACCCTCTGTAACACTCCACGATGGGATCAACTCTGAACTTGATTCTTTAGTGCTCTTCTGTGGGCTCAGGCTTTTAGCGTAAGAATAAGGTAAGGTTCTTCTGCCTTTCCAGAGAGAGACAAAGCTGAAAGCCAATGGGAACCAAACATATTGAGCAGCTGGGGGTAGAACCTAAGACCCCTCACCAACCAAGAGCCCATCAGACCCAACCCCTTTCCCCGTGAAGAAAGGACAGTCACACCTGGCTCTGTACTCGAAATGTTTATTCTCAGCATATATATGTTTGTGCCTGGATGACTAGAAGGGAAACTTCATGAGACTTTGCCACAGTGACCTCTGGGGGACTGGCCAGGTCACTAGAGTCATAGGATGAGGACTGAGAAGGTGGCAGCAGCCACAAGGCCTAGAACGAGTTGTGGGGAGGCTTTTGGGGGCCTCTGGAGGGCCTGGTTGGTTAGCCACTTGTTTCTCACCAGGTGTGTGGCCCGAGGCTTACTCTGAGGCTGAGTCAGGAGGTGGGAATGGCACGACCTGCCCACCTGCCTGTTTGGAAATTCATCCTCCAAAGGACTCTGACCTTTGTTTTCCTCTCTCACCTGAAGATGAAAGTCAGCAGTCAGTGGTTTCCACAGTGCCCCCCTCACCTGCTTAAACCACTGAACCCTCTTTTTGTGCAGCCCAGCATACCTGTTCCACTTGTCTGAAGACCCGCAGCAGGTTTCCACGAAGGACGCCCTGAAGCTCCTCCTCCCTCCAGCCTCGCCTCAGCAATTCCTCTATGAGTACCGGGTATGTGGACACATCCTCCAGCCCCTCGGGGAACCTGCGTGGCCACCAGCTGGCTAACTGGGGCTCCTCAGCCCCAATCCTGGCTGAGGGCCCACTGTCGCACCAGTCCCAACCACATATGGGAAGTTAAAGGCCATATTCCTCAGGCTACTGAATGCAACTTTGGAAGCTCCTGGAAGACTGGGCTTCGGCAGCACTTACCTGCTGAGCAGATGCTCAGCCCACAGCACATCTGCTGGGCTGGCAGTGGAGCATGTGCTGGATAGGTCTTGAGAGGGGGTGGGGTTCTTAACAACTGTGATGCCTTGGAGTGGGAATGGGTCCACTGGACCATAGGAGGGACAAGGATAATCCAGGAAACAGGTCCTGGGAGGGGAAAGATGCCTGGTGGGCTGAAAGACCAGAGTCTGTAATGGAGGATGAAGGATGGGAGGACCATGGATGGGGAACTGAGACTAAGGGACTCCCCACTGTACCCCAGCCAAGACAAACCCCAGGGAAACACTCACCGGCCAGACCCATCGTAACTCCCGCTAATCCCGATGAACTCAGATCCCATGACTGCCCTGACGTGGTCAAAGTGATCTAGGGGATGAGGGTGGTGGTGGGTAGCATGAGGTTGGAGTTAGATCCTGGGACCAGCCCTGATCTGAGGAAGCTCAGCGTGGCCAGTTCCCCTGCCCAAGGCAATCCAAGATAAGACAGCTGACTCCATGTAGCTCCTAGCCTGCTGTGACTTCTGGAGTGGCTCAGGCTAGACACTGGAGCCAGAGTGAACCTCAGGGCCTGAACTCCTTAGGACCTTTTCCTGCCTAGGAGCCACCATGCCTCTGGTTCCTTGACAACCTGGTCACAGGGCTCTGCCTGTCCTGTCTAGGGATATGGGAGCAAAAGAGAGACTCAGAAGCAGAGGCAGTTGCCTCCCCCCAAACCTGTTGCACTGGTTGGAGTCCCAGATCTGGGTTCAGGGCAGTGAAGAGCTGTGTCTGCTCCCCTAGACTGCTGGGAGGCCTGCCCAGGGCCCAGGGTGTGCTAGAAGGCTAGAGCTCTCCTGATGGCCCGAGCAGCCACAGGCCAAGCTACAACTGCACAAAGAATTGAAGTGGGGCTCACCTGCCACGGTGGACACATTAGCAAACAGGTTACACTGCAGCACCCCCAAGGACAGCGAGACCATCACAATGCCACCATTCTTCTTCTACATGGATGAACAAAGGAACACTCAGCTTGCCCCTTCTGACCTGATGGCCTGCCACTTATGCCATGGGGCCCTGATAAGGCAAATGCTTAGTCCTCACATGAGGGCTTGGGTGAGCTTTACCTCTCTTGGACCCTGGGTGGGAACTGATTTGGCCTTGAGTTTCAGAGATGGGGGAGGGTTAACCAGCCTCAGGTCCAAGGGTGAGTGAGGACTGGACTGGTAGGTTTGCTCAGGGTCAAGGATCTTTGGATGAAGTCCTGGATTTGAAGGCTGGGGTGGCCGCTCACCAGAAGTTGCAGGATGTCATCAGGAATGTTAAGCATGTTGTCACACACAGCTTTGGCAGCCGAGTGGGAGAAGATCACAGGAGCTTTTGACACCTTCAGGGCTTGCTGTGCCAGGGCATGCGACCCATAGGACAAGTCCACCATCATGCCCAGGCGATTCATCTCCTGTATCACCTTCTGCAGGGACAAGTGGAGGATTTTTTTGTGGGGGTTGTCAGGAGGGATGCACATGTGTGCATACCTGTAGGGGGTGGCTGAGGTAGGGTATTGACAAAGAGTCCTTACCTCACCAAAGCTTGTCAACCCACTGATGTTGGTGTAGAAGAGCTGAAACTTGGTGGAGCTCTCTGCCCTGAAAGACAGCCAGAGGAGGGTGATCTAGCATGCCACACCTTGGCCAAGAGAGCCTGAACATCCAGGCTGTCTGAACACCCGTCCCACCTCAGAACAGGGTGAGGATCCGGACCAGCTGCTTTCTGGGAGTGTGAGGGACCTGCTGAGAGTCCAGCCTCCTTCTGTGGACCCCTCTATCCTCACCTCTCTGGCACTTTCCCCACCAAGCATCTGCCATTCCACCCCAGGCCAGGCAGTCTGCTCACCAGGGCGTGTTGCAGGTGAAGGTGAGCGTCAGGTAGCGAACTCCCAACAGATAGAAACTGCGCAGCACAGAGAGGCTGCTGTCAAGTGAGTGACCACCCTCCACGCCAATAAGGCAGGCCAGCTTTTGAGTGCTGTTCAGTCCTAGAAGAAGATAGATGATCAAGTGGTCAGAGGCCAAGGCCGGAACCACCAGAGTAGCCCCTGACTCCCCTCCCTTCCCCCAGCCCACCTTCGGCTGAAGTCACGAGCTCCAGTTCATTGTAGGAGTCACACATGCGGCGGATGAGGTCAATCTGCTCCAGCGTGAGGCGCACAGCATCCTGGTCCTGGGTCTGGCATGGGGCGTAGGCTGACCAGAACTGGTGGTTGGCACAGGGGTCCAGAATGAGATTAGGCTGGTCTCAATGCTGTAGGCCTACTACTTACTCCTCCTCAGCCCTCAAGGTACTCATGTGGGTCATGGTCCGAGTGCAGCACCACATGACCCATGGTACCCTGATGACTATTCAGCTTGCTGTCAGCAGCCCAATTGAAATCATGACACATCATTGCTTGCTGTTTGTCCACGGACTATGTGAATGTCCCAAGGGTAATCCACCATATCCTTTGTGGTTTCAGAGCCCCCACCCTCACCAAGGATTTTCCAGTCACTTTCTGTGTCTCCACAGAACCTGGGCACCCATGAGGCTGGCCTGTCTGGACCTCCAACACCCCTACACTCACTCCCCAGAAGTCACATGATGGCACACAGTGTGTCCTGTGTCCATCAGACGCCTGTCTACCAAGGTTTCTGTGGCCTCCAGACTCCCCAGAGGCCATTATGTGTGTGTCTCTGGTACCTGTGCACCCACGAAGCCATCCCTGAGCTTGTCTAGGTTGGTCTGGCCGAGTCTGAAATTGCGCAGGTTCACACCTTGTAGCTTGTTCTGGAAATGCCGTTTCAGGAGCAGCGGCAGGTGGTTGTGGCTGGGGTTGTCAGGACAAAGTAAGAAAAGTAGGGGACATGGCCCCCAGGCCATGGGCCTACCCCACGTCCCCACCTCACACAGATGACAGTCCTGAAGAGCAGCTGTTAGGTAGGGGGTTCTACCAGCAACAGCGTTAATAGGGAGGAAGGCGCCCTATGGGGGTGGTGGAGGAGAGCAGTGTGTCAGGGAGCCTTCTCTCTAACCCTTCACGCTCCGGACCTCCTCTTCTGCCCAGGAACGGGTTCAGCCCCCACCGGCCCGCACACCCCCACCTACGCACCCATCCACCAGCCGGAAGTCCCGCATCAGGGCCCGCGCGCGCTCCTGGAGACTCGGGCCTCTGGGAGTGCCTGGCGCTGTTGGGTTGCTGGAGGTGGCCGGCGTGGTCTGGGCGCTGGAACCGCCCGGCGTGGTCTGGGAGCTGGTTACCGGCCGCAGCAGCAGCCAGAGCAGAAGCAGCAGTCGCAGCAGAGGCCGCTGGGGGAGCACGTGGGGACGCTCGAGGCCTAGGGGCAGCATTGCTACACAAGGCCGAGCAGGCGGGCAGAGGCGGGTCTCGAGAGCTAAGAGGAGCCGGCGAGGGGCAGAGGGCGACAATGGGGTCCCGACCGTCGACGCTGGTGACCCAGCCGCACGGCTTCGTGAGAAGCGGCAGGAGTCAGTCAGGACGCTAGGCAGGTTAGCTCGGGGATCCGCAATGCCGCCGCCCAGCGTGGCCGCCAGGGGGCGGTAGGCCCTTCCCTCCCATCTAGGGTGGCGCCCCATTGGGCCAGGCCGCCCTCTGCCCCGAGCGCCCTCAGACGGCGCCCCGCGGGTTACCTCTGTCCCTACTTCCTGCCCTGCACCCACCCCTCCCAAGCGCCAGGGGCCTACTGATTCAGGGAAGAGGCCAAGGGGTGGACTAGGAGGGGACCAGGAATCTTTCCAATTTCACCTCTAGGCAGACAGGTCGCAAGCCCATGTGGGGTTTTAGCTGCAGGGGTATGCCTGCCCTCCAACTGGTTAAATATTCCATGAAATTCTGGGAAGAATTAAAATTTAAAAGAGTGAATTAGATCTGTATGTTTTGACTGGCAGAAGAAAAAGATCCCCTATATATTTTTAACAAGAATGAAATTTAAGTATAATATTTATGGGAGACCATTTTGTTTTAGTGCATGCTCATTCACTAAGTTGTGTCTGACTTTTCTGCCAGCCTATGGACTGTAGCCTGCCAGGCCCCTCTGTGCATGGAATTTCCCAGGCAAGAATACTGGAGTGGGTTGACATTTCCTTCTCCAGGGGATCTTCCCCAGGGATCATCAAACCCACATCTCTTGCATCTTCTGCATTGGCAGGCGGATTCTTTACCACATTTCGTATTAAAATTTACTTCTGGGGACTTCCTTGGTGGTCCAGTGGTTAAGACTGTGTGCTCCCAATGCCGGGGGCATGGGTTAGTGTTGTAGGGTGTGCCTTTGCCCAGAAAACAAAACAAAAATCCTGCCCCAAATTTACTTCTGTACCTGTGTTGACATACACATACACAAAAAAAGACTCTGGAGGAATATACATACTAAACTTTAGTTAATAATAGCCATCTTGGGAAGAGGGTTACCGTGTGTTAGTCGCTCAATCATGTCCGACTCTTTGTTGACCCCACGGGCTGTAGCCTGCCAGGCTTCTCTGTCCTTGGAATTCTCCATCCTGGTCTCCTGCATCTAAGGCAGATTCTTTACCGTTTGAGCTACAGGATAGTCCTAACCGTTTTAGGAAGGGGGTTACCTACTCCCTGGTGAATTTGTGTCTCATCTTTTTTTTGTATTTTTTCTTTAGCTTATCTGGCTGCATAGGGTCTGAGTTGCACATGTGTGACCTTCTAGTTGAGGCATGTGAACTCTTAGTTGCTGCATGTGGGATCTAGTTGTCTGACCAGGGATTGAACCCAGAGGAATGCCGAATCTTAGCCACTGGACCACCAGGGAAGTCCCTAGCACATTATCATTTATGGACTAGGGAAAGATGTAGTGGCTAAGTAGACTGACTGTCTTAGAAAGTCCCTGAGGGGCAGGGGGAGGGGTGGGCCCACCTCCAGAGCTGTCCAGCCATTAGAGGTCTGTGGCCCATTAAGTAGCCTGACATTCTGGCTCTGTCCAAATAGGAACAAAGATCATTTGTGATCCAGGCAGGTTCTCTTCTTGGGAATCTGAGCCAGAATTCCCTAAAAGATCTCCAGGTGATAGACAGTGGGTCAGAACTGAGGTGAGCTATTCAGAGGGAATGAGTAAAGTCCACCTTCCTGCAGCCAGAGCCTTCCACTGTCTTCTGGTGTTGAGCCAAACGCCCTGGCCTTAGGCCACTGCCAACAGGTCTGCCTTGAGTACCTGGTGTCTGAACTGCAGGGTCCCCCAACAAACCCCAGTGTTGGGGCCTGTACCACAGGCCCCACTACAGAGAAGGACGACTCATGCTGATTCCATTTCTGAAATGTTTATTTTTGGGAAATGTTTGTGCTTGCATGAGAGGAAACTTTGTGGATGTCTGCGTCTGCCAAAGTGACATCCGGCAGGATTAATGGATCACCAGAGCCAAAGAATGAGGACCAGGAAGGCAGTAATAACTGTGAGGCCTGGGGCTGTGTTGGGGAAAGATTTTGAGAATGACCGCATAGGTGACAAAATAGGATTCCCATGCCTTGAAGTTCTGGTTAGTTTCTGGTCTTGAGCTAGATTTTCTCTCTGCTGCAGATGTGAGAGGACGGAGCGGCAGGAGCTTCCCAGCTGCTCATCTGGGAACTCATCCTCCAAGGGACTCTGTCCCTTGTTTTCCTCCCGAACCTGGAGGTGGCAGTCAGTGGGCAGCGACTCCCGCAGCAACACCCCCCATACACCTGCTCAGAGCTCCTCTTCGGCCCAGCCCAGCATACCTGTTCCACCTGGCTGAAGACCCGCAGCAGGTTTCCTCGAAGGACACCCCGGAGCTCTTCCTCACTCCAGCCACGCCTCAGCAACTCTTCTATGAGTACTGGGTATGTGGACACGTCCTCCAGACCCTGTGGGAACCTGTGTGGCCACCAGCCAGCCATCCAGCTATTAGCCCTCAGATCTGCCCCCTGGTCCTGGGTCAGAACCAGTGTCCTATATGTGCGGGGTCGACTGAACCCCTGCCCTGGTCAAGTATGGGAAATGGAGACTTGGAGAGAGTAAATGATTCAAGCCTGCTCTTCATCCTTCAGAAGGGCCCTAAAGCTCCTTGAATATTCATCAGAATTCATTGAATTGGTCTATTAAGATCTATGCCTTTCACTGAATGCAAACTTTTCCTTCTGTTTATAAAAAGAAGAAAGGCTTTTGAAGACCTGGGTTGACCCCCTTGCATGCACAGACCCAACTGTAGGTAGAGAAGATGGTCAGCCCACCCCAGACCTTGCTAAGAGTCTGCTCAGAGGCTGTGGGTCTGCTGGCACTGGCTGGATGCAGATGCTGGGCAGATGAGGTCTGTCTGGTTGGGTTAGCCAAATATGATGATCTAGAGTAGGGCAAATGGGATGCAGATAGACAGGAGAGCCCAGCAAACAGACCCTGGGAGAGGGGAGATACCAGTGGGTTCAGCAGACCTGAGGCTGTGGTCAAGGCCATGAAGACCATACTGTGGTGGGCACCGTGGCTATAAAAGCCCCCTGCGGCACATCCAGCCCAAGACAAGCCCACATGGATGCACTCACCGGCCAGCCCCGTCATAATCTCCTCCAATCCCGATGAACTTGGATCCAATGACAGCCCTAATGTGGTCAAAGTGATCTGAAGGATGAAAAGTCAGCAGGTGGGACTTCCAGGATGGGGTTGGGGGTGAGGACTGGCTTCTGCTGATTCCCCTTCTTGCAACCTGTAGACCTAATGGGCCAGTTCCTTCATGGCCTGGCACCCAGAGCACCGAGGAGAGGGCCCTGAGGTTTGGTCTGAAGTGATCCCGGCTGGCTCCAGACTGGACTTCAGATTTGGAGTAGACCTCAGAGCCAACCATTTGGGCCAAGATTCACTCTGCCTCTCAGTTCCCTTGAGAACCTGTGAGCCTCTCCATGGGTGGTGAGAGAGGAACAAGAAAACAACTGACAGAGACCCCAGAGACCTATGGAGCTGCCCAGTCTTTTGACCAGAGGCACGGGCAAGGTGCACATGGGCAGCACCCGGACTCTGTGTCTGACTGCCTCCCAGATACCCATCAGCATCTGTTTCGATTCTGTGGCTCCAGTTCCACATGGCACTAAGAACTGTGTACCATTCATTATTGGACTTGGGGGAGCAGTGCCTATTGCCAACAGGTGGGTCAAACCCTTGGGGCCCTTCTGAGGTCGTCCTCAAATTTGGGCCCTGCTTCAGGTCCAAATCAGAACTGTTCAGAGAGCCCGGGGTGAGGCTTACCTGCCACAGTAGACACATTGGCTAGCGGGTTGCATTGTATCACCCCCATGGACAAAGACACCATCACAATGCCACCGTTCTTCTTCTGCAGGGTTGGACAATGGACATTTGACTTGGCTCCTGGCACAACCACCCGCCTGTTCACTCTTTTGGCTCTCTGAGGAAGGTGTTCAGCCCTGGCTTTGAGGTCAGAGATGTCTCCTTTCTGGGTTTGTGTGAATGGGGGAGCCTCATCTCTGGTCTGGGTGGTGTCTTGGCACTTGGTTTGTGGGTTTGGAGGAGTATTTTTATTTATTCTTTTAGCTGCGCCATGTCTTAGTTGTGACACATGGGATCCTCCACCTTCCTTGTGGCATGCAGGATCTTCTGCTGTGTCAGGCAGGGTCTTTAGTTGCAAACTGTGAACTATCAGTGGCAGCAGGTAGGATCTACTGACCAGGGATCGAACCCGGACCCCCTGCCCTGGGAGCACGGAGTCTTAGCCGCTAGACCACCAGGGAGGTTCTCAAGGAATGTTTACCACCTAGAACCCCCACCTAGAGTTCGAGAGTTCAGGGGCTGTGTGTTTTGGGGGCAGAAGATCTTTAACCTGGGGTTTGAGGAAATTGAGGGAGCAGAGGCTCAGGTTCAGGGGCTACTGGTTCGAACGTCTTGCTTTAGGTTTGCAGGCAAGGGCAGTCTCTCACCAAAAGCTGTAGGATGTCATCAGGAACATTCCGGGTGCTCTCACACACAGCCCGGGCAGCCGAATGGGAGAAGATCACAGGTGCCTGTGACACTTCTAGGGCTCTCCGTGCCACGGCGTCTGAGACGTGGGACAAGTCCACCATCATGCCCAGACGGTTCATTTCTGCCACCACCTTCTGCAGGGACGGGTTGGGGAGAGGGTGTCAGGGCTGCATTTGTCTTTGGTGCATTTATCTGGAGCGAGCAGGTGGGGCTGTGCATTTACATGGGGCAGGGTATGGAGCCAGGGTCCTCACCTCACCAAAACTGGTCAGCCCGCTGACATCGCTGTAGAAGGGGTGGATGCCCTTAGCTGAGCTTTCTGCCCTGCAGGGTGGCCAGGAGGCAGTCTGACTGGTGGTCATGACTCAGCTACAAGAAGCTAGACAGAGGTTCTGTCGAGCCCTCTACACCTGCATCTCCCTGGAGCTAGAGGAGGGACCAAAGCAGGGCTGTGCGTGGCAGTAGGAAGGCTCTTCGGGGGATCCAGTCTTGCTGTGTAGACCTCCCCACTCCAGGTTCAGGGCCAAGTCCCAGGGGTGAAGCTTGGTGTGGGCCCCAGCATGATCTTGGGCAGATCCCTGCCTTACTGGGCCCATACCATCTGCACCAGGCTCACCAGGGTGTGTTGCAGGTGTGCGTGAGGGTCAGGTAGCGCACACCCAGCACATAGAAGGTACGCAAGACGGAGAGGCTGCTGTCCAGTGAGTGGCCACCCTCCACACCGATGAGGCAGGCCAACTTCCGGGTACCATTCAGAGCTGGGGGCAGGTGGGGCAGATTGTCATGGTCAGAGACATGGGTAGCTTAATCAAGCCCCTGACACCCACCACCACCCACCCGTCTACCTCTAACTGAGGTCACAAGCTCCAGCTCAGAATAGGAGGCACACATGCGGTGGATGAGATCAATCTGCTCTAGGGTGAGGCGTACAGCATCGCGTTCCTGGGTCTGGCATGGGACGTAGGCTGACCAGAACTGAGGGAAGGCCAGGGGATGGTTTGGGTAGGGGTTCCTTTAGAACTTCTTGGTTCTCTCACCACCTCCACTGCTGGTGCAACGTTCCCTGTGCCCACGTGTGTCACGTGTGATGCATGGCTTGTTCCGTGGTACTTGGTTGCCCATCATGTCGACTCACTGTGACCCCTGTTAGCCCCCAGCATCCGTGTCATGGCACTTTCTAGGTTGCTATGGTAACTGAGTTCCGATGTGACTAACCCGCGGTCTCTGAGGCCCCCAAACCCCCCCCCACATTCCCCCAGAACCATGGTGGCACCCTGTGTGTCCCCTTGGTACCTGGGCACCCACGAGACCGTCTTTAAGCCTGTTCAAACTGGTCTGGCCGTAGCTGAAACTGCGCAGATTAACATCCTGTAGGCCCTTGCGGTTAAACTGCCTCAGGACCAGGGGCATGTCGTTGTGGCTGGAGGGAGGTCAAGGCAAATGGGTGGGCTCCTTCGGGCTCAGGCCAGCCAGGGGATTCCCCCACCTCACACGGTCACACAGACTATACTAGGACCAGCTGAGGCCTGGGCTGAGGGGGTTCCCACCAGAGAGGGAGTGACAGAAGAGGAGAAGGGCACCCATGGATGATGGAGAGGACAACCCAGGGGTGGTGTGAAGGAGCCGCCCCACTAGCTCTGCATGCTCTGGACTTCCTCCCCTGCCCAGGGCCAGGCTAGGCCCCCACCAGCCCCCACGCACCCATCCACAAGCGGGAAGTCCCGCATCAGGGCTCGCGCACGCTCCCCCAGACTTGGTGTGCTGGAGGTGTCCAGTCTGGTCAGGGTGATAGGGGCATCCGGTGCTGTCTGGGTGCAGCCCAGCTGGGTTACCAGCCGCAACAGCAGCCACAGCAGGAGCAGCAGAGGCCGCTGGGTGAGCACGTGGGGATGCTCGAGGCCCCCACTCGGCATGCTGCACAGGGCCGGGCAGGCGGGTCTGAGAGCGATGGGGGTGCTGGGGTTCTGCCAGTCAACACAGATCATGAAGTGGCACAGCCTCTGGGAGAGGGGCATGGAGGGAGGGGACACAGAGTCACAGGACCCTGCGACCCCTGTGCAGAGAGCCGTAATCCGCAAAGCCTGGGTGCCATGGGGGCCCAAACTACCCTCCTGCCCTCTGCTAAGAGGCGGCTCTTGTGGGCTAAGCTGGCCTCCACCTTGAGCCCATTCCCCTCCCTTCTTGGGTTCCCTCTGCCCCCGCCCCTCTCCCGACCCCTCTATTCTGAGGGGGCCACCCTAAATTGCTCTCTCTCTGCCTCTAACCTTGCTGTCCAAGAGAGAGTCCAGGGCGCTTCTGTCAGAGAGTGGCCTTCAGCCCCAGGCAGCCCCTCCCAGGAGCACAGCTTGTCTCCATCTGTCTGCAGCCTGCCCTGCTCACCCCAGGGCCGCGTGCCAGTGTCTCTGTGTCCCTGTTGATCTGGGCTCCTAGTTTCCAGGTGCTGGGCCACGTGGGGTGGGTGTGAGGGAGGAGATAGTTTTTAGAAATGGAGGGTTAACCTTGTGGATTCTAGATTCAGGAAGGGCCCCTCTGCCCCCGACCTTCTGTCTCCCCCTACTTGACTCCCCAGCGTGCGTGACCATTCTCAGGAGACTTCAGCCAGCAACTGGGAACTGTCAGGGTCACCCCTCCCCCATTTCCCCCAGTCACCCTCTGGAAAGAGCGCCTTCAGGAGTTGCTGCACTTCTCCAGGGCCTCACTTGAGGAACTGTGGGGATGTGAACTGAACAACTATCTGGGAAGAGTCAAGGACCTTTTACTCACCAGAGCAAGAATCTGGTAGGTAGGCTATTGAGTGGAAGGAATTGAAGTCACTTCCATGACAGAAGATTCCCCACCCCAGGAAGCTTCCTCCCAGAGTTGCAGGCTGACCTGCTGGCCAGGATCCAGGATCCCTCCTACCTCAGTGTGGAAGGCCTGGCATCTGGGTTCTGCTGCTACAGTCGCTGTATCTTGTGGGCCTTGTGACGCTAGATCTCCCAGAAACCACAAGATCTAAGTTCCTGTGCTTGCTCTGAGGCCCCACCCAATTCCTCATTTCTAGTTTCAGGCCCTCACCCTAGCTGACTCCTCTAGGAACAGCCCCCCTCCCACCACCACCACACACATACACTGAGGATGTGCCTTCTCACAGAAGCTCAGCCACTGAGATGCTTTCGGAACTGTGCCCAAACTCCTTCACTCCAGTCTCTCAAATTTTTGCTCTGGTCCTTGGTGCCCCATGGAGCTGTTCAGCCTTTGGAAACTTTCCCGGGTGGCAGGAGTGACTAGCTCAGGGGTAGGGACCTAAGTCTGAGTGCTGGAGACCCTAGAAATCTCTCTAAAAATGAAATGAGTAAAACTCTTCCAGCAGAACTAGAGGTCCTGGTCTACCTGCGAGGGGAAGGGTCCCTGCTTGTGTATATTTCAAGGCTCATGTATATTGCATTTGACATTGCCCAGTGCCTACAGGCCAGAAGGAACAGCACACTGGTGGTGCTGTGTTGGAGGTGAGTCTGCTTCCTGCTCACTGCAGCCTGCAGAGCATGTGTCCCCTAGGGCTCTGCCTCAGAGAACAGCAGGGTGTATCCCTGTCCTGGGCACCCAAACTCAGACCTGGCTCCTTTCCCTCCCCTTGCTGGTCAGCAGCCCCCAGAGTCACTCTCACAGTGGGGAGAGGGAGGAGAAATTCTTGGGCTGGTTTCCAGGCAAAAAAAAAATATGAGTTTAGGGGATAAACAGTTCATTCCACTCTTGATAGACCTCCAGGAAGTGCAGACAAACAGCAGCTGCTGACAGAGGAATGAAAAGAGAGAATTTAGCCTTTTTTTTTCTTTCTTTCTTTTTTTAGCTATTCTGCAGGGACCAGATGTCTAGACATGTTGTTTTGACCTAGAGGAGGTAGGCACCATTACTGTAGAAGATTAGCCAGGCAACAAATTTCCTGTAACATTCAGCTTCAGTCCTTAAACAGGCTGGCAATGGTGGCCATGGCCTTGAGGTGACCATATAAAGCTGATCATGGAAACACACACACATGTACATTCTTATATACTCAGGGACATGGGAGTACTCACACCCAAGTGACAAGCAGATTTTAGCCAACAAAGTGACATGTCATTCCCTTAACCTCACCAAGGCATCTTCATGCCCCGTCCCCGCCAGGGACAAATGAGCACACTAGCAAAGTCTTGTCCTCTAGGAGTCCCCTGGACACAGGGACAGTTTGGGGGCAGAGGTTATGACAGAAGTTTTCCAGGTGCCCCCGACAATGGGCGGAAGTGAAAAGAGGATGGAGGCAGAGAAGCCCAGGGCCTGGCTCCAGAGCTGACCTGAATGTCATCCATGATACCCTCTACTCTCTGCCACCCCTCCCCTTTCAGGGCATCTTCAAGTTCTGCTGATTCAACCTTCAAACATCTCCCGGGTATGTCTCCTTTCCATGCCCACTGTTCCTTCCCCAGTACAGGTCATTTTCATCTCTCACCTCTTTCTGGTCTCCCCACCTCCAGTTCATTTCCCACAGAGCAGGCATACCCTATCTCTCTTTGAAAAATCTGGTGCCATCCTCCTGCCCAAAGTTTTTCTGTGGCTTCTTGTTGCTCCTAAACTTAGGATTCCTTTATTTGACTTTGAGGTCCTGGGGAGTCTGCCCTCACCTGCTTCTCCAGTTTCAACAAATAACACAAACCTCTAAGATTCCCTGGAGAAGGAAATGGCAGTCCACTCCAGTAGTCTTGCCTGGAAAATCCCGTGGACAGAGGAGCCTGGTGGGCTACTGTCTGTGGGGTCACAAGAGTTGGACACGTCTTAGCGACTAAACCACCACCACCACCACTCTGCCCCCTATTTTCTGGCCACACCAGCCATGCGGCCCCTCAGCCTCCAAATGGTGGCGCTGTTGAGGCAGGGCCAGGGGAGGAAATCTTGCCATCAGGAAGGGTTGAACATACCGTGGAGAACTCGGCCACATCCAAACCCTCTTTAGCAACTTACCCTCTCTAAAAACAGGGACATGAGTGAACCTCTCAGACTGCTTAGGTTCAGGTTTTGCTGGGACCTCTCCCTCTTCCTCCCCACCCCACCCGGCCCCAGCAGTCAGAAGTGGCTGCCCCTGTTGGAGCTGGCAAGTGAACTCCGTAAGGCCACGACCACCACATTCTGGCACCTGGCACCACACCTGAGCACAGCAAGCACTTGACCAACATTCAGTGAAAAGTGAGTTGACTAGGAGCACAGGAGGCTGCATCTTCCCTTCCTTCCCAGAACGAGGAGATGTGGCAGCAGTGACAGTGCCTCAGGGAAGCCAGAGTTACTGCGTGCCCAGAGCTATGCTACGAGTTAGGAGCACACAGTGCATTCAGTCTTCACAGTAGCCCATGAGGTAGGTTTTTACCAGCCTTCTATTTTTTCTGATATATATTTTTTCATTTTAAAATTGAATTATAGTTGATTTGGGCTTCCCTGGTGGCTCAGATGGTAAAGAATCTGCCTGCAATATAAGAGACCTGGGTTTGATTCTTGGGTCGGGAAGATCCCCTGGAGAAGGGAATGGCTACCCACTCCAGTATTCTTGCCTGGAGAATTCCATGGACATTGGAGCCTGGCAGGCTACAGTCCATGGGGTCACAAAGAGTCAAACACAACTGAGCGACTGACACTTTCACTTTTTCACTATGGCTGATTTACAAAGTTGTGTCGTTTCAGGTTACAGCAAGGTGATTCAGCCACACATGCACACACAGATATGTGTGTGTGTGTGTATATATATTTTTTCTTTTTCAGATTCTTTTCCTTTATGTGTTGGTGTGATGTTTAGTCACTAAGTTGTGTCTGACTCTTTTGTGACCCCATGGACTGTAACCTGCCAGGCTCCTCTGTCCATGGGATTTCCCAGGGAAGAATACTGGAGTGGGTTCCCATATCCTTTTCCAGGGGATCTTCCTGACCCAGGGATGGAACCTGCATCTCCTGCATTGGCAGGCAGATTCTTTACCACTGAGCCACCAGGGAAGCCTCTTTTCCCTTAGAGGTTATTACAAAATACTGAGTGTAGTTCCCAGTGCTATACGATAGGTCCTTGTTAGTTGTGTTTTATATACAGTAGTGTGTATATGTTAATCTCAAGCTCCTTATTTATCCCCATGCCTCCCAATTGGGGGCAGCTTGTAAGGACAATGGAACTAAGATTCTATGAAGGAGAAATATCCTTAGTCTTCTGTTGTCTGGGGCTCTCTGGGACCCCAAGCCAGACCTACTCAGGCTTTGTCTCTTCTGGCTCATCCTCTGTGTGTGCTCCAGGCCCTGACGGGCCAGAACTCTGAAGAATGACAGCCAGCTGTTTGGTCAAGTCTGCCATGTCTTGCAAGTCTGCCATGCAAAACAGGAGGCTTTGCATACCTCCTGTTCACTGCTGCCAGGCTCACCAGGGTTGGCTCTGTCTTCAGTGAGGAGAATTCATGGTTCATAAGGCAGGCACCTGGGGAAGCCAGCAGTGGTGGGCAGAGTAGCCCACTGGCCCTGGGGTGGAACCTTCCTTAAACCTGGCTGACAAGGAGGACAGGTGTTGGGAGACCAGCTGCTGGGCAGGCACATGATCACAGTGGTGCCCTCCTGGCAAGTCAGATAGAGTTCTTTCGACGTCTCGACTTCCAGCTGCTACCTCTTTTGAGGAGAATCACTTCCATCCATCTCTTTGTACTGATATCCTTTGGTGATTACCTGCCGGCGCTGGCCTTTCGCTGAGGTGTGCAGTGAGAGGGCTGGACGAGTCTCCAGTGATCTATCACATGTGCTGGCATAACACACAGAAGAGTTGGCTGTGGGGGCGCCAGGTGCTGGGAGCCAGCTCTGAGCAAGCAAACGTTTGCTCGACAACATACGTGAATGCTCATTTAGCCTCGAGTTCAGACTTGCTGCCTCTTTGTTCAGCCTAGCCTGCTCATCTTTCAGGCCTGTCAGACCCGTCCTCCACAACACCATGCTGCACACAGCACACCCTACCCCAGACCTGCCGCCCCGCTCCCTGCTTTTCTGTGGGAAGCTTGCCCTCCTCTGCCTGCTCTGCCTGCCCAAACTAGTTCACCCTGTGAAGCTGACCGCCTGAGTCCTTGCTGATTCCAAATCTGGCTGAACATAGGCTCCATCTGAGACGTTTTTATTTCTTTTTACCTATTAGGGAAAACGTTCAGACATATGAAAAAGTAGAGAGAAGAGTATATTGAACCCCTTTGTACCCAATTGCTTAGCTTCAACAGTTATCAACTAGTACCCTATCTTATTTCATTTATACCTTACCCATCCACTTTCATAGAATATTTTAAAGCAAATCAGACATATATTTCATCCATATTTAAGATTCCATCTCTAAAAGACAGGTGTGTTAGTCGCTCAGTCGTGTCTGACTCTTTGTGACTCCATGAACTCTAGCCCACTAGGTTCTTGTGTCCATGAGATTCTCCAGGCAAGAAAACTGGAGTGGGTTGGCAGTTCCTTCTCCAGGGGAACTTCCTGAGGGACTCTTTTTTTTTTTTAATTCTTTTTTATTTTATTTTATTTTATTAGCTGAGGGACTCTTTTTAAAAAGTCAGATCCTGGCAAAGGATCTGAATAGACATTTTCCCAAAGAAGACATACAGATGGCCAAGAGTTATATGAAAATGTGCTGAGCGTCACTAACCATCGGGGAAATGCAAATCAAAACCACAATGACTTGTCACCTCACACCTGTTAGGATGGCTGTTATCAAAAAAAGAAAACAAGTGTTGGAGAGGACCTGAAGGGAAGGAAACCCTTGCACACTGTTGGTGGGAATTAAATTGGTGCAGTCACTATGGAAAATATTTTGAAAGTTTCTCAAAAAAATTAAAAATAAGACTATCAGATGATCTAGCAATTCCACTTCTGGGCATTTACCCAAAGGTGACAAAAACACTAATTCACGATATATGCACCCCCACGTTCACTGCAGCATTATTTACAATAACCAAATATGGAAGCCACCTAAGTGTCCATCATGGATGAGTGGATAAAGATGTGGTATATACATCCAATGCGCTGATGAGGGAGGTGGGCCTGAGATACAGGCCCAAACCCTGTACTCTTTCTTCTCTCCTAATATTCCCCTGCCCCAACTTTCCAGGACCAACTGTCCCCTTAATGCTGAGAGAGGCATTCCACCAGTAACATCCAGCAACTTACTGCCATGGCACACAGCAGTCAGAGTGGTCTTTCTAGCACCTGCGTCAGATCACTTCACTCCCTTGCTCAAATCCTTTCCACAACTTCCCATCACACTCGAGAGTCACACACTTCAGTATGGCTGATGAGGCCTACTATGATCTGGCCTGTTCCTGCTTCTCCAACCACATCTTTCATTCTCTTTCCTCCCTGGTCACACTGGCCCTTCTGCTGGTCCTAGTACATGCCAGCCTCACTCCTACCTCAAGGTCTCTGTACTTGCCATGTCCTCCTTCGGAAATTCTCTTCTTCCAGCTCCTCACAGGATTCTTTCACTTGCATCTCCACTGAAATGTCAGCTCCTCAAAGAAGCCTTTCCTGACTACCTGGTATAACATAGCAACCCCTCATCACTCTACCCCATTATCCTGTTCTACTTTCCTGTATAGCAATTATAATTACTTGAAATTATTGTTTGTGTCTCCTTTCAGGTTGTGGGTGCCATGAGAAGAGGGTGTTCGATCATCTCATTCACCTAAACGCCTCAGGCAACCAGCACAGAGGCTGGTGTGTAACGGGTGCATGTGTACTTGCTAAGCTGCTTCAGTCATGTCCGACTCTTTGCAGCCCAGTGGACTGTAGCCCACCAGGCTCCTCTGTCTCCAGGCAGGAATACTGGAGTGGGTTGCCATGCCCTCCTCCAGGGGATCTTCCCAACAAACGGGTCGAAACTGCATCTCTTAGGTCTCCTGCATTGGCAGGCAGGTTCTTTACCACTAGCACCACCTGGGTTCTCAGTAAGTATTTGTTGAATAAATGGATCGACAGATGGAATGGCATGTTCCCAGTCCTTCCTCTTTTCTCCTTACACACACACCCCACACACACACACTGGCTCTACATTTCTTTTCTTTTCTTTTTTTCCTGGCTCTACATTTCTTAAAGAACCTGCCTACATCCTGCCCCAATTTGCACAAGTGTCATTGCAGGAGCCGCATAGGTAGAAGCTACCCCCAAGTGTCTTTTTAGAGGCAGAAGTTCTCAAAGGACCAGGAGCCCCATGTGGGAATATGCTTAAAGGAAACAGGGAGGTTTGGGACCTAACCTTAGATAACTTGAATTTCAAGTCAGACACTGTTACAGAAAAACATTTTATTGAGCGGTAAGGGACCCTATTGGGGCCAGAAACGGCTGGGAATAAAGGAGCATATGAGCCTTGGGGAGGGGTGGCTGCCACTTGACTCTCCATCATGTTCTTGCTCCAGGAAGCAGGTCTTCCTGGGTCTCTTTATCCTGCCTCCTGATCCAAGGCAGGAGGCTCTTTGGGAAGTCGCACATTGCTTCTTTCAGTTTTGAAAAGCCCAGCTCCCCTTGGTGTGTGGTGGCGGCAGCTGGCCAGTGGCTCAGGCAGGAGCCTGTGTGGTAGACAGGGCCCCTGCGAAGGCCACTCCACACTTCTCTCTGCTTCTGGGTCCTCCTTCGCTCACAGTGTGCAGATTGTTCTTTCTTCTGCTCACAAAGGGGCTCCCGAGAATTGAGCAGAGGAACATCAGGTTTTCTTCCAGGCCAGCTTCAGTCCTGGGATGTTCAGAGGAGACTCTCAACTCTGTTTCTGAGGTTCCTTGCTCATGGCCGTTTAGTGTGGAAGGAGGCTCCTGGTTGAAGAATGAAGGGTCAGACAGAATGGCACAGGTTCTAATCTGTGGCAGTGGGGGTCACTGCAGGAAGCAGCATTTAAACCATTGCCCTCTCTTCAGAGTGTGGTTCAGCTGGCAAGCTTCTGCAGGGTCAGCCTCCTGCCACCATGCTGCAGTTGCTGAGTTTTGGGGCTGGAGCAACTGAGGTCTTTATCCGACTCCACCAGAGCTCGCTGTCTCTTGGGAGTGTGGCTGAGGACTGGCTTGTCTGCTTCCACCTTGGTTGGGGTGGCCACAGGAGCATCCCCATAGGCCCGGTAGCCACCGACCAGGCAGTATGTCTCCCCGTGCCAGCCTACCTGCATTTCTCCACACCCTCGGTAGAGGACATGGTAGTGACCAGGTGTAGGAGGGGAAATGGGAGCCACAGCTGCTGCAAAGAAAATAACTGATCAGTCGCTTCTGCTGTACACAGTCTCCTGCCAGAATTTCCCCCCTCACCTCTCTCCCAGTTTCTGGCTGAAGTCCTTTAATCTGCTTGACATCCAAAACACAGCCTCTGCCCATCACCCCATGAGTCCCTAGAGAATGGACCTTGGCTGCCAAAGCATTTCCTAGAGACTGTGACTGCAGCCGATGAGGAAATCTGTTCGCCATTTCCAGAGAAAACATGAAAATAATTGCAATCAGGATCCCCTCCATCTCTCCCTTCCACACCAGAGAAAATATTCCTTAAGGTCTGTCTTCAGTGGAAATGCATTTCAAGTTTTGGGAAAAGGAACCTAGTTTGGTAAGAACCCCTCCCACCTTGGCAGCCCCTCTTGGGCACCATTTATATTGCCTGTTTTCATCCACACTGAACTCTAGCCCTCTGATACTTTTATCTAGATTAGAAAATACTGAGGCAGAGTGACCAAAAGATTCAGAACCAGATTGTGGGTACCAAGTCTAGACTCACATCAGCCTCCTGGGATACCAGCTCCTCAGCCCTCCAGTCTCATTAGCATTTCATCACTCCCCTGGGTTCTTCTGGTCTTTCCCTCAATACCACACCACTCTTTCCCCCAGTACACAGCAGCTCAATCTGGAATGTGTCGGAGGGGACCCATGTAGATGTCCCCATGACTGCACGAAGGTGCCTGGGTTTGAAGGTGCAGGTCAAGAGCTGCCCTCTTCCTCAAACTGTGTCCTTTATCATTTGCCAGCAAAAATGCACTTGCCTCTTGCTAAGAGGTCAATCAGGAAAGGGTCTGGATGGAAGTGTCCTATAGCCCAAAGAGGAAGGCTACATTTAAAGACCAGGACCTTCCTGCTCACTTGCCCAGGGGTGACCTTTTGCTTATCCTCAGCATTGAGCACTGTGGGTCCCTGAAGGTGCCCCAGGGCACTCATATTACTTACAGTTGGGAAAGCTGAGGTGTGTGTGTGGGCAAGCCCAAAAGGAACACGTGGTGGCCAGGTGAGGCTGTGTGTACACAACACCTCTTGTACAGATGTCCAGTCTCAGCCTACCTGCTGTGTTGCCCTCCCATGGGACAGAGGACAAGTTAGAGTGAATATAGAAGATTCGATCAGACATTCTCTCTTACACAGCCAAAGACTGCTATCTGGTAGAGGACTGGTAGGGAAGTTTCTCCGAGAATAGCACGTTTGTGCAGTTACCCTGCCATGGAAACTGTGATAAGGGCTGTGAGGTCATCACTACCCAGTGAGGTCATATAAGGAACCTGTGACTTGAGGGGCAGGCTGCAGGCTCTCGAGGTTTTTTGGAGGAGAGCAGAGTGAAGGCAGAGAGGCACTTTGCTTGGCCCCTCACACCTGGGCCTCCCCACGCATGCCCTAGTCTAGTAGTCACCCCCTGGGAAGCATACCTGTGGGCTGGCGCAGCCCCTGGTGCCATGGAGGGCAAGAGAAACCCACATTCTGAGATTGGCCTGAGAGGCAAAATTGACCTAAGAGACACTAGGCTGTATGGTACTAACCCCAAGAGAAACAGAGATTTGTGTGGACTGGGGAATCGGGGAAGGCTCCTTGGCAGTGGGCCTGAAGGACAAGTGAGATATGGACCCATGGGGAAAAGTGGGGAGTCATTCCAGTTTGAAAGAATAAAAGCAGACACACTCTTCTCAACTTGTTCTGCCCCAGATATAAATTCATAGCCCTCTCGCATTTTTACAACTGCCAAGACTTAAACCAAGAGGTTAAGGGGCCTACCCAAGGCTACACAGGCAGTGGAGTGGTTCTGCTCAATGGTAGGTTCACATCAGGGTCCAGATACAGCCGATAGGAAGGTGAGGACAAGCTCATCCCATTTCAAACTGACGCTGAGAGATGTTAAAGGTGCAAAATGAGGGCCCTGATGACTTCACAAAGTGGGGGTGATGGACCCATTTTAATAGGAAATTCAAAACAAACTCATGACAAAATGACAACGTAAGCATTACACGCCCCTCTCCCTTAAAAGCAAAAATCATTATAGTCCCCCCTCTCTCTACCATGAAAAGATGAGATAACAGGCTAAGTAGCAACCCAGGTGAAAAACATGGTGAACACCGTGAAGAGGTGTTACTAAGACAGTTTGATCTGACTCAGAGAAGGAAAGAGACAACTCTGCCCTTAGCCTGATCAGGTTCACAGGTAGGAACGTTTGGGGCAGCCTTTGGTAACGTGGCAATGTAAGATAACCTTCTTCAGGGGCTCCGTATGGCTGACCTTAAAAAAGCAAAGATGGGACATTTGTTTACTGGAGTTTTTGCAGAGGGGATGTGCCCAGGAGGTGGAGACATCTTGGGCTATTATTTTAGAGGTTGGGCCACTCTGGTTGCGAACCACAGAAACCTTCCTTCTCTCTACTCCTAAATTGCTTGAATTGGCGGATGCATATTAGGACAGATGAAGTCAGGCCTAATTAGAGCAGACTGCCTTTGGGAATACTAGAAGGTAAAATGTGAAGGGAAATGCTCTGTAGGTTTGTCATGGCAGGTGGGCCAGAGTGAGACCACTGATTGTCCAAGGCTTCAGAGATTACTTGTCTGACAGCATCCCTCTGGCGCGATGCGGGTACCGATACCTTATCATAACTCAGCTGGGCACCTGGGGAAGGCAGAATACATGGTTTATTAACTTAAAAGGGTGGGAGACTCATCTGGAGATTCCACAAAACAACTTAACAAAGACTTGTATGTGGATTTTTGGACCAACCCTCAGAAAACTTACGTAGCTCTGGAGTAGGGCTCAGGGATCAACAAGCTTCCTGGGCAGTTGCACCAAAGTGGTCCACAGATAGTGACTAAATTATTGTCTATTTGGGGTTGCTTTTGAGCGTCAAAGTGAGCAATATTAAAAATTGCAGCAGGCATAGATATAAACAAGGAATATTCAAGGCAAACAGAAATGTATAGTTATTCTACATGTGAATCACATTTGAGAAAACTTAGTCTAGTGGTTAAAGAACACAACTCTTAGGACACAGACCAGATTCTGTCCTACTTATTTGTGTGATTTTGAGCAAGTTCTTTCATCTTTCTGACTCTGTTT
This sequence comes from Muntiacus reevesi, assembly GCF_963930625.1. Lineage (NCBI taxonomy): Eukaryota > Metazoa > Chordata > Mammalia > Artiodactyla > Cervidae > Muntiacus > Muntiacus reevesi. Next base: position 247,906,434 of record NC_089250.1, read on the forward strand.
CCTCATATGGGAAAGACTGCACATTTAACACAATATTCTCTTTTGGCAAAAGTTGCTCTGAGCCTATTTCTGTTCTCTGCAACTTAATCCTTTTCAGTGTGTGAGCAGTTTTAAGTTGTTTTCTTAAGTATTATCTCTTTCAACTGTTCCTTACTTTAGGCAAATCTTATATAATGCTGCTAGGTTCTATAAAGCTTATAGAGCCTAGAAGATAGTGAGAGGATGCTATAAGCTTCTTTTGCCAGTTTTATAAAAATGTTTAACCTTCTTTCCTCTTCCTCTGCAACCAAGAGATGAGAAAGAAGGCAGAGGCTGGAAATGCATACCAAGGAATACTTCTGTGTCAGTCTGCCTTTTATTCTTCTGCCACTACTTCCCAAAGAGATTTCACTAAGAGAGCCTAAGCTTGCCTTGGCCATTGTTCATAAAGAAAATTTCCCTATTGCTAGTCATATCTCCTTTTCTTTCTTCTGAGGGCTTAATGGATTTTTTTAAAATTTGGCTGTGTAAGGTCTTAGTTGTGGCCATAGGGTGAGGCTGGGATTTAGCTGCCCTGTCCCACAGCATGTGGGATCTTAGTTTCCCCACCAGGGTTCCAATCCACATCCCCTGAATTAGGAGGCAGATTCTTAACCACTGGACCACCAGGGAAGTCTCCTTAATGGGTGGTTTTTGGGGCAGGAAATAAAGTCTAAACAAAAACATCAACTGAAGGAGTCTTTGTCTTAGGTGTAGTAGTTTGGAGTGTGAATTTTCTCAGAATCCAGTGAATTGTGCCCCAGGTGCAAACTACAGAAACATCACTTATTGTTAGAAATCATGACATGATACAAAGCCAAAATTGACTTTATTCTTCGTGTGAAAGACTACAGAGAGCCACGTTCAGTAGTTCACCCTTCAGTGTTGACCAGCAGCTGGAGCCTTCAGAAGGTGACTAAGCAGCCCAGAGCATCCTGCTGACAAGTGTGCTCACCCACCCAGCATACAGGAAAAGATTCCTGTTATGGCATCGTATTTAAGCCTGCTGCAGTAAGGTTTCCTGGTGCAAAGGCTCACTTACTGAGGACCCTAGACCTGGAAGGCTTCTCCTCCGGCGAGCTGCCAGTTCAATCTTCTGAACCAGGCTCACATCCCAGGGATGGGTCACAAAGCTGATGACTGTTCCTGGCACCTCACTCCCCACACGGCCCACCCTCCCTGCTCTGTGGATGTAATCCTGCAGGGTGAGAGGGAAATCATAATTGATGACAAGTTCCACCTGGGTGCTGTCCAGGCCGCGAGAGGCGATGTCTGTGCAGAGAAGTATGTCTCGAGAGCCCTTCTGGAAGGACTGGAAAATACCTGCCCTCATGGAGGCTGGCATTTGTCCCTGCAGTCTTAAGTGTTGGATTTTGTGGTCATCCAGAATATATCCCAGCCAGTTCACAGTGCTGGAGCTGTTACAGAACACGAGAACAGTTCCTGCAGAGCCAGTCCTGTGTGTTCTGTCACGCTGCTTGAGGATCTGCACTAACTCCGTCACCTTCTCTGCTCCTTTCAGCCTCATGAATGTCTGTTTGACATGAGGCATGATGCAGTGGAGCTTGGAACTGGTAATGGTGGTTAGAGAGTCTAAGTTGGCAACTTTACTCAGCAGCTGGCCTACACCATCGGGAAATGTGGCCCCAACCAACACTAACTGAGCTTTGGGATTGAAAGGGTCTTTTAAATCAGCGGGGCCTTCTGCTATGTGACTCTTCTCCAAGATGTAATCCACCAGTTCCAGGAAACTTTCATCCAATAATGTATCTACCTCATCCAACACCAAGAAAGAGAGCTGCGCCAGGCTGATTAGTTGACCTTTCAGGGCCTTCCACAGAGCCCCCGGAGTGGCCACCAGTACATCTGCTGGAGGATGTTTGGACAGTTGCAGCCTGATCCTACTCATGCCATGGCCTCCCCCTAATTCCTGCACCCGGAGGCCTAAGGAGCTGCCCAAGGGCTGGGCCACGGCCCGCACCTGTTCAGCTAATTCTCGAGAAGGCACAAGGACCAGGCCTCGAGGAGCAGGGATACGACTGGGATCCAGGCTTGGCTGGCACAAGAGCCGCTGAAGTAGAGGTAGCATGTAGCCGAGAGTCTTGCCACTGCCGGTTTCCGCGGCGCAGAGGATGTGGCGGCCACGAAGTAATGGCGGAACGGTACTCGACTGCACGGTTGTGGGCCGAACGACTTCGGGAGCAGCTTCTTGGAGTGCGCTCAGCACACGGGGCTCCAGACCCAGATCGGCGAAGCTGCCCTTGGACGAGAGGTTCCGCAGTGCTGGGGCCTCATGCTGAGCGCGCTCAATGGAGAAGTAGTCCTGGCGAGCGCGCCGATGCTTCCAGCCTCGCGAAGCGAGTGGCGCAGCCTCCCAACGGCCCAGCGTTAGGCGTGCGGGCTGGTTCAACTCCGGCCGCCGCGCCGAGATTAGCAGCGGGCCAGGTCGTACCAACACCGGCCGCAGGGGGCTCCGCTGCCTGCTCTGCCGCTGTTCCTGCCGCTTCTGTAGAGCCCGCGGGATGCGCACCACGGGCAGGGGCTCGTCGGGACCGCGGACTGTCAGGTCCCGTCGAGGCGCCAGAGGCAACCGACTCTCGAGCGACAACAGCCGTAGCTGCCGTGCTAGAGCCATATTCCCCTTGGTGCGCAAGAGGCGCACAACAGTGACGTCACGCGCGCGCCAAGGCCTCGCGGACGGTGGCCGGCGCGGCTCAGTAAGGCTTGCGGAATTGGCGAACTGTGTGGAAGGAGGGAGGATCTGTAGAGTTCAGCAGCGGCGAGGTCTGTAGGTCCAAACCGGATGGTGACGTCCAGGCCCCGGCCAACCTTGGGGAAGGGTGCGCGATGAAGGAGGACCGAGGTCCGGCGATAGGCGGCGATGGGGCCCTGGCATTAAGAACCAGGAGGGCTGAGGGCTTCTGGCGATCCGATGTCGGAACCCTACAATTCTCCTTTGTCGCCCTCACAGCTTCTGTGATGGCCTGTCCAGTTCTGATCGCCCCGTGTAAACTGTGAGGGTGTGGCGGTGTTTTCAGAGATATGCTCCCCTTGTAAGGTCTTCTAATACAAATATTTATTGAGAATCTGAGTGAATGGGGGCCGAGACCAGGAGTAGATCTAGGCTCAGCGTTTCCCCACCGCCCAGAGAGCAGAGGGCCCAGAGGGCAAGCTGATGGACTTCAGCATATCATCTCTTCAGTCAAGAGAACTCATCTCTTCGGACCTTTTCCGCTTGCTTTTCAGTTGAGGTTCATTCTTCCTTCTCTTGTCACCTTTTCCAACTTCTCATCCTGAAGCTTGGCTAGCTCCACCAGCTTTCAGGTTAGAAACCTAAATTACTTGAATAGTAGTGAGGAGGGTCCAGCTACAGGTATATGACTTGTCTCACAAAGTCATGGTCAGGCAGAATATTTTACCTGAATTCAGTTCAGGTTGTGGGAAAACCTTACACTATCGGTACTTCTTGAACGGACCCAGAAAATGGGCATCAGATTATCTCCTACCCCACAGATTCTGAGGAAGGGGCTGGGCCACACAAGAATCTGGCAAATGAAGCTACCTGAAGTGAGAGACATACTGCAGTCTCAGCCTCTCTTCAGTCCCCATCCTGTATCCAAGGTTCTCAACAGCACACTGTTGATATTTTGGGCCAGATCATTCTTGGGTAGGAGATAAGGTAAATGTGGGTTAACTACTTGGAAGAGTCTTAACATCTGGAGAAAGAGGTTTTTGGGTTTTTTTGGCCACTGCTGTACAGCCTGTGTTGCTGCCTGCAGTGCAAGTATGGAATCCTAACCACTGAACCACCAGGGAAGTCCCTGAAGAAAAGTTTTACTTTCATTAGATGCTGTTGTAAAGATAAATACTGTTATATTTCAAATAGTATTTTGATACACAATAGGGTTTTCTGGAGAGTTACATGTTAAACTAGAGGAGGAGAGAGTTTTGAGTAATGACAGGTAGACAGAGTCACTGGATAGATTGGCAGCTCTTGAGTGAGAGTGGTTTTTGCCCCCACCCTTCCCCCAGGACAATTGATAATGGCTGGAGACATCTTTATTTGTCATATCTGGGGAAATGCTACAGGCTTCTAGTGGGTAGAGACCAGGATATTACTAAATATAGTACAATGCACAGGACAGCCCCCGCCCTGCCAAAGAATGATCTGGCCGAATATATATATCAACAGTGCTGCTGAGAAACTTGGATAGAGGATGGGGACTGAAGAGGGGCTGAGGTTGCCGCATGTACTCTCACTTCGGGTAGCTACATTTGCCAAGTTCTTGTGTGGCCCAGCCCCTTCCCCAGAATCTGTAGTGGGCATATTGATGTCATTGCTTGTCCTGCCCTTGGGATCAAGAAACCTTGGGGGGGCCCTGAGAGCCATAAGCACAGAAAGGGGTGATTTAAGGGGGGTGGTACGGGAGAAGAGAACTTCGGGAAGAATAAAATTGTCCTCATGTGTTTGCGGACTGTGTCAGATGGAAAAGAGATGAGGTGTGCCATGGGTTGAACCATTCCAGAAGGCAGACTGGGACTGATGACAGGGAGTCAGATTCCGAATTTGACATAAAAACTGCTGTAGCAACCAGAAATGCCCAGATCTGTCTGGAGAGTGCTGGATTTTCTGTCACTGAAAATTTCATGTACAGATCAGTGACCATTGAGTGGTGGAATGATAGAGGGGAGTTGATACAAAGAATACACTATGATATTGTGATTCTACACTACTTTTATGATTCTTTCCCAAAACTCAGAGCTCCTTGTTCCTTAGCTGAAGGGCTCCTTGGATGTCTGATCTGACAGGTTTCATCCATTTACCTGTGCTACTCTTTTTTCAGATACAAAACAAAGAATTGCTTTGCACCAAGCCAGAACAGATACATTGAAAGAATTATCAGAAAAGAATAATACATAGGTATGTATTTGTGTTTGACTTTTGTCCAAATATTTGGGGCAGGGTAACTGGTTAGTGGCTGCTTTCTCATGCTCGAGCCCTTGCAATGTGATTACCTCAAAATGTTATAGGGATTGGAGCCTGTCTGAGCCTGTCTGTCTCTTCTCATAGTCCCTAGTTTCTTACTGTGATTTCTTTTTTTTTGGCCACCCTGCATGGCATGCTGGATCTTAGTTCCCTGACTGGGAATCAAACCAGTGCCCCGTGCAGTGGAAGCATGGAGTCTTAACCACTGGACCACGGGGGAAGTCCCTTTCTTATCATTTCTTTAGATATTCTGTAAATCCCCTCTTTCCCTCCGGCTCACAGTAGACATTGAATAACCTCTAGTTGTTATTGAGATGGATATTTTACAAGATATTTTACAAAGCACTTTATCAGTTCAGTTCAGTCGCTCAATTGTGTCCAACTCTTTGCGACCCCATGGACTGCAGCACGCCAAACTTCCCTGTCCATCACCAACTCCTGAAGCTTACTCAAACTCATGTCCATCAAGTCGGTGATGCCTTCCAACCATCTCATCCTTTTCTTTTCCTGCCTTCAATCTTTCCCAGCATCAGGGTCTTTTCCAGTGAGTCAGTTCTTCCCATTAGGTGGCCAAAGTATTGGAGTTTCAGCTTCAGCGTCAGTCCTTCCAATGAATATTCAGGACTGATTTCCTTTAGGACGGACTGGTTGAATCTCTTTGCAGTCCAGGGGACTCTCAAGAGTCTTCTAGAAATAAGAAAGGCTTACTTATTGTGAAAAAATCCAAGCTCCTGGGAGTGGTAGCCTCATGAGGTAATGTTTTTCTCAGAGCTGCCATGGAAACATACATTGCCTAGTTACACTCTAAATTTTAAAAGGAATTGTTCCTTGGGTCTCAGGTGATAGTGGTACATTCATTCATTTATTCAAGCAGTAAATATTTCCTGAGCACCACGTATGTGCCAGGTACTTTTCATGTGAACAAAACACAAAATTCCTGCCCTAGTGAGCTTTATATTCTGATTTAATTGACTTGAGGTCAGGCCTGGACATTGGTATTTTTTTTAACTTTTTATTTTATATTGGGGTATAGCCATTTAACAATGTTGTAATAGTTTCAGATGAACAGTAGAGGGACTCAGCCATATATATACATGTATCCATTCTCCCTGAAACTCGTTTCCCATCCAGGCTGCCACATAACATTGAGCAGAGTTCCCTGTGCTATACGGTAGGTCCTTGTTGGTTATCCATTTTAAAGATTTTGGTTTTTTTGTTTTTGTGTTACTCCTGTTGACTTTACCTTCAAAGTATATTTAGAACATGACCACTTCTCACCACCTTCATAACTCTCTCCCCATCCTGAACCACCATCATCTCTCTTGTCAGTGACTGAGGAGTCTAACTGGTCTCCCTGTGTCTACCATGGCTTTTCATGCAGCAGTCACTGTGATCATGGGGAAATGTGATCAGTCATGCCACTCCTCTCCTTAAAACCCTTGCTGGCTCATATCGTGAAGAACTAACAAAGCCCATAGAGCATCCTATGAAGCCATTTGGGATCTCACCATTGTGTCCTATCTGCTTACTGCTCTCACATCCGTCCTATATCTGATGTCCATTACTCTTCTTCTTTCTGTGCTCCACTATGTCGGCCTTTGTACTGGTCTTTTAACACATCAGGCTTGCTCCTGCCCCAGGGCCTTTGCACTGACTGTTTCCTCTGCTGTGCACTCTTCATTCCCCACCAGCATGAAAGCTCTAGCAGAACAGGAATCTTTGTTTTCTTCTCTAATGTATCCACAAAGATTAGGACAGTGACTGGCACAGACCACACACTTAATAAATATTTGTTGCATATGTGAATGAGCTTGCATTGTTTTTATGATCAGAGAAAGGGAAAACAAAGTACTACATGTTGGGAGGAAAAGGAAAGCCTGCTCTAGATAACAGAAGAGATTTTTCTCCATTTGAATTTCTGACTCTTCTTTCTTCAGGAATGATTGTCAACAGCCTCTCTCTGTACTACCACAACAAACTCATCTTAGCCCCTATGGTTCGGGTGGGGACTCTCCCAATGCGGCTCCTGGCCCTGGACTATGGAGCGGACATTGTGTACTGTGAGGTAAGGGGCTCCTAATCCTCCCAGACAGAGAGCTTTTCCACAAGTGCAGCCTCCTCACCGGTAGGTGGGTGTGGTCAGAAGCTAGAGGAGGCAGAATGGGCACTCCGTTCACTGAAAGCATCAGAAGACAAAAACACAGGAGTTTTGTGAGCCCTGCCGAGGATCAGGAGCCTGGGCTGCATGGAGGCATTGTGGGACACCAGTGCTAGGTGGGTAGATGAGCATCGTGTCAGGTCGCTGCTGTGGCTCCTGTAGGAGTTAATACACATTCATTATGTGAATGAGGAAGCTCAGTTTCAGAGTGAGAACGAAGAGGACCAGATTCAAGCCAGAGAAACTGAATGGGGTTGGTTTGGGAAGCCATAGAATTTTCTGATAGCAATAGCTAGTGGGCCAGCTACTGGCCTGCTGCTTTGAAGAATATTATTAATAGTATTTCAGACCCAGGTTTAGAAAGCGTCTTCTAGGAAAAAGAGAGTTAAAGGAGTAGCTGATATTGCATAGGGACTGTGAGCAGTGGTTCTCAGTTGGGCAGGTAAGCTTTCCCCGCAACCCTTAATCCTGCTATGTCTCTCTAGCAGGGGTGAGAGGTTAAAGAAACTACCCAAGTGCTTCTGACATTTCCATCCTTAAGAGCCATCTATGGAGGGAGGACTGTGGCTATAAGAGGGCTACACAAGGAATCCTTGTGCTGATGGATCTATTCTGTGTCAGTATCCTGGTTGCATTATTGTTATTATAGTTTTGCAAGATGTTACCATGGGGAGAAATTGGGCAGTGGGTACACAGGATCTCACATTCAGGTTCAATTGCATGTGAACCTCCAATTATCTCAAAATAAAAGGTTTTATTAAAAAGAAAGGTAAAAAAAAAAAAAAATAATAAAAAGAAAGGTGTAATGTAAATCCATGGCTGATTCATGTCAATGTATGGCAAAACCCACTACAATATTGTAAAGTAATTAGCCTCCAACTAATAAAAATAAATGGAAAAAAAAAAATAAAAAGAAAAGTGTAGAAAGAAGAGAGGGTCTGGGACTTCCGTGGAGGTCCAGTGGCTAAGACTCTGTTCTCCCAATGCAGGGGACCCAGATTCAATCCCTGGTCAAGGAACTAGATCCCACATGCTACATCTAAGAAACCTGCATGCTGCAACTAAGACTCAGCGAATCCAAAATAAATAAGTAAAATAAATATTTTTTAAAAAGGAAAAGAAGCGAGGGCTTAAGAGGGAATTTGGGAAGAATAGGCCCTTTACCCAGACCTGGCTGCTGTGGAGCAGAGTCAGACAGGCAGGCACGCAGGCCAGCTGGCCCCTGCTTGTGGAGAGTAGATAAGATCTCTGGGAACTGAGCCCTGAGAACTGGGAAAGGCACAGCATGGTGCCTGGTGCCCCCTGGTGGATCCAGAGTTGCTTTGCAGGCCAGCCTTGTGATGCTCTGTGTTCACATGAGGTGACCCATCTGTAGGGTTAGTCAAATCAACTCACCCACCTCTCAGGACCTAGTGTGGGACCTCAGGCATTCCATATGTACAGGCACCTTCTTAAAAACCCTGCAAAGCCCTCAACAGCTGTAGGTGAAGAAAGGATGAACCAGCTCAGCAAAGGTTAAGGTTATTCCCCACCAAGGTCTGTCCTGTTGATGGAGTTTGCTAGGGGTTCATCAGATGTCACATACTTATTCCTTTTTATAATAACAATGGATGGATGGACCTAGAGGTTGTCCTAATGAGTGAAATAAGACAGAGAAAGACAAATATCATGAGCTACTGCTTATATGTGGAATCCAAAAAAATGGTACAAATTAGCCTATTTACAATACAGAAAGAGTCACAGATGTAGAAAACAAACTTATGGTTACCAAGAGGGCAAAGAGAGGGGGATACATTGGGAGATTGGGACTGACATATACACACTACTACATGTAAAATAGGTTACCTTTACAATAAGGACCTACTATATAGAACAGGAAACTCTGCTCAACACTCTGTAATGACCTATATGGGGAAAGAATCTAAAAAACAGTGGATATGTGTGTATCTGATTCACTGTGCTCTACTCCTGAAACTAACACAGCATTGTAAATCACCTACACGCCAATAAACATGAAATAAAACAAACAAACAAAAAAGAAATAAAACAAATAACAAACAAACCAAAATAAAATGGGACTCTAGTGGCTCAGACGTGAGAGGACAGCTGCCTTTTATTTTATTTTATTTTTTTTTGACAGCTGCCTTTTAATAAGCAAGATGAAGGGAGAAGACAGTGGCCTTTAGAGACCTTGATTACCAAAATGGGTACTTGAATTTTTTTTTATGGTAAAAAATACATAAGATTTACCATCTTAACTGTTTTTAAGTGTACAGTTCAGTAGTTGTGAAACAGATCTCCAGAACCTTTTCATCTTGCAAAACTGAAACTCTATACCTACTAAACAACAACTCCCCTTTTCCCCATCCCACACAGCCCCTTCACCGTTCTACTTTCTGTTTCTATGAGTTTGAATACTTTAGATACCTCATATAAGTGGAAATATGCAATAGTTGACTTTTTGTGACTGGCTTATTGTGGCTCAGTTGGTAAAGAATCTTCCTGCAATGCAAGAGACCTGGGTTCCATCCCTGGGTTGGGAAGATGCCCTGGAGAAGGGAAAGGCTACCCACTCCAGTATTCTGGCCTGGAGAATGCCATGGACTGTATAGTCCATGGGGTCACAAAGAGTTGGACCCGACTTAACGACTTTCACTTATTTTATTTAGCATAATATCCTCAAGGTTCATCACATGTTGTACTATGTGACAGGGTTTCCTTCCATTTTTAGCCTGAATAATAATCAATGGTATATGCACTGCATTTTGCTTATCCATTTATCAGTCAATGGATGTTTGGGTCGCTTCTATTTCTTGGCTATTTTAAATAGTGCTGCTGTGAATATAGGTGTGCAGACCCCTCTTCGAGATCCTGCTTTCAGTTCTTCGGGCTGTGTGTACCCAGAAGTAGGATTTGCTGGATCATGTGGTAGTTTTTTCATTTTTTGAGGCATCTCCATACTGTTTTCTCTGTCTTTTGCACCATTTTACACTCCTACCAGCAATGTAACAGTTTCTGAAATATTTTGCTAACACTTATTATCTTCTCTTCCTTTTTAATAGTACCCATGCTAATGGGTGTAAGGTGATAGCTCGTTGTGCTTTTGATTTGCATTTCTCTGATGCTGAATGACATTGAGCGTGTTTTTGTATGCTTCATGGCCATTGGTATATCATCTTTGAAGAAATTTCTATTCAAATCTTCTGCCCAGATGGGTAATTTTTTTAAACTTACACGGAAATTATTTATGGAAAAAATTGTAGGAATGGACAAAGAACATCCATATACCATTTACCCAGATTGGCCTACTGTTAACATTTTGCTTGATTTGTTTTATAATGTGTTCTTTCTCTCTAATATATGTATTTTCTTCATAACTGTTTGAAAGTTTCATATAGTATAATGTATTACTTCTCAAATACTTCATGATATTTTCTAATAATAAAGTCATTCTTTTTTTTTAAGATTTTTTTTTTTTTTGGGTGTGGACCATTTTTAAAGTTTTTATTGAATCTGTTAAAATACTGCTTCTGTTTTTTATGTTTTTTATATTTATTTGTTTTTGGCCCTGAGGCATGTGGGGTCTTAATTCCCCTGTTTGAACCTGTACCCTGTTCATTGGAAGGCGAAGTCTTAACCACTAGATTGCCAGAGAAGTCTCTTTTTGTCTTTTTTTCTTTGTGGTTGTTGCCGTCCTAGTCATTTTGAAATGGTATCTCACTGTGGGTTTTTTTTTTTTTGTTTGTTTTTAAAAATAGGTTCTATTTATTATTTTTTGCCATACTAGGGGTTGAACCCAGGCCCTCAGCATTGAGAACGCAGAGTCCTAATCTCTGGACTGGACTGCCAGGAAATTCTCCCCATTGTGGACATTGTGGTTTTGATTTTCATTTCCTAGTAATGATATTGAGCATCTTTTGCTATGTTTATTTTCCATTTATATATCTTTTTTTGAGAAATATCTCTTCATATCTTATGCCCATTTTAAAATTATTGTTTTTTTATTCTAAGAGTTTTAAGAGTTCTTTATATATTCTGGATATTAGACCTTTAATAGATATATGATTTGCAAATATTTTCTCCCATTCTGTGGGAGATAACTGTCTTTTCAGTTTATTTTTCATTTATTTATTTTTTAAGACTTCGTTTTAACTTTTTAAAATTTTATATAAATGTAATTGATTTACTTTATTGATAGTATCCTTTCATGCACAAAAATTTTAATTTTAATGAAGTTCAATTTATCTTATACTTTCCTTTGTTTGTACTTTTGGTATCATCTCTAAGGCGCTTCCTTGGTGGCTCAGATGGTAAAGCATCTGCCTGAAATGCAGGAGAACAAAGTTCGATCCCTGGGTTGGAAAGATCCCTTAAAGAAGCAAATGGCTTGGAGAATTACATCAACAGAGGAGCCTGGCAGGGTGGAATGGAGGAGACGAAGGTAGTGGGCCGTAGTTCAGATACAGGAAAATAATATCTGACAAAAAAAGTATAAGCCCATACATGATAAGGCACTTAAAAGTTAAATGCTGTTCAAACATTTGGTAGCCATATGAATAAAATAATTTGCTTGCTGGAGAAGGAAATGACAACCCACTCCAGTATTCTTGCCTGGAAAAGTCCATGGACAGAGGAGCCTGGCAGGCTGCAGTCCATGCGGTTACATGACTGAGCACGCATGCATGAGGAGGGTGGAATGAGATGGGCTGGTAGAAATAAACTAGTAGAACTGGAAAAAAAAAAATCCGCTTGCAGTGCAGGAGACCATAACTGACTTATAAATGGCCTTACTTATCAGGTAAGTTAAAAAGGCAAAGTTAGTTTTACCAAGAAGATAAAAACCAATTACATTATATTCTTAACTGTGATGGAGATAGATTTGGGAACTAGAAAGCGTTGTTTGTGGCAAAATTTGAGTTGTCTCTTCTATAAAAATAAATGTCATATATGATAAAAATTGAGGGAATGACATGGATATAGGAAAAACAGTTGTGATAATTGAGGTAGAAAAATAATATCCTCTTTGACAAAGAATAGTTTTTTTTCTGCACAACTTTTATAGATGTAAAAGTCAGTTTGGTAGAAGATGCACAAATGATAAACTCTATAGCATGGAAAAACAATGTTTGTTTTCACCAATGAAGGAAATACAGTGAAAAAAAAAGAGAAAAATCTGTGAGGTTCTACACTATAACCAAAAAGCTGACTAAAATGAATAAAATTGGTAAACAATAGTGTTGAGGACATGTGGGTGAGCAGGCCCATGTGTGGTTTTACTGGTGACAATTGAAATTAATTTCTCCACTTAACAATCAGCTGAGCATCTGCTGCATGTAAGGCATTGAAGCAGCTTCACCAGATGTTCAGTAAGCACTTGTAACATGCTGGGCGCTAGTGACACAAAGATGAATGAGACTGTGTCCAAGCCCCAGAGGCTCTTTGGGTATAATGGGGAGACAGAAGAGAAAATAAGACATTTCAAGGGCTGTTTTGCCTCAGCTCTTCCTCTCAGGTCCTCTGGATTTGTGTAAATCCAGAACCTTCCTCAGGGCATTCATCATCTAATGGTAAAGGCATGATGGGTGCATCTGTAACTAGCATATAGAGAAGAAGTGGTCCAGCTGTGAAGGTGGACGTGGCAGAGGGTTTGAGGAATCCCGAGGGGGACAAGTTACAGCTGCCAGGACTGGAATCCCAGCAGCAGGGACCCGAGCTCATTCTCACTTTCACTCAGCTCGCTTTCCCCGGCTCATTCTCATCCAAAGCTCAGCCTGGCTGCAGCCCTTTCCATAAGCACAGGTCACTCAGTGCTGCCCACTTACGCACTGGCCTTCTTGCCTGCCCCTGCAACCAGGATCACTGGTCTTCCCTGCTGTACCCAGGACCTGTGTGTCCAGGAGTGACATGTGCCCTTTGATTCCTCTGCAGGAGCTGATCGACCTCAAGATGCTTCAGTGCAAGAGAGTTGTCAATGGTGAGTGCAGCTGTGGTCCTAGGATTGTGTGTGTGCCCAGTCATCCCCAGGCTGTACTAACATCGCCTTTGCCTGGGTGTCAGTGTCCTCTGGTGCTCCTTGCCTGGTTGTGTCATTTTGTGGATCCCATGCTCTCTTGAGTAGGGCTTCGCTTGGGGGCCCAGTTGGTTAAGAATCCACTTGCAAATCAGGAGACCACCTGCAATGCAGGAAACCCAGGTTTGATCCCTGGGTTGAGAAGATCCTCTGGAGGAGGAGGAAATAGCAACCCACACCAGTTTTCTTGAGTTTGGGAAGTCCCATGGACAGAGGAGCTTGGCGGGCTGTGGTCCATGGGGTCACAAGAGTCAAACTTGACTTAGTGACTAAACCACCACCATCATGGTCTCTTGAGAATAGTCACTGCTCTCCAGAGACCATGACAAACAGCCAGTTGTGAAGCAGGCTGTGAATACCTTCTCCCTGCAGGCTTATTGGCATATGAATCACCAGGTTTTGTAGTACAGGTGACTCCCTTGGGGTCAGGATGGCTTCAGCACTGATCCTGACCCTGCTGCTCTCTGACTGTATCCTGGGGCAAGTCACATGACTCTCTCCCTCAGTTTCTTTAGCTGTAAAAGGAAAATTACAATCCCTGCTTTACTTAAATCATAGGGTTGGAGTGAGGATTAAGTAAGATAAGGGACATGTAAGTACTTTGCAAATGGAAGTAGTTGTGCTGAATTGTGGTTTTGGTTATAATTTATTGATAAGGCTGATTCTGCTTTAATGAGAGTTGTGGTATTGTTTGAGGTTTTTGAAATGTATACACGTTTGTGAAATCTTAAAATAAGTTCACTCGAAGTTTTGTCAATTTCATGTTTAATTGTTTTAGATATATATTTTCTTCGTGTTATGAAAAGTTCAATGTTATAGGTATCAGTTCAGTTCAGTCACTCAGCTGTATCCGATTCTTTGCGACCTCATGGACTACAGCACGCCAGGCTTCCCTGTCCATCACCAATTCCGGGAGCTTGCTCAAACTCATGTCTATTGAGTCAGTGATGCCATCCAACCTTCTCATCTTCTGTCATCCCCTTCCCCTGCCTTCAGTCTTGCTCAACATCAAGGTCTTTTCCAATGAGTCAGTTCTTTGCATCAGGTGGCCGAAGTATTGGAGCTTCAGCTTCAGCATCAGTCATTCCAATGAATATTCAGGACTGATTTCCTTTAGGATTGGCTGATTTGATCTTCTTGCAGTCCAAGGGACTCTCAAGAGTCTTCTCCAACACCACAGTTCAAAAGCATCAATTCTTCGGTGCTCAGCTTTCTTTATGGCCCAACTCTCACATCCATACATGACTACTGGAAAAACCATTGACTAGATGAACCTTTGTCAGCAAAGGTCTCTGCTTTTTAATATGCTGTCTAGGTTGGTCATAGCTTTTGAAATTATTACTCCTGAAATAAAAGGAGCAAGTGTCTTTTAATTTCATAGCTGCAGTCACCATCTGCAGTAATTTTGGAGCCCAGGAAAAGAAAGTCTGTCACTGTTTCCATTATTTCCCCAACTATTTGCTGTGAGGTGATGAGACTGGATGCTATGATCTTCGTTTTTTGAATATTGAGTTTTAAGCCAGCTTTTTCACTCTCCTCTTTCACTTTCATCAAGAGGCTCTTTAAAAAAAAAAAAAGAGCTCTTTAGTTCCTCTTTGCTCTTTTGCATAAAGATGGTGTCATCTGTTTATCTGAAGTTATTGATATTTCTCCCAGCAATCTTGATTCCTGCTTGTGCTTCATCCAGTCCTGCATTTCGCAGAATGTACTCTGCATATAAATTAAATAAGCAGGGTGACAATATACTTGACATACTCCTTTCCCAATCCTAACAAACAAAAATTCCACATAATCCCATGCTTGAAGAGTAATCACAAGGAGAAATGACATGTACTTTTTACACACACTTGGGATCATCATATGCGTTTTTTATTTATTTTTTATTTTTGGGGGAGAAAGAGGGCAAGGGGTCCACAAACAGCTGCATGCCACTATCCCTCTCCGTATCACCGGGGACAGAGGGAAGGACATGGGCATGGACGTGTGACAGTAGCAACAGGCTCGCCATCGGCCCCCCGACCACATGCATCCCCCCAGGAAAGGGGATGGCGGGGCCTCCCTGTGACGTCCCTGGTCTCTCGTCCATGCCCTGTCTCTCCCCTGTTCCCTGTCCCAGCCCACGAGCAAGGCCCACGGCAGGGAAATGGTACACGTTTTGCCCCTTGCTTTTCTATTAATACGAAGACATTTGTGTTTTCTTGCAGAGGTGCT
This sequence comes from Muntiacus reevesi, assembly GCF_963930625.1. Lineage (NCBI taxonomy): Eukaryota > Metazoa > Chordata > Mammalia > Artiodactyla > Cervidae > Muntiacus > Muntiacus reevesi. Next base: position 247,921,878 of record NC_089250.1, read on the forward strand.
CAGCACAGTGGACTTTGTTGCTCCTGATGACCGAGTGGTCTTCCGCACCTGTGAAAGGGAGCAAAGCAAGGTCGTCTTCCAGATGGTAGGACATCCCAGGGCTGAGCGCACTTCCCATCTCATGCCCTGGGCTGGGGGAGTGTTACGTGCCTGGACTCCGTTATACAGTGGTCTTCAATCTTCCTGAAGATCCTTCATTCACTGGTTTCAGAGATCTGCTCATGAGTGATTATACTCTTGGAGACTGTTTATGGAAATCAAACTATTAGTGGTCTATTACATGCTTCCAGTCTCAAATTTAATTTCCTTCGTTGTAGGGATTATCTGTTTATCCTGACATGGGTATTTTTATTCCCTAGCATCAGTTGTTCAGATCATGGTCTTTGTTTTATATAGTGTATATATATTTACCATTTAAAGAAATTAGGTTTCTTCAAGAGTAGTTTTTGGGGACTTCCTAGCAGTCTAGTGGTTAAGACTCTGTGCTTTTACCGCAGGGAGCATGGGTTTGGTCCTTGGTTGAGGAAGTAAGATCTCACATGCCATGCAGTACAACCAGAAAAAAAAAAGAGTGGTTAGGATTTGTGTTAGAGTCATAGTGATTCTGTCATTCTCTCACTGTGGGCATTTCTCAGTATTTTTTTCAGAAATACTTCCTGGATAACATTTAGGTTTGTTAAAAAAAAATTGATAACAGGACTTCCCTGGTGGCCCAGTGGTTAAGAATCTGCCCACCAATGCAGGGGATATGGGTTTGATCTCTGGTCCAGGATGATTCCACATGTAGTGGGGCAACTAAGCCTGTGCACTGTGATTGGCGAGCCTGCATGCCCTAGAGCCGATGCTCCGCAACAAGAGAAGCCACCACAATGAGAAGTTTGCATGCCGCAGCTAGAGAAAGCCTGTGCGCAGCAACAAAATAATTAAAAAAAAAAAAACAAACTGATATCAATGAGTAACCATATGATAAAGTAGATACAGAAGAATGTTAATTATATAATCTAAGTGGTGGGTATATGAATGTTCCCTCTAGAATCTTTCCAACTTTTTTGTATGTTTCAAAGTATTGACACCATTGATGACATTTTCTTAGGTCTCCAGTGAGCCAGTCCAGTGGGCTAGCTACTTGGGAGAATAACACCTGGTCTCTACTTGCTGGGGTGTGTGTGTGTGTGTGTGTGTGTGTTTGCATGTGTATGCCTGTGCATGTGTGTGGTGTGCCTGCGTGTGGTTGTCTGTGCATATGGACTGTGTCAGGGCCGTGGTTGATATAGCCTCTTGTGTTCCCAGGGGACTTCAGATGCAGAACGAGCCCTTGCTGTGGCCAGGCTTGTGTAAGTTCTTCCCTCTTGGAGGACTGCCTTTGCCTCTCCTGTGGGCCCTGAGGTCTTACTGTTCCCTGTGACCTTGGAGATGACCACCCTTCTGCTTCCTAGTCCACTACCTTCTGTTTTCAGGTTAAGAGGGTCGTATTTCCTTCTCTATTTGTGGTGAATAAGGGCCGCCCCAGGCATGATGTGAACCCACTGAACCCCAGAGAACCTTTGGGTGGGAGCCTGTTTGTTAGTGTTTATTTATGAGGCTTCCTTTCTGGAGACTACCATGACTGTGAACCCTGAGCTTTTAAATCTCATGAAGTGTAAGTAAGAGTTACTGCTTTCTAAATTAATGAAGGCAGCAGAGTAATGTGGTTCAGGAGATGGGCTTTTGTGTTAGCTGTGGGCTGGAATCCTGACTTTGCTATCTGCTGACTGTGTGACCTTAGATCTGTTACTTACCCTCACCGAGAACTTAGGTTTCCTCATCTGTAAAATGAGACCAATAGTCCCACTTCCCTCTGGCATTATATGGAAGGGTACATGAGATGATGCATTTAAATATCTTTGCAATATGTGGCATGTAGTGAGTGCTTGGTAAGTTGTTAGCTCTTGTTATTAATTACAATGAAGGTGAGAAGGAACTTGGGTAGTAGTTGCCGCTGGTCACAGACAAGTAGCTGTGTATGCACCAGATGATGAGGAAAGGGTCCTTTCTACATCTGAGGACTGTTTGGAGGAAGCTAACTATGCAGCCGAGCACACCAAGACAGTCCCCCACTTCCACCAGAACCAGTGCTCTGGGAAAGGGCTCTTTTGTGCATCAGCAAATGGCTTTTACTACCCAGTTAGGACTGGAACTCTGGGATGGAGTTCCGTGTGGCTGTCACTCAACATTCGAGTCATCTGATACAACTCAAAGCTTGCAGAATCCTCTACAACTAGCCTTTCCTACATGTGTGAGCACCTTATATTCTTCTTCTGGAGCCCTGCCCAGGAGGAGAGGCGGTTGCATATTTTAGAGACAGAATTTTTCATTTTCTGTCCCTGAGGGTTGGTATGTTTCAGAGGGCCAGTAAGAATTTCAGGAGCTCAGACCCATACTTTTGACTTTATGTCCTACCCTCAAGTTGAATATTTATTACCTTTCCTCCTTCATGTTTTTCCAGAGAAAATGATGTGGCTGGTATTGATGTCAACATGGGCTGTCCTAAAGAGTATTCCACCAAGGTAAACTGCTTTTGTTGTACTCTTCACAAATGTAGGGTGCATATTAAAGGAGGCTGACTGGAGGTGACAACTAAGTACAGTGCCTGACTCTGGACTAGATCCTGTACTCATGAGCAGGAAGCTCAAGAGCGTGTTATTAGATCAACTGGCAAAATTGGAATATAGATGATGGTAGATGAGCTAAAAAATACCATATCAATGAAAATATATGAAGTTGATAACTTCCGTGGTTATGTGAGAATATCTCTATTAGAAAATACACACAAATATTTAGGGGTCAAGAGCTATGAGATATATATATGTGTGTGTGTGTGTATATATATATATATATATATGTATAATTATCCTCAAATGGTTCAGGAAAAAAAATTTTAATTTTATTTACTTATCTTTGTCTGTGCTGGGTCTTTGTTGCTCCATACTGGCTTTCTCTAATTGCGATGAGTGGGGACCACTCTTTAGCTGTGGAGCATGGGTTTCTCATTGCCATGGTTTCTCTTGTTGCAGAGCACAGACTCTAGGGCCTGCTGACTCAGTAGCTCGGGAGCAACGAGGCATGTGCAATCTTGGTTTTGGAGGTGGTTTGGAGCAGATGTGCAGTCTTCCTGGATTAGGCATGTGCCCTGAGGCATGTGCAGTCTTCCTGGATTAGGGATCGAACTGGTGTCCCCAGCATTGGCAGGTGGATTCTTAACCATTGGACCACCAGGAAAGTCCAGGAAAAATTTTAGATGTGCATACACATACACATGTATACATAAATAAACATTCGCACACACACACACAGAGCACTCGTGCCCAAGTAATAATACTGTAAATGTTAAAAGAAAGAAAAATGTGAACAGAACTCTTGTCTTTTTCATGATAAAAATAGAGGATGCAATATATATATATCCCAATTGTCGTATCAGAAGAGACCAGACAGGACTTCAGTGGAAGCTCTGAGAAAGGAACAGAAGGGCAGCCCTTAAACGCAGGCTCTTGTGGGGAAATGTGGTCCCTGAGGAGGAGGCTTGGGACCTGGCAGGTCAAGGGAGGGATATAAGCTGGGACTTGGAGGCCAATATGCAGTAGAGGCAGGGAACCTTGATTTGATCAGAGGGTTGAACAGTGGGAGGTCCCGGAAGAGGCAGCAGAGGAACATGTGATTGAAAATCTTGGTTGGGAGCAGGTTAACTGAACTTTGACTTTTTAAATATCTCTGACCTGTTTCGGAACAGAGAAGGCTTGTGATCAGAAACTTAGTCTCTTCTCCCAGGGGAAGTCAGGGTTGCTAGTTTCTTGTGTCTTTCCAAATATATTCTATAAATAGAAATGCTAATCTAGAAGCCATGTGTCTAGTGGATTCAAGTGTAAAGAGGCTAGAGGTCAGGACGCAGATATCCGAGATGAGTATCTTGAGTCCACAGGAGAAACCAAGGATGGAGAGAAGAAAAGCCAAATTGGGGCAGAATTTGACAGTGCTTGGCTGGCAAATGATCACACTGGGAGTGGGAGGTGGGGTGAGTTGTGGGGGCAGAGGGAGGATAGATAGCCAAGAGGATGGTTGGTCTCAGTGTCATTGGGACTGCTGGAGGAAGAGGTGGTTTGGAGAGGATGTAAAGGGCAGCTTGGAGCTAACTGAGTGTAAGGCACCAGAGGACTCCTGCAGGGCAGTCTAGATGTGGCAGATTGTCCCCATAGCCCACTGCCCAGAGTCTGCTCTCAGAAGTTGGTGGGCCTGAGGACCCTTGCTTTAGGCCAAGATGCCGAAACTGCCTGAGGGAAAGGCCCTTGGGGTACTTAGAAACCAGAGGACCTTGTGGGTGGCTGCTTCAAGGAATCGTGGAAGTTTGCTCTTGTCTCTTCCTAAGTGGCTCAGTGGTAAAGAACCTGCCTGCCAACACAGAAGATGCAGGAGATGCAGATTCAATCCCTGGGTTGGGAAGATCCCCTGGAGTAGGAAATGGCAATCCATTCCAGTATTCTTGCCTGGGAAATTTCATGGGCAGAGGAGCCTGGCAGAATACAGTCCATGGGGTGGCAGAGAATTGAACATGGCTGAGCATGCACGCAAGGAGTTGAAAATATCAGGCTCTGTTTTGCTACCTTCTAATTATTCCCTCATGCATCTGAGTTGTGTATGGAGCAGAGCTGAAATGGTTGGAATATTTTCCCTGACATCGTGGAGTGAAAAAAGCAAGGAGCAGAATTGTATATGACGTGTCACCATTTCTGTGTGGGAAATGGGGAATGAATATATATATTTATACTTGTTTTTATATATTTGGAAAGATGCACAAGAAACTGGTGACACTTGTTTCCCCTGGAAAAGGAAACTTAAGTTTTTCTTTGTTTTGTAGAAGAAATAAGGTTCCCTTGCAGGGGTGCTACTCCAGATAATTAACAAGGTCACAGCACTGGCACTGACCAGTCAGAACAGATACCTCCCAGTGCTCCGTACCCAGTACCTGCCAGCTGAATATCTGAGCTCTTCTTATGGTTCAGAAATGGAAGTCATATTAAAAAAAAATTAATTGAATAGTTTTTTTTCTCCTTCTAAGCAGGGAGAGTTTTACTCTTCGTCCTTTTGAACCTTTAAGATTTTTAATATGTTGCCTATTCAAAAAAGCAAATTAAGAAGTTAAATAGAAAGAAATGCCAGTTAGGAAAGCCATTGCTGGGGAAGGAGCAGAAAGACCAGAGTTTAGATTCTGCGATTCCACAAGGCAGGGCTGGATTGTGTGCGAGGGGAGGGGCAGTGGACCCCTTGTGAGGGGCCAGGGCTTCCTCGAGGCCTCTAAGGTTGTGTCTGAGGTAGTCCAGGGCTAGAAGCCCTGCTCTTCCCATTCTCCTCTGAAATGCAGAGTCAGTCTGTACTGGTTCAGCATTCTCTATGGTTCTAATGTGTATTTCTGAAACATGACATTAAACTGTAATTAAATTTAAACCTTCTGAGCACATTCCGTGAGCATTCATTAGTTTGTAGTTTATATACTGACAGCATATCTTTATTGGATTTGTCTTTCTTCCCTTCACCTCATTCTGAATGGGTTCAGATTTTTAACATTCCCCCCTCTTCTGATTATGAAAGCAATTCATACCATTGTCCAGAGCTTGGATAATATAGAAAAGGCCAAAAAAAAAAGAGCAAAAACAGGAAAATCATCAGTAATCTCACCATCAAGAGATGACGACTGTTATTCATGTTAACTGGTTCTGGGGATTGTTGGTTTCCATTAGTTGGGGATTTTGTTTGACATTGGGCTGAGTGCTCAGGACTGAGAGGCCATTGTTGCTGTCAGGGGAGCGGGGTCTGGACATGATCTGCAGCCTGTGTGCCTCTGTGTGGCTTTGCTGGCAGTGGTGGCAAGTGACGGTAGGATAGGAAGAAGGTGGATTCGATCTCATTTCAAAGGAAGACCAATCCATTTTTTTTAAGAGGCTTGGCAGCTGGTGGGGTTTAGTTTATTAAGGCACTGAAACCCTTGATAGGAAATGGGCAGTGCTGAAAAATGATTTTCTTAGAACCTGTTTCTAGGTAGATCTGCGGGTCTTGCTAAGGGGATCAGAGTGATGACTTTTAGAATTGGTCAAACTGATCCCTGGTGTTGTGGGCACGGATGCTGCTGCTTTCTTGCTTGCCCAGGAGAAGTGCTGATCACCAGTGGACCTTGGTTTCTGGGAGGCAGGTGTCAGGTGCTGCCAGGTTGCCATCCTACAGGGAGGAGCCACCCTCCTCCAGCTCTAAGAGCCCCTGTGTGTGCTTTTCCTTAGGGAGGAATGGGAGCTGCCCTGCTGTCAGATCCTGACAAAATCGAGAAGGTAAGTCCTGCCCTTAAGAGGTCTCTTAAGTGTGCCTGTGAGCTAGAGCTGTTGGGAGCACCTTCCCTCCCCTCCCCTGAGATTAAGGGAATTACTCACTTCACCAGGGTCTGGAAAGTTTTTAAAAGACTTCCTGGTGATTTTGACATGCAGCCAGGTTCAGGAACCCCTGAGCCATCCTGCAGCAGCCTTGGTGTTCCCGAAAAGCCCAGGGCTAGGGACATGTCAGCCGAGAGCCAAGGGCCCTGAGGTCTCATTTAGAACCACCTCTATATGCCTCTCTTCCTTCTGAGAAGATCCTGAGAGCACAGGCCAGGCTACCTGTGGGTTGTAGACATGCTCAGTGGCCACATGTGTCAAGGCATAGGGGATTGGCCTCTCCCAGTGGGTCCTCTGCACACGGACAGAGTCCATCATCAGTATGAGAGCAAGCCAAGCTAGGGCCATACAAGGTAAGCTGAATTAGTCCCCTCTGGTCCCCTTCCTCTGTGATTCTGGTGGCCAGGTTTACAAGCCGTTAGGGTCAGACTGATGTTTGCCACCCAGTGCTATGAGCTGCCAGGGCATGTGGGAGTAACATTTTCTGTCACACCACATACACCTTTGACTTTTGTCTGTCAGTTCACCAGCTTTCTCCTTGCTGTTCCTATAGCTACTTTGATTTCCTTTTCCTCCCCATTCCCACTTCTGTCTCTGGGCCTTAAGCCCCCCTAATGCCTCCCACATGCTAACAGCATGGGATGAGGCACCACTGCTAAGAGGTGCCATTGCCATGTCAGTAGCTCAACCTTGTATATCCCTCCAGCCCTACTGTCTCTGGGGTCTAGGAAATCCAGCATGTTTGTGAGTTAGGGGCCTTCTCATTTTTCCTGGGTGTGGATAGGCACAGAAAATGACCTCAGACACCTCTTTGCAGGCTGGAGTGTATGTGGACAGTTGTGGGTGTCCACCCTTAGGGGTGGTTTTCTTCCTAACATGTACATACAGGCATTTCTGTTATCCTCTGGCCTCCTGGCTTCTCCCACCTGTGCTGTTTGCTCTGTCTTCACCACCGCCCTTCTTTGGGCACATTGTACGCAGGAGGCAGCAGCATTCCCAGCTCACCTCAGAAGCTCACTTCACTTCTGTCTAACTATTTTCAAGTGGCACCTGGGCCAGCAGGCCCTGTCTTGCCCATGATCTGTCCTGACAGCCCAGCCTCTTGGTCCAATGTCTCCTTCACTGGTTCTTGTAACCCAGCTGTCTGCTGCCCCCTCCTGTCTAGAACCAGACTGGCAACGGCTGCCTGAGTGTCCCCTCTGCTCTGCTGGACAGGGATTCAGTTTCCTGGAAGAGGGCTCTTGGGATCACCTTCCCTCTAGCTTGCCTGGGCCAAAATTTTTGATGAGGGAAGAAGATAAAGATAGCAAGGTCACAGACATGCAGTGTCATCTACCCCTTTCTTGGTCTCTGCCTCTTGGTCTGGTCTTGTTACTTCCCTGACACTTTCCTATGTGACTTTCTTGATCTGTGTTTGGAGTCCTTTGCAATTAATGTGCAAAATAAACCCTTTTAAGTAGGATGACAATGTTGTCTTTTCCTTTGCCTGTTCCTCTGCTGTATATCTGACTCCCCCGAAAGGTAGGACAGGGCCCAGGACCTTTTCAAGCTCTCCTGTTCCTTCACTTGGCAGACCCTGGCACAGCACTCAGGGAACATGCCTTCATACAGGAATGGAGCTGTGAGCCATGTGTTCTCAACCAGCGTTAGGCCTCAGAACCATTTTGAGGAGAGAACATGTTGGACAGAGTCTTTTGAAAACACATATTCCTAAGCCCTGCCTCATTCAGGAGAGATGAGGTGGAATCTATGATTCTGCATTTCTTAGGCTCTCCAGGTGATTCTGATGTTTGTCCCGGCAAAGGATCACACTGTGTCCTGCACAGGCATGTATGTAGATCCATACATGCATTCATTCCCTCACGCATTCATTTACCAGATATATTTATACTGCTATGAACCAGGAAGGGACTGCTGCGGCTGGGGCTCTAGTGGAGAAAAAAGGTGAGCTCCTTCCTTCACAGAGCTTCCATGTAGATGGTGTGCAACAGATGCATTCACATGAACATAAATGTGTCTGTGCCACTGGGCCACACGCGTCTAGAGTGAAATTCATCAGCACAAGCCACTGTGGTGATTATTCCGGAAGAGGCAGATGTGATTATTCTGGAAGAGGCAGATGTGATTATTCCAGAAGAGGCAGATGTTCTTGTGTTCTCCCCCACCATAGATCCTCAGCACTCTCGTGAAAGGGACGCGCAGACCTGTGACCTGCAAGATTCGCATCCTGCCATCGGTAAGGATGATGTGTTATACCTAAAGGTCCATTTTCTCTGGAGATGTTGGTTGAAGGGTGTGAATGATTCTTGAGGGGACGGGTCAGGTTTGGAGGATCGGGGAGATCTGAGTCCACTTTCGGAGCTGGCAGCTGCTCCCTCTGTGGCTGCAGTAACCACCCTGTGTGGCCCCGTCCCCTCAGCTGGAAGACACCCTGAGCCTTGTGAAGCGGATAGAGAGGACTGGCATCGCTGCCATCGCGGTTCACGGGAGGTGAGTTGTCCCCTTGCTAGTGACCGACTTGGAGGGAGGTCTTCAGCCATTTTGATGCTTCTTCACCAGACCCCGGGTACCTACCAGCTTTTCTTCTATGTACCCAGCCTAGCTCTGCTTAGCTCTTGGACACCCCCTGAATCTGGAGGGCACTCTAACCCTTTCTGGGGTTGCATTTTTCTTTGTTTCATTCATTGAGCATCTACTGGGTGGTAGAAACTGCACTGAACTTTAGAGATACAGACACACCAAAGGGAAGGAGAAACGCCCCTGCCCTCAGGATGTGCAAATGCTAGAGATCGAGTGATTTGCTCAAAACTGGGTCATGCAGTCAGGAAGTGGTGGAATTAGAACTCTGCCTCTGAATCTCATTTTCTTTCCACTACGTTCAGCACTAGCTTTTCTCCCGAATGACCCCAGGCAGACCGCTGTTCTTTTATAGGCACTGCCTTTTTTGTCTGCCCTTGTTGGACTACCAGCTGTCACAGGGACTGCTTTAAACAGTCCTTAGGTCTGTAGCGAATGTGTTCTCTACTGAGAGCTGAGGTGTTGCTGAAGGCTGTCCTTGGTTTCCCAGTTGAACTTGCTCCCTGTGTCCAGGATGTACTTGTATACCAAATCCCAGGTTGGCAAATGTTGGCCGGAGTGACCTCCCTTCTGAATGATGTTCCTTGTGAGTTCAAGGGTCTTATAGGAACAGCCCATTTCTTACAGGTGTGTCTATTACAGCATTTTCAGAGAAGGGAACCCAGAACTTCAATATAAAAAACAGAGCAGAGCAGAGCTGTGTGTGTTGAAGCCAGCAGGGGGAGGTGAAAGGCCACGCACATGTACATACACACCCCTTCCAGAGGCAGCAGGCTCTGGGCTCAGATGCCTGGCTTCAAATCCCAGCTCTGCTGCTGGTTGGCTGTGTGTCCCTGGGCAAGTTATTTAACCTTTCTGAGCACTACAGTCCTCATTTGGAAATTCAGATAGTTTCTGTTGTTGCGAAGCTTCTATGAGATTGTGAATATATGAGATTGTGAATATACAATCTTGGCATAGTGCCTGGCAGATAGTGTTCTCTGAATAAATAAAGCTATTCCTTTTTCCCAGTAGCTGGAAAGACTAGGAAGACAGAACTGGGCAAGTTTAAAGAGGGACTTTCTGGCTATCAAAGCTGTTACGGATGGGTTAGAATTGGGCTGCCAGGGGTGTGGGAAGGTGGAGGTGGAGGCTGGATTGATGGGACTTTCTTGGGTCCTGTGGCCCCTGACACTTTGGTTGAGGGGTATAGCAGAGGGACACCATAAACAGGGCCTGGGCAAGGGCTGTTTGGTTGGGCCATCTGGTTTGCCTGTGAGCACAACTCAGGTTGGGGTTTACCTTAGCATCCCTAAGACTCACTCACTCATACACAGGAACTTCTTGCAGCTGATCTTGGATTCAGGTGTGGCCCCCCTCCCCATGACCCTTGGTGACAGCCGTGATCTGTGGCCTGCTCCGTGCCAGGTGCCTCTCCCCAGGATCAGCTGCCCAGCTTGACCTCAGCACAGACAGCTGTGTGGGAGTGTCCTGTCTGAGCGGCAGCAGCTGTTTGCTGTCCCCAGGGAAGGGCAAGACCAGGACAGTAGGGGCAGCATTTTTTTTGTGGGGGGGGGGCAGCATTTTTAAGGCAGCATCTCTCATCTCTGGCAGAGGCGAGGAGAAGTTGGGGGTGGCCATGTGACCACCCTCATCAGCTCCCGGCAGCCATGCCTCACCTATGGGCCTCTGAGGGCTGGACTTGGTGTGTACCCGCGCTGCCCCTGCCTCCTGCAGTCAGGGAGAGCCATGCCCTGTAGCCTGGAGCCCTGTCCCTGCTGGCCACATGGCCTTCCTGAGTGCCAGCAGGGAGGACTGTCGGGCCTGACTCACGTCACTGGGGCTCAGTGTGACGCAGCCTTTGGCACTCAGCCCCCAACCCAATCTCTTTATCTCCAAGGAAGCGAGAGGAGCGGCCCCAGCACCCTGTCAGCTGCGAAGCCATCAAAGCCATCGCTGAAACCCTCTCCATTCCCGTCATAGCCAAGTAAGCCTCCCTTCCTCCTTGTTTGGTCCTTTATGCCTCATTTTACTCAGAGGGATTTGAACTAACAAACAGAAAACGGAATGAGATAGCATCAAAAAATGACCCTCAGGGAAGAGAAGACAAGAATGTGGCAAAAACGAACTTGGGAACAAGGCTGAGAAGTGTCCGTTGTGTCCCTTGGCCTCTGGTGAGCGGCCGATGTAAGTATGTGGTAGGCAGGGGTCCAGGCATTCTGATGGAGGGGTCGAGGTAGGAGCGTTTAGGGAGAGAGAGAACAAGAAAGAGGCTGCCGAAAGGCCCCTGGGGAAGGTGGCGTCATACCAGGGCTAGGTGTGTAGGGTGTAGGGGGAGGCAATGCATGCCAGAGCACAGAGAGCCGCAGCTCAGGGGCAGGAGGCAGGTCACAGGCCAAAGCCCAGATCCTGGCAGGTGTCGGGGACTGATGACCAGCCTGCCGGCTCAGCAGTTGGACAGCAGTGTCCTGGTGTCACCGGGGAGCTGGCCTGTGTCAGCCAGTTGGGAGTCCAGCTCAGCCCTGTTCCTGCCCAATGACAGGTTGGAAACCGAGAGGTTCTAAAACCCTGACGAAAGTCGTGCCTGCCTAGAGGCAGGGAGTGGGAAGCTAAGGCGGGGGGTGGGGGTGGGGTGACAGCCAGGCCCACTTTGCCCAGGCCAAAGCAAGTTGGTGGTGGCTTGGAGAGGGGAGGGGGCTGCTCAAGACCCTAGATTCTATTGCTACCTGAGGGAGCTCCTCCACCCCTCATCCCACACGCAGTGCTGTCTCTGAGCTGAGGCTGCCACCTGGCTCCTAATGAAACAGAGAGCAGTTTCCAAGCGGCCATGGTATGGCCCGAAGGGAAATTGCAACCACACCAGGCCTCCTTCCTTCCTCTCACGACCGCCCTGCGTCTGTTCCCTTTCTAGGGTTTGACCCAGCCATTAGTGGGCATGTAGGGCCCCTACAGCCTGGGGCTTTTCCTGTCATCCCTGTATCCGTGTACAGATACCTGTCCTTCGGACCTGGGCTGGCTTTAGTCACTGTTGAGAATGGGGGGCTGGGGAGGGTAAATGTTCCTGAGTACCTGTGAAGTGCCAGGCGTGGTTTGGGCTGCCGTCCTCTATTATCTCACTCAGTGTTCCTGGCCCCGCAGCAGGGTGCATGTTGTGCCCTCCAGTCTCCGAAGCTATCATAGCTGAAGGGCTTGGCCAAAGCCACATACTTAATAAGCAGCAGATCCAGGAGTTGCCTGTTTCTGACAATGCTGATACGAGGCTGGGGCTACCCTTCACCAACCCCCCATTCCCGCCGACTGTTGCTTTTCAGTGGCGGATCTCACGACCACATCCAAGGGTATTTGGATATAGAAGACTTCCGACGAGCCACGGCAGCCTCTTCAGTGATGGTGGCCCGGGCGGCCATGTGGAACCCGTCCATCTTCCTCAAGGAGGGTCCACGGCCCTTGGAAGAGGTCATGCAGAAGTACATCAGATATGTACGTCTATACACTTTTTCACAACAAACTTTTCTCTCTGTCTGCCTGCTTTCTGCAGAAAGTGCTTTGGGTGAGCCGCCAGCCCCCGGCAGCCCATGTGGTTCCTCTCCTTTTCTTTGTCGTGTTGCGAGGCATTGGGTTTTCCTGGCTGCAGTGCAAAGAGTGGGCTGCCCTACCATCATCCCCTTCTGAAGCCTCCAAGGTGTGGGGGTCATCGCACGGGCCTCTGGATCCAGGATGCTGTCAGGGCCCCTAACCCATGATACCTTTCTCTAATTCCCTGTCACCCCCCTGCCCCCCGTGTGCACAGTGCCAGTGCCAGTGGGTTGGCACTTCAGCAGCCACAGGCAGGAGTAGCCATCATAGCAGATGTTGCTGAGGACAGATTCTCTCCACAAAGACATGTCACCTGGCCATCAGTCATAATCACTTCTCAAGCTCTTCTCTTGTAATTCCCAGAAAGCAAAAAAAGCAAAAATGTAATTTCCAGTTAGGCTACGTCCTCTGACTCAGGAAGTAGCCTAACTTTAACCCTTTCCTTGGGGAATAGCTTTTTCTTCCCACCAGGATGGTGATGGTAGTGCCAGGGCATTTCCTGTAAAGAAGTTTTTTGTCACCTACCGTTTCTCACTGGCACAGCCCTGACACCCTATGGGACTATGTGGCCAGCTGTGTGTGTGTGTGTGTGTGTGTGTCTGTCGGCAGAGACAGTGAGTGGTCCTCAGACTCCTCATCAGTGAGGGGGGTCTGAGCAGAGAGTGAAGTCCTCACCAGAGCAGACTCCCACCCTCCTCTTCAGTCCTGGAGCCCCCACCCACCTGGGGGGTCAGGAGCTTCTCAGACTCTCAGGTGGCCATGACCATGCCTGGGGAATTGTGGCTGCCATGACATGTGGGTGTCTTCAGTGCTGAGCGAGCTGGGGGTGGGGGAGGCCCTGAGGCCCATGCCCAGAGCCGGCAGCCTCTGTCCTCAAGCCTCTTCTGCTCATTGCTGCAGCCTTCATCCCCTTGGTCCCAGATGTCCTATCGGCCAGGTGAGTGACCACCAGGCTCTCCGACAGCCTGGGTCAGCCAGAGGTGAGGGGCTGGGCTCAGCCTAGGTGGGCTGGCTGGTGGCCTGTGGCTAGGATGGCATGGTCAATAGAGCCAAGCTCTCTCACTGGCTGAGTGGTGATGGTATCCTTCCCGCACAGCCCATCCCTTGGCAGCACCTCATGAGGGTGTGTTGGGCCAGAGAAAGGGAGTGGCTTTCCAGCACAGGCAGGGCTGCTTCTGGTCCAGCCAGGTGCCTCTGTCCCAGACAAGCTGAGTCAAGGCCTTGCCGCTGGCCGGGACTTACCCCTGGGTCCCTGCTGTGTCGTGACGCACTGAGGCAAGGCACTGAAGACACAGGCCTAGGTGGAGGGATTAGAAGAGTGTAGGGGATGAGTGGTGGAGGGGTGGGTTCTGGGGGACTGGGGCACCCTTTGACCCTTGCTCTCCTGCCCTCCCCAGCCAGGCCGACTTCCACTGGGCATCCCCAGGCACTCGACTTGCCTCCCTGAGCCTGCATTTCCCCATCTGAGTACTGGTACCTATTTGTCGAGCTCGTGACACGTGTGAACATGCTTGGTTCATGATGCTGGGTTTTCCCATGTTGGGGGAAGTTGTAGACAGGCTGCTTAAGATGTGGGAGTGGCAGGTGCCCGCCAGGGTTATAAGGAGTAGAGGAATCTCATTCCTGTCCTGGGACTGGTTCTGCCACACCAGAGCTTGGCTGTTTCCCGCTCCCCACCATGGAAGATGCTTGGCAGCAGGTCCTCAGTGGTAGCTGATGCAGGTGCAGCTCCCTGCACATCTGGACCTTGGTCAGCCTGTCCTAGGTAGAGTGTTCTCCTGACCGGGGGCCTTGGCTGCAATCCTCAAGCCTTGTGTCACTAACCAGAGGAGTAGATGGCCAAGGTGGAGGTGGCTCTTTTGTGGGGCCTCAGCTCCAGGCCCCCTCAGGCCTCCTTGGAGCCACTGTCGCCGCCGTCAGAGCAGCGCGGGCTCAGAGCCTGCCTGGGCAGTAGGGGGGGCTCATAGCGGTTCTTCTCACAGGCTGTGCAGTATGACAACCACTACACCAACACCAAGTACTGCTTGTGCCAGATGCTGCGAGAACAGCTGGAATCACCCCAGGGAAGGTTACTCCACGCTGCCCAGTCTTCCCAGGAAATTTGGTGAGAGGGGCAACGGGCTGTTCATCTATCCATGCAGACATGCCCCAGACCTGACCCTGAGCCCTAAACTGACTACCAGGGAACCCTAGGGGTGGATTTGCAGAATGCAGATTGTGGGGTACAGCTTTGCCTCACAGAAGGGGGTACTTGCAAAACTTTAGAACCTACTATCCCTGGACTGATCTCAGCAGCAGAATTTTGGAAACTAGTGCACCAGTTGGATGGAGGAAGGTGAGGGCTGGGCTTGGGAATCCCTGGGGAGGAAGGGGCTTTCCTGGTCACAGATCTGTCACATGCCAGGCCACCAGGATCCAATGGTTAGGAGACTTGGGGTCTTAGAATGGAACCCCCGGCCTGTGCCCATGCCTTCACCCCATCTAGAGGCCACCCTTTGGTTCTCCAAATCTGTTGGAGCTCCAACTCAGGTGGTAGACTTTGGGGTCCATGACAACCTGGCCTCATGCCTGTCCCCACAGCTCCCTGACTACCTAGATGCTCTCTCCCCTGCACGTTCGCTGCAGAGAAGGCTTCCCCCAGAGAAGGCTTTCTGGACCAGGCTCGCCCTCAGGCAGCCATCTTCATGAATATCCTCCAGTCCTTAAGATGCTCCCAGAGGGAAGAGCCTTGCCAGAACCTTCCTCCTCGCCCTGGGCTTGTGGTGCTCAGTCTGTCCCTCTCCCATGTGGCTTAACCAGCTTGACTTCAGTACCTTGTGAGCTCGGGGACAACTCTCAAGAATTATCACTCTGTCGCTCTGGGTGGTATCTCATTTTAGGTTTGGCCTAACTGTTTGTGGTCAGGGCAGGAAGTGGGGAACCAGTCAGTGGTCAGGCCTCCGTGTCTTCCTCCCACGGGCCCACATGAGAATGAGGTTGTGCATACCCCCAGCGCTTGGTCTGTGTAGCTCACCTCACTCACTGCCGACTGGGGACACCTGCCTATGTGCTCCTCCTTGGAAGAAAGGCTGCAGTGATGTTTGGAACCTTTTCCACCCAGCCCAGCCTGCTCTCCGGTGCTCACGCTTAGGGGGCACCTGTTCCATTCTCCATCTGCTAGTTCAGGCTGATCTCAGGGATGTGTAGGAAGCACCTTCCAATGGCTTAACCCTGGTGGTGTTCCGGTGCATGTAGGGGGCATTTCTCAGTGGCGGGCCCTGGGTTTTTGTAGCTGTTTCCTGCGCGCTGGCTGCACTAAGGGGCTTGCTCTACTCTTCTCATCCCTTCAAAGTGAGGCCTTTGGCCTTGGTGCCTTCTATGAGGAGACCACACGAGAGCTGGATGCCCGACGGGCCAAACTTCTGGCCAGGAGCCCAGAGGAAGCAGAGGGACCAGCTGAAGACACTTCTGGTATCGTTAAGATGGCCATCAAGTTTGACCGGTAGGTCTCCAGCTTGGCTTCAGCTTGGGCCAGGGCCAGTCCTCAGGTCTGACTGGGCCAGCAAGCTGGCTGGTTAATGCCAAGCCATGGGACCACAGGCCTCCTTTATTTTGGATGCTTGTTCTCAGTTTTCAGCAACCCAAAGAAGGCACTTTGGAGAAGACAGTCCCTGAAAGCCCAGGCAGTGCTGTCAGGGTGTGCATGCTGTTCCAAGGGTGACTAAACTATACCTTTTTCCTAACCCATCCCCTCCCACAACTCAATCTGGGGAGACTCGTCCCCTTCTGTTACTGAAAATATGTTTTCTCCCTGAAAAAGTAGTGAAAGTATTAGTCGCTCAGTCATGTCTGACTCTTTGTGACCCCATGGACTGTAGCCCGCCAAGCTCCTCTATCCACGGAATTCTCCAAGAATACTAGGGTGGGTTGCCATTTCCCTCTCCAGGGGATCTTCCTGACCCAGGGATTGAACCCAGGTCTCCCGTATTGCAAGCAGATTCTTTACCATTTGAGTCACCAGGGAAGCCCTGGTTTTTACGTTGGCCCTCGGGAATTAACTGCCTGTAAGAAGCTTCAAAAGAGCCGCAGGCCCTGAGCCCTTATCTAGCTGAGCAGTCCACCCCTCACTGCCCCCTGTTAGGCCTGTGGTGCTGTCTCTATGCAGAAGTAGCCTCAGGCCAATTATTGCCTCAGCCAGTGACTCAGCTTCAAATGGGGCCCTGGCCCTTATCCTCTGTGATCTAGGATCTGAGCCTTTCTTGGGTCCCCAGACCCAGATAAGGAGTTAGTCTTGTCTGGCAGAGACTTGGGAGGCGGGATGTGGGCTCAACTGTTGGACAGTCATACCCTGGAAGATCTCCTGGTGGGAAGTTGGACTATGGTGCTTCCATCCCTGTCACCACCTGGCTCTGGAGCTAGAGTCCACTGTGCCCACTGACACTCAGGGTACATAATCGGGGTGGAGCTAGAGGCTGAGACCATTATGTGACAACCTTGCTCCCTACTCCTACCCACTCCCTCCTGAGGTTGTCTTGAGAGGCAAACGGTACCTCCCTTCTTGGCTGTTGAAGGCTGTTTTCCAGGCTGGAGCACACTTCCCATCCTGATTCCCCAAGCAGCTGAAGCCCGTCTTCCCTTCAGGTAGAATGCAGGCCCCGAGCTGCAGGTGGGACAGAAGCGGGAGATTCAGGGACTCGGAGCAGGTGTCCTGAGGAAGCAGTCTGTGGTCTCAGTTCCTGCAGCTCCTCCAGGCACTGAGTCAGGCCCCTGCTGAGGAATGCAGTGCTGATGGTCGGTGGGCCCTGACCCCTTCCCCGCCTCTCCCCAGGCGAGCATATTCACCCCAGATCACCCCCAAGATGTGCCTGCTGGAGTGGTGCCGGAGGGAGAAGCTGGCACAGCCGGTGTATGAAACGGTGAGTTCCTGGCTGTATCCTGCCCTCGTCCAGCCCACGCACTCCCGCCGCCACTGTGGCCCCCAGCCCGCCCATAGCTCCACCTGGGCTCCAGACCGCTTGGCTGGAGCCTGGTGTTGCCTTCTGTGGGCTGGTTGCCACTAGCTCCTTCCTGGTGGCAGTGAGCCTGCTGTCTAGTTCTGGACACTTCCATAAAACTGAACTAGAGACTTAAGTAAGTACTGCTTGGGCCAGTTCCTTCTGGTAGCATTGCCTGGGCAGGGGTCTCATCTCTGGAAAGGGCTGACTGGCTTAGGAAGGATGATCCAACCTAAAAGTTAGACTGACGGGTTTTTGGACCAGGCCTCAGCCAGTGGGGCACAGAATTGGGCCCCCCACATCTGGGCTCCTCAGTGGAAACCTTGAGGTAGTCTTGCTTCACTTCCTTTGGTTTCCATGGCCATGCCTGTTTAGGTTGCTCTGTCTCTTCTGAACTGGCCTGTGGACCTCCAAGCTTGTATTTTCTGGGCCTGGTGTCCCCCTCTGCCAGAGTGACTCTTCCAAAATGAATCTGACTCTGTCTCCCTTGCTCCCATCCTCATCAGCTCCCCAGCACCTTTGGGATCCAGCCCTCCCACCTCAGCACAGAGCACGAGCCCCGCACATGTCTTTCCACTTCAGGTCCCACCCACTCAGCTCCCCACCCACCACTCATCCTGGTCCCCTTGCCTGATGTACTTTCTGTGCTCCTGTCCTTGTCCCCTTTCACCCCTTTGCCATCCGGTGAGCTCCTCCTCCCTGAGGGGACCTGGCCCATCCAGATGTCAGCGGGAGGATGCTCCACAGTCACGCCCCGCTGAGGACTGTGATGGCCTTTCGCTTAGGTCCATGACAGAACTCCTGACACACTGGGATGTCGCTGACTGTATTATTTGCCTTTCTTCCCTGGAAGAGGCATACAGGCCCTTCAGGGGAGGAGCATGTGATAGAGGTAGGCTTTGTGTGACTTAGGTGAAAGTACTTCCGTTTCTCTGCCTTAGTCGTGACCCTGGCAGGTGGGCCTCCAGGGCTTGGCCCTCTGGCTCTCATGTAGCTGTGTCCCTGTTTGCTTTGCTCTCTCTCTACCAGGTCCAGCGCCCTCTGGATCGCCTCTTCTGTTCTGTTGTCACTGTTGCTGAACAAAAGTACCAGTCTACCTTGTGGTGAGTTTTCTCATCAGTGGGCATGAGGCTTGGCGGCAGGGCCTGATCCTCGCATTGGCCTGGGAGGGTTAGGGGGGCCAGTGTACCTAGATAGTGGTATCCCTGCGTGCTGACCCCTTCCCCAGGTTTGTCAGAATTTCTGCCAAGGGTGTGTAGAGTCAAGCCTCTCAGCCTGTAACCAGTCTGCCTATCTCCCTGCCTTATTGCCTCATACCTCATCTACCCAGGGACAAGTCCAAGAAACTGGCGGAACAGGCTGCAGCCATCGTCTGTCTGCGGAGCCAGGGCCTCCCAGAGGGTCGGCTGGGTGAGGAGAGCCCCTCCTTGCACAAGCGCAAGCGGGAGGCCCTTGACCAAGACCCTGGGGATCCCAGAACTCAGGAGCCAGCCATGCCTGGGGAGCTGTGCAAGAAGCCTTTTGTAGCCTTGGCAAGTGGTCAAGAGAGCCCCCTGGAAGGCTGGTAACCACTGTCCCTCCCTGGTCAGCCTCTCCCTGGGCCTGGCCCTAGGATGGCTGTGGGTGCAGAGCATCAGCCAGATGCCATTGGACAATTTTCTGCCCCTGCTGGACAGGAATTGAGAGGTTCTGGCTTGGGCCAGCAGCCTGGAGCACGAGCCGAGGGGTGCCCAGAGTGTCCCATCTCCCTCAGTGGGTCTGAGCAGCAGTGCTAAGTTCCCAGCGACCTCAGTATTTTCTTTGAAAACAGGAGCTCTCAGGTGGCACCTCCCCAACCTGACATTGGTATAGTGCAATAAAGACACCCACCACCCTTACCCCCAGCTGGCTGCTTCAGCCTGGCTCTTTACCCATGGATGGATGTCTTGGCATTAGTCTGCTTCCAGCCTCTGGGCAGAACTGGGGCTTCCTGAAGCATTTCTCCTACCCATCCTAGATAGAGGTGGGGGATGGGGTACCACTTTTAATGCTCACTGGCCTCCTGGACTCAAGTTGAGCCAGGAAAGCCCAAGAAGCCCATTCTGCAGATGCTAAACCTGAGGCACTGGCCATCAGTTGGCTTTCCTGATGAGAGATGATATGGAATTTGGGGGAACTGTTAGGGTATCTGGTACCCTAGTAAGGGACCAGGTCAGGTGAGTGGCGGGGTGGAGGGTGCTCAGTCTGACCCACCCCACCTAGCTGGAGTTCAGACCTATGAGGCACCCGCTCTGGGCAGAGGACACTGGAGACTGCTGATGACAGCAATTTGGGGCCCTTGTGATTGCCCGCCCACGCCACTGCTCCCCTGCCTTCCGCCCCCACCGTCCCATCCCATTGGGCCGGAAGGAAGTGGCAGATTCTCTTTAATTTCCTCCTGGCAGTGAGAAGCAAACAAACGGCTACCACATCTTGTGGGGCCTCCCCCACTTAACTGGGAGGGGCCTTCTGACCAAAGGTCTCTGCCCAGCACCGCCCCCGCTTCCTCCGCTGTAAACACGCGGCTTCTCCTCCTCCTTTCAGAGCTCTGTGTGGAGGGGGGATTCCCCTCTGGGTCAAGGCCTTGTTCTTCTCATCTCCAGTCTGTACTCCTGGCTCTGAGGACCTGAGTCAAGGGTTGGGCAGGTGAGGCCCCTGCCTCAATCCTGGAGCGGCCCCTCCCTGCACCCACACTTGCTCTTCTGTTTGCAGATAAGGATACCGCAAAACCAGGGCCTCCAGGAGCCCATCACTCTTTGACCTTGGGCGAGTCACTTCTAGTCCTTGCTGAGCCCAAGAGCCCTTCTCTGAGTGGGATCAGCTCTTCTACTGCCTGAGGCCAGAGGATAAATAGTCTCACCTGGCACTGTGCAGCTAATGGGGTCACTCTATGGTGAGGCTGCCCTAACTTCCCAGGCCAGAGACTCCAGAGAAGGGGCCCCACCCAGGAGATTCTTAGAAAAAACATATTCAGTCAAAATGCCCCCTTTGCTTTTCCTCATACCCAACTGGAACAGCACAGACAGGTCCCAGTGGATCGACCCTCCAGGCATCCTGAACTTGTCAGAGCTTGTGGGAGGAGCCTGCTGGGCCAGGTACCAAGTCCAGAGATCCACTTACCTGGTGGGGTTGGGCTCTGTCCTCAGACCTCTTCTTCCATCAGTGTGGTTTTCCTGGGGGGTGGGGGGGTGGGGCGGGGCTCTGCTCTAGAGTGGTCAGGTCTGTTTCTGGGCTATGGGCAAGGAAAGGCAGGGGCAGAGGTCAGGTGCTGAGATAGAGGTTAGAGTGTGGGGACTTTCAGGGGTCAGGAAAAGTATTGGGGAGAGGGTGTGCCACAGGGGCTCAAGTATGGGGGCCTAGTGTGTGTTCGTTGACCGAGGATGTCTAGCAGAATTCTGGTTGAATATGTTGGCCCTCAAATGGTCTCACTTTAGCACTCCTCAGTGATGCCTGCCCTTACCTCAGAGAGGCGTAAGACGTGAGACCAACTGGGAGGGCCCAGTCAGATCTGAAAGCTGCACCCACTGTGCTCACCATGCTCACCTTAAACTCAGGCCACTTAGACACCCAAACCCCTCTCTAATCTAGTGGGCACCACACTTATCCATCCATTCCAGCCACCTTGATTGAGGACTTCCTCTTAACACATCATATTTTGGGGACACTTTTTTTTTTAAGATTTTTTTTTGATGTGGACCTTTTTTTTTTTTTTTTTGATGTAGACCATTTTTAAAGTCTTTATTGAATTTGTTACAGCATTGTTTCTGTTTGTTATTTTATATTCTTTTTTTTTTGGCGTGAGGCATGTGGGATCTTAGCTGCCTGATCAAGGATCTAACTCAAACCCCCAGCACTGGAAGGTGAAATCTTAACCATTGGACCACCAGGGAAGTCCCACACATGGTTTTAATATAAGCACGAGAAGAAGAGGGGGGCAGGTCTTCTGAAGGCTATAGCAAACAGACTGGACTGGATGCAGTGATGGGTGGGGAATCTCTTGCCCCTGCCGTTCTGCACACTCAGTCCTTCCAGGTGTCACTCCCGCTCAGAAACTCCTCCAGGGCTGTCCACTGCCCTCTGGATTAAGTCCAAACTCCACAGCCTAGCGCTTGAGGACAGAGTGCTGACCCTGTCTTCTCAGCACCCTGTGCTGACTTCAGCAACTAACTTTTCTTGATTGTAGTTGGCTGGTCATATCCCCTCCGCCAGATTGGGAGCTGCTCAAGGGCAGTCCTTGTGCCCCTCTGGCCAGCCGGGGCGTGGGGGTGGGGAGCAGGCACAGAGGAAAAGTCAAACAAGAGCTTGTGGTGGGAGTGGGGGATGGGGAATGTGTGCATGGAGAGGAAGAACTACTCTGACTTTTCTCCAAGGCTCCTGTTGTCCCTAATGTGGAACAAGGTGGGCTGGACTGAGCTAAGCTGTACCGTCACTTAGAGGCCAAAGGAGAGCCTTCAATGATGAGGGCTCAGGGCCAAGCATGTGGTAGCTGACAAAAGGGATGGTTTCCCTCATCTCAGGCCCTGACTGATATACACAAAGGAGGGAGAAGGGACCCACACTATCCCTGTCCATGCACCTGGCCCAGTCTGGGGTTCTGTCTATTGCACTGGGTCCCTGGGCCTCCTGGTTGCACAGTGCTCTCAGGAGGCTGGAGGTGGGTCAGATGGCCGCCTGCCATCTAAAAGAGCTTTGGGAGCTGACCTGAGTCCTGGCCCTGGGTAAGGAAAAGGGGTAGAGAGAATTTGTGTGTTTTTTTTTTTTTTTTAGAATTTGTGTATTGATGTGTGTTGATTCCTCACAGCCTGCAGGGCTCCCAACCATTGACGCCTTTCTTCCAAAGGTGCTAACACTTCCTGCAGTTGATGCTCACTTCTGCCCCAGCCCTCATCACACCCCAGGTTAGGGTTCTCAGTCTCCTTCACAGTAGAAACCTTCCCCAAGACATGAGCCCTTTTAAGTGTTCTCCAGGTGCACAGTGGCTGGGAACACATGCATCGCTGAACATTTGATGAATGGGTGAATTTCTGCAACCGTCTATAGCTTTTCTGGTCCCTGCTCAGTGGTGGGGCTGGCGGGCCCATGATCTCCCTCCTGTCTTCTCCATGGCCTGACCAGCTGAGCCCCTGGTTCAGATAAAGTCATGTGTGGAGGGCAGACGGGTTAGATAAAGGTTCATTTTCTCCATCTAGATGATAACCTGTGAGGTACTGGTGTATATGTGTGTGTGGGAGGGGGGCGGTAGGGGTGACACATCCTGAGATTACATCATTTTATGATGAGGAAGAGGTGAGCTGGCTAAACTTTTGGGGCCTTTTAGTACACGTAAGGGTCGTGTTACATGTAATACTAATTGGCAGACCAAACATCTGCCTGGGGCAGAAGGCTGCAGTTAGTGTGATGTCTGGACTCTAAATTCCATACTTAGGCCCTCAAGGTTGGAGTTCCTCTGAAGGCAGGACTGCTTATTGGAAGGCTCTTTTACCCACTTAATGCTATTTGTTCCCTCTCCTTGACTACGGTTGTCTTCTGCCTTGAATCTTTCCCTCCCCCCACTCCAAGTCAGAGATTAATTCAGGATTCTGAAATGGAAATCTCCTGCTCTAAACCCTTTCATGGTTCCCTCGTGCACTCAGGATAAAGTCCAGAAAGCTCACAGTGGCATGCACCACTCTTCCCCATTCATCGGGCCTTAATTTTGGCTTTTATTCATTGCATGTACTCTCTGGTTTCCAAGTCTTTGGAAATCTGTTCTCTGCCTGGAACCATCTTGCCCATCTCTCCAGTTCCTACTTAGCCCTGCATCCAGGGTGATTATGAGTTTCCTCTGAGTTCTTGGCACAGCCATAATCTCTTTGCACAGTGATTATTAGATTTGCTGGCCTCTCCCTGGTGCCTGAAGGGAGATTAATTTATCTCTGCCTCCCCAGGTCCAGCACAGGTATGGGTACAGAGCATAGGGCAGGAAAAGTTTTCTGACCTCAGGGATGAACCAATCCAAGATAGACAACTCACTGGTCTGGCAATGCTCTGTTTTGCTGACCCTAGACTTAGTTGGGCTTTCCCTAGGATTCCCTGGTAGCTCACATTGTCAGTCCACATACTGAGACATTTCTTAAGGGTGCTCTCCCTTGCCCTCTTCAGTTCAGTTCAGTTGAGTCACTCATGCCTGACTCTTTGCGACCCAATGGACTGCAACACCCCAGGCTCCCCTGTCCATCACCAACTCCCGGAGCGTCCTCAAACTCATGTCCATCTAGTCGGTGATGCCATCCAACTATCTCATCCTCTGTCATCCCCATCTGCCTTCCAGTCTTTTCCAGTGAGTCAGTTCTTCGCATCAAGTGGCCAAAGTATTGGAGCTTCAACTTCAGTCCTTCCAATGAATATTCAGAACTGATTTCCTTTCGGATTGACTGGTTTGATCTCCTTCCAGTCCAAGGGATTCTCAAGTCTCTAGCCAGGGATTTTTTTGTGGATAGTGTAGAATATAACTGGGCTCTTGCACCTGCCTGAGACCCTAGTTCTGGCAACACACTTCTAAGGGTGCTATGCCCTTCAGGGCCTGGAACTAGGAGAGTTGGTCACTGTCACCTCTCGGAGATCTTGGTTCACCCTGTGCCTTGCAGGAGTCCTAAGTAAACAAGCCAGACTCAGCGTCCCTGGGCACAGCCTCCACCCCAGGCTCCAGGAGGAGGCATGTTAGCTTGTCTCGGGGGAAGACTGGCCCGCTGGGGAGGGGCCGAGAGTTTGAAAACTGTTGATACAGTGTCACTTCCTTCCCACTAACAGCCACTCAGTTTGGGTGGTACAGTTTCTCCCGCTTTAATGGATGTGCATAGGGATGCAGAGGTCACAGAGCCCTTACAGTGGCGTGAGTTCACGATGGGCTTTCCCGTTCAGTTAGCCTGACTTACAGCAGGGGACAGACTCTGCTCCTAGGACTTTGCCAAGGCCTGGAAAGCGCCGGCTGTCCTCGAGAAAGCAGCTGCTAGGCGGGCTGGCGGGGGTAGACAAAGGCTCAGTCGGCGAAGCGCGGGCTCCGCCCCGCAGGGGTGGGTCTGCAGCGACGGGTAACACAGGCTTGAGGATCGTCGCGCAACCCAGGTCTTCTCCCGCTCCGCTCTAGCTTAGCTGGAAGCCCAACCCAGTCCCCGCCCTCTGGAGACTCCGCCATTAAGGTTGGGGTGAAGAGATGAGGGTGTGAGTGATAGCCACATAACCCTCCCGAGCGCTGTTACCTTCCCAAAACTCAGCGAGCAGAAGTAACTCTGCGGCCGCCAGTCACCGCACCCTTAACCCCAAGGCTCTTAGCGCCCCTTGCCCAGCTAGGGGTCCACCCAAGAAGGAAGGGGATCTCTGATTGGCTGGTAGTGGGCCCCTCAATCTAATTACAGGGCTATGGACCGACCCCACGCTCTGGTACCGGGTCCAGGTTTAGGAGGTGATGAAGTAGAGGCCAAACTACAACCCCCAAGAGGTAGCAGGGCTACCCGACTCTCCATGATCACATGGCTTTCTTCTCCAGGAGAGGGAGTCACGCGGTAGGCCGGTTGAGAGGGCGGGGCCGTCGGGCTAGCCCGCGGCGCCAGTGGCCTATGGGCTGCCGGGTCAGGCGGGCGCGCGGTAGGGGGCGGGGCCTGGCGCGCGTTACGGCGCGGGAGCGCGCCGGTGGCAGCGGCTGTTGGGGGGCGGGGAATATCGTCTAAGGCGACCGTGGCAGCTTGGGCACCGACGATTGCCAGTGGCGGCGGCTCGTGGTGCGGCTCGGCGCGCGGCCAGTTTTCGAGTTCGGAACGGAACGCTCGGAGTCGCGGTCCCCGCCCGGAAAGTTTGCTGTGGAGCCGCGAACTCCTGGCCGGCGCGGCCCGGCATGAAGCGGCGCTGAGGAGCCGCCGCCGCCGCCGCCGCCTGAGGCCGCAGCACCCCGGGCCACGCCGATGACTACTGCAAACTGTGGCGCCCACGACGAGCTCGACTTTAAACTCGTCTTTGGCGAGGACGGGGCGCCGGCGCCGCCGCCCCCGGGCTCGCGGCCTGCAGGTGGGTGCCGGGCGGGGCGGGAATGAGGAGCGTCAGCTTTTCTCGCTCGCACGAGCTCTCCCCCTCCCTGGTCCCTTGGTCGTCCCGAGTCTGGTAACGTCGTGTGTGTGTGTGGGTGTGTGTGGTGAGTAAAGAGCGGATTTAAACCGCTGAGGAGGCATGTGAGTCGCAGAGACTTGGAAGTGCCTGCGGTCTTGGCTGGAAGCAAACTAGTGGGGACCTGGACTCCGGGGGTTTGGAGGCCGAGGATCGGAGCCGCTGCCCAGGTGGCGTTTGGTTGTCGCTGCTTTGCCAGCGTGGTGTGGAGGAAATGT
The DNA here is from genome assembly GCF_963930625.1 of Muntiacus reevesi. NCBI lineage: Eukaryota > Metazoa > Chordata > Mammalia > Artiodactyla > Cervidae > Muntiacus > Muntiacus reevesi. The sequence goes on from NC_089250.1 coordinate 247,947,804, forward strand.
CCCTGTGAAGTGTAAGCAGGCTTGGTTTTTCATCTATTCTAGGTGTTAAAAACAATCTCCATTTGAAAGATGCGCATTCTGGAAGTGCAGGAGCTCTCTAAAATTCGTGCACATGTCTTTAAATATACTTAGCTACGAGAGTAATGCTGTAGCGTTAAATTTCCACTTGTGCAAGTTAATGGCTCACATTTAATTACAAGTGTAACTATAACGGGACTTTTCTGAAAAATAGATTTCTATTTTTTTTTTGCAGCAAAGTGTTTCGGAAGATTTTAAAAAGTGGGGTGCCTTGTCCGAAATTCTCCTAGAAAGTTCTGGAAGTCAGTTTTTATTTTCAGAAAAAACTCACATCGGAAGATGTTTTGAAGGAGATCCTGTATTGAGTTTAAAGGAGATCGTGAAAGGCTGAGCACCATAATGCTTGGAGGTCAGACCAATCAGGAAATAGAAACAGGATGGCTGGGGACTTAGAACTCTCCTGTGACCTGGTTTGGAATACTGTGGTTCATTAAGTTCAGTTTCCCTATTACTTATGCAAGCGAACTTCAAAAGGGAAATGGATAAGACTAATCCCCCTTTATTCTTTCCGGGTGTTAGGTGAATTACTTCATGTTCATATTGATGTTCAACAGACTGCTCTGTAGGCTTGCACTGAAAAACATATCAGAACGTATTATATAAAAATTCTCTGCGAAGTATTTGTACTGTATTATCAGTTCTATTAGCTTCTTAAATGTTAGATGTCTTTTTCAATCCCAATGACATCGTTTGAGCACCTGTTATGCTCAGGGTGGTGTTTGGTAGTGTTATGATGGGCGCAGAAAGAATTGAGAGGCCCCTCAAGGAACTTGAGAAATGGGATGGAGGCAGTAACCCAAATAACTGTGCTACTTGGCTGACTGAATGGAGTTGCAGCTTATGGTAGAGATAGAAACGGGAAAAGTGGCTTTTGTGGAGAAGGTTGCATTGAATTGTACTTAGATTACTGGGGTTTAACAAAAAAATACATCGTTTGAATGAGTATTTTCATTATAAAGAAGATAAACAGTTGATGATGTCAGCAAACTTTTATTGGACACAAACTTGATTGAGAACATTATATACCAAACATGATCCATAAAGATGTTAGCCAAACATGTAATAAAGAAGAATCATCATGTAGTTGGAATTGAATGTATATCTCAAACATTAAGTAACATTTACAAGCTATGAAGACAGCTTTTTAAGGAATGATTTTTGCCATAAGTCCTCTAAAAAACATTTCGATATGGGTCAAAATCAAAATGGATCTCAAAGAAGTTAAGATTTGAAACTTGATTTATAACTGGTTTTCCCAAAGTTAAACTTGAGCAGTTTTATTTGTGTCAAAAGGTCCATTTTAAAGTAGTCTAGTAGCTATTTTTTTAAGTTTTAAAAATTTAGGATAAAGTATACATGACACAAACCATTTTTAATTGAATGATTCAGTGGCATTTAGTGCATTCATAGCATTGTGCAACCACATCTATCTAGTTTCAAAACATTTTCATCACCCTAAAAGGAAACCCCAAACCCATTAAGCAGTTGCTCTTCTTTCTCCCTTGCCCCCTTCCAGTCCCTGGCAGCCCAGTCTCTAATCTGGGATCTGTCTCTATGGATTTATCTATTCTGGATATTTCATATAAATGGAATCATACATATATCACCTTTAGTGTCTGGCTTTCACTTAGTGCAGTGTTTTTGTGGTTCATCCATGCTATAGAACATAGCAGTATTTTGTTTCTTTTTATGACTGAATTATATTCTATCATACATTTACTCTGATTTCTTTATCTGTTCATCCATTGATGGACATGAGTTTTTTCTACCTTTCGGCAGTTGTAAGTAGTGCTGTCATGAACACCTACTAGCTAATTTTTAAATTCTGTTGAAAATGATATGTTAAATGTTCAGAATTAAGGTTTCAAAGTTATATATCATATTAATTTTCTTTTAAAAATTTATTTATTTATTAGGCTGTGCTGCGTGTTAGTTGAGGCATGTGGGATTCTAGCTCTAACTCAGGATCAAACTCAGGCCCCTGCATTGGGAGTGCAGTCTTAGTCACTGGAGCACCAGGGAAGTTCAAAATTAATTTTCATTTTATTAAGCATAATTAAGAGTGTGTAGTTTGAAGGACTAAGTGGATTAACTAACATGCTTTTAGGATGATAAAATGCAGTAAGGTGGGCCATGAGAGTAAAACTGCTTACTAGAATTCATATCAGTATTTGGTCATGTCAATGAGTTTACTTGTGTCTGAGTTCTCTTTCTCAGTAGAGTGGAGCATTCCACGAGGGCAGGGGTAATATCAGTCTCTTATTTACAGATGCCTAGCAAGGTGCCTTTAACATAGTAGGCACCAGTATTTGTTCAATTAATGAAAAAGTACCACTTAAGTTTTGAGTCAGTTTTTCTTTTTTTTTTTTAATGGCAAGGGAAGTTTATGAGACTTGTCTTAGTTCTTTGACTTTTATTGGTCAATACCATAAGACCGCAGCTTTCGGTCATTTTGGGTTCCAGGTTTTCCCTCTCTCTAAAGGCTTGAGAGTACTTGTGTCATATCTAAATTTCCATACAGAAGATCTTGAAAAATATTTGGAGGTGGAGAGGATAGTGGATGGAGACTGAGGACAAGGCAAGAAGCTGAATTTAGTGAATATCCTTAACAAGCTTGTAAAATACAAATTAGATGATTTGACACTTGATAAAGTCAATACATTGTGATTGACTTAAGTTTATTGCTTACCAAGGTATTTTGAGATTTTTTTCCATTAAAGAAAATTTAAGATTCTAGAGTCTTTAGCTTTTTTTTTTTTTTTAAATATGAGGATAGTGTTAACTTTGACATTTTTCCAGTTAAAAGTGAATCAAAATACTATGTTTGCATTTCTTTTGCTTAATACCTCGTTTGAAAATGAAGATATACCTCACGAGTAAATAGAGAATTTTACATTGGTGTTTAATGTATTTCGCTAATATTATTTGCCATCATGAAGGATAGCTTCTGGCGCTCTATTTTAGTGTATTGATATATATTAGTTAGATGTTGTAATATTCTTTATGTTTCAGATTTAAATTTTCATTCTTAGGATTTGTTCGTTATTAAACATTGACTTTCTAGTCCTGGAGGAGAGTCACTAGGAGGAGAGTGTGCTGTAGGTGTGTTGTATTTTATCTGTTGTTCCTTTTTAAAAGGGGAGAAATAGATGGGATATGTGTTTTTATTAGAAATTTACTTTATGATGTGTAGTTTTGTCAGATACCACTTTAATATGCAGCTTTTTCACACATAAAATTGAGGGGAAATTTTTTTAAAATAAAAATTAAAAAATGAATTTGAGGAACTTTTTCTAGATCATTGTCCTAATCTTAAATCTATAGTGTTTGACTGTTTAGTGTTTGGACATCTGATTCATGTATTCTTTATAATTTACTGTCTTTTGGATAAGTTCATTTTCTCACTTTTTTGTTTTTATTAAAATTTGTACTCTGTTTTTGTTCTTGTGTTTTATTTATTTTTTGTTCTCTTGTTTTAAATGAGATAAAATGTATTTAAAGGTCTTAGCACAGGCCTTGGCCCAGTGATACTCAGTAAGTGGTGGTAATTTTTTTTCAAAATGATAAGGTTTTTTTAAAAACACCTACAAATTGATGATTGATTATTTTTTATTTCCTCCTATTTCTTAGACCTTTTTTCTTCTTCTTCTTTTTTTTTTTTTTTTTTCTTTTTTTGCTTCCCTGCCCAACCCCCTCCTCTTGTCACCTTTTTTCTATAGTAAGCTAAAATATTGAGAGAGAGACAGTAAGGGCAGCTGAGAGATCCAGTCTTTTAAACCTTACTAAATGAGTTGGAATATTTGTCTTAAATATTTTAATTTTTTCCTTTTAATTCTATTCCTGTTTTCAGTGTTACCTCCTTTCTCATATCTTACTAAATATACACACTGAATGTCATTTGCTTTTAATTACATTTTTCTACTTATTTGAATTAAATTGTTACTAACTCAGTATGGTGTGAAGGATGGTTGCTTTACTAACCATACTAAGTATAATTGGATATTTAAATCAGTATGAAAAAAGGGAAGTTGCGTGTATGGTTTCCTGTAGAAATTAATGGTGTGTTTATACAGCACATTAGATACTATAAAGGAAGATTTGATTACTGCTGAACCTTACTTTCATACTATAGGTCAGCTTTTTCCTTAGACTTGAATGCAGTGAGAATATATATTAGGTGATTGAGTCAGTGATAAACGTTTCACTATTTCACTTGGAAAAATAATACTCTGTTTCCTTGACATTTTTCCTGATAAGAAGTAGACAATGCTCCTGAGGGTATTAGCAGAATTTTGTGATGGAGATTAGTGAATAACTGTGTTTTAGTGAGTATGGGGGAAAATTGAGGAAAACATTTTAATTGTTTTGTTAAAACTTTATCATTGTGAGAGCATTGCTATACCTGTGTTTTCTTAGATTTTCCCATTTGCTAATTGTTTTTGTTGTTGTTTATAGTTGGTCAGTTCAGTTCAGTCACTCAGTCATGTCCGATTCTTTGTGACCCCATGGACTGCAGCACACCAGGCTTCCCTGTCCATCACGAACTTCCAGAGTTTACCCAAACTCATGTCCATTGAGTTGGTGATGCCATCCAACCATCTCATCCTATGTTGTCCCCTTCTCGTCCTGCCTTCAATCTTTCCCAGCATCAGGGTCTTTTCCAATGAGTCAGTTCTTCACATCAGGTGGCCAAAGTATTGGAGTTTGAGCTTCAAATCAGTCCTTCCAATGAACACTCAGGACTGATCTCTTTTAGGATGGACTGGTTAGATCACCTTGCAGTCCAAGGGACTCTCAAAAGTCTTTAGTTGCTCAGTTGTGTCCAACTCTTTTACTTCCCCATGGACTGTAACCTGTCAAGTTCCTCTGTCAGTGGGATTTGCCAATACAGAAAGGTTATTTTGGCATATATTCTAAACTATTAGCAGAGATAAACTATAGTAATTTTATTAGATGATATAAAAATTAAAACTTGGGTATTGTGTATATTGCCAAGACACTGCGGGGAGGGTCTAGTAAGTCCTGAAACTTAAGTATTTAAGGGCATTTGAAATACTAACTTAAGGTAAGTTGGAGAATCAACTTATTATTATGACTTGCCTTTCGTCAACCAATGAGCTTTGCCTAAAATTACTGTATGTATTTTTACTGAATTATATCCCAGACCTTGCTTTTGAGTCTTGCTCTGCGTTTATTTTTTCAATGAAGTGTGATCATGAGGACATTTTTGGTAAGAAAATGTGGAGTTCATTGTTCTTCAGAAAAAATGATAAGTAAAATACTAATATATAAAATGGAAACATTTTAAGAGAAGATAATGAGTTGTGTTACTGATTGTGAAGTTTAATGTATCTTTTGCTTTCCTTCTTAGTATGTGATTCAGTATGCTGATGTTGGTGGTGTTTTATATTTAATAAGAGGTGGGATTGAGGAAGCCAGAATACATTGAAGTCAATTGCATTACTCCTAAGAGATAGGAAACCTGAGGAGGTTGAGCCTCATTTAATAGTAAGCAGTGGTTTGACTGCTCACAGCAGTAACATAAATAAGGAAGGTGTTGTCTAAAGCTGTTCTGGTGGGTCAGGGGAGTAGACATAGCAGACTTGGCAGTAAGCCTGGCTTCTAAAACAAAATCCAAGTCATCAAATTTGCCCAGGCATGCCATATGAGGTTCAAGTAACAGTGGAATTTAAGAGGAGTGAATTTGTTCAGGGAGGCTTAGGAGAGTCACAAGCAGTAGCAAGCTTTTTTAACAGCCATAATTTTAGCTCATACATAGCGTGAGTTTGCATATATTTCAGTATTTCTGGTAATGTTCATATAATTATATAGCATGAGTCTCACCTGTTTTTTTGAATTCAGTGTACTTGAGAAGACAGGAACAATTGGATCTGTAAGATTTAAGCAGAATATTCTATGAATTGTCTATGAATTGATAGCTGAACTTTAGTTGTTGGGACAGTTTTAATTAACATATTGATATTCCTGTGTGTAAGGGAAATGTGTCTTTATGAAAACCTGAAAATCTCAGGTACACTGGAAAAGTCACTCGAAGGTTTCTTTTTCTTACAAAATGTCCAGTTTCTATTTATCTTATGTTTCAGAAGTGGGTGAGATTTTTAATGTTTTAAAATCTATTTTCAGTGTCTTAAAATTTTTATATTTCTTAATTTTGTATTAAATTTTTATCACCTTTGCTGTTTAATTAGAAAATAGGTAGGATTATGTGAGCTTTGAAATTATAACTTTTTTAAAAAAAGAATGTTGATTTATATCACATATAAAAATATTTCTGAAAACATTTTTTCCATCATTGGCCAGAACACTTTTATTGGACAGTTTGTGAGTCATACTTAAATGTAAATATTTTTCAGTATTAGTTTAAAATAAAAATATTTATTTATTTTTAAATAAAATTATTTTTAAATTAAAAAATAGCATTGAGGAAAAATATGACATTCAGAAATTGTCGAAGCTAGATGATGGATATATGGGAATTCATTATAATATTTTGTATTTTTATGTATGTTTTAAAATTTCCATGATAGAAAGTTTTAAAATGACAAACTCTTCAAGACTCTCTATTAGGATAAGAAAAATATTCACTTAAAAAATAACATTGTGAAGTTAATAGAATTTGCTGTGGCATGTACTTTTTTTGAAAACTGGTTTAACAAAAGCTAGTTGTGGTATGTCTGATTTCCAAAACCCATTTCTCTCTTTGGGTAGAATTAGCAGTGGGAGGTTGGTGTTGTACATAAATTGGAAGGAAACTGATCTTGTGATGTGCTTTTGAGTAGGTATTTTTTAGTTTTTCTAAAATACTTAGTTTTTCTAAAATATTTTCTAAGTAACTACATGGGATCGGAAAAATTCACTTACTATTTAATGATTGAAATTATTTAAAAGTTTTTTAATTTTTGAAAAGAAGTTTTAATGTTTGACCGTGTTGCTTATATCCATCAGTCTAATATTTATTAAGTATTGTCAATCTCTTAAACTATTAAATTTATTATGAAATGAAACTAGAGAACTTGAACTTAATTTTAAGACTAGATTTTAAATCTTAATGGGTAGTCTTTCCCTTCTCCAGGGGTTCTTCCCAACTCAGGGATTGAACCCAGGTCTCCTGCATTGCAGGCGGATTCTTTACCATCTGAGCTACAAGGGAAGCCCTGTATGTAATTAGTAGAGATTAATTCACAAAAATAATGCACATATAAATTCTTTTGATTGTGTACCTTTCAGAGCAAAGAAGATCTGAAATTTATATCTTATGTTTTGCCATTTATGAATCATACTGAATTCTAAAGGAATATAAGTTTTAAGCTTGTCCTTTATATAAGGAAAGTCTTTGGGGAAAATATAGAAATTTATATCTAAATGTTACTTTTTAGGGAATTCCCTGGTAATCCAGGGGTTAAGAATCCACTTGCCAGTGCAGGGGACACAGGTTTGATCCCTGGTCCAGGAAGACTCCACATGCCATGGGGCAACTAAGCCTGTGCACCACAACTACTGAAGCCCCTGAGTGCTCTGCACACCACAGTGAAGACCCAGCGTAACCTAAATAAATAAATGAAGTTATTTTTTAAAAGTTGCTTTTTAATTTTTTTATTGTTGTATAAGCATTTTAAAGAAACTTGATATTTCCTCTGCCAGCAACATTTCCTTATAGTTTTCACTTCCTTTCAGTAAAGGTTCAGTAAAGAATGATGTTCGGAAATTGTTGAAGTTACATAATAAATGTATGGGGACTAATTATACTGTATTCACTACTTTATGTTTGAAAATTTCTATAATAGAGAGTTTCGAAACCTTTAGGCCATGATGCAGAGTAAGAAATTTTGTTTTAAGCCAGCAAACAGATACTTGTTTAAACAGAGAAAACTGAGACGGAAGTATCAGTAAAGTAGCATTTACCTTTATTCTGACATTATTTTCTTATTTTCTTCTTCATTATTTTAAAACATTGTTGGTCATGTCTCACTAATAGATAACTACCTTCAGTTTGAAAAACGGCTCTAGAAGATGGTTTCATACTTCTGATTATATTAAAATTGTTAGGTCATTGACAAGTTATTATTCAAACCATATTTCCTGTGTCTGTAGTTCTTTAATACATTACAGAAAATATTTTTTATTGTGGTTGTCATGGTTGTCAAGAGGGGAGAGGAGGGGGAGGGATGGACTGGGGATTTGGGGTTGGTAGATGCAAACTATTATATTTAGAATGGATAAACTACAAGGCCATACTGTATAACTATATTCTCCTGGGAACAATCATAATGGAAAATAATATTTAAAAAAGAATGTATATGTATGTAAAACTGAGTCATTTTGGTGTAAGATTGGCACAGCATTGTAAATCAGCTCTACTGATTTACATTATTTTTTGTTGAATTAGCATATTGCTGTCTTTTTATTTTATTGCTGTCTTTTATACAGCATATTGCTGTATTTTTATTGCTGGATTTTGCCACTTCCTGAAAATGAGTTATATCTCGCCCTTTCTCTCTGCTCTTTGTTCTAACTCAGGTCTTGGTCAGCTTCTGTTTGGATTTATGTAGTTTCCTCTTCATATTTTATTCCCTAATTCAGTTTTAAAAGTCACAACTACAATTATCTTTGATTCTTACTCCCTTCTGTCTATAATCTGCCTCTATACTGGTTTTCCTCATTGTGTTTTACCTTTTTTATATCCCTTACTCTATACATTAATATAACATTCTCTTTATTAATATTAATTTTGTAAATTAATATCATCTTATTTCAGCCCCAGTATGAAATCTTTCTTTCTACCCGTTTGTCTGAACTGCCTCTGCCAGCCACATGTGGTTTCATAGTCTCTTTTGTGAGACAGTTTAGAAACATTATTTTGAGGTAGTATTGAACTATGTCTGGGTTCTAAATTCATATCCATTGCTAGTTGAGTGACACTGCCAAAAAGCACAGAATAATTTCAGGCTTATTTAATTCTTTCATTTTATAAGAGAGGAAACATAGGTTCAGGTTGGCTTGCCCAGGGCCATTTAACTAGCTAGTTACAGAACAGAGGCCTGGGATCTCTGGCTCCTAGTTTTTGTTTTTCTTTAGTAAATTGCTTAATTTCTACTTAAAAATCCTGAACTTTTTTTTGCCTAGCCTGTAATTTTCATCATTTTTGTAACTTCTGTTTTTTTGTGTGTGATGTTAAGTAAATACTTAACCCAACATTATTGAGTATCTATTATATGCAAGTTATTTTTATATACATTATTTCTAAGTCTTATGATAACCTGAAGAGGTAGGTACTATTTCTATTTTACCTGAGGAAGCATACATGAAGATAGATTTGACCATCTAGAAAGTAGAAGGGTTGAGATTTGAACCCTGGTTTTCTGACTTGGAGAAGGAAATGGCAACCCACTCCAGTATTCTTGCCTGGAGAATCCCATGGACGGTGGAACCTGGTGGGCTACTGTCCATGGGGTCGCAAAGAGTCTGACGCAACTGAACGACTTCACTTTCACTTTCACTTCACTTTCTGACTTGGGCTCTTTCTGGTATTCCTCTTGCCTCTCTACTCCCAGAAAGAGTTCAAGTACAGAAGTAGGTTTTCCTTTGGTAAAACCAAGACTCATGATGAGCACATGGAATCAAACATACCTGAGGCAGAATTACCTGTGTTCCTATGACCAGACTTTCTACTTTGCGCTCAGAGTGGCCGCTTGAGGAATGCCTGGTACTCCTGCCTGCTCTAGACATTTTTAAATGGTAGCTGTAGTGAAGCCAGACCAATAAAGAGTACCGCACAGCTAACCACGCTCAGCCAAAATTTGGCTCTTTTGGATTTCTTTGCTTTCTTATGGATCTGGAGGTCGAGAAGTCATACTTTCTAGGTTTTAAGTAGTGAGGATTTGATCTTTCTCTTTAGTAACTCTCTCCCAAGTTGTCCTAATTAGGGTCTGGTTTGTGGCCTTGCAGGCCAATTATGCACTTCTTAAAATTTAAAGCAGTTTTAGATTTGTCATGAAAATTATCCTAAACCTAAATTAGACAAAAGTTCAAAATTTTAAAAATGCTAAATTACTAGTTAAGATAGTTTTTTTTTTTTTTTAATTTTTATTTAAACATTTGCTTTTAAATGCTTCAGCAGATACGTAAGTACTACTTTTTTCTTTGGTTGAATTTAGAACTAAAGTAAAACTACTCTACCTTCTATAGCCACTAGTTCTGACACTCATTTTTTCCTTGATATTTTGATCAGTATGCCATATGCCACACATTCTTATCTCCCAAGACCAGTGCTGCCTCTGGGCTACTCTTTGTCTACTACCTGTTTCTTTTTACAAACACTCATGACTCTAACCAGAACTCTTCTTTCAGAGCAAAAGCAAGAAGGTTCTTTTGTTATGTTACTGGTACATGTTGACTGATCATTGTTTTGAAACTTTCTTTGACTTTTTATCATCTGATCACTGTTTAAAGGAAATAGTAGTGCTTTTTATTTTCTAGTTTAAACATATGCAAATTAGGTATGTTTGGGCTTGACATTTGGTGAGGGCAGGGGAAGAGACACAAACACTGACTTCACATGCTTCTTTTTAAGCATGAGGACAGATTTTTCCAGAAGCCTAAAGCAAATATAACCTCTCATTTCATTGACCAAAATTGGGTTACATTCCCTTTCCTAAATTAGTAACTAGTAAAGACAAATGGAATTATTCTTAGCCAACCAGGCCCATCCCTTGGCCTGAGGAGGTGATTGGCTTTCCCTGAAGTACAAGACTGCACAGGAGAGGAGTGGAAACGTAGCAGAAAACCTGTTAGGAGGAAACGGATGCTGGGGGCAGGAGGTTTGAGATCATCCAAAATAATCCTCTGCTTTTTCTATACACAGTATGTTAGCAGTTGAGGAACTTTAAAATGTAGATGTGACTTTTCCTTTGCAATTACTTTTACTGGCACTTGAGTTTCTTGCTTTGTCAAAGTTCTTGCAGTAGACAGGGGAGCCTATATAAGTGCAGGGAAAGAGGATGAAGGTAGGTTTCTAGTGGGCTTGGTATCTGGTGGATGGCATATATGAGGCACCAAATCATGTTCCTTGTATGGTTCAAATGGAATCAGATGGTCTTGCAGACATACAGAAACATAAGGAGAGAGCCTTCTAGTTAAACCAATCCCAGTTTTTAAAAATTTTTATTTATTTTTTAATTGAAGGATAATTGCTTTACAAAATTTTGTTGTTTTCTGTCAGACATCAGCATGAATCAGCCAGAGATGTATGTGTGTCCCCTCCCTCTGGAGCCTCCCTCCCCATCCCGCCCCTTTAGGTTGATACAGAGCCCCTGTTTGAGTTCCCTGAGACATACGGCAAGTCCCCATTGGCTATCTATTTTACACATGGTAAGTGTACATTTTCATGTTACTCTCTCCATACATCTCACCCTCTCCTCTCCTCTCCTCATGTCTATAAGTCTGTTCTCTATGTCTGTTTCTCCATTGCTGCCTTGCAAATAAATTCATCAGTACCATCTTTCTAAACCAATCCCAGTTTTTAAAAATAGATATAGCAGAGTATTTTTTGCATGCTTTTTATATTTACCTAATCTGTCTGTGTAGATATCTATCTGTCTGTCTTTCTTTTGGTCCTGCCTTGTGACTTGCAGGATCTTAGTTCCCTGACCAAGGATTGAACCTTGGCCCTCGGCAATGAAAGTGTGGCATCCTAACCACTGGAGCCCAAGGGAATTCTTTATAAATGCTTTTAAAGGTGTTCTATTTCATCTTTTATCTTTAAAGCTAGTCTAAAAATAACTTAACACTTGTTAAAAAATAAAATAGAAGGATACGCATGGGAAAGAGAAAGTAGAAACCAGACAGGGACATTGTATAAGATCTCAGAGTAACTGAGTGGGAAGGGACCTCTAGATCATTAGCTGAGTGAATATACTAAAATGTTCAGTCTTTTAATATAGCTAACTGTGTCAATATTATTATGTATGAATGTGATTCAGGTTATTGGAGTGGATGTATACTAAATACAGCAGTAATACAGGTATAGAGAAGGCCCTCTGAGAGCGTAAATGACAGTTTAACTTGGAGAGGTCACAGAAGTTAAAGTAGAGCTGAATCCAATAGGATTATTTGCCTAGATAGGGTGGGAAATACGTTTCAGGCCCACTTGCAAAAACACAAGTTAGTGTGGTCCCTTCTTGTTGGAAGATGAGGCTGTAGTATGCAGATGTGGCTAGAGGAGAGCCTGTTGTGCTGTATTAAGGAGATGGATGTTAGTCTGAAGACAGGGAGCTGTCAAAGAATTCCAAGCTGGACAAGAATGTCAGATTTATGACTTAGATCTCTCTGCTACACTTTGAATAATGGACTGGGTAAGGCAGGAATGGAGGCAAAAGCAGTTTTGTGTCTGAGAAATGATAATGGCCAGAGGAGCAGAGATGGCAAGTTGGGAATGACACTGAGATAGATTTAGGGGAAAGCAATCAAAAGGACCTGGTATCAGCTGAGTAAAGAGAGGAAAGAGACTATGATTATTTCTTTTTTTTCTAATTTGGGTCAGTTGTGATAGGAGAAGCAGATTTGGAAGTAGGAAGGGGGAAAGTGATTTAATAAAATATACCAGGCACTGGAAAAGTCTGGGAGGCTTATATACTGTTTTATCAGAGTGGAAAAGTATGGAGAAGAGACTAGACAAAGTAAAAAGGGGATTTGGGCTTTTGGTGGGGTTTAAGTTGTGGGAAGGTGACTAGGAAATGTATTATAAATAAACGTCGTTTTTGTAAGATTTGTTATGCAGTTAAGAGTAGTTCTCTTCCTGGTGTGGGAGAGGGGAACACCTTTACAAAGGAAAATTTATCCCCAGCTTTTGGGCAGAGGGAGAGAGAGGATAGAGATGTTTTCCTGTTTGCTGTTTTTCAGTTGACTTCAGCTCAAATAATCTTATGCCAAAGTAGCATATTTTGGAATAGCATATTGTGATCTCCTTCAATAATAAACTATTTATTTGAATTGTGCTATTTGATAAGTTTTGACACATGTGTATCTATGAAAATTTCATCACATTAAAGATGGTGAACATGTCCATCACCTCCGAAAGTTTCCTTGTATGCTTTGTCATCATTCCTACACTCACCTTTCCCCTTTTCCCAGACAGCCACTGAAATCACTATAGAAAACATATAAATGGAATCATGAAGTATATAGTTGGTTTTTTTTTTTGGTTCTAGTGTCTTTTGTTTGGCATTGTTATTTTGAGATTCATCCATGTTAGTGAGCATATCAATAGGTCATTCATTCTTACTGGAGAATAGTTTCCATTCTATGCACATCCCACAATTTGTTTATCCATTCACCTCTTGATGGACTTTTGGATTGTTTTGGCTTACAAGTAAAGCTGCTCTGAACATTATATATAAGTCTTTGTGCGGGCATTTATTTCTTTTACCCTTAAATCTGTGGTTGGTCATATTGTAGGTGTAAGTTTAACTTTTTGAGAAACTAATAAACTGTTTTCCAAGGTAGATGTATCATTTCACATACCTTACTAGCAGTGGAAATGTACATCTCCACGTTTTCACCAATGTTTGAATTGTAATTTTAGTCCTAATAGGTGCATAGTAGTATTTCCTTGTCATTTTATATTTCCCTAATGACTAATGCTGTTGAACATTTTTTTATGTGCTTTTTCGCCATCTGTATGTTTTTTTTGACGAAGTGTCATTTAAATCTTTTGCATATTTAAAAAAGCTTTTTATTTCAAAATAATTCTAGATTCACAAAGTGTTGCAAAAATTATAGAGAGGGAATTTCTAAGTACCCTTTACTCAGTTTCTTCTAATGATAAAATCTTGCAAAACTATAGTATAATATCAAGACCAGGAAAATGACATTGCTGCAATCCACCAGACTTATTCACTTGTTACCATTTTTATGCTCACTGTGTGTGTATGTGTGTATAAAATGTTACATAAATTGAGTCATACAGTGTTTAACCTTTCGAGCCATTCTAATGTGTGTATAATGGCATCTCATTGTGGTTTTAATTGATATTCCCCTAATGACTGCACTGTTATGCATCTCTTTAAATCATCCATGTATCATTTTTTGGTCAAGTGTCTATTCAAGTCTTTGCATCCTTTAAATTGTTTTTTATTGTTGAGTTTTGAGAGGTATTTTTTTTAAACACAAGTCTTTATCATATGTATGCTTTACAAGAGTTTCTCCTAATCTGTGGCTTGTCTTTTCATTAACTGTCCTTTGCAGAGATTTTTAGTTTTGATGATGTTTGTTCCTTTATGGATTATGCTTTTGATGTTATAGCTGAGAAATTGTGCCTAACCTAGATAACAAAAAGGAAGCAGACCTCATAGAGAAGAAACTAGTAGTTTCCAGTGGAGAGAGGGAAAGGAAGAGGGGCAATAGAGGGGTAGAGCATTAAGAGGTAAAAAATATTAGATAGAAAATAAGCTACAAGTATATATTGTACAACATGGGGAATATAGCCTACATTTTATAACAACTATAAATTAAGTACAACCTTTAAAAGAAATAAAATAAATTGCAAGAAAAAAAGAAATCTTTGCCTAATCTGAGTTCACAAAGATTCTCTCCAAGGTTTTCTTTTGGAAGTTATATAGTTGGGGTATTGTATTTAGGTCTGTGATCTGTTTTGATCTATCTATTAATTTTTTGTGTATATGGTGTAAGGTATGGACCGAAGCTCACTCTTTTTACATATGGATGTCCAGTTCTTTCAGCCCTATTTCTTGATAAAGCTATCCTTTTTCCCACTGCATTGCCTTTGAACTTTTTTGAAAACTCAATTGACTATATATGTATGAGTTTATTTTTGGACTCTTTTCTGTGTTGAGCTGTGTGTCGGTCCTTTACCATTACTATACTGTCATTTCTGTACCTTTAGAATACTCTTGAAATCAGATAGTGTCATTTTTTTTCAAATTTGTTCTTTTCCAGTATGTTTGGCTATTCGAAATCTTCTGCCTATCCGTATAAATTTTAGAATCTGCTTGCCATTTTCTACAAAAATGCCCAGTAAAATTTCAACTAGGATTGTGTCAAATATATAGATCAGTTTCAGGAGAACGAATATCAGTATTGAGTCTTTCAATCCAAAAATGTCTCTCTTCATTTATTTTATTAAATATCTTTATTATTTTATTATATTGCTGCTATTATTTAATTTCAATAGTTTGGAGTTTCTAGTGTACAAGTCTTATACATCTTTTGTTTGATATATCCTTATGTGGTTAATATTTTTTGATGCTATTGTAAGTGTTGCCATGAACGTTAATGTACAGAGTTTGTGTGAGACCTTTGTTTTCATTTCTCTTGGGCATATACCTGAGAGTGGAATTGCTGGATCATAAATTAATTCTATGTTTAACCTTTTGAGGAACTGTCAAACTGTTTTCTAAAAGAGCTGCATCATATTATATTCCTATTAGCAGTGTATGAGTGTTCCAGTTTCTCCACATCCTTGCTAATACTTGTTATTTTTCCATTGTGCTTTCTCAGTGTGCTTTTGATTTGCATTTCTTTAATTACTAATTATGTTGAGCATTTTTTCATGTGTTTACTGGCTATTTTTACATCTTCTTTGCTGAAATATGTATTCAAATCTTAAATATATTTCCATTTTTAAATTGGGTTGTTTGTTTTCTTGTTGAGTTTTAAGAATTCTTTATATATTCTGGATACTTTTTGAGATTATATCCTATGCTTGAGAAACAGTACATTCTTTTCGCATTGTATGCATTCCATCCTGGAATTCCCCAGACTCCTGGTTGAATTTTTAAAATTTACATAGGTTAAAGTTTCATTCTTTGTGATGTACGGTTCTTTGGGTTTTGGCAAATGCATAGAGTTACTTATTCCTTACCTCAATACCATAAAGAACAGATGTGTTATTTTAAAATTTCACCCACTCCCTCTTTCCTTTGTGTCTGGTTTCATTCACTTTGCAAAATGCATTTAAGATTTATTCATGTCATTGTATGAAGAACTATCTAGTTCCTTTTTATCACTGTGAAGTATTCCACTGTATGGATGTATCACAGTTTATCCATTCACCTGTTGAAAGATATTTTGGTTCCTCTATTTGGCAGTTATGAATAAATCTTCTGTAAAGAGTCACATTCAAGATTTTGGTGACCGTAAGTTTTTAATTCACTTGGTCTTCTCTATACAATCATGTTTTGGTTTCATTAATTTTTCTCTGTTCTCTGCGTTCGTCTTCGTTATTGCTTTTCTTTTTTTTTTTTTTTTAATGAGTTATAATTTTATTTTATTTTATTTTTTTTTATTAGTTGGAGGCTAATTACTTCACAACATTTCAGTGGGTTTTGTCATACATTGATATGAATCAGCCATAGAGTTACACGTATTCCCCATCCTGATTCCGTTATTGCTTTTCAAACAGAATTTTAAAAAGAGGAGTGGTTGGTATATCTGCTTCTTCAAGGAGATCAATACAGGTGCAGTGAATGGATGAGACTTGAAGCCAGATGACACTGAAGAGTGAAGAAGTGGTGACAGTGACAGTATATTACTCTTTTTAAAAATTTAGTTTCTGGAGCAAAGTCTTTCAGCTTTTTCATTATTGACATTTGGGACTAGGTAACTCTTTGTTTTAAGGGGCTGAGGAAGTTGCCTGGTGGTCCAGTGTTTGGTACTTTATGCTTCCATTGCAGGGGGCCTGGGTTCAATCCCTCTTTGGGGAGCTAACATCTCATGAGTTGCTTGGTGCAGCCAAAAAAATAAGTAGAGGTGCTGAGTTGTGTATTGTAAAGAAGTTGTGTATTGTAAATTCTTTAGTAGCATCCTTGGTCCCTGTATGCCAGTTGTATCCCTCTAGTTGTGACAGTCAAAAATGCTTCTAGACATTATCAAATGTTCCAGGAGGGCAGAATTGCTCACTATGAGAAGCAAGTGTGTTAGAGGAAGGAGGAGAGAGAAGACCCTAAAGAAGAACTCAGATATCAAGGAAGCTTTTTTTTTTTTTAATTACTTATTATTTATTTTTAGCTGTGCTGGGTCTTGCTGCTCCGGCTTTTCTCTAGTTGTGGAGAGTGGGGCCTACTTTCTAGTTGCATTGCACAGGTGTCTCATTGTGGTGGCTTCTCTTGCTGTGGAGCATGGGCTCTAGGGCACGCAGTCTTCAGTAATTACGGCACATGGGCTCAGTAGTTGAGGTTTCTGGACTCTAGAGCACAGGCTTAGTAGTTGTGACTCGAGGGCTTAGTTGCTCCTTGGCATGTGGGATCCTCCCGGACCAGGGGTCAAACCTGTGTCTCCTACATTAGCAGGAGGATTCTTTACCACTGAGCCATCAGGGAAGCCCTTAGGGAAGCTTTTTAAAGGAAATGAGAGATTAAGGGAAGTAGCGAGTGAGAGAAAGAGAGAAGGGGAAGGTTGAAGTTATAAAAGAGAAGATAGCTGATGGAACTTGGGTGTGGAATTTAGATCAGAGGTGGAGAGAATAGGTTTATATCTGAGACAAGGCACTTTTTTTTATGAGAAAGGAAATGAAAAGATGATTATAGAATTTGTATAGATACATATATTTTTGAGGGTGGTATGGAAGATACTTGCTTTCTGCTACCTTTGTCAAGTAGGGTCAAGATCCCTTGCTAAATGAGGTGTCACTATGGAGAAGATGACTGAAGAGATGAGACGTTTGGGATATGAAAAATAAGGGAAGGAACTGAGCAGAAAAAACTGATGAAGATAAGACAGTAAGTGGTAGATTTGACTTTAAGGCAGTGTTCCCCATTGTAGTTTTCTCCTTTAAATTCCCCCATTTAGCCTTTTTTTTTTTTTTAAATTAATTAGTTTTTGGCTATGCTGGATCTTCGTTGTTGCATTCGGGCTTTCTCTAGCTTAGGTGCATGGGCTTCTCATTGTGATGGCTTCTTCTTATTGCAGAGCACTAGCTCTAGGGCATACAGGTTTTAGTACTTGCAGCTACAGCCGTGGGCTGGGTAGTTGTGGTAACAGGGCTAGTTACTCCATGGCATGTGCCAGCCTCTCGGACCAGGGATTGAACCCGTTGTCCCCTGCATTGGTAGGCAGACTCTTAACCACTGGACCACCAGGGAAGCCCCGTTGTCATTACTGTTCTATATACTTCAGTTCAGTTCAGTTGCTCAGTTGTGTCTGACTCTCTGCGACCCTGTGGACTGCAGTACGCCAGGCTTCCTTGTCCATCACCAACTCCCGGAGCTTACTCAAACTCATGTCTATTGAGTCAGTGATGCCATCCAACCATCTCATCCTCTGTCGTGCCCTTCTCCTCCTGCCTTCATTCATTCCCAGTGTCGGGGTCTTTTCCAGTGAGTCAGTTCTTCAGGTGGCCAAAGTATTGGAGTTTCAGCTTCAGCATCGGTTCTTCCAATGAATATTTAGGACTGATTTCTTTTAGGATGGACTGGTTGGATCTCCTTGCAGTCCAGGGGACTCTGAGGAGTCTTCTCCAACATCACAGTTCAAAAGCATTAATTCTTCGGTGTTCAACTTTCTTTATAGTCCAACCCTCACATCCATACATGACTACTGGAAAAACCAAAGCTTTGACTAGACAGACCTTTGTTGGCAAAGTAATGTCTCTGCTTTTTAATATGCTGTCTAGATTGGTCATAACTTTTCTTCCAAGGAGCAGGCGTCTTTTAATTTCACGGCTGCAGTCACCATCTGCAGTGATTTTGGAGTCTGAAAAAATAAAGGCTGTCACTGTTTCCACTGTTTCCCCATCTATTTGCCATGAAGTGATGGGACCGGATGCCATGATCTTAGTTTTCTGAATGTTGAGCTTTAAGCCAACTTTTTCACTCTCCTCTTTCACTTTCATCAAGAGGCTCTTTAGTTCTTCTTCACTTTCTGCCATAAGGTGGTGTCATCTGCATATCTGAGGTTATTGATATTTTTCTCAACAATCTTGATTCCAGCTTGTGCTTCATCCAGTCCAGCATTTCTCATGATGTCCTCTGCATAGAAGTTAAATAAGCAGGATGACAATATACAGTCTTGATGTACTCCTTTCCCAATTTGGAACCAGTCCATTGTTCCATGTCCAGTTCTAACTGTTGCTTCTTGACCTGCATACAGATTTCTCAGGAGGCAGGTAAGATGGTCTGGTATTCCCATCTCTTGAAGAATTTTCCAGAGTTTGTTGTGGTCCACACAGTCAAAGGCTTTGGCATAGTCAATAAAGCAGGAGTAGATGTTTTTTTGGAACTCTCTTGCTTTTTCTATGATCCAGTGGATGTTGGCAATTTGATCTCTGGTTCCTTTGCCTTTTCTAAATCCAGTTTGAACATCTGGAAGTTCACGGTTCAAGTACTGTTCTATGTACTTAAACTAATTCATTCCTAAGGTCTCTTCCAGGTGCCTGAGTCTCTTCTCAATACTTTCAGACACATTAGTCGGTTTATCAATTTTATTTTCTTGGAAATTTCTCTCTAAATTTCTCTTCTAAATTTCTCAAACCTGGACTGGTTGTACAGCTTAGGCAGTTGTACGTCTGTCATTGTGAGATCTCTTCTGCATCATCTTAAGGAGTCCCTTTGCCTTTTGTTGCATTACCTGTTTCTTGGCTACATATCATATAAACTCCTTTTACTTGGTTACTTCACACTCATTTTGGTGGAGTATTTACTCCAGGAGCATGTGAGAGGTAATGGGAGGTAAATATTCAAGAGCTTACATATAGGTTGGCCAAAAAGTTTGGGTTTTCCTGTATGATGTTATGGAACTTTTTGGCCAACTCAATGTTTTTAAATGTCTATATTCTCTCCTCACACTTCATTATTCCTGGTTTTAGATATCTAGATTAGATATAATTTTTTCTCAAGTTTTGGAAGTATAGCTCTCCATTTTTCTTCTAGCTTCCAGAGTTGCTTTTGAGAAGTCTGATGACGTTCTGATTTCTGTGTTCTTCATGTGTAACCTCTTTGTCTCCTTCCATTCTTTTAGGGTTTTTCCTCTTTGTTCCTTGTATTCTGAAATTTAATGATGATGTATATCAGTCAGGATCTGTTTTTCACCCATTGTGCTGGACTATCAATAATCCTTTATTCCTCTTCATTTTTCTATTCTCTTCTGGAACTTAAAAAAGTTTCAACTGGGACTCCTGGACCAATTCTGATATTCTCTCCCATTTCTTATTTGTCCTTTTGCTGAACTCTTTGAGTGAATTTCTTCAACTTGATCTTTGAGTTTTTCTTTGAGCCTTTCATTTGTTATTTTTAATTTCTAGGGGTTCTTTCTTTTATCTTTTTAAGTAAGCATATGTTCTTGTTTTGGAGTTGCAATATCTTCTTTTTTTCCCGAGGTTGTTGAGATAGGTTTTATTGTTGAGGTTTCCATCTTACTGCATAGTCTTTTCCCTCCATATTTCTTTTTTTCTCTACTTGCCTCTGTCTTTAATGTTGAAGCTTTTCTTGGATCTTTGGTGATCTTTGGCTATTTGCTTCGTATTTTTTTTTAAATTGGGCACCAAAATCTTAATGGCAGTTCCATGATCACAAGTGACACTTGCTAACTGCAGGCCTCATTGTAGGAGTTTTGCTAGGTCAGCTGTGCTGTCAGTCTGTTGCCTGCGGAGTATAAGTCCATTGTACTATGACAAGGGAGGAAAAAGTCCTGAGGGTTTCAGTATACAAGTTTTTAGAGAGACTTTTTAGTTCATCACTCTGTTTTCTGTATGATAACTGGCTCTCAGTTATCTTGTTTTACTTCTTCAGAAAATCTCTAGCCCCTAGAGGGACTGTTGTCCAGTAGTGCAGAGTTAGGAGGTGTGTGAAACTGGGGAGGTGATTAGTGAGTCACTAAATATGTAGACTTTGTGTCAATCTTGTTTTCAACTTTGCCTTCATGTCTACTTCCAAAAGTACCTGGTAGTGTATTTCCTGATTGTTTGGATTTCTTTGCTGGAAATAAGTTTTCTCTGCACTGTTGGCTTAAGATTTAGTTTTTTCAGGTGCTAAATCAGTTACCATGTGTCCTACATTCCAGCTTCTAAAAGTTTTGTTGCCATGGTTTCATGTCCTGTTTTGTTGTTGTTTTTCTTGTGAGTTTACACCCTTAAAAAAATCCTTTTACTATCATTTAATGGAGTTTCAGTAAGGAATGGGTAAACGTGTGTTTTCAGTTCTCTGTGTGAGAGTTCTTTCGATTTGTTTTTGTTTTTTTATTGAGGTAAATTTATGTAACACTCAATTAAACATTTTGAAGATTACAGTTAAGTGGTGTTTGGTGTATTCACAGTGTTGTGCAACTATCAGTTCTGTCTAGTTTCAAAACTTTTTCATCACCTCTTGAAAACACCCCATACCATTAAGTAATCACTCCACATTTCCTCTCCTCCCCCAACCTCAGTAACCTGTAATCTGCTTTTGCGTATTCTGGAAATATCATATAAAAAGCATCATGTAATATGTGACCTTTTTAGTCTGGCTTTTTTCCCTTGGTATAATGTTTTTCAGGTTCATCCAGGTTGCAGCATCTGTTAATATTTTGCCTCTTTTTATGGTTGAATAGTATTCCATTGTATGTATACACCATAATTTACTGCCTTATTCATTCACTGATCCAGTTAGTTGTTCCATGTCCAGTTCTAACTGTTGCTTCTTGACCCACATACAGGTTTCTCAGGAGACCAGTAAGGTGACCTGGTATTCCCATCTCTTTAAGAATTTTCCACAGTTTGTTGTGATCCACATAGTCAAAGGCTTTATTGTAGTCAGTGAAGCAGAAGTAGATATTTTTCTGGAATTCCCTTGCTTTCTCCATGATCCAATGAATGCTGGCAATTGTTTTCATGACACTGGGAAAGATTGAAGGCAAGAGGAGAAGGGGGTGGCAGAAGATGAGCTGGTTAGCCTCACCTCCTCAGTGGACATGAATTTGAGCAAACTCTGGGAGATAGTGGAGGACAGAGGAGCCTGGTGTGCTGCAGTCCATGGGAGTCAAGAAGAGTCAGACACAACTTTACGACTGAATGACAACCGTTCATTGATGGTCATTTGCATCCTTTCTACCTTTGTCTGTTATGAGTAATGTTGCTATAAATATTTGTGTACAAACTTCTTTCAAGACATATGTTTGCGTTCTCTAGGGTATATACCTAGAGGTAGAATTGTTGGATCCTGTGGTAATTTTATGTTTACCTTTTTGAAGCACTGTGAATATCAGATTGTTTTCCATAGTCTCTGCACCATTTTACTTGGCCACCATTAATGTATAATGATTTCTATTTTTCCACATCCTCATCAACAGAGCACTTATTATTTTCTAAGATTTTTTTGTCTTTTTTTTTTTTTTTTTTTAATTAAAACCATTCTAGTGGGTCTGAAGTGGTATTGTGGTTTTTATTTACATTTCTTACTGACCAATGATATTGAACATCTTTTCACATGCTTGTTGACAATTTATGTATATTATTTGGAGAAATGTCTGTTCAGGTCCTTTGCCCATTTAAAAAATTGGTTGTCTTTTGGTTGTTGAGTTGTAAAGAGTTCTTTATATTTTCTGGATACTAAACCCTTATTGGAGAAGGCAGTGGCACCCCACTCCATTACTCTTGCCTGGAAAATCCCATGGACGGAGGAGCCTGGGGTCCATGGGGTCTCAAAGAGTCAGACACGACTGAGCGACTTCACTCTCACTTATCACTTTCCTTCGTTGGAGAAGGAAATGGCAACCCACTCCAGTGTTCTTGCCTGGAGAATCCCAGGGACGGGGGAGCCTGGTGGGCTGCCGTCTGTGGGGTCACACAGAGCCGGACACGACTGAAGTGACTTAGCTTAGCTTAAACCCTTATTAGATAAATGATTTGCAGATATTTTCTTCCATACTCTGATTTTCTTCACTTTATTGATAGTATCTTTTGAAGAAGAAAAGTTTTGAATTTTTATGAAATCCATTTCATCTAGTTTTTCTTTTGTTGTTCATCCTGTTAGTGTCAAATCTAAGAATCCATGCCAAACCTGAGGTTATCAGAGTATGCACCTGTGTTTGCTTCTAAGAGTTTTATGGGTTTAGCTGTTATAGTTAGGTCATTGATCCATTTTGAGTTAATTTTTGTGTGTATGATGTGAGGTGGGGTTCAACTTCATTCTTTTGTATGTGGTTATTTAGTTGTCCCAGCACTATTTGTTGAAGGGGCTATTCTTTTCCCATTGAATTGTCTTAGCACCCTTGTCAAAAATTAATTGGCCAGAACTTCTGGTCCAGTGGTTAAGAAGCTGCTTCCCAGTGCAGGGGACACAGGTTTAATCCCTGGCCTGGGAAGATTCGACAAGCTGTGGGACAACTAAGCCCTCATGCCACAATCATGGAAGCCCGCCCACCCTAGCGGCCATGTTCTGCAAGAGAAGCCACTGCAGTGAGAAGCCTGTACACTGCAACTAGAGAGAAGCCCCCACTTGCCACTAGAGAAAGCTTGCATACTGCAATGAAAACCCAGTACAGCCAAAAATAAATAAATCAATCAATAAAAATTCAGTTGGTCAGATTCTCAACATTGCTAATTGTTAGAGAAATGCAAATCAAAATTATAGTGAGATATCACTTCACACCAGTTAGAATGGCCATCATCAAAAAGTCTACAGATAATAAATACTGAAGATGGTATGGGAAAAAGGGAAGCATATTATACTGTTTGTGGGAATGTAAATTGATGCAGCCACTATGGAAAATAGTATGGAGATTCTTTAAAAAACTAAAAATAGAGTTACCATATGATCTAGCAATCCGACTACTGGACATATATCCAGAAAAGACGGAAGCTCACATTCAAAAAGGTAAATGTACCCCTATGTTCATAGTAGCTCTATTTACAATAGTCAAGGCATGGAAGCAATGGAAATGTCCATCAACAGATGTGTGGATAAAGAAGATGCAGTATGTTTAAACAATGGAATGTTACTCAGCTATAAAAGAGAATGAAATAATGTCATTTGCAACAACATGGATGGACCTAGAGATTATCATATAAAATGAACTAAGTCAGGCACAAAGTATAAATGATATCACTTATATGTGGAATCTAAAAAAAATTAGAGAAATCAGCTTATTTCCAAAACAGAGATAGAGTTACAGACATGAAAACAAATTTATGGTTACCAAAGGGGAAGGAGTGGGAAGGGTTATGTTAGGAGTTTGGGATTGACAGACAGATACCACTATATAAAAAAATAAACAAGGACCTACTATATAACACACAGAACTATATCCCATATCTTGTAATAACCTATAATGGAAAATAATCTGAAAAAGAATATGCATGTGTATAACTGAATAACTTTGCTGTACACCCGAAACTAACACAGTGTTGTAGATCAGCTGTACTTCAGTTTAAAAGGAAAACAAATACCAACTGACCATGCATTCTGTGAAGTGAAGTAAGTCAGAGAAGGACAGAGAGTGTGTGATGTCACTTATGTGGAATCTAAGAAACACAACAGATTAGTGAATACAACAAAAAGAAGCAAACTCACAGATACAGAGAACAAACTAGTGGTTGGCAGTGGCGGGGGTGGGGTGGGGTGGGGGGACAATATAGGAATGGAGGAATAGGTGGTACAAATTATTGAGTTTAAGATAAGTGCAAGAAGGTATTATACAATACAAGGGATATAGCCAGTATTTTGTAATAACTGTAAATGGAGAATAACCTTTAAAAATGGTATAAAAATTAATTGGCTCATAGATGTTTTGGGTTTATTTCTGGACTCTCAGTTCTGTTTGTTCCATTAGTTTGTATCCAATAGTTTGTATGTCTTTCCTTGTGCACTGTTTGTAGTAAGTTTTGAACTGTGAGGTGTGAGTTCTTCTGCTTTGATTTTCATTTTCAATATTATTTTGGCTGATCTAGGCCCCTTTCAGTTTCATATAAATTTGAGAATTGGTTTTTCCATTTCTGCATATAAAGCCACTGAAATTTTGGTAGAGATTGCATTGACTCTGTAGGTTTCTTTGTGAAGCATTGCAATGTTAACAACATTAAAGTCTTCCAGTTCATGAACAAGGGAAGTCTCTTACCATTTATGTAGGTTTTCTTTCATTTCTTTGAGCAATATTTTGTAGTTTTTAGTGTGCAAGTATTACCTCTTTGGTTAAATTTATTCCTAAATATTATATTTTGGACGTTGCTGTACACAGAATTCTCTTAATTTCCTTTTTGGATTGTTCTTTGCAACGTACAGAAGCACAGCTGAATTTTAGGTGTTAAAATTTTAACCTGCAACTTCCCTGAATTTGTTTATTAGCTTTAGTTGTGTTTTGTGGATTCTATGAGAGTTTCTATATATAGAATCGTGTCATTGGCAAATAGAGATAGTTTTACTTCTTCCTTTCCAAATTGGATGCTTTCTATTTTTTTTTTTTTTTTTTTTTACTGTCTAATTGCTTACTAGGATTTCCAGTACAATGTTGAATAGCAGTGGTGAAAGCTGCTGCCTTTGTCTTGTTCCTGAGTTTGGGGAGAAAGCCTCTAGTTTTTCACCGTTAAGTATGATACTAGCTGTGGGTTTTTTGTAAACACCGATGTTCATTTTAAGGACTTTCTCTCTGTTTTTAGTTTGCTGAGTATTCCCCCCCACCCCCCGCCATCATGATTGGATATTGAAATCTGTCACATGTATTTTCTGTGTCAATTCAGATGATCATGTTTTTTTTTCTTTCATTCTGGTAATGTGGCAAATGATTTTTGTATGTTGAACTATCCTTACGTTCTTGGCATAAATTCCACTTGATCCTTTTAATGTGGTGTTGGATTTGTTTAGTATTTTGTTGAGAATTTTTCCTTCTGTGTTTATAAGGGATATTGGCCTGTAGTTTTCTTGTGGTATTTTTGTCCTGCTTTGGCATCGAGGTAAAACTGGCCTCATAGAATGTTTAGGAAGTGATATCTACTCTTCTAGATTTTGGAAGAGTTTGAAAAGGATTGCTGTTAACTTTCCTCTAAATGTTTGGTAGAATTTACCAATAAAACCATGTTGTCTTGGACTTCTTTTGTTGGAAGATTTTTTTGGCTAGTGATTCAATCTCTTTACTTGATATCGATCTCTTGAGAATTTTTGTTTCTTCCAAGTCACTTTTGGTAATTTGTGTGCTTGTAAGAATTTGCCTGTTTCTTGTATATTGCCTAAGTTGCTGGTGTGCAGTTGTTCATAGTAATCTTGTTATCATAGTATTCTCACATATATTTCTACCAGTACCAGTTATAATAATATCCTAACAGAGTCCACTTAGGTGGTACTAAACTATTTTCTTAATTTTGAAAACATTCTTGCTTGAAGTTGTTCCATGCAAACTATTCATGCGTGCGTGCTCAGTCACTAAGTTGTGTCCAACTCTTTGCACCCCATGGACTGTATGTCGCCCACTAGGCTCCTGTGTCCATGGGACTTCGAAGGCAAGAATACTGGCATGGGTCGCCATTTGCTTCTCCAAGGGATCTTCCCGACTCAGGGAATAGAACCTGTTTCTCTGGCATCTCCTTGCATTGGCAGGCAGATTCTTTACCACTGAGCCACCTGGGAAGCTTATGCAAACTATTCATAGGAGGCTAATAATTCTTCAGTAAACTCTGCATTGAGTCTTCGAGTAAATAATGAATAAGTAGAATCAGTAACATTGGGTTACACGTCAGGAGCCAAGGAAAACCTTGGAACTTTTTGCCTTGTTTTGTAATTGCTTCTTGTTGCTACCAGTGTTTTCAGTCTTTCAGTCATTCTTGCTGATGGTCTTTACCAGTTTATTTTCTCTGACATTTCTTCAGTCACAGCAATCAGACACAGATTCACCATTCGTAAATGGCTTTCTTTGCCTACCTGACAAGTGAACCATTCAGAAACTTTATTTGCTTATAGCCTCATTTTAACCTTTTCTTCTTGTGAAGAAATCTTGCTGTAATAAGATATTCTGTTTTTTTCTGATTTTTTTTTTTCTTTTGTTTTCCTGTACGTTGGGAGTATTGTGGTGAATGCTTACTGGTCATGCTGATGTATAGGGTATTCTTACAGCACAGCCATAATGTTATTGCACAATAAACATGATGATTTGCCCTCTAATTTGATAAGAAAATAGCCCACACTCCATTGTGCCTTAGAAGCATGGCATTCAATTTGAAGTCCACTCTTCTCTTTCCTGTTTTTTTTTTTAGTGATACCTATGCACTGACAAGTTTTTTGTTTTTTTTTTTTACTTCCCGTCTGCCCGGATTTCTTTTTCTTTTCTTTTTTCTTTTTTTTTTTAGTATTATTTGGGTGCATTGAGTCTTAGCTGTGACATGCAGGATCTTTCGTTGTGGGGCGCTGACTCTCTAGTTGTGGTACATGGGCTCCAGAGAGCTCAGGCTCAGTAGTTGTGACATGTTCAAGCTTAGTCGCTCTGCGGCAGGTGGAATCTCAGTTCCCTCACCAGGGATCAGACCTGTATCCTCTGCATTGCAAGGTGGTTTCTTAACCACTGGACCACCAGGAAGTCCTTGCACTGGTAAGTTTTTAAAACTGTTGCAGTACATCAGTATGCATTGCACTCAGAATGCTGTCCACTTTGTCACAGCAATTTGCTAGTGCATCAAGTAACAGTGGGAAACATCTCTCACAGCTCCTCAACCCTACCATTGTTCTGTAAGATTACCCATAGGCTCTATGTAAATGAATGAGCATGGTTATATTCCAATAAAGCTTTATTTGTGGATACCAGAATTTGAATTTCATATTATTTTGTGTCATTAAACAATATTATTTTGACTTTTTTCCAACCATTTGAAAGCCATTCTTAGCTTGTAGCCCGTGCAGAAATAGATGGTAGGCCAGGTTTGGCCTGTGGGCTGTATTCTGCCAGCGCCTGCTTTACAGTTTAAATACATTTGTAGGCAACTTGTGTTGCCCAGATTACTGCATGCTTGCCTGGGGCCCCCTGGTGGCTGAAGGGAGCAAATAAGTCTTGAGATGGTCAAATTTCTGAAGCGCCATGAATTTGAGAATTCTAGAGTTGGAAATCTAGATGTAGAACTATTTATCATAGGGAGATTGTAGTGGCCACTCTTATCATTTCCAGAATGTGGGCTTTGGTGACACTTAGGAAAAAAGATAAAACAGCACTCCCCGAAATTTTGTATGCAAATCTCAACAGTGCTTTAAGACATCATTCTGATATAAAAATATGTCTCTTCATCTGCAGTTTATTTGTGTGAAGGATGTGAATTTCAGCATTATTCAACACAAAATGGCACTGGTACAATAATTACATTTGAATGAACACATATCTTCCAAGGGTAACTTTATTCTCTTTTCACTCATCCGTTTTTTTTCCCACTCAAAGGCTTCAAGTTTAATATATTGATAATTTTTGCTACTTTATTAAGTACATTTCTAAGTAAAACTGGGTTTTGTTTTAACTATGAGAGTATGGTAGTAAGAATTCAGTGACTTTGTATAGTTGAGTGCTGCTGTCTTGCTTTGAACTAGGGTACGAGCAGTTTTTTGTGTTTTTGTTTTTAAAATTTTAGTAAACTATACATAGCATAAAATCTACCATCTTAGCCGTTTATAAGTATATAGTTTAGTAGCATTAAGTATAATCCCATTTTTATGCAGTTACAGGGGTGAGTTTTTTTAATCTGCCATTTTAAATTCTTGATCCAAAAAAATGAAACCCTCTTGTTCTGGTCAGTCCTAGGTCTACTGTAGTATCTAGGAATGAAATTATCCTCAAATATAGTAGAGATCATGTCATTCCCTTTTTAAAACTTTGGTGGTTTATATTATCCTTAGAATAATATTTAAACTCTTTACCATGATCCTTCTAGGTTTTGCCTCTCTCAGTTTCCCCTTTCGGTTGTTAGCTAGCTCTAGCATAGTTGGGCCTTTCATTTCCTCAGAGAAGCCAGCTCGCTGTTTGCTTGTGCTGCACAGCGGCGTTGGAGCTGCCCTGGTGCTGAAGCTTGTATACCCCTGCCTCTCCACCACCACCACCTCCCTTTTCTTTGCTTGCTGGTTCCTGTGCTGTCTTCTCAGAAAGGCCATCCCAGTACTCTCTGTAAAATAGGTTCCTTCTTTAGACTGTTTCCCCCTACTTAGTAATACTTATAATTTTTGTTTTTGTCAATCTCCTAACCTATCCAAATTAACTTCCCCTCCTACTTACTCCATTCTCCTTACTCTCTTTCATTTTTCCTTATAGCAAATATAACCATCTGACATTTTACTAGAATGTAAGTTCTAAGAGAATGGGGACTTTGTTTTGTTTACTCATGTTTTCAGTGTCTACAACATGTCTGCTATATAGTACCTACTCGAAAAATATTTAACTGAATGATCACATTACTTTTGGCTTTAGGGCAAAATACACATAGATGATTGAAAAGTGAGTAGGACAGAGTTAGGACTGGCAAAATGGGAATGTGGAAAGAAACTGTTCTTGAACTGAAGAAATAACCAATACTGTTCTACCTTTGGACCTTGTGTTATTGTTGAATGATAAATATCACCCTCCCCTTCAGCTATTTTTGAGTTCAGTTTTCTGTCTTTTGCAGCCTGCAAGCATTGTATTTCATACAGAATCATTTCAATCCTAAATAGCACTAAATTAAAAAAAAAAAAACTTTATTGTCCACACCACGCAGCCAACCAGAGATCAAACCCATACTCCCTGCATTGGAAGTATGGAGTTTTAACCCCTGGACCACCAGGGAATTCTCTAAATTACACCAAATTTAAAAATAACATCTTGATTGAAGAAACTGATTCTTCTGTCCCTCCAGTGTTGCACTTGCCAACATTCATTGGATCATAGAGAAAGCAAGGGAATTCCAGAAAAACATCTGCTTCATTGACTACAAGAAAGCCTTTGACTATATGGATCACAACAAACTGGAATATTCTTGAAGAGATGGAAACACCAGACTACCTTACCAGTCTCCTGAGAAACCTGTATGTGGGTCTAGAAGCAACAGTTAGAACCTTACATGGGACAGCTGACTGGTTTGACTTTGGGAAAGGAATATGTCAAGGCTGTATATTATCACTGCTTATTTAACTTACATGCAAAATACATCATGCGAAATGCCAAGCTGGATAAATCACAAGCTGAAATCAGGAATGCTGGGAAAAGTGTCAAAACCCTCAGATATGCAGATTATACCACTCTAATGGCAGAAAACAAAGAGGAACTAAAGAGCCTGTTGATGAAGGTGAAAGAAGAGAGTGAGAAAGTTGGCTTAAAACTCAGCAGTCAAAAAACTGAGATCATGGCATCCAGTCCCATCACTTCATGGTAAATAGAAGGGCAAAAGTGGAGGCAGTGACAGATTTTATTCTCTTGGGCTCCAAAGTCACTGCGGACGTGGACGGTGACTGCAGTCAATAAATTAAAAGACGCTTGCTCCTTGGAAGGAAAGCTTTGACAAACCTAGACATCATACTAAAAAGCGAAGACATTGCTTTGTCAGCAAAGGTCCATATAGTCAAATCTACTGGTTTTTCCAGTAGTCATGTATGCATGTGAGAGTTGGATCATAAGAAAGGCTGAGCACCAAAGAGTTGATGCTTTTGAAGTGTTGTGCTTGAGAAGACTCTTGAGAGTTCCATGGTTTGCAAGGAGATCAAACCAGTCAATCCTAAAGGAAATGAACCTTGAATAGTCATTGAAAGGGCTGATGCTGAAGCTGAAGCTCCAGTACTTTGGCCACCTGATACCCAGAGCTGACTCATTGGAAAAGACCCTGATCCTTTCCGTTAATAAACTGGTGTGGATAGTTACAATTAAAAACTTTTCAAAAACTCTGCTTTATCCTTTATTTACTTCATTTTAATCTGCTGACTCCAGATGAGGCTGACTTTATATGATTATATCATTATATAGTTTTGTGGATATTTTTTAGAATTATGAATGTGATTGTTTCTTTTATAAAAGCATTTATTGTTTTCAGATTCTCAATTTTAGAAAAATGTGGAAATAAAAAGAAAAAATTGGATAAAACATGATAATTGCATGTATCCACAGATACATTAAAACACACAGACTCACCACTCTTTAGTGGAGCTAATGATGTACATTTTTTGTTCCACTCTCTTCTCTCAAGATTATTATTATTTACATTCTCATCTAGTAATTTATACAGCTAAAATTTCTAATTTCTTGTTTTGTTAATTATTTTTCTTTTTTGCTCCCCCCCCAACCCCCATAGATCTTGAGCCAGATGATTGTGCATCCATTTACATCTTTAATGTAGATCCACCTCCATCTACTTTAAACTCACCACTTTGCTTACCACATCATGGATTACCGTCTCACTCTTCTGTTTTGTCACCATCGTTTCAGCTCCAAGGTCACAAAAACTATGAAGGGACTTGTGAAATTCCTGAATCTAAATACAGCCCATTAAGTGGTCCCAAACCCTTTGAGTGCCCAAGTATTCAAATTACATCCATCTCTCCTAACTGTCATCAAGAAATTGATGCTCATGAAGATGACCTACACATAAATGACCCAGAAAGGGAATATTTGGAAAGGCCTTCTAGAGATCATCTCTATCTTCCTCTTGAGCCATCCTACCGGGATTCTTCCCTTAGTCCTAGTCCTGCCAGTAGCATCTCTTCTAGGAGCTGGTTTTCAGATGCGTCTTCTTGTGAATCTCTTTCACATATTTATGATGATGTGGATTCGGAGTTGAATGAAGCTGCTGCGCGGTTTACTCTCGGATCCCCTCTGACTTCTCCTGGTGGCTCTCCAGGAGGCTGCCCTGGAGAAGAGTCCTGGCATCAACAATATGGACTTGGACATTCCTTGTCACCTAGGCAATCTCCTTGCCACTCTCCTAGATCTAGTATCACTGATGAGAATTGGCTGAGCCCCAGGCCAGCCTCAGGACCCTCATCAAGGCCTACTTCCCCTTGTGGGAAACGGCGGCACTCTAGTGCTGAGGTTTGTTACGCTGGGTCCCTTTCACCACATCATTCGCCTGTTCCTTCTCCTGGTCACTCCCCCAGGGGAAGTGTAACAGAAGATACCTGGCTCAATGCTCCTGTCCAGGGTGGATCAGGCCTTGGCTCTGCGATTTTTCCATTTCAGTACTGTGCAGAAACTGATATTCCTCTGAAAACACGGAAGACTTCTGAAGATCAAGCTCTCGTACTACCAGGAAAATTAGAGCTCTGTTCAGATGACCAAGGGAATCTTTCACCATCGCGGGAAACTTCAATAGATGATGGCCTTGGATCTCAGTATCCTTTAAAGAAAGATTCATCTGGTGACCAATTTCTTTCAGTTCCTTCACCCTTTACCTGGAGCAAACCAAAGCCTGGTCACACCCCTATATTTCGGTGAGTTGATGGAAATGACTGATGGTCATTTTTCATGTTTATGTTTATTGGTGGCATGTAATTACTATGTTATCTTTGTAGAATAATTTGACCATCTCTCTGCCTTTTTTTTCTTTAGTTTCTTCCAGACAACTTAAAAGACCACATTTATTTTCCTTTTAGTCTTAAAAGTGTCTTTAAATAGGCTAAAGTTATAATTTTAAAAGTGTATAATGAATTGTAAATAATAACAAATTGCATTAGAAGCCCTAGAATGAATTTGTTTTTCAGAATGAATTTTCTTATCCACTAAAGCTTCTTGTAAAAGATAATAGTGTAAATTAAATTACTGATTATTCCCACTTAGGGATAAGGTTTATATTATATATATATATTTTTTTGAATTTTTATATTTTTAAGAACTCAATATACAAGTGAAATTTGGCTTTTTTATTTTGTGACAAGTGTTTTTTTTTTTTTTTTCTATAATTTATTTTGTCTTTAGACTTCATATAAATTTGTGATTTTTGTTGTTGGTTTAGAGGAATTTTTAAATTTTATATATTCAAATTTGTCTTTTCCTTCACAGCTTTTAGATTTTATGTTATATTTGAAAGCCTGTCCCACTCTAAAATAACTGCAAATAAAGAGAAAATCTAACTTTCACATTTCTAATTTTTATGTATAATTTTTATAATATATGTATGTAACATATATACTGTTTGTATTTGTACATATGTATATATTTTCGAATCTTGAGTCCAGCTAAGGACTGAAGACTGTTGTAATGACTGTTTTCTAAATGGCTTATCAGTTATCACAGTGCCATTTTTAGAATCAATCTAATCTATAATTGATTAGGGAAGACAAGTTATCGTGTGTTAAATCCCCACACAGAGGTGGGTCTGTTTACTTTTTTAAAAAATACTTTGTTATTGGTACAAATGTTTATTTCTGAATCTAGATATTTAGAAAATTATAATGTGGAATTATGGTATTGAAGACTCCTTTGAACCCATCACTTTGCTTCTGAAAATTATCTTAATCTTTTTAGGGATTTGCTTAAACAAGTGCAGAAACTTGCTGAGAGTTGATGAAGTTGAGTTGTTTTAGACTAATAAAAATTAGTACCATTGAGCTTCAGAATAGCTGGTAATGCTAGGCCGAGGATATTAAGGGAAGCAATGAAATAACTTAGAAATTTACTGTAGGCATGGTAGCATTCAAAGGTAGAAAAGACGTGTAAAGTCTTATTTCAGCAATTATTAAGGTATTTTTTAAAATAGAAGATATTACTTTTTAATACAAATCATTCTAGCTTTGGGTCCATTAATATTTGACCAATAGACTTAGAAGTTGTTTTTTTTTCTAATTCCATATTTTCATTGTTAACGTATCTAAATGAACCTGTCCCCTTTAAGCTATTTAAAAATTGTTTTGATTGTTTTAGTGGTTATACACACAGTTGAGAAATAGTTGCAGTTTTATGGAAATTTTTATTTTTAATGAAATATTAGAATTTGTCCTTTTTTTAAAAAAAGAATAGAAACCAAAAAATAAAATTGATTTTATTATCAGGTTAATTATTTTTAAAACACCCTCTGTATCCAGTGTTACAACTTATTAAGTGAAGTTTTGTGTTTTTTTTCTTTTTCTTTCTTTTTATTTTTTTTTTAATTTTTTTTTTTTCAGTGGGTTTTGTTCTTTTTCTTTAAATTTTATTTTTTAAATACTTTACTTCAAAGATCACAGGAAGAAATGTTGGTGCCTTCAAAGAAATATTTTGAATCACTGATTGGCTGGCAATAATAGCATGGTGAAATGCATCTTTGTGTGTTTTGTTTGTAGCACATCTTCCTTACCTCCACTAGACTGGCCTTTACCAGCTCATTTTGGACAATGTGAACTGAAAATAGAAGTGCAACCTAAAACTCATCACCGAGCCCATTATGAAACTGAAGGTAGCCGAGGAGCAGTTAAAGCATCTACTGGGGGACATCCTGTTGTGAAGGTATGAGATTTTAGGGGTGTGTTTCACAGATGCCATATATCTGTTGTTGGTAGGGTCCATTCAGTCAGGTACTGCTGAGCCTGAAGAGAGAAAATTTTCAAACCTGAAAAGCTTCCATTAAGGTTTTGTGTCTTTGTTGATACAGTTGCACTTCTGCATTGTGGGTTTTTTTTTTGGCTAGGCTAAAAGATATTCTTACTGAACTGACTCTTACAGCTAGTAAAACTCTAGAGAAAGAGATCAGATTTATGGTTACCAGAGGCAGGGGGTTAGAAGATGGGGAATGGATGAGGGTAGTCAAAAGATATGAACTTTCAGTTAAAAGATTAGTGGTGGGGATGTAATGTATAGTATGGTGACTAGTTAACACCTATTGTATGCTGTGTTTGAGAGTTGCTAGGAGAGTAGATCCTCAAGTTCTCATCACAAGAAACACCCTCCCCCCATATAACTATAAGAAGTCATGGATGTTAATGAAATTTATCATGGTAGTAAGTTTGCAATATATGTAAAAATATATGTAAATCAAGCAATTATGCTGTGTACCTTAAAATTTCAGTTCACTTCTGTCGCTCAGTTGTGTCCGACTCTTTGCGACCCCATGAACCACAGCACGCCAGGCCTCCCTGTCCATCACCAACTCCCAGAGTTTACTCAAACTCATGTCCTTTGAGTCGGTGATGCCATCCAGTCATCTCATCCTCTGTCGTCCCCTTCTCCTCCTGCCCCAAACCCCTCCCAGTATCAGGGTCTTTTCCAATGAGTCAACTCTTCTCATCAGGTGGCCAAAGTATTGGAGTTTCAGCTTCAGCATCAGTCCTTCCAATGAACACCCAGGACTGATCTCTTTTAGGATGGACTGCTTGGATCTCCCTGCAGTCCAAGGGACTCTGAAGAGTCTTCTCCAACACCACAGTTCAAAAGCATCAATTTTTCGGCGCTCAGCTTTTAAATGGACCTTTGTTGACAAAGTAATGTCTCTGCTTTTTAATATGCTGTCTAGGTTGGTCATAACTTTCAATACTGTATGCCAATTATAGCTCAATAAAACTGAAAGAAAAAGATCAGGAAAACTCAGCATAGGAATTTTACCTTTTGTTATTAGAGCTTTAGTTTACTCTTAAATGAGAGCTTAATTTAGGAGAAGGATTCGTTGCTTCATTCTTTTATCTTTTTTTTTTTTTTAAGCCACACCACGCAGCTTCCGGGGTCTTAGTTCTCTGACTAGGGATTGAACCAGGGCCCTGGCAGTGAAAACACTAAGTCTTAGCCACTAGCCCACCAGGAAATTCCCCATTTCTTGTGTCTTTAACTTTTCTTCAGTTCAGTTCAGTCGCTCAGTTGTGTCTGACTCTTTGCGACCCCATGGACTACAGCACGCTAAGCTTCCCTGTCCATCACCAACTTCCAGAGCTTGCTCAAACTCACATCCATCGAGTCAGTGATGCTCTCCAACCGTCTCATCCTCTGTTGTCCCCTTCTCCTCCTACCTTCAATCTTTCCTAGCATCAGGGTCTTATCCAATGAATCAGTTCTTCTCATCAGGTGGCCAAAGTATTGGAGTTTCAGCTTCAGCATCAGTCCTTCCAATGAATATTCAGGACTGATTTCCTTTAGGATGGACTGGTTGGATCTCCTTGCAGTCCAAGGGACTCTCAAGAGTCTATTCCAACACCACAGTTCAAAAGCATCAATTCTTCAGCACTCAGCTTTCTTTATAGTCCAACTCTCACATCCATATATGACTACTGGAAAAACCATAGCTTTGACTAGGTGGACCTTTGTTGGCAGAGTAATGCCTCTGCTTTTTAATATGCTGTCTAGGTTGGTCATAGCTTTCCTTCCAAGGAGCAAGCATTTTTTAATTTCATGACTGTAGTCACCATCTGCAGTGATTTTAGAGCCCAAGAAAAGAAAGTCTGTCACTATTTCGATTATTTCTCTATCTATTTGCCATGAAGTGATGGGACTGGACACCATGATCTTCGTTCTTTGAATGTTGAATTTTAAGCCAGCTTTTTCACTCTCCTCTTCTACCTTCATCAAAGGACCCTTTAGTTCCTCTTCACTTTGTGCCATAAAGGTGGTGTCATCTGAGTATCTGAGGTTATTGACATTTCTCCCAGCAATCTTGATTCCATCTGTGCTTCATCCTGTCCCGCATTTCACACAGTATGCTGTGCATATAAGTTAAAAAGCAAGGTGACAGTATACAGCTTTGACGTACTCCTTTCCCAGTTTGGAACCAGTCTGTTATTCCATGTCCAGTTCTAACTGTTGCTTCTTGACCTGCATACAGACTTCTCAGGAGGCAGATAAGGTGGTCTGGTATTCCCATCTCTTGAAGAATTTTTCTGAGTGAGTTGTGATCCACACAGTCAAAGGCTTTGACATAGTCAGTGAAGCAGAAGTAGATGTTTTTCTGGAACTCTCTTGCTTTTTCTATGATCCAGCCAATGTTAGCAATTTGATCCCTGGTTCCTCTGCCTTTTCTAAATCCAGCTTTAACATCTGGAAGTTCTCAGTTCACATACTGTTGAAGTCTGGCTTGGAGAATTTTGAGCATTGCTTTGCTAGCGTGTGAGATGAATGCAGTTGTGCAGTAGCTTGAACATTCTTTGGCATTGTGTGTCTTTGGGATTGGAATGAAAACTGAGCTTTTTCAGTCCTGTGGCCACTGCTGCGTTTTCTGTATTTGCTGGCATACTGAGTGCATCATTAACAGCATCATCTATTAGGATTTGAAATAGCTTAACTGGAATTTCATCACCTCCACTAGCTTTGTTTGTAGTGATGCTTCCTAAGGCCCACTTGACTTCGCATTCCAGGATGTCTGGCTCTAGTTGTATGATCACATCATGGTTATGTAGGTCATTAAGATCTTTTTTGCATAGTTCTTATGTGTATTTTTATCACCTCTTCTTAATATCTTCTGCTTCTGTTAGGTCCATTCCATTTCTGTCCTTTATTGTACCCATCTTTGCATGAAAATATTCCCTTGGTATCTCTAATTTTCTCAAAAAGATCTCTAGTCTTGCCCATTCTAGTGTTTTCCTCTATTTTTTTGCATTGTTCACTTAGGAAGGCTTTCTTATTTCTCCTTGCCCTTCTTTAGAACTCTGCATTCAAAAAAAAAAAAAACAACTCTGCATTCAGATGGATATATCTTTCCTTTTCGCCTTTGCCTTTCACTTCTCAGCTAAGTTCTCCTCAGACAACCATTTTGCCTTTTTGCATCTCTTTTTCTTGGGGATGGTTTTGATCACCACCTCCTGTACAGTGTCATGAACCTCCATCCATAGTTCTTCAGGCACTCTGGGTATCAGATCTAATCCCTTGAATTTATTTGTCACTTCCAGTGTATAATCGTAAGGGATTTTATTTAGGTCATAACTGAATGGTCTGATGGTTTTCCCTACTTTCTGCAGTTTAAGTCTGAATTTTACAATAAGGAGTTCATGATGTGAGCCATTGTCAGTTCCCAGTCTTGTTTTTGATGTCTGTATAGAGCTTCTCCATCTTCCGCTGCAAAGAATATAATCAGTCTGATTTCGGTATTGACCATCTGGTGATGTCCATGTGTAGAGTCATCTCTTATGTTGTTGCAAGAGGATGTTTGTTATGACTAGTGCTTTCTCTTGGCCAAACTCTGTTAGCCTTTGCCCTGCTTCATTTTGTACTCCAAGGCCAAAGCCTGTTATTCCAGGTATCTCTTGACTTCCTACTTTTGCCACCCAGTCCCCTATGATGAGAAGGATATCTTTTTATGGTGTTAGTTCTAGAAGTTCTTATAGGTCATCATAGAACTTTGTAGGTCATCATAGAAAGTCAAGAAATTGACTTCTCTTACCAGTAGAAAAATTATTTCCAAGTGCTTAAATGAATTTCCTACCCCCAAATAAGGGAAGGGACAATTCCCTGGCCATCCAGTGGCTAGGACTTGGTATTTCCATTGCCATTGCCCCAGGTTCAATCCCTGGCCAGGGAGCTAAGATCCCAGAATCCATGTGACAACGGCCAAAAAAAAAAAAAAGGATTCCCTAAGAATTTTATAGTTTAAATCATACAATGTTTAGGTCTTTTCTCAATTTGAGCTAATTTTTGTATATGGTGTTAGGTGTGGCTCCAACTATATTCTTTTGCATGTAGGTACCTAGTTTTCTCAGCATTTTTTGTTGAAAAGAGGCCTTTCCTCGTTGAATGTTAAAAATCATTCCTAGTGATCCGGCGGTTAGGGCTCAGCTCTTTCACTGCTGGGGCCCAGGTTCAGTCCTTGTTTGGAGAAATAAGATTCTGCAAGCTGTGTGGCATGGCCAAAAACAAAACTGAAAAAAAAAATCATTTGACCATATGTGCAAGAGTTCATTTCTAGGCTCTCTATTCTATCCCATTGGTCTTGATGTCTGTCTTTATGCTAGTCCCACAGTATTTTGATTACAGTAGCTTTATAGTAAGTTTTGAAATCTAAGAGTGGATGTATTCACCCTTGTTTTTGAAAATTGTTTTGGCTATTCAGGGTCTGTTGAAATTCCATATGACTTCTGGGATAGATTTTTCTATTTCTGTAAAAATAACTTTGAGATTTTTATGCAGCTTGCATTGAATTTGTCGATTGCTTTAGGTAGTATTGTTCCAGTTCTTGAGCATAGGAATTTTTTCTATTTATTCATGTCTTTAATTTTTTTCAGCAATGTTTTGTAGTTTTCATAGTGTTGATTCCTGGATATTTTATTCTTTTTGGTGCCATTGTAAATGGAATTGTTTTTGCAATTTCCTTTTCAGGTTGTTCATTGTGTATAGAAATGCAACTGATTTTCATATGTTGATTTTATGTGCTACTTCTTAGTTGAATTCATTTATTATCTCCAGCAATTTTTGTTTTTTTGATAGAATTGTTAGAGTTTTCTGTAGAGAAGGGCTTCCCTAGTGGCTCAGATGGTAAAGAATCTGTCTGCAGTGTGCCCTGGAGTGTGCCCTTCTCCCCTGGAGAAGGGAATGGCTATCCACTCCAGTAGTCTTGCCTGCAGAATCCCATGGACAGAGAAGCCTGGCAGGCTACAGTCTATGAAATTGCAAAGAATCGGACATGACTGAGC
Source organism: Muntiacus reevesi (assembly GCF_963930625.1). Lineage (NCBI taxonomy): Eukaryota > Metazoa > Chordata > Mammalia > Artiodactyla > Cervidae > Muntiacus > Muntiacus reevesi. The sequence continues at coordinate 247,987,319 of NC_089250.1, forward strand.
GACTAATACTTTCTGTAGATAAGATTATATCATCTGTGATGTGATAGAGGTTAATTATGGATGGAACCTTACCTCCTGTTCCTTTTTCTTAAAATGAGGATAATAATATACTTAGTTAAGAGTTAAGGGGATCAAATGAAATGTTGCATGTAAAGAACATAATAAATGCTCAGTAAGTATTTGTTGTTGTTTAGTCACTTATTTGTGTCTGACTTTCTACAACCCCATGGACTGCAGCAAGCCAGGCTGTAGTCTCAAATGGTTACAGTATTGTGATTCCATTTGTATATGTGACACTGTTAGTAAGATGGAGACTAGATTAGTGGTTGCCAGGGAACAGGAACTGGTTGAAGATTGTGAATGTAAAGGGGTAGCACAAGAGCTACCCAGTCTTTGTGGGTAATGAGGAGTTCTGGATCATGACTGTTACAGTGGTTACTTGAATCTACATATGGGATAAAATTGCATAAAAATAGACACATACTTTGTTACACAGTGATAAGTTTTATAAAGGAATAAATATTTTGAGTCTTATCCTAAATGTTACTGAAATTTAAGATGGAGATTATAGTATTTTTTTTTTTTCCGTAACTAGACTTCGTATTCATCATATACTAAGATTCATTTCCAGGTAATGAGTTTTTATATGATATTATTATATGCACATTTATAATTTGAAGCAATTGATATTATGGAAGTTTTGAATTTTTAGTATCTCTACATTGTATGTCATGTTTCTAATATTAATATATTCAGATCCTCTCCTTCCAAGTAATGTAGCAGAACTGATAATAGAACTCCTCTTTTTGAAGCTGCTCTAGTCTGTCCTGTAGTGACCTTCGGGCTTTAACCCTCCAGCTTTAGTTAAATTAAGCACACACAGACCTTTGCTGTGGAAACGTACAGAATCATTATAAACAGCTTACTTTGTTCTGTAGACCAGAAGGTGATCTGAAGAGAACTATCCTGATACTAAAAGAAAGATTTTAGAGTAGTGTTAACAGTAACAATAATTTGTTTCCTATAACATATGGATAACAAATGGGATGGGATGGGATAATAGTCTAATTAATTTGATGTTCTTTTAAACTCCTTGAAATGCAAAGGAGAATCCCTGGTTTTCCTATGCTGTAGTATATATGCTTGGAGCAGATGTTGGCTGAACTATGTATTATGAAATATATTCCCTTTGAAATTTTATATGCCTGATTACCTTCCTCCATCACTGGCTCATTTTACTATCAAATATAAAGGACAGGTGGCTTATGTCTTTGCCAAACTGGTATTAATATGAGTCATCTAATACGACTGGCATACTTTGGAATATATTGAATAGTACTTAGTGGTATGTTATGTGATATTTGGATAACTTTATAGATAGTAATAAAATTTTTAATTTGTGTTTTCTATTTTAGATTTTACTACTTCATTTAAAGTAACTACTTTAGTGGCTGTAATTCTTATTTAAATAATTCTGTTGACTAACCTGGTGTCATTTTGTTCCACCAAATTGTACTCTCTCATTCCAAAATATATTCATTCAGCAATGATTAAATGCCTGTAACATGCTAGGTGCTATACTAGGCTCTGGAGATGACAAAATGTTCACTGTCCTCCTCACAGTACTTTGGGGCAAGTGGTAAAATTATTGGTACTTTTTTTTCCACTATGTGAACATTTGGTTCCATAGAGTAATTTGTTCAATGTAGGATTAAACATGATAAAGCAGTAAGTATAGCAGAAAGGATGGTTAACCATGAATTTGGGGGTAGTTCCTTAATCTATTTTAGCTTCAGATTCTTCATCTATAAAGAAAATGGCATAAATTCCATGAGAGTTTTAGAATTAAATGAACTAATTTAGTTAAAGGGTATCTCCACTCTCTATTTTTTCACCTCTGGGTCAAAATGTGGAGGAATCTGTTTCTGCATCATCACTTCTGCCTCCATACAAACCAAAAGGGAAAAATGACTGAACTTTATTTGTGTGCATTTGTACATCTACGCCCTCATTTTTACTATTTCTTCTTTAGTTAGTCATTTATTTAGGCTTTTTTTTTTACTGTAATCATATTGACATTTTATCATTTTATGGAATATTTTCCATTCATTTAAAGCTTTAAAATTTATTAACTTGTTTATACCAAGATGTAAAAAGATATCACAACTAAATATTAATAGATTTCTTAAATATACAAATATTTAAGTATTTACAGGAAATTGCAATTTCCAGTTCAGTTTAATGTGGATTAAACACATGTGTTTACCTTCATTAGACATTAAGCAGTTATGGCTTAAGCTTTTTGGTTGGAGAAATCATTTTACATAAGAAGCAGAAATCATTTTACACTAAAGAACCTTGAGAAGGCTCAAAGGGTTGAAGCACTGATATCTCTGAAAGTAGGGTGTGAGGTGAGGCTAAAAACAGAAGAACTGGTTGAAGATCTACAAAAGAAGCAAACGTCACAGTTTTTCCTTTCTTATGTGGTACAACCAAGTGATAACAACTGACTTACCTTGGGAGAATTTTGGAAATTTGTTCTTTAGAGAGAGTGAAATAGAAGTTCTAACTTCTAGAATAACTGAAGGCAGGGTTTGGGGCTTTATACAGAAAATGGTATGGGGCTGAAAGAGGAGGCATAATGAAAGTCTGTGTCCTGAATAGACTTCTGACTCCTCTTGACTCCTAAAGGTTTATGTTCCCTAGACAGGAGACTGGAGGATTTGCTTTTAGGCAAACTGGTCCAAGATAAAATACCTTTGTGCCTCTTGATTTGCAAATATTCTAGACCAGTGGTTCTCAACCCTATCAGACCCAACCCCACTCTCAAAATTGTAAACAAATATTTTATGATACTGCTTTATTTACCTGAAATGGAAATGCAAAGATAATATAATCAGCCTACATAATATAATTTTAAAAATATCAATATAATGCTTTAATATTGAGGAAACAAATTTAGAAAACTAAATTATAGCAAAAAGTTATGTTTCAAAATGAAAGGCTTGGTAACAACTGTTCAGTTGAGTCGCTCAGTTGTGTCCGACTCTGCAACCCCATGGGCTACAGCACGCCAGGCCTCCCTGTGCATCGCCAACTCCCGGAGTCTACTCAGACTCATGTACATTGAGTTGGTGATGCCATCCAACCATCTCATCCTCTGTCGTCCCCTTTTCTTCCTGCCTTCAATCTTTCCCAGCATCAGGGTCTTTTCCAGTGAGTCAGTTCTTCGCATCAGGTGGCCAAAGTATTGAAGCTTCAACATCAGTCCTTCCAGTGAATATTCAGGACTGATTTCCTTTAGGATTGACTGGTTCGATCTTGCAGTCCAAAGGAATCTCAAGAGTCTTCTCCAACACTCACTTCTACCCTTGTTTAAATTTTGAGTACACACGATTTTAGTGCTTTAGCTTCTTAGCTGGTTTCCATGATTTTGTTTTTTTTCCCCTAAACAGAGCCTTAATTGCTTTTTATCATATACTTCCCTATTTCCTATATCATTATGATTAATAAATTTCTGCCTTTAAAGGTCTTCACTAATTCCTTAAAATTTAATACATGCCACTTTATTCTCTATTTTAGTGTCACCTGTATAATACTGACTGAAGCAGTGACATTTGATACAGATATTTTCAGTAATAAACACTATGAAAAATAATAAAATAGGATAAAGGGATAGAAATATGATGTTTCAGATAGGGTGGTTTTCTCTGAGGAGCTGACCTTTGAGTGCAAGCTGAAGCAGTGAGGTAATGTGACAATCAGAGGGAAGAATATTCCAAAGGGATAAAATATTAAGTATGAAGCTCCTGAGGGTCCGAATGAGCTTAAGTGGTTCATGCAATAAGGCCAGGATGACCAGAACAGACTGTGGAAGGGGGAAAGTAGAAGGTACGGCAGCACATTATCTAGGGCCCGGATCACATAGGACTTGTAAATATTTGTAGGGTATTTGAATTTAGTTCTCAGTGTGGAAGGAAGCCACTAGAGAGTTCTGAGCAGGGAGGTAAAGTTATCCGGTTAATGTTACAAGTTTGTTCTGGCTCCTTGACAGAAAACAGGCTATCACGGAGCAAGAATAAGAACAGGGAGAGCAGTTACAAGGCTGTTGCAATGGTCCAGGCTTTATTTGCTTCTCTAAATGTTACAGGACTGAAAACCATCCTGAGTAAATCCTTTTTTTCTGATAACAGGAAAGAAATTTCATGTCCTTTCCTGGGTAGAGAAGGATAATCAATAAATTATGATGTTGCTTGGTTACAGGAGAAGGCAGTTGCAACCCACTCCAGTACTCTTGCCTGGAAAATCCCATGGACGGAGGAGCCTGGTAGGCTGCAGTCCATGGGGTTGATAAGGGTCGGACACGACTGAGCGACTTCACTTTCACTTTTCACTTCATGCATTGGAGAAGGAAATGGCAACCCACTCCAGTGTTCTTGCCTGGAGAATCCCAGGGACGGGAGAACCTGATAGGTACCGTCTCTGGGGTCGCACAGAGTCGGACATGACTGGAGTGACTTAGCAGCAAGAGCAGCAGCACTCCCTAGAGCCTGTACTCTGCAATGAGAAGCCACTGTAGTAAGAAGCCTGCACACTGCAGCTAGAGAGTAGCCCCCGCTAACTGCATCTAGAGAAAAGCCAGTGTAGCAACAGAGACCCAGCAAAGCCAAAACTAAATAAATACAGAATTATATATTTAAAAAAAAAAACTACTGTGAACCACAGTGAAGAGAAAAGAGTCAATAGAAGCAGACCCAGAGGTGGCCCAAATCCAGCTCTACATGTGGGTTGGACTTATCAGAAAGAGACTTTGACACAACAGTGATAAAATGCTAAATTAACTAGTAGAAAAGGTGGGCTAAATATGTGAAGCAATGAAGGAATTCCAGTAGAGATGTGGAAAAAATTTTTTTAATTGAAAGGATAATAAGGACAAAGATACAAGAAAACTACAAGAAAAATATCCCTAAAATATATGACAAAAATCCTCAACAAAAAAACTAGCAAACCAAATCCAACAATACATTAAAAGGATTATACAGGGACTTCCCTGGTGGTGCAGTGGTTAAGAATCCTCCTTATAATGTAGGGGAGTGTGTTTAATCCCTGGCCAGAGAACAGAGATCCCACATACTACAGGGCAAGTACACCTGCAAGCCCCCACTAAGACCCAGTGCAGCCAAATAAATAATTTTTTTTAAAAGGATTATATAGCATGACCAAGTGGGATTTACCTCAAGGATGTAGAAGGTGACTCAACATATGAAAATCAGTTGTTACAATCATATTAATAGAATGAAGGCATAAAAACCACATGATCATCTCAGTTGACATAGAAAAGGCATTTGATAAAATTTAACAGCTTTCATTAAAAAAAACAAAACACTCAAGCAAACTAGGAAAAGTGGAGACGTCCTTAACATGATCAAGGTCATTTATGAAAAGCCCACAGCTGACATCATCCTGGTAAAAGACTGCCAGCTTTTCCCCTAAGATCAGGAACAAGACAAGGTTGCTTGCTTTTGTCACTGCCGTTCAACATTTGTGCCAGAAGTTCTCACCAGAGCTCTTAGGCAATAAAAAGAAATAAAAGACATCCAAATTGGAGAGGAAGAGGTAAAATTATCTCTATTAACAGATGACATGCTCTTCTACTTTAAAAATCCTGAATAATCCCCAAGAAAGCTGCTAGAGCTAATAAATTAGTTCAGGGAAGTTTCTGGGCAGGAGATCAATGCATACTTAACCAGTTGTGTTTCTGTGTATTTCTATGTGAAAGTTGCTCAGTCATGTCTGACTCTTTGTGACCTCATGGGCTATTCAGTCCATGGAATTCTTCAAACCAGAATACTGGGGTGGGTAGCTAGTTCCCTTCTCCAGGGGATCTTCCCAACTCAGGGATCAAACCCAGGCCTCCCACATTGCAGGCAGATTCTTTACTATCTGAGCCACCAGGGAAGCACATATAGGTGATAAACAACCCAAAGAGGACATTAAGGAAGCAGTTTCACTTACAATAGCATCTAAAAGTATTAAATAGTTAGGAATTAATTTAACCAAGTAGATATATATAAGACTTGTATGCTGAAAATTATAAAATATTGCTGAAAGAAAAGTAAATGGAAATATATAAAGTAATTTAAAAAATATATAAAGTAAAAATAAGCACTTCCCTGGGAATCTAGTGGTTAAGACTGTTTTCCAGTGCAGGGGGTGCAAGTTCAGTCCCTGGTTGAGGATCTAAGATCCCATGTGCCTCCAGGCCAAAAAACCCAAAACATAAGATAGAAAGCAATATTACAACAAATTCAATAAAAACTTTAAAAAATGGTCTACTTAAACAATATTTTTTTTTAAAAATATATAAAGTAGAAATAAAATCCAAGTATACTTAGAACAAAAATATTTAGACATCCCATTTTCATGGGAGGGAGACTTAATTAATATACCAGTGCTCCCCAAAGAAATCTACAGATTTAATGGAGTACTTAACCAGATTCCAACAGTCCTTTTTGCACAATGGAAAAGCATATTCTCAAATTCATATGGAATTGCAAGGGGCCTCAAGTAGCTGAAACAATCCAGAAAAAGAATAAAGTTGGAGGATTTCCTCTCCCTGACTTGTAACATACTACAAGACTACAGTATTTTAAGCAGTACGGTGCTGGCATAAAGACAGACCAATGAAGTAGAATAGAAACCCCAGAAATAAGTTCTAACATACATGATGAATTAGTTTTTGATAGGGTTCCAAGACCATTCAGTGGGAGAAATGAGTCTTTTCAACAGATGGTGCTGGGAAAATTAGATATCCACAAGCAAGACAATGTAGTTGAATCCTTGCCTTATATGATATACAAAAATTAACTCAAAGTGGATCAAAGATCTAATGCAAGACCTAAAACTATAAAATTTTGGAAGAAAACTTGAGGAAAATCTTCTCAACATTGGACTTGGTAGTGGTTTCTTAAGTATGATAGCTAAAGCACAAGCAACAAAAGAAATCAGACTCCATCAAAATTAAGAAGGGTCTTCCCAGGTGCTGTAGTTGGTTAAAAATCCATCTGCCAATGCAGGAGACACAAGAGATGTGTGTTTGATCCCTGGATTGGGAAGATCCCCTGGAGTAGGAAATGGTAACCCTTTCTAGTATTCTTGCCTGGGAAAATCAGGGACAGAGGAGCCTGGTGGACTACAGTCCAGGTTTGCAGAGTTGGGCATGACTGAGCATGCACAAAGGCAAAAGGCACAATTTAAAAAACTTGTGTGTGTCAAAGGACACAACCAAGAAAGTGAAAAAAATAACCTGCAGAATGGGAGATAGTATTTACTGATCACATATCTGCAAGGGATTAATATTCAGATTATATGAAGAACTCATACAGCTTTGAAGAATAACATCAAAACAAATATAAATGCACACCCATATGTACTCCCAAAGAATGTTGATTTTTTTTGTTTAAGCAGGCACTTAACTTGGTTGGAGTCAACCTGTAAAACCTGTCTCCCCGTGCTTGGTGGTAGCTCATTATTTCATTTCAGTTATTTTAGCCTTAGGCTGCTTGAGTCTGTCCTGTTATGGATGGTTTACAGGTCAGCCAAAGAACTGGGCGGAGTATGTGTATATATATAACTTGGAGTACCCCCTCTCTGGCTCTCTTTTCAGGGATTTGCCTCTACTTTCCAGAGGTTATGACAGGCTCTGTCCTTGGTTCTTCAAGCCCTTCAGACTAGATTTCTTTGGAGGTTTCAGTCACACTGTTAAAGCATGGACTCTGGCTTTCCTTCAGATTAAAACCTTAAAAACAGGAAACACACCTTCCCTTGTTTTCTTCTTACATGTGTCAGTTTGTTTCTAGTATCTGTTTACCTTAATACTTTCCTTCCTTTCAAAGTCATTCTTTATATTTGTTCCAGTGTATAGTAGCTGTCAGGCTTCCCTGGTGGGTCAGGCAGTAAAGAATCTGCCTGCAGTGCAGGAGACCTGGGTTCGATCCCTGGGTTGGGAAGATCCCCTGGAGGAGGGCATGGCAATCCTCTCCAGTATTCTTGCCTGGAGAATCCCCATGGACAGAGGTGCCTGGTGGGCTACAGTCCATGGGGTCGCAGAGAGTCAGATACGACTGAGCGACTAAGCACAGCACAGCACACGTAGTTGCTGTGAGCGTGATGGCAGGTCCAGTGGGTGCTACTCAGCCATCAGGCTGAACACAGGAGTCTCCCTAAGTGCTTTAGGCTCTGTTTGTTTTAACTGCCTCTTTTCTTGTGGTCACGATCTTTACCTCCAGTACCTCCTGACCATCACCCTTCTTCATCCTGTGTAGCTATTTTAACCCAGGCAATAGCAAAGAGTACCAAAGAAAGTCAAGCAGCCTAGCTTTTTAAGTCTGCTGAAACGCCAAGTTGGAAACATGGAAAAGGACTTTTCAGGTCATTTCTACTAAAAGTGTCTCTGGTTTTAATAGCCTGATGAGGACCTTCCCACATATGCTGATCTTTAAGTCTGATCTGGATGGTTACTGTTGCCTGGAGCACAGAATCAACATTTCTTTTATATTCTACATAGCACTCTATCAAGGCTTTTCAGAATTTAGGTGGATCTAGCTTTTAATCCCCCCAAACCCTCTCATCCCTTTGTAATATATTCCAAAATTTTATAACTCTTAAAATACTTCTGCAATTTAGAGGGTTGTTCACTTGTTACTTGTTTTGACTATTGAGATAAGATTTTATGTATCAATAGTATATGATATAAATACAAGACTTATTGTTGTAAACTTACTGTAAAATGCATGGATAATGAGTTGTAATTTTTCTGTGTTTGCTCTTCCAAATTAGCTCCTGGGCTACAGTGAAAAGCCAATAAATCTACAGATGTTTATTGGAACAGCAGATGACCGATATTTACGGCCTCATGCATTTTACCAGGTGCATCGAATCACTGGGAAGACAGTTGCTACTGCAAGCCAAGAGATAATAATTACCAGCACAAAGGTTCTGGAAATTCCACTTCTTCCTGAAAACAATATGTCAGCCAGGTATCTTGAAACATCCTGAAATGAACTGTTTTTTCTTTTCCTGAAATAATTTTCAGAAGAAAATATATTTATTTTGATATTAATAGCACAAAAATAAAATAGTCACTATCCTGAATTAACTGAATAACATTATATAAATAATTAGAGTATGTTTGCTAAGGTTGGTATCATATTTCTGTAAAGAAAATTCAATTCAGCAGAAGTTTATGACCATACCAGCCAAGCATCATTCTAGGCGATAGACACAAATATGTGAACTTTTTTCAAGTAGCCAACAGTCTAATCAGTTCAGTTGCTCAGTCGTGTTGGACTCTTTGTGACCCCATGAACCACAGCACGCCAGGCTTCGCCTGTCCGTCACCAACTGCTGGAGTTTACCCAAACCCATGTCCATTGAGTTGGTGATGCCATCCAACCGTCTCATCCTCTGACTTCCCCTTCTCCTGCCCTCAATCTTTCCCAGCATCAGGGTCTTTTCAAATGAGTCTGCTCTTCGCATCAAGTGGCCAAAGTATTGGAGTTTCAGCTTCAACATCAGTCCTTCCAATGAACACCCAGGACTGAGCTCCTTTAGGATGGACTGGTTGGATCTCCTTGCAGTCCAAGGGACTCCCAAGAGTCTTCTCCAACACCACAGTTCAAAAGCATCAGTTCTTCGGTGCTCAGCTTTCTTTATAGTCCAACTCTTACATCCATACATGACTACTGGAAAAACCATAGCCTTGACTAGACGGACCTTTGTTGACAAAGTAATGTCTCTGCTTTTTAATATGCTGTCTAGGTTGGTCAGAACTTTCCTTCCAAGGAATAAATGACTTTTAATGTCATAGGGTCGACAGTAAATAATTGCAGTACAATTGTGATTGATAAGTTTCCTTAAAGAAAACTTTTGCCTGCTTTCAGGTGTCCCATTTTATCCATATCCAAATAAAGTGAGATTTTGCCAAATTTTGAATGAGAATGCAATAGAGTTTTGTTCAAGTGGATTAGTTAGGAATGTATAGTACCTGTAATAGAAACCTGAAATGCAGTGGCTTAAACAGCGAGAAGTTTAATTTTTCTTTCTGCAAAAGAAATACACAGATAGGCATTTTAGGGCTAGCATAGTGGCTCCATAAGTCATTGGGGCCCCAAGCTCCTTCGGTTTTTTCTTTGCTATTTTTAGGGTGTAGTTTTCATCCTCAAGATTGCCTCATGATCCACAGTGGTGGCTAGAGCTCTTGCTATCATAACTGTAATCCTGGAAGGAGTAGGAAGAAGGGGTAGGAGGAAGGGTGGGAGAGAATTTTCATCTGAGTCAGGCCTCTTTAAAGAGCTTTTCCCAGAAACTTAACCAACACTTTTAGTGCATCTCGTTGGTCATCCTTGTGTATGGGGAAGACCTGGATATGTTTTGTTTTGTTTTTTTTTAACCTGAGTACATTGCCACTTCTAAAAGGATAGGGGTCTGTTACTAAGAAAAACAGAAAAATGACATTTAGTAGGCAGCCATTACTTTGCCACAATCAGGTATGTGAAACTGATAGTGTCTTTTTTAGAGAAATTGTTTCAAACTATAATATAGGTCTTTCTTAAGATGGCATTGATATCTGTCCCAGGCTATTGGAAGAATAGTCATATTAAAATCAGATTTCAATCTCAAACTGTCCTCCTTTAAATTTATATTTTTATTTAATTGAATATACCCCTGAAGACATGGTAATTTATGATATAACTGTACAGTTATAAAATAAGAATTGCTTTTTATCTACTTACTAGCAGAAAAGACAAATTAATATAGATTTAAATAAAACCTTATCTTTGCCTGCTTTGTTCAAGTCAGTAGTACTCGAGAACTCAATCCTACTAAGTCGTTACATGGGCTCAAATAAGAGTTTTTTCATGGCTGCGGCACTGTTAGCTGATAATCTCTACTCTTATATTTCTGTGTTCTGCAGTATATAAAAAGAACTTTGTATTCGCAGCTGATCTTTATTCAGGTACATGAGTAAAACTCTTGAAAAATGTTGACTCTGCTTCCAGGCATCCTATTTGACCCATTTTCAAATAAGGTGAGGTGGCCAGCCTCTAATGAGAATGCAAGAAGACCTTCTCCCTTCCTCCCTTTTACTCTTGGATCTTACATTTTAAATTTTTTTTAGCTGTACCATGAGACTTATGGGATCTTAGTTCCCCAACCAGGGATCAAATCCAGGTCCTTGGCAGTGGAAGCACAGAGGTCTAACCACAGGATGGCCAAGGAATTCCCTAGGATCTTTTTTCATTTAGCATCAAAAAACACATGAAAATACTGTTATTTAGATGCAGAGGGGAATTTGAAAATCAAGTTTGAACTATCTTTTTCTAAGAACCCATAAAATTGCTTCTTAGGTGACAGTTTGCAGGCCATGTTTCCATTCATTCCTCTGGATATTTTAATCAGTAGACTTTACCAGACAAGGAGAGACCTACAAAAACTTTATCATTGTTATTTTTTGCCTCAGCTTCCTGAAGTTCATGATCAAGCTCAATTATAGTAATTCATATAATGTTAGATTTGGATATATTTTATTTCCTGTTTCTTCTATTTAAAATTTTTTTCTATTTCTTTTTTCTTGACGTCATTTGTGTTTATGTTGAAAAACCCCTCAAATCATTTTTTAAAATAATGTATAAGTCAATAAATTAAAGAAAACAGAGTACCTGAGTTTCTAAGACTTTCAAGAATTTAAGAAAGCCTTATGTACCAAATAATGTGAACTTATCAGAACTGTAGGATCCACACATGAAATAGAGGTGGTAGTCAAGATTCATGTTCTCTTCCCCAACACTGGCTTCCTGGAATAGACCAGAAAGAACAAATTCAGACTTAAATTGTAGAAAGTAGGGAAAACCCCTAAGCCATTCAAGTATGACCTAAATCAGATCCCTTATGATTATACAGTGGAAGTGACAAATAGATTCAAGGGATTAGATCTGATAGAGAGTGCCTGAAGAACTATGGACGGAGGTTCGTGTCATTGTACTGGAGGCGGTGATCAAAACCATCCCCAAGAGAAAGAAATGCACAAAGACAAAATGGTTGTCTGAGGAGGCCTTACAGATAGTTGAGAAAAGAAGAGAATTGAAAGGCAAAGGCGAAAAGGAAAGATATACCCATCTGAACCCAGAGTTCCAAAGAATAACACGAAGAAGTAAGAAAGCCCTCCTAAGTGAACAATGTAAAGAAATAGAGGAAAACAGTAGAATGGGAAAGGCTAGAGATCTCTTCAAGAAAATTAGCGATATCAAGGGAACATTTCATGCAGACATGGGAACAATAAAGGACAGAAACAGTATGGACTTAACAGAAGCAGAAGATATAAAGAAGAAATGGCAAGAATACACAGAAGTATACACAAAAGATCTTAATGACCCATGGTGTGATAACTTATCTAGAGCCAGACATCCTGGAATGTGAAGTCAAGTGGGCCTTAGGAACCATCATTATGAACAAAGCTAGTGGAGTCAAAGCCTTTGACTGTGTGGATCATAGCAAACTGTGAAAGATTCTTAAAGAGATGGGAATACCAGACTACCTTACCTGCCTCCTGGGAAACCTGTATGCAGGTCAAGAAGCAACAATTAAAACATGGAACAACAGCAGATTGGTTCCAAATTGGGAAAAGAGTGTGTCAGGGCTGTATATTGTCACTCTGCTTATTTAACTTATATGCAGAGTACATCATGTGAAATGCGGGGCTGGATGAAGCACAGGCTGGAATCAAGGATTGCTGGAAGAATTATCAATAACCTCAGATACGCAGATGACACACTACCCTTATGGCAGAAAGCGAAGAGGAACTGAGGAGCCTCTTGATGAAAGTGAAAGAGGAGAGTGGAAAAGTTGACTTAAAACTCAGCATTCAAAAGCGAAGATCCTGGTTTCCAGTCCTGTCACTTCGTGGCAAATAGATGGGTAAATAATGGAAACAGTGACAGACTTTCTTTTCTTGGGCTCCAGTATCACTGCAGATGGTAACTGCAGCCATGAAGTTAAAAGACCCTTGCTCCTTGGAAGAAAAGCTATGATAAACCTAGACAGCATATTAAAAAACAGAGACATTACTTTGCTGACAAAGGTCCATCTAGTCAAAGCAATGGTTTTCCCAGTAGTCACGTATGGATGTGAGAGTTGGACTATAAAGAAGGCTGAGTGCCGAAGAATTGATGCTTTTGAGCTATGGTGTTGGAGAAGACTGAGAGTCCCTTGGACAGCAAGCAGATCAAACCAGTCCATTCTAAAGGAGATGAATCCTGAATATTCGTTAGGACTAATACTGAAGTTCCAGTACTTTGGCCACCTGATGCAAAGAGCCAACTTATTAGAAAAGGCCTTAATGCTGGGAAAGATTGAAGGTGGGAGGAGAAGGGGACGACAGAGGACTAGATGGTTGGATGGCATCCCTGGCTTAATAAATATGAGTTTGAGCAAGCTCTGGGAGATGGTGAACGACAGGGAAGCCTAGCGTGCTGCAGTCCATGGGTTCGCAAAGTTTGACACGACTGTGTGACTGAACAACAACTTCCCCTGAAGAGTATGCCAGTTTCATCCCTAGTTAGGGATCTAGTATCCTGCATGCTGTGGCCAAAGGAAAAAAAAAACTCTACTGTTCTCTCAAAGCAGTAGCGTGGGGGAAGATTGGGAGATAGCCTCTTTATTCTGCCTGCTATTCCATAGATCTGGTCATCTCAAACCTAACCTATCTTGTAGGGTAATACCCTTTAATTAGCACCAATATTCAACCCATAAAACATAGAACCACTCTACAAGATGCTTTAAATATAGTATGCCAATATTCATACCCTACTCATAACTTCTCCTTGATTTAGAACTTGATGAATATGGATGTGGCAGTGTTATATTCTGATCTAGAATATAATTGCGTTGTAAGCAGAAATTAATAGTTATTATCATTCCTATAAATTTAGAGTTTGGTTGCTTTTTTCTTTTTTCTCATTGCTTAGCCAGAGTTTAAAATGGTCATTTCTGATGTTCCACATCGTCTGCTAGAAACTTAACTGTCTGCTAAAATACCTACCCTTGAAATTCAATAAAAGTGGATAATCTCTGGTATTTCCCAGCAAATACTCATTTGGCATATTAGCATGAGTAATTACTACCTTGATACAATTTGATCAGTACTGTTTTGAGCTAAGGTACAGTTTTTCAATATTAGCTAAATACAGTTATTTGTAAATAAAAAATGTTTATTTTTGAAAATGTTACTTTTTTAGAAATTTCTTTGCCTTTCTGAAGGTGAAAATATTATATTTTTCAGATTCTTCTTGAACTTTACTGGTTCAAGCCTGATGGATTGTTTTTATTAATATATATAAAAGTTTTAATATGTTATTATTGACTTAATTGTGGTCCTATACATTAATCTTTTCTGGGCTAAGTTATATGTATAGAATTAGAGCCTTTCACTTTATGTTTCAATTATCTAGTTCTGTAACACAAAGCACCTCAAAATTTAGTGGCTTAAAGTTGTAAGTGTTTATTATAAAGTTGTAAGTGTTTATTATTTTTCATTATTCTTTTCGTTGGCTGAACTCAGCTGGTTCATTCATGTGGTGTTAGCTGGAATCACTCGTGTACCTGATTTCAGCTGGGAGCTCAGCTGGAGTAGTGCAGAGTAGTTGAGGATTCTCTCCGGCTTACTAGTTGGACTTCTTCATTGTGGCTCAGGGCTCCAGAAGAACAAAAGTGGAAGCTCCAGAGCTTCTTCAGGGATGGACTTGCAACTTACATAGCATCACTTGACCACATTTATGTTTGTCAAAGGAAATCATAAGGTCCACTATCAAGGAGAGGGGACATCGTTACTCTACCTCTTAATGGGTAAAGTGGCATGGGAATACAGGTATGGGGAAGAATTATTGACAGCCCTCTTTACAGTCAGTTGCTACAGTTAGTATTATTTGTCATCCAAAACATTTTTAATCCTATTTTTAATTTAAATAGAAAATAGCAGTCATATCTTTCTTTTTTGACCTGATTTTAGGTTGTGATAGTTGTGTCTGGCAGGTTAACAATAACTGTTTAGCTGAGTTGTTTGGAACCACTAATTTCAGTAAGCCAATAATACTTGTATGTTTTTTCCCCCTAGTATTGATTGTGCTGGTATTTTGAAACTCCGAAATTCAGATATAGAACTTCGAAAAGGAGAAACTGATATTGGCAGAAAGAATACTAGAGTTCGACTTGTGTTTCGTGTACACATCCCCCAGCCCAATGGAAAAGTCCTTTCTCTGCAGACAGCTTCTATACCTGTTGAATGCTGTAAGTGAGCTTGTGATGATATTTTAAAAATTTTGTTTATAAAAGGTCATTTTCATTTCCTGTTTTATTTATAATGTTGAGATCAAAAGTAAACTGAAACCCAGGGTTTGGATAGCTGGTGTGATTTTCTTATATAGAAATAAACTACATGTTTAGTTGGAGTTAGTATTGATCTTGGAGTTAGGAAATGGCTTCGCATTATAATCTGACCCTAGGTAGCCTTTGTGGCTATAGACATTATTCTCTTGACTACAGTTTTCTTACCTGTAAATGAGGAAGGGGACTTGATGACACCTGAGGACCAAATCATGAACCTATGAGTCTGACGCTAAGTGTCACTATTACTTGGTCACCTTTGTTTTATTAAAATGTTGGAAGATGCCTATCTTTACAAGCTGACAGTTCACCTAACTATGGATTCACAGGCTTTTGGCTTTTTACCATAAATTTATTTACACCAGCTTGAGAAAGTGAATATCATTTACCTAAATTTTCAAGGCCAAGAAAGTGAAAAAGGCCCTAGAACCTGATATCTGCTCAAGCTGTGGATTGAGAACTGTGGACCTCAGGCAGGTTAGCTGTTAGGACTGAAATACTGAGATTGTGATTTAGATCCTTTTGGGCATAATTTTTGGATTAACTTTAAATAGATAATACAGGTATATGGTACAGAATTTAAAATGAATAAAAGTATGAAGTGAGGCCCCTGCACTTGCCCTCTGCTATACTGTCTGTGGATTGTGCTTCTCTCTGAATCTGAATAAATCCACTTCTTATCTAAAAAAAAAGTATAAAATGAAAAGTAAATTTTCAAGTCAGCTAATTCCCCTTCTTAGAAACAGCTTTTGTTGCCACAATCTTTGTTACTCTGCCAGACAAGTGCCCATTTAAGCATATATTTCTCTAATTTTTAGCAACATAATTTAAGTAATTTTAAGTTCATAGAGTAGCTTGAGTTTTTGAGATGAATTTATGCTAAAATTACTCTGTTTCCTCTTTTAGTTTATTAACTTAATGTGTGACTATTGAGAATATAAAAAACACAGAATGGTATAAAGAGTAGCATTAAAATCTTTTGTAATGTCACTTCTCTGAGATAGTCACTATTAACCATTTTTTGAATTTTTTTGGGTGTGTGTGTGTATACACAGTATTTGGTATTTTCACTTATAATGGGCGTGTTCTCATATTGTTAAATATTCTTCAAAAATACTTTTAGCACATGCATAATGTTTTATTACGGCTATACCATTTGCTGAACAGTTTGATGTGTTCAGCAAATGTACTTGTGATGGCTAGTTTCCGGCATAAATAGTCTTACTCCCTAGGCTAGTCAGTGCTTGTTTTTATGCTCCTTCTCTGTTGCGCCATTTAGAACATAAATAGGGACATAAATGTTTTCTGAGATCTAGGTTGGTCCTTGGTACTTTCCAAGTTGTAGCTCATCCTAACCAGACCCATCCCCTCTGACACATTCTCTTTGAACGGGACCAGGATCCCAGTTCATATACCTTTTGTGGCTTGGTATGAAATACTTGGAAGAGACATGGTAAACTGGGACTGCATGCATCATAAAGGCAGTCAAGTTGTTTAAATTTCTTTAAAATGTTGTTTTGGCCAAACAAAACACAGCTGACCCTCAAAACCACCAATTTTCCACCCAAGTAGTAGGACTAAAAGTAGACCTGTTTCCAAAACATGAAGAAGAAAGTATAGTCCACACTTCATTTTAATCCAGAGAGAAATGTAGTTATTGAGGCCTTTGACAGGAATAAACCCTTAAAGAACCTAAGCAGTCAAAACAAGTATAGCTTGAAACTCAAGCATTTTTTAAAAAAAGAAAAGAAAGGCCAGAAATAGGATCTCCAGAAAATACAATTGAAATCAGTTGATATCAGAAAATGATGGCACCAAAGAAAAGTTAATACTTTAAATAATGACTTAGAGGCTTTAAGATATATTGTGTTCACATATCCTGGGAAGAAAGAGTAGAGTGCACTAAGAAATTTATGTTCATTTTTAAAAATTCTGTATTGAAATGTGTACTTCATGTATACTTTGTTTAGTTCAGAAGATCTATCCAAAGATAGATCTATTGGATAGATCTATTCAAAAGTTCAGGAGATCTTAGTTCAGAAGATCTATCCAAAGATAGATCTAAAGATCTGTTCAGAAGATCATCCAAAATGTAATCCTGATGTCTTGACGATCTGACTGTTTTCTTGGTGAAAGGTTTACTTGGTGTTTGTCCTTTAGAAACTTGTCTTCTTTTAGTTGTATGTAATATAATTATGCCTCTTAGTTTTCTTCTTATATTAAATTTGCCAATTTTAAAAGGCAAATTGTAGGGAAGAAATGTATTAAGCTAAAAAGAGAAAAGTGGATGAGGTGAATGTGTTGGAGTCAACATAAGTTGCAGGCATTGATTAATTTCTCTTTATTAGTTTCTCTATAGTCGTAGTCTAATAATAATGTAGAAGTCACATGACTAATAAGTCTATTTTGTTTTCTAAATAGCATAGTTATTTAGTAGATATTGTTACTATTGTCCTGTGTTTTATAAAAGCCCAGAATTTTCTTCTTTTATAGCTAGAATTTGTCATTTACATATGAAAGACTGTAAACTAGTATTTATTTTTCTCCACTCTTAAAAAACAGCTCAGCGGTCTGCCCAAGAACTTCCTCATATTGAGAAGTACAGTATCAACAGTTGTTCTGTAAATGGAGGGCATGAAATGATTGTTACTGGATCTAATTTTCTTCCAGAATCCAAAATCATCTTTCTTGAAAAAGGACAAGGTAAATAATATAAAATTTGAGTTGACACAGACATAGAAAACAAACTTATGGTTACCAAAGGGGGTAGGAGAGAGAAGGGATAAATTAGGAGTTTGGGATAAGAAGATACAAACTTAAAAAAAAAAAAAGAAGATACAAACTACTATATATAAAATAGATGAACTGGGCCACTTTCTTAAACCATACACAAAAATGAACTCAAAATTGATTAAAGACTTAAGTGTAAAACCTGAAACTGTAAAACTGGAAGAAAACTTAGGTAGTAAGCCATGGCATAGGTCTTGACAGTGATTTTTTGAATCTGACACCAAAAGCAGCAACAGCAAAAATAAAAGGGACTACATCAAACTTAAAAAGCTGCACAACAAAAGAAACTGTCCACAAAATGAGAAAGCAGCCTATTGAATGAGAGAAAATATTTCCAAAGCACATAAAGAGCTCATACAGTTCAATAGTAAAAAATCAGACAATCCCAATTAAGAAATAAGCAGAAGATCCCAGTAGACATTTTTCCAAAGAAGAACATAGATAGCCAACAGATATGAAGATCCTCTACATTGTTAATCATCAGTGAAATGGAAGTCAAAACCATAGAGAGGGACTTGCCTGGTAGTCCAGTGGCTAAGACTTCATTCTCTCAATGCAGGGGTCTCAGGTTCATTTTCTGGTCAGGGAATTAGATCCTACATGCCACAATGAAGACCTGGCAAAGCCAAAAAAAAAAGAAAAACATAAAACTATAGATATCACCTCACACCTCTTAGAATGGCTATTATCAAAAAAAAAAGTAGAAAAAACAAGTGTTGACAAGTCTGCGAACAAGAGGGAATTGTATACTGTTTGTGGGAATGTGAACTGATGCAGTCACTACAGAAAATATTTTGGAGGTTCCTCAGAAAATTTAAAGTAGAACTACTGTATGATCCAGAAGTTCCACTTCTGGGTATTTATCTGAAGAAAATAGATATACTAACTCAAGAAAACACATTCCCATGTTCATTGCCCAGTGTTTGCAGTAGCCAAGACTTGGTTATAAGGACCCTGACATCTGTGCTCCTAGTACATCCAGAATGCATCTTTATTAATTATTGTAACGTCCACATTTCATTATAGTGAACTGTTTATATTTGCCTTTCATCCACAGACAGAAAGTAGGGTATCCTGTCTCTTATTTCAGCAACCCAAAGTGCCTGGCAAGTTGAGACCCAGCAGATGATTGCTGGACTGAGCTGTAATTCTGAGTAGGCATAGCATTTGTGCACAGGGGTAGCTCATACTTAGTTGTTGGAGTGGAAAATGGTAGTCACAGTCTGGAAGGCATTTCACCCAGTCTTCACAGAACAGATGAAGTCATGCTAGCAGTGAAGATACTTGTATGGTTTTGTCACTGGGTGAATGCCCATGACATAAAAAGAATGCTTTAGAATAGCTGCACATTAGACTGGAGTGGGAACACTAGCAGCAGATGGGGTGCTCCCAGGTCAACAAGTCACTTGTGATGAATAGACAGAAAATGTGCTGGCCAGATAATAAAGATCTGTGGTGACCCAGATCTGGAAAGCCTAGCAGATTGTTCACAAGACCATCTGTTTCTAAGAAGATCTTGACAAGCCAAGCAATCATAGAAAATGAAGTCTAGTAGGGGGAAACTAACATAGCAAGGGCTGGAGGTTAAAAAAAACACAAAAAAACTCAGCTGCATGAGTACACAGTGTGGGAGCTTGAGCTTGGCAGTAGGAAATGTGGCAGACTGAGGGACACTTGCTGGCCACACGCGAAGTGTCAGACACTTTCTTGATAGTGTAGCTGCTTCAGAAAACTTTTTTATTGACAGAGACACAGCATCTCTATGTGAGACAACAAGAGCCTCAGTCACTCTCTGTCGTGTTGAATCATTTCTCACCTGGTCTATTTAGTCCTCAGCCTGATGCATTTGGAGGGAGATGGTCACACCGGAAGACTGTTCAAAGAAGAGAGACCAGGAGGGCTAAAATATTGTTTAGGGAATAGATGTGGAACTGGAGGTGCTAGGCAGCAGAAAAGGAGACACAGGCAAACACAGATACTTTTGAACCTATGAAATACTGTCTCACAGATACACTCAAGATTTTTAGGGGGTGGCAACAAGGAGTAGTGTTTAGGCCAGAGGTTGGGTACTCGAAGGAGACATGTTATCTATCATGAAGATAGAGCAGTTTTCTAGCAACAGTTATTATCCAAAGATAAAATGGGTTACTTGGTTAGGGAATGAGTTTCTCATTACTTTAAGGCACACAGTCAGAAAGAAGTTGGCTGCCACTTTGTAGAGGTGTTCTCAGATTTTCGTACATTGCTTAGTAGAATAAAGTCTGCAGGCCCTGCAAATTCAGGTAGCCTAAGATCTTTCTTCACACTTTTTTCCCCGTGGGTAGACATTTTCATAACAGAAGTCAGTGAGATAAAGATTCCTTTTGCCAATAAATTTGTGATACTAAATAAGTTAGATTTTGTTTGCATGCTTTTTGACTTCCTTTTAACTATAAATTGTTTCTTTCACTAGATGGACGACCTCAGTGGGAAGTAGAAGGGAAAATAATCAAGGAAAAATGTCAAGGGGTAAGAAGTTTATTTCTTTGGAAATATTTGAGATGCTTAATGAGAAAATTAGATAATGTTGCTTTGTGGTATAGATGAGGAGTCTTTTTTTAGAAGTTTGGACATGAAATAGAATGCCTTCCTGGTACTAAAATAAAGCTTAGGAAAGATAAACTGTTGGTGTCTTCCCCTTTTTTGTGCATAGGGTAGGAGAAATTAGAAATGAAAGATTATTAGAAGTTCTTACTGAGGTTATCATTGATTTACTTCTCTGAATTCAGTGAAGAGATCAAATTCAGTGAAGAACTTTAAATAATGGGCAAAAAAATAGGAGGACAAGCCCTCAGGGGTTTTGTATTTAACACACTCTTTCCAACTCCTCCACATTAAGCCTTCCAGGATTCAACACTGAAAGCTGTGATTCCTTCATCCTGGTTGGAATGGACACAGAATTTTCTCTGGGGTAGACAATACCTCTTCTCACAGTGCTCTCCAAAGACCTAGAGAAGTTAGATTAAGGATTGTGGTTGATTTGGGGCTAAAAATTTTCTCTATGCTTATGTAAGATTATTCTTGATATAGATACAGATTTTGTGTTTTGCCATTTAGGACATTTTCAATGTAAAATTTAAGATAAAGGAGTTCCCTAGTGGTTAAGATTTAACGCTTTTCCTGCTGTAGGCCAGGTTCAATCCCTGGTGAGGGAGCTGAGATCCCTCAGGCCACACAGCAAGGCCAAGGGAAAAAAATGATAAGAAATCTAAACTATAACACAATGTGGGAGCTATTAAACTTTGATTAAAAATTAGAACAAACATCACTTAAGATGTATGCTGCTGCTGCTAAGTCACTTTAGTCATGTCCAACTCTGTGTGACCCCATAAACGGCAGCCCACCAGGCTCCCCCGCCCCTGGGATTCTCCAGGCAAGAACACTGGAGTGGGTTGCCATTTCCTTCTCCAGCACCTGAAAGTGAAAAGTGAAAGTGAAGTCACTCAGTCGTGTCAGACTCTTAGCGACCCCATGGACTGCAACCTACCAGGCTCCTCTGTCCATGGGATATTCCAGGCAAGAGTACTGGTGTGGGGTGCCATTGCCTTCTCCTAAGATGTATAGTAACATGTAATATTTATTAGCACAAAATATCTGACTACATAGTAAATAATACGACTTTTGATTTCTGCTATAGCTAGAAACCCAAGTAGGTGAGTGAAAAGCAATTTCTCCTTTAATAGTTTACTTGAAAGAGCATTTCTCTGTTAAGACTGAAGTATCCTTAGAGTAAATCCCCAGATGACTTATATGACCAGTTAATGTGCATAATGAGCCCAAGTAGTT
The DNA here is from genome assembly GCF_963930625.1 of Muntiacus reevesi. Lineage (NCBI taxonomy): Eukaryota > Metazoa > Chordata > Mammalia > Artiodactyla > Cervidae > Muntiacus > Muntiacus reevesi. The sequence continues at coordinate 248,009,372 of NC_089250.1, forward strand.
AAGGCTCATGAGATGTGTTGAGTTTAGCAGGTGCATTTCATTTTTAGTTCTGAGTGTAACACAATCTTGCTTTCCATGCTCCTTAGGCTCACATTGTCCTTGAAGTTCCTCCATATCATAACCCAGCAGTTACAACTGCAGTGCAGGTGCACTTTTATCTTTGCAATGGCAAGAGGAAAAAAAGCCAGTCTCAACGTTTTACTTACACACCAGGTACGAGGAGTTATTGTGACGGTTTACTATACAGCTTTCTTTTATAATGAATAAAAAGTTATTCAGTGAATCCTGTATTAGTTAGTGTGTTTAAGATAGGGTGCTTATAATGAATAAAAATCCCAACATATGCCTCATCTGTGAAGTTTATATTTACTTTAAATGTTAGATCTGATAACAGTTATTTTTTGTTGTCTTTTGTCATAAGGAAATTAGAAGGTTGAATGTAGATTTGAAGTCTATTTTCAGGAGTTACCAAAGGTCACCAGCACTGTTGGAAGGATAGATGTCTGAATACGTGTGAACTTTCCTTCTGCCCTTAGCACTGCAAAAAAGCAGTGTGCCTGTTTTGTAGTATATTCATCTCAACCATTTCCAATCAAAATGGAAAATTTCTCCTTAAATTTTTAATTTGGCAAGCAGCAACTATAGCATGTGTTGGCTTTGGGGGAGTATAACATTGATGGCAGAATTCCTGATTTTATAGAGACACCCTAACAAAGAAGACTTCCATACCTCTTTCTGCAGCAGCTCAAGTGCTGTAATTTTCCAGGTCTGGATTGTGACACACAAACAGTATATGCAATAATTCATGCTGATGTTTACATTCTTAGAGAACAAACATTTATAGAGGTCTTCTCTGTGCTAGATGCTGTATTATTAGTCATCAGAACATATGATGAGAAAAAATACTGTAATGAAGCTTCTTCTCCAAAACTTATTCTTATAAAAACTTTTAAAGGGTTTATTGTAAATGAAAAGAATAAACACTTGGTTTGAGAGGGTTCTGGTTATTAGTCATTCATTTGTCACCATATTCTTTTTAAAGCCTGGCTGTATTTCATTTATAGCCTCTGAATACTGCTTATATTCCAGAATCTGAAAATTATTATTACTTGACCATGTTAATACGTTACTTGGTAATAAAATATTTCAGATAATTTCCAAACCTTTGAATTAAGGATTTTGGTTAGCCATTTCATTTATTCATTAATTCAGTAAGTATTTACGGATACACACTAAGTGAGCAAAACCTCTCAGCTTCTCTCTCGTGGAGCTTATAATCTAGTGGAACAAATAGAAGCTAATAAATCTCTAAATAAATAATTTATAAATTTGTAGTTAGAAACATAAGAACTGTTAAGGAAAGGGAAGCAATGCTGTGGGTGAAAATAACAGAGGGATTCTTGCTAGGCTAACTGGTTGTGAAAAGACTTCTATGAGCAAGTGATGCTTGAGTTAATAACTGAAAAATAATAGTAACAGTTTATAATTATATAACATTAACTGTTTTAGTACTGTTCTCAGCCCTTTCTGTATTCATTTAATCCTCTTAATAAACCTGTGGGGTAGGTTGTTGCCTTATTTTACAGATGAGGACACTGAGTGGCTAACTAATGTACCCAAGGTCTCACAGCATATATTCTAGAGCCAAACATCACATATAGTCAGGTTCCAGAGTCTGGGCTCCTAACTTAACCTGGACTACATCCATTTGTTCATTTATTTGGCAAACAGAGCATTTCGTGTGTGCCAGGTGCTATTCTAAGCAGTTTATACAAACGAACTCATTTATTCTCCCATAACGCTATAAGGTTATAAGTCCCTTGGACTGCAAGGAGATCCAACCAGTCCATCCTAAAGGAGATCAGTCCTGGGTGTTCATTGGAGGGACTGATGTTGAAGCTAAAACTCCAATACTTTGGCCACCTGATGCGGAGAGCTGACTCATTTGAAAAGACCCTGATGCTGGGAAAGATTGAGGGCAGGAGAAGGGGACGACAGAGGATGAGATGGTTGGATGGCATCACCGACACAATGGACATAGGTTTGGATGAACTATGGGAGTTGGTGATGGACAGGGAGGCCTGGCGTACTGTGGTTCATGGGGTCACAAGGAGTCGGACACGACTGAGCGACTGAACTGAACTGAACGCTATAAGGTAGATGGTGTTGCCCTCCGCATTTGGCAAGTGAGTGAACTGAGATCCTATAGTTAATAAAGGCAAACATGAGATATGAATCTTTGCAGTATGGCTGAATAGTCTGTACTGTTAATTACTGTTAGATAAAGAGTGGGAAAACATTCCACATAAAGGCTGTAGCACATGCAAAGGCCTTATGGTTGGTTGGATCAGATAGTATTAAAAGAGTTGTAAGAAGTGAACTTTAACAGGGAGGTGACATGATCAGATCTGTATTTCAAAAATAATTTTTCCCCTGGTTCTTCTGTCAGTTTATAAGATGTCAATGACCAGTTTAGTCTTTCCTCAAATTAACTAACTATAGAGTGTGAAATTTATATAGGAGAGACCCAGGAAGGATAAAATGTGATTCAAACAGCTAGCATATTTTAAGTATACAAAGGTGAGAAAGAGCATCAGTGATGATAAAGAATATCAGGTTTCTGAGAAGAGTGGGAAAAGATAGGATTTAAGATATCCCAATTGGCATGGACTTTAAATCGAAAAGAAACAGGAGGGAAGATAAAGGAGATGAACAAGATGGATGTACATTAGGAACGTTTACAGACTTAGTAGTGGAAAGTTTAGGGAGTTTCCAAATGATAGCTTCAGTTTTGTTTCTATAAAGAATGACATGCAGCCTCCTTTTGTGAGCAGAGAGGAGAATGTGGGTGATTTGGCAGTTTAACGGTGTGGAGAAATATGAAAAAGTTATTGTAAAGAGAGGGGAGAGTAAGTTACCACCAAAACCTAATAGAATAATCAAAGGACACCTTTGATGTTGATATTGGTGAGTTTATGGATACTAATTAGCTCTCCTGTGTAAATTTCTTAGGCAGCACTCAGATTCTTCAGGGCAGGTGGTGAAATATGAATTATAGGGCTCATCCAGGGTCCAAGAATGTTACTAAATTCTTTTGAGATGAGGAACTACAGAATCTAACCTGAATAAGAAGGAAGAGAGCTTCTGGGGTTGGGGAAAAAAGGCACTAGGATCAGCATGTTAGAGGTGTTGATTACTACCATCGTAGTGGTGGTAGTGGGCAGACAGAAAGGAGCAAATATCATGCCTCTACATTATCAACTCTTGAATTGAGAAAACAATATAAAAGCAGAGTCCTAGAGGGCATTATGTATGAGAATGGAAATCAATGGGGCCCTGGAGTGCAGGGAGAACATTGGATTGGACTAGAGCTGTCATCACTGGCCTTGTGGTTGACAGAATGTAAATCAGGTGGCACACGCTAGTGAAGGAAGAGTGGACACACAAGTGTTTGGGCAGTCCTTATTCTGCTTGATTATTGCCTTTTGTCTGTAACATTTGACTTTTTTCACTTTCTTTCTAAAATGAAATTTTGAATAAGGTTTTTACAAAGGCGAATATGTTACTGTGAATGTTTTTAAAGAACAAGTTGAAAAATTTTTTTAAAGCATCCATATTCTCTTTCAATCTGTCATTCTCTTCTTTAGATCCTTTAATTCCATGTATAGCCACATCATTTTAAAAATAGAAATGAGACCATACTCTCTTATATGTACTAATTTTATAACCTGAACATTTTTATTTTCCCTATCAGCAGATAAGTTTACAGAATCTTAATAGCTTTTTAGTATTCTACTGTATGACCCTTTGTTATGGTAGAGTTATTATGTTTGTCTTATTAGTATGAATGCTTTATAGTAGAGATTTTAGCCATTTTATGTATAACAATAATTCCTTTTTAATTTTTACTTATAAAAACTATGTATTTGTAAGTTGCTTATTTTTAATTAAAGGATTTCTTCATTTGCCTCCTTTTTGGCAACTGCCTCACAATAGGGATCTGACCAGTATCAGTATCCAGTGGGGGAATAATCATTAACTACAAGTGGCTAATTTAAAAACAAATTGTTTTTAATTAGGGATTATATTTAGTATTATTTGTCCCACAATCCATTGCTTTCTAGAATGAAGACAGTTCGCAGCATATGTGCATGATTTACACATTAACCTTACCACAGGCGGTAATACAGCACACAGCCCTTCCCTAGGTTTCAGCTACTTGATCTTCTGCCCAGCTTGTATTCAATAGCTTCAGAACTTCCAATGTGGGGGACCCTACCCCCACCCCAGAGAAAGTGTATCTCCCTCTGAAGTCCAGCAGAAGTTATTTGTACATGGGGATACCATCTGAGCTCTGATTTTTGGAATCATGGGGATTTTTCAGACAGCGTTAGAGCCAAACTCTCATATATAATATTTTGCTTGTGGGAGGGTATAGTCTGTATTCTAAATAGTTGACTGGGTAAACTGACTTATATTTTGGTTGTTTTGATTGGGAGGAAGAGCATGCCTTACAGTCAGAAGATCAAATCTCAGTTCTGCCACAGACTGTATCTACTGGCTAACCTCTGTAAAAGAGGATATAATACTAAACAGTGATTTTCAAATTGTTTGGATTGTTTTATTCTTCAAATAAGGGCTTCCTAGGAGGCGCAGTGGTAAAGAATCTGTCTGTCAATGTAGGAGACACGGGTTTGATCCCTGGATTGGGAAGATACCCTGGAGGAGGAAATGACAATCCACTCCAGTATTTTTGCCTGGGAAATCCCATGGACAGAGAAGCCTGGCAGGCTACAGTCCATGGGGGTCACAAAGAGTCAGGTACGACTGAGCACAGCACATATTCTTCAAATAAAATCTTATGCAAAAAGCAGTTTTATGAGAATAAAGCTGGCTTGGGTGCTCTTTTAGCACTGGAAAGGGAAGTCCAGAGCTGTTACTCTTTGGATCCTATTCTATATCCATCACTTGAAGAAGAGTGTAAGACTTCTCATGGTTTGAAAACCACTAGACCAGTTGATCTTTTTTTTTCCTTGGATTCCTCTGTTCTTCAGCATTCTAAATTTGAGAAATAGCTTGTATAATACAAAAGGTAGAATTAATCTATTTCCAAAACTCGTCTCATTGTAGATATTGTAAGATATGTTTAACTATATTTCCCTCCAAACAAGATTAAATAGACCAGCATTGAGGACGTCATGTTGGAGTCTGAATTCCTCATAGACCAAAAGAATAATTCTTGATGTGGCAGAGTGAACATGCACTTGATTTAGTAGAGCGTAGTTATCAGACTGGATACCCAGATATTGGTCAGGAACGTAGAAATAAGGATTAGATCACACACAAAAAGGTGGATGTTATGCTGTAGTTTTCAGTCCCTCTGTGTCCTTTTTAGTACATGATAACCAACCATTTATGTAACCAAGGATCCCAGCTGTTCCGATAACCAACCATTTATGTAACCAAGGATCCCAGCTGTTCCATTCAGGATTAAAGGATGAGACTAGGCTTTCTTGGATATTCTCCCTCCTTATGTAGAAATATGACTCTGGGTATAGGATTCACTGTGGCTTTCCTGAGACCAGAGTTGGAGTCAAAGTAAAAGATGAAAAAAAATCCAGTAGTCCAGGGACAGAGTTCTAGTTCTGCCAAAGTCAGAAGGAATAAAAGTACATCAAGACATTAGGGGGAGAAGAAAAAAGACATTAGAGAGATCAGGAACCAGTAGACACAGTGAACCAAACTTGAAATACCTGAATAAGAATCAGAAGGCAGAAAAACCTGTGTTCAAGACCTTATGATATCACTTAGCTGCTGTGAGATCTTAGTGTCTCTAATCTCTTCAGTATAGTCATCTATGAGGCAGGGTAATAATAATCTCTACCTCATAAAGATCTTCGGGTTTTAAAAAAAATATTTATTTTTAAATAGATAATATATATACATGGTGAAAAACACTCAAAAGGCCCTAAAACTTTTTACGGTAAAAAGTAAGTCTTCTCCTATTCACCTAGTTTCCCTTCCCAGTAGTAAACCCAACAGTTACCAGTTGCTTGTGCCTCTTTCCAGAGGTATCCATACATATTAAGCAAAAACATATGTTTAAATTATCTGGCTTCCCTGAAGCCTTTTGAGTTTTTAACCCCTAACTTGAATGTATGATATAGCTGTATAGCCTAGAATGAAGCCCATTCATAATTATTTTATGTATTATGTAATAACATTTGCTTTAATCTCTTCCTTTTCAGTTTTGATGAAGCAAGAACACAGAGAAGAGATTGACTTGTCTTCAGTTCCGTCATTGCCTCATCCTGCCCAGACTCAGAGGACTTCTTCAGATACAGGACAGCTACATGACAGCGTACTCTCTGCACAGAGAAGCTTGGTTTGTCCCATCCAGCAAACATATGCATCCATGGTAACCACATCCCATCTGCCACAGCTGCAGTGTAGGGATGAGAGTGCTGGTAAAGAACAGCATATGATATCTTCTTCAGTTGTGCACCAGCCTTTTCAAGTCACACCAACACCTTCTATGGGGTCTTCCTATCAGCCTATGCAAACTAATGTTGTATTCAATGGACCAACGTGTCTTCCTATTAATGCTGCCTCTAGTCAAGAATTTGATCCGGTTTTGTTTCAGCAGGATGCAACTCTTCCTAATTTAATAAATCTTGGCTGTCAAACACCATCATCCATACCTTTTCATTCTTCAAATTCAGGCTCAACAGGACATCTCTTAGCCCACACACCTCATTCTGTACAGACCCTGCCTCATCTGCAGTCAATGGGATACCATTGTTCAAACACAGGACAAAGATCTCTTTCTTCTCCAGTGGCCGATCAGGTCACAGGTCAGCCTTCCTCTCAGTTACAACCCATTACGTATGGTCCTTCACATTCAGGGACTGCTACAACCGCTTCCCCAGCACCCTCTCATCCCCTGGCCAATTCGCCACTTTCTGGGCCACCATCTCCTCAGCTGCAGCCTATGCCTTACCAGTCTCCTAGCTCAGGAACTGCCTCATCACCGTCTCTAGCCACCAGAATGCATTCTGGACAGCACTCAACTCAAGCACAAAGTACAGGCCAGGGAAGTATTTCTGCACCTTCATCCTTATTATGTCACAGTTTGTGTGATCCAGCTTCATTTCCACCTGATGAGGCAACTGTGAACATTAAACCTGAACCTGAAGAGCAGGAACCTAATTTTTCTACAATTGGTCTGCAGGACATCACTTTAGATGATGGTAAGTTCATCTGTATGTTCTTGAAGCAGTGATGATTCAGAAACTGCCTTCTCTTAAGAGTCTTGAGAAAGTTACTATCGATTGTTTATTGCATATGGTTGGACTTTTTAATAAGCTGCTGTTACTAGAAATAGGTTAATATATTACTCTGGAGAGAGAGACATGAACATGCATGCTTTAAAGTCTATTTTACCACTTACATCTGTTGTGAAGGCTAAGACATTGAGTAATAGTAACCTACCACCTATTTGTGATGGAACTGAAGATGTGAGCTTTATTGGGCAGTTTTTCTTTCAGAAGATATAGTGAGGTCGCAGCGTCTAGAGAATAGAATTCAGAAATGTTAATTCAGTAAACATTGCAGAATCCCATCCCTTTGCAAGAAACAGAGTCAGGTGCTAGAAATACTAGAAATGTATCAGGGTAGAGTTCCTGTCCTTGAGGAGATTCTTCACAAGTAAAGAACCTGCTTCTCTGTGGCCCTGCCAGCTTGCTGAGTCAGGTAATGATGATGGTACAAGTCCAGACTGGTTTGCTGCTGCTGGTACAACTGTTGGCACCGTGATAAAACAGAAGCTATTTATATAAATGTAACAAGTTGGTGTGTAGACCTCTGTTTTTATGAAATCATAAATTGGACAGCAGATTCTGTGGTATTAATTTAATAGTTGAAAATTCCCCCAAGATAGAATTTTCAGGTAATAATTTTAGAGTTTATTCTTGGTTTTATCATTTATATGGTAGTGAAAAACTCTAAATAGGAATGCAGTGAAAGCTAGCTGTAATATTTTTTCAGTATGAAATATGGAAATAGAATTTTAGTTCTGATTCTGTAATCTATTGAAAAGTTTAACTCTAGGTCAGTCCTCTCCTTTATACGTCTGGAGAGGCTATTTACTACTTGGTTACAAAGCTGGTGTTAAATTCCAAATTCTAAGCAAAAGAGAAAAGGAAGATAAATAAAATGATAAAATGTGGGAACCCCTACCCCTATCCCCGACTTGACACCACGGCTTTACTGTCATATTAGTACATGAGGATACAATGATACAGTAGGTCTTAGTCAACCTACTTGGTCTTATACAACCAAGGTATAAAAGCAGCACATTAGGAGATAAGAAGGATTCAGAGAGGCTTCCTTGAGGAGATGACATTTAAGCCAGTCTTGGAGGGTGAGTATATTTTTCAGTAACTGAGGATCAATCACTTCTTAACCTTTGGCTAAGATCAAGTGTAGTATCAGAAAATGAATATCAAAGGGAAAATCAGACAACAGAAGCAGAAACATAAAGCTGTGTCTGGGAAAGCGTGATTATCTGTGGCTGGAGGGCAGATGGCAAGTAGAGGATGGCTTTCAAAACACCAAGGGGATTGACCAGGTCATTTGTGTGTAAGCAAAAGGTATAATAAACTAAAGCAAAACCTAGAATTTTCGTAGCATTGTTATCTTATTAAACTCTTAACTAAATCCTCTCAGTTCAGTTCAGTTGCTCAGTCATGTCCAACTCTTTGCAACCCCATGGACTGCAGCATGCCAGGCTTCCCTGCCCATCACCAACTCCCAGAGCTTGCTCAAACACATGTCCATCAAATTGGTGATGCCCTCCAGTCACCTCATGCTCTGTCTGAATCCTCTAGATAGCTTCATTTAGAGAATTAGACTTTCTGAAGGTCACATAGCTGGTAAGTTGTAGAGCTGAGACTGGAATCAGATCTTCTCAGTCTAGCCTTCTTTTTTTTTTTTTTTTCTTTTGCAGCGCTGCAGCTGTCCCCACCAATAGCAGGCCATGATGGTTAGAACTAACTGAGTGCTTAATGGGATCCCCCAAGCTTTTTTTGTTCCTCGAGAATAGTGGAACATTATCTAGAATGCATGTGTAGAATTTCACTGCATGAATGTGCGTACACAACTGCATCTGATTCGTCACACTTGTATTGCTTTCAGGGCTTGTGTTTAAAATTTTAGTCCCTGAAACATAGGATGAGACCTGGAGTGTGATAACCTACCTCTTCAATAATGGCACTGAAGATATAAAATTTATTAAGCAGGTCTCATGGGATATTCCAGCTCCTTTTCTTTCCAAATGAAGACTTTTTCTTCTGAAAAGACACCAAAACTAGAATTTACTCTTTCTAATTTACTACAGACTGAGTGATTTGGGGACACAGCAAATTGGAACTTTTAGAAAGGTTTTATGAAGATTTTGTTTCATCTTTTGAATATGTGAAGATGTATTGCAGAAACAGAGAATCTGGAAAAATGAGATCTATGAGGGCAAGTAAAAAAGCAGTTTCAGTTTTGTTCCATTCACAATGAAGCAAAGTTCCCAGATTGTAGCCCCACAGAGGACAAGAATTGGCTACAGAATTCCCTCATTGCCACCTGTCAGGAGACTTGACAGGAGCTCAGTGGTGCTAGTCATAATTAAAGAGGGGTTTTGGGGGATTAAAGTACACTTCTGGGCATCTTGGATTGTATACTTTGGATAGATTGTATATCTTGGATTATACATATTGGATGTATAATTTTTGCATTTTGGTGCTTAACATGAACTCTAAAATGAATTTTTGATATTTGCCAACTGACTCATTGATTACATTATTTAGATTTGTCATTGAAGGTAAGCTTCTAGATGCTTAGAAAATCCTACGGTTCTGCAGAGTTTTAATATAAATTCATTAAAAAACAACAATTATGTATTTCATAGGCCTTGAACTCTGTAGTACTTGAATGTCCACTTTCTGGTAAGCTTTAAAATAAGTCATAAATACCCACCCAGTATTCTTGCCTGGGAAATCCCATGAACAGAGGAGCCTGGTGGGCTACAATCCATGGAGTTGTAAACAGACATGACTGAACGACTGAGCATCCTATACACATACATGCATATGATAAAATTTAATTTATAAATTAGGTACAGTAGGAGATTAACAATAACTATTAATAAAGTAGAGTAATTAAAAAAAAGTAAGCCATGAAACATACCAAAAATAATTGGAAGTATACTACTTAAAGTGAACTTTGCAGTTAACTTGAGCTCAGATTTTATTTTAATTTTTCTATATTGTGCTAAGCATTAAGTACAGAGTAATTTTCCACTCTACAACTAGAAGACATGAGTAATTTTTTTAAAAATCTGTGTTATACTAGTTAAATAATGAAGTGAGTGAAGTTGCTCAGTCATGTCCGACTCTTTGTGACCCCGTGGACTGTAGCCTACCAGGCTCCTCCATCCATGGGATTCTCCAGGCCACAATACTGGAGTGGGTTGCCATTTCCTTTTCCAGGGGATCTTCCCGACCCAGGGATCGAACCTGGGTCTCCCACGTTGCAGGCAGATGCTTTAACCTCTGAGCCACCAGGGAAGGAGAAATATATTTATCATCTAATCCTAATGACTTTTATTAATCCTGTTTCTGTTTTATATTTATTTACCCCTTTTTTTAAATCAAAGATTAAAGCAAATAAAATGTCCTTTTTATTTGTGTGATTTCTAATTAAAATAGAATTTGTCAAGAATCATTCAGACTTGTCTGTTACCTCTAGATATGCAGACATTAACACCTTAATTTTTTATTATAAATTCAGTGACATTTAATAGAGAAGATATTAGTGCACCTCAGCTTGGAAATTCAAGACTTACAGAATTGAAAATAATATAGCTCCCTCATTTTATAGGTAGAGGATCTGAGTTTTACAGAGCTTAAGGTATTCATCCAGGTTAACACTGATTTAATGACAAGAGTAAAACCCAACTGAGAAAAATAAATAAATAAAACCCAAATCTGAGCTCCTAATTCAGAACTCTAGGAGTTTTTTCAGTATTTGCAGTCATGTTTCTCATCAGTCTGTGGCCTGAAACTGTGGGTGTAAAGCATCCACAGGGTAGCATCTGTTCAGCAGAACAGGTGAGAGAAAATGCTATTTTCTCAGCAGATCCTTGGTTTGTGAGAGGGACCAGGGCAATCTTAAAATTTTGGATTCTCGTTAGAGATGAAGTCCTAAAGCCTCTCTATTCTATCCTCCTCTTTCACACTGGAATTCATTTTCTGGTGTCCCTAGTAATATTATATTCCTGTTAGTCTCTTCCTCTCCAGCTCTTTGGAACATCTCAGGGCCTTTTAAGTTCCAACTGCCCTTGTTCTGTGTGGGCTCTGATGTGTCTGGAATCATACAGAATAAATCTAATCATTCTTCTGTAATAATCCTTCATGTGTGTGAATCTTTATCTCTTTTCCTAAGTCTTAAAAACACTTGAGCAATTTCATCCTTCCCTCAACCTCGCCAACATGCTTGTTTCCTTCTGTTTGAACCCTGGGGTTTAGTTCATTTTCATAGTGCCATATCCAGAAGGCAACACTCTAGCCAGCTCAAAAATGGATTGGGGCTATCATCTTCCTTGTTCAGAAAACTTTATCAGTTTGGTGTTAGGTCAGGGGATTTTCTTAGCTCCATCTTGCTGTTAATTTAGTGAGTCATAAGTACTAGTCATTAGTCATAACTGAATCATGTCCATTTTGTATCCCCACCCCATGCCCTACCTCCATGGATTTTTACATGTATTGTTTTTAGAACCCAAGACTAAACTTTGCAGTTATCCTTCTTTGGTTTCATTGAAGTGATTTGGGCTCCTCACATCAATCTTCCAGGCTCAGGTGAGTCTCAGAAACATTTTCAGAGTAATGTGGCTCCCTCCTTAGAGGGGTTTATTCCTCAGGATAATAGCAACAGCAGAATACCAACCTTTACCGATTGATGTTCTCTTTCAAGCAGTCTCCTTGGAAGGCTTGTTATATATACTTATTCAACCAGTTAGAATATTGTTATTGTTCAAAACTCCTATGCTGCTTTTTTTCCTTGCTACCTAGATGTATTAATACCGTTGTCCCTGCTTGACAAGCATGTGCTACAACTGAGTTTTTACTCCAGTGTTAAAGTTTGTGTGCCTGGCACTGTAATTTTTCCTAAACATTTCTGTGCTTTATTGTGTGCATGTCCCAGATTTGGACCAAGTGATATACATTAAATCAGTACAAAAATGTAGAAATTGTCACAGCTGTATTTTAAGCATTTTTAATTAAGATTATAATATTGTTAAGCTAGTCTTAGACCTTTAAATGCAGGTTCTTCTAAGTTGTGATTGAGCTGAAATCAATGAGAACTTTCCATTAGAATCCCTCAGTTCCCTCTTGTCCTCCTCTGTTCACAAACTAACAGAATCGCAGCTGCAGCTCTTCAGCAGAGAAGAGGGTGCACGTTAAATATAGCCTGACCTGCTGCTGTGGTGAAAACTGACACTACCACTTGCAGGCTCCGCAGTAACATGCTGATCCTGAATGTAGGGCAATTGCTAATTTGACTGTAAACAGGGACTCTAGATGTGACCTCAGCTGTTGTGGTTCAGTATAGGTGACAAGCAGATGAACCTGCTTTCAAGCTCCTAGGGAAAGATAAGTGCAAGATTCAGGAGATTAACTTGGATGGGAGAATCAGGATGCTGGTATGGAGGAGCAGCACAGCTAATATTGTCAGTGTTGTAGTCCACCTGTTGAATGCTCATTTTACTGGTGTTTGTTGTATTTAAATAAATAAACAAATGCATAGCTCATGATAAGGATGGGTCACAAATGAGGTGTTTAGTCACTTAGGGACTCAGAAGTGGAGGAAGGTAGATAATAATGAACGTTCTCTTTTAACCTGGATTCGACAATTCTTATGAATACTCTGCTGGGAGGTGTGTATGGGCTATCCAGCCTTAAACATATTTATAATGAATAATTCCAGAGGCCAAAAGTTCCCATAAATAATACCCACCGTGTAGGTACCCTATTTGAACTACTTGACACTAAAAATCCTCTGGGTGTTGCTTTGAGTTAATGATAGAGCTGTAAAAAACTCATTCAGTCATTTCATACAGTGTTTTCCCATGAGAAAACCCAGTTTGTTTTTGAAATTTTAAGAATTCAGTAAATTAAAAAAAAAGAATTCAGTAAATTATTTATAATGTAAAGCTTAACCGTTTTAACCATTTTAAGTGTACAGTCCAATGACATTAAGTACATTCACAGTAGGGTGTAGTCATCACTGCTGTCTATTTAGAAAACTTTTTCATCACCCTAAGCAACAGCTCTATAGGCATTAAGCAGTAATTCCTCATTATCTCATCCTAGTCCAGCCTGTGGTCACCTCTGTTCAGCTTTCTATTTCTATATAACTTTTCCTACTCAAGATACCTCATGCAAGTAGAATATGATAGTTGTCCTCTTGTGTCTGGCTTATTTCACATAGTGTAATGGTTCCAAGGTTCAGCATGTTAAAAGCATATATCAGAATTTCATTCCTTTTTATGGTTGAATAATATTACATTGTTATGTGTATGCCATATTTTTTTGGTCCATATACCTGTTGAAAAGACATTTGGTTTGTTTCCACCTTTTGGCTATTTTGAATAATGATGCTATAAATATTGGAGTATAGGTATCTGAGTCTTTATTTTCAATTCCATTGGGTTTTCTAGGAGTAGAATTGTTGGATTATGTAGAATTCTTTGTTCAATTTTTTGAGAAACTGCCAAACTAGTATTTTTCTCACAGTGCCTGTAACATTTTACATTTATAGTGCATGAGGGCTCCAGTATCTCCACATCTTTGCCAACACTTACTTAAAAAAAAAAAAAGTAGCCATCCTAAATGGGTGTGAAGTGGTATCATGGTGGTTTTAATTTGCATTTCCCTGGTGACTAATGATGTTGCATATCTTTTTCATGAGCTAATTGGTCATCTGTTTATCTTTTCTGGAGACCTGGCTAGTCAGATCTTTCACCCATTTTTTTTGGTTGAGTTGTTTAGGTTTTTGTTGTTGTTGTTAAGCTATGGGAGTTCTTTATATACTTCAAATATTAAATCCTTACCATCATGTTGATTTATGGCAGAAGCCAATACAGTATTGTAAAACAGTTATCCTTCAACTAAAAATAAATTAATTTTTAAAAATTCTTATCAGATAAATTATTTGCATATATTTTCTCCCATTCTATGGATTGTCTTTTTTACTCTCTTGATATGATTCTTTGATGTTTTTAATTTTGATGAAGTATAATTTATCTATTTTTTTCTTTTATTGCCTGTGTTTTTAGTGTCATACCTAAGGAATCATTGCCCAATCCATGATCGTAAAGATTTGCCCCATGTTTTCTTCTTCTAAGAGTTTACAATTTTAGCTCTTATGTTTCGGGCTTTGATTTATTTTGAGTTAATTTTGTATTAATTTTCCGTGAGGGATGAGTCCAGCTTCCATTCTTTTGCATGTGTATGTCCAATAGAACCCTTGTTTGAAAGTGAAAATTAATTGACCATGTATTGTGAGGGTTTGTTTCTGGGCTATTTTTTTAAATTGGAGTGTAGTTGGTTTATAATGCTGTGTTAGTTTCTGCTGTACAACACAGTGAGTCAGTTACACGTGTATATGTCCACTCTTCTTAGATTCTTTAAAAATACAGAACGCTTCACAGATCTGTCTGTCATACCTGCACAGGGCCTTGTTAATCTCCTCTGTAATCATTCCAGTTTTAGTATATGTGCTGCTAAAATGAGCACTGTTTCTGGGCTGTTTTATTCCTTTGGTCTGTATGTCTGTCCTGAGGCCAGTGTACTGTTTTGATTCCTGTAGCTTTGTAGTAAGTTTTGAAATCAGGAAGTATGGGTCTTCCATCTTAATTCTTTCTCAAGACTGTTCTGGCTCTTGAGGGTCCTTGGAGACTCCATATGAATTTCAGAATGGGTTTTCCTGTTTCTGCAAAAACACTGTTGGGATTTTGATTACATTGAATCTATATATATTGCTCTAAGTAGTATTATCATTTTCACAATATAAGTCTTCCAGCCCTTGAACATGGGATGTTTTCTCATTTATATTCTATAGTTTTCTTTCCTTGTAGTGTCTGTCTGGCCTTGATAATCAGGATAATACTGGCCTTAGAATGAGAGTAAGTGTTCCCTTCTCTTCAATCTTCTGGAAGAGTTTAAGGATTATTATTAATTCTTTAAATGTCTGGTCAAAGTTTTTGTGATAGAGATAAATCAGTTCTTTGGAGCTGTCAGCAGAGTTTCGAGGAACTAGAAGAATGTCTTGAGGGCTGCAAGTTTCCATAAGTACAATCTGAAATTACCACTGTATCAGCCGACTCACAAAAGTCCCCAGTGTATATTGGCCTGGACTTCTTTGTTTCTTCTAATTTATGTGCTGATTTACCTGGAATCCCATGTTCTGTACCATAGAGTCTGTTTTGAAGGATTCAGTTGTGAAGATTGGGCAGCCACATAAGGGAGACCTTTAACGGTACTGTAATGCTTAAGTCATCCCTGAAGCTAGGTGAGTGATCTCAAATTTAGTAATAAAAAAGCATCAGGCAGAAAAACTTTGCCTAAGCAAAAAGAGTTCCTTGCTTTTGTGTTTGTTTTTTTTTTTTTTTGAGCCATTTAGTGAGGCTGCGTTTTGCACTCACTAGAATGCAAGGAGATTGACTGCTCCTTGGTTTTCCCTCTTTTATTGCCTAAGAGGAGGGTATGGTATCAGCTAGTTCACAAAGATTATGTACAGTTTCTTCTCTTCCATGATAAAATAAGCATTCTTCTAGAGACTAATAAAAGGTTATGTCCTTTTATTTGAATTCATACATCAAAGGCCAAAAATAATTTTTTATAGGCCAAAGGAGGCTGCCTTATTGTATAGTGGACTCTTTAGCTGGGTATCTGAGTGTATCATTGATTAGCACAAAACTGACAATAATGACTCTTCTTGAGTACAGTGACTTTCAAACATTTTGACTACTTCTAACAATAAGTAAGTTTTATAGCCTGGATCCATTATATAACAAAAAACATACAACTAATGTGAAAGTCTCACAAGCCAATTCTTAACCTTTATTAAAGAAAATGTAGCCCATCTTCTATTTTGTTCTATTTTTTTTAATACTGATTTCAGCTTGCTCTATTGATTTCATAATGTGCTAATAGATGTGAACTTTAGTTTAAAAAAACATTCCCCCATGACCTGCAAATTTACTTATGCATATAGTGTTCTGGGCTCCTACCCTTAGACATTTTGATTCTGTGCTCTAAAGTAAAGCCCAGAAGTTTATTTTTTATTAAGTGCCTGACTAACTCTGATGTGGCCACAGAGGGACTTCCCTGGTGGTCCAGTGGTTAAGACTTCATGCTTCCAGTGCTTCTACTGCAGGGGCTGCAGGTTCGATCCCTGGTCAGGGAACTAAGGTTCTCCGTGACACACATCTCAGCCAATTAAAAAGATATAGCCACAGACAAGTATTTGGAAACTAGTTTATTGAAAACTAAATCTATCCTTGACAATCACTGAAAACCATCACTGTAACTTTTAAAAATTACTGCCCTTTTAAATTTAGAAAATAAATCAGCATTACCTGAACTCTCTGGACTCCAGTATTGAGATTATCCATTAAAATGTGGGGAACCATTTTATGCTGTGACTGGCAGGTAAAGGAAAACTAAATTCCTCTTGGTTATAGAAAAAAACAAGCTGGGCATGTAGTAGATTGTTACCCTCTGGTTTGTTCCATTCAGTAGTGATGTTGTCTTCTTTGACACAGACCAGTTTATGTCTGACTTGGAACACCAGCCATCAGGTTCAGCAGAGAAATGGCCTAACCACAGTGAGCTCTCATGTCCACCTCCTTTCTGGAGAATCTAGAGGGTGAGTGTTGATTGAAATGTATCATTGTTTTTGTGCCCAACTCTGATATTTGCATGCAGTGGCCAGATTTGCATGTGCTACAGAGGAGGGGGTATCCACGGGCATCTTCTGGTAGGGGCCCGCTCTTCATCTTTGGAGCTAAACTTTAATACTCTGCTCTGTAAATTTAACCACACTCAGACTCTCACACTTGTACTTAACAGTTTTAGTCTGGGTTTGAATAAAAGGCAAAGGAGTGTTTGATTGGATTTTTTAAACCAAAGCAGAGGGAGGCCTATCTGTATGAATTCTATGGCATGTGTGCTGAGTAAATGTAGCTGCTGATCAGGCGTATAAGCCTACTCATTTCTGGTCAAGTACTCTTTGTAAGTTTTGACGTAAGGCAGTATGGGATGGAAATAAAGCAGGAAATGTTAGCCATTTGCCAGAGGCAACTTGGATCATTTACCCTTGAGCCTGCCCTTTAGGTCCATCTTTGCATTTCTGGTAGTTTCATCTGGGACTCTATTTGGGAGGAGTCTGTACTTTTGAGGGAGCCGGCTGGGCCTCAAGCCTTTCTACCTCGGCAAGCAACCATAACCCTCTCTTTCCCTCATACAGCTCCTTTCTTCAAAGACTCTCAAAGCCACCTGAGAAAGTCTGTGATAGAAATTATAGTGACTTCCCTCCTGGTCCAGTGGTTAAGACTCTGTGCTCCCAATGCAAGGGCCGAGGGTTCGACCTCTGGTCAGGGAACTAAGATCCCATACAACACACAGCATGGTCAAAAAATACATAAATACAAAAATACATAAATAAATACATAAATACATAAAATACATAAAATACATAAAAATACATAAAAAAAAATACAAAAAATACATAAATATTTAAAAAATAGTTTAAAAAAAACAACAAAAAGAAATTACAGATATACAGATTGTAGTTCTCAAAATGCCATTTGAATTTCATTTTAATGAATTTGAATTTGGAAGTAGACTTAGAAATCATGTCCAGTACCCAAATCTTTATATTTAGGATACTAAGGCTTCCAATCAGACAAGGCACCAAAACCCTGGCTCCTCCTAGAATCTAGGCCAGCATACCCTGGTCTCATCTCATCTTTGGCAACTAAATTTCTACATATCTGTGAAACTCTCAGGAGAGTTATAACCAGGATTTAAATGAATTGCCTCGTATTATAGTTGAGAAAAATCAGTTGAAAGTTTGGTTGCCCATGTCACATCACAGCTGAACCAAAATTAAAGCTTATTTCTTCCATTGTTTACCCCATTGCCCTTCTCGTGTATGAAGCCAACAAGTTGGTCACTTGCGATCTTAGTAAGAAGTGTTTTCTGTGGAGTGAAGGAATGACTAAGAAATGAACAGGAGGTAAGAACAGAGAAACAGCAGGCAGGGTGGATAACTCCTTTAAGATATTAAACAATGAAAAAAAATTAGAGATAGAGGGCCATGTGGGTCTAGGGTTTTTATTTGCTAGCTGGTTTGAGATGGAGACTTACCCATATTTAAGTAATGATGAGAAGAATCTTAGGAGGGTGGGAGGCTTAATTAAATCTTAGGTGGGTGGGAGGCTTAATTAAAGAGATGGAAGAGTGAAGAAATTTGATGGAACAAGGTCTTAAAGAGGCAAGCATACGGGATTCATCGCATAGGTGTGGAATAAGTTGTGTGGGTTTACAACTCTGGAGCTCAGGTTTGGGATCTGCCGACAGTAGATTTAGGAGTTGACAGTATACAGAAATGAACAAGGTTACTCAGAGAAAATGTTCAAATTAAAAAAGGAAAAGGACAGTCCTCTGATAAGCCTAAAATTCAGAATCCCACATCTTAACCCAAATTGAAAAGAAGTTTTTTGTCTTGGGGTCCTCCCCCCACGTTTCATTTTTTGCTGATATAAAAACATACATGCTGATACTTGAATATACTTTCAAGTAACTGTGTACTGTTTACTTAGCTGGAGACTCAGTGTTTAGTCTTTGTAGAATGTTTTGAGTCACAACTTTTCCTAGAGGAAAGGTCTGTATGACAGTATAGTATCACATATATAAAAGGTTTCTTAGAAAGAAAGGATCTGTAATAGCGGGACTGACCTCCCCCCTCAGTCAGTTGTGAAAAAAAAAAGTTTCATAATTTCCCTTTACTAGTGTTAAACCTAATGTTAAAAGTGAAGGATATCTCTGATCATTGTGCCTATAAATTGAATAGGCCTAGAGTTCAGTGTGAACTCAATTACTAGAAAAGACAGGACAATAGCAGTCTACCATAGGTAGACTTCTAAATTTTCAGGAAGCTTTTTCTTTCTTTAGCTTGAGAAGGCAAATTAATCTGATTTTGATAAATGCAAAATAATTATTAATAGTTGAGTTCAGTATTTTATGTATTTCATTTAGATAGTATTCTTATAACTTACCTTGTAACCTGAAAGTAAATCTTAGGAAAACTGCTTTAGAGTAATAAACCATAAAATAGTACTAGTTTCTCATCCATTTAAAATAATTTCTATTCCTTTACTTTCAAATGTCTCTTGTTTCTTCAAGGGAAATTTAGAAAATGATTGTACCTTCATTTTATAAAAAATAGTATCTCCATAAAATTGTTCAGCCAGAGAATGAATGGTACCTTTAATCTTGGGGTGTAAGGAAAGGAAGAAAAGATGAACTTGCCAAACTTTTATGAATGTTCATTGGAGCTTAAAATGAAATAGTATACATAAATAGAGACTAATTAGACCTAAAAATAGTTTACAAAAGTGATCAAGATGCTCAAATGCTAGTTATGAAGGCCCTATAAACTTGTGTGCGTTTGACTACACACACTTGTGTGTCTGTGCCTACTCCAGAGGCAGGGCTCTAGGTTACCCTGCCCCTCCACCTGGTGGTGAGATTTCATACCATACAATGCTCGCCAGCTCTAACTCTGAATTCGTAAGCATTGGAAATAGCTCTAAATAAGAGGCCTGTTGTTACTCAGACACCTCATTCTTGTGTGTAGATAGCATTTCATTGGACTACTATTTGAACGTTTCCTGGATTTAAAAAAAAAGTTTTTTCTTACAGCAAGTATTGCTGATGGCTCTGACTGCTTCTGTTGTGGTGACACAGGCAGTCCAGGTGTTGCGGTAATGGGAGTCAAGGACGGTGGATGCCACAAGTGAGCCAAATGCTGTGACCTACATAACCTGTTACCATGGGTGTTGAGGGCTGTTGACTGTTGTTCTAGACTTTTAATGCACTTTACTCTTTATAGGGAGAAAGTGAGAATGTTGTATAGGAGGGGTATAAACAATTCTTTGTTTTTACCTTAAATTAGTGAAAAATATAAAGCCAACTCACATGCTTTATGGAGTAGGATTTAAATCAATAAATTCATGCATATATAGATTCAAAAGGAAGTGAAAATGAAATTGTAAGCATTAATATTTTAAGAAGTACTGTATTTATCAAGATTGCTAATGATTTACCTATAAATTACATTATAGATTTGTTTATCAGTAATAATTTTGATTTGCTTAAGTTGACAAATTTTGGCCACATTAGAAGGCTATCTCAGGGAGCCAGAGCCTAGAGCTCCCAATCTAAGGGAGAAGTGAAGGACAAAGGAGAGCAGTAGACTTGTATACCACACTGCTCTCAAGTTATTGCTGAAGAATGGTGAAAAGACTGCTTTGTTGCAGTACTGACTCCCTGGCCTAAAATTCATATTCAGTAGCTATTATTTGAGCATAATTTTTGTTGTTGTTTTGCCAACATGCCATTAAAGATTCAATGGCATGTAATTTTATTCGGCACTCAATATTTACCAAGCACTAAGGAGTCAATGGAGACCAAAATAGACGAGTTCTTTGCTCCATTGGAAATTAAATCTATGAGCTAATTATTATGTATTAATATTATATATATCAAAGTATTTTTGTGTATAGTCAGCTTGAGTGCTTCTTTGTGAAAAATCTTCTTGGATTTATCCTAGTCTTAAAATCCTGAACTGAGTCAAGAACCTTCCAGGTTGCTTTACCAAAATGAAGTTAAGCATGCTAGGCAAAAGGAGAGCAGAACTTTCGTGAAGGGAGCAGAAATAACGCAGCTTGGATCAGGCTTTTGCTATAAAGGTTATCACCTGACTTTTTCAGGAAATCATGTGTTTATCCTTATCATTAAAATGTACTTGGTGAGTGAGGGGATAGTGCTGGTTATAGACTCTCATCCTCAAGATGTAAGCATTGACTTCCTCATAAAGACACATGAAAACTGTATTACGTGGCTTTTTATGATGATAGAGCACCATTTTTAATCATCTTGTCTTAAAACTTGAACAGTGAGATAAGAGTTGAAAAAGCTGTGGTTTTATGGCAGCCTATAATATCTCTGAAGTTATCATCTTTGGAAGGAATAAGCAACAGAAGAGATGACTGTGAGCTGAGTACTTGATTCTATATTTGGCTTTTCGCCACTGCTGTGAGACCTGTTTAAAATAGACACTGTCAAAGTCAAAATCAGATGCCATGTGTTAATTTTAATAACATTCTCTGGTCCCTTCCCTTCCACACCACCTAATGAACTTTCAGGGTACTAGTTCCAGATAGCTTCCTAGTAATTGTATTGAATTAGGATCCATTTATTCAGTCATCAGAAATTGATGTTTCCTTGGTTGTAAGGTCCTTGTCCTTTGGGAGCTCATAAGCTATTTGAGAGACAGATAATACTGATACCTACTGACAGTCTGACAGTCTGATGAGATGAGGAACATCAGAGGCCATGCACAGAGCTCACAGCCACCCCTGGGCTCTCAGCACAGAACCGCCCCACAGCCCCACACGGGGACACCGCGCTGCAGCACTGTTCCCGTTGATGTGACAGAGGTGCCGCAGCTGCCCTGTCTATTTATGCCCCTTGACTTGCCATATACATGGCCTGTGTACGGCCCAGGGGGCTCTCCAGGCCAGAGTACTGGAGTGGGTAGCCGTTCCCAACCCAGAGATCGAACCCAGGTCTCTCCCATTGCAGGCGGTTTCTTTACCAGCTGAGCCACCAGGGAATCCCATATATATATGTATATACACATACATACATATATATACTACACAAGATTTTTAAAAAATCTTCATTATACATACAAGGAAACTGAAGAGAAAATGTACTGACATACATCCCCATAACTTTTCATTTACATAGAAACTATTTCAGTGAGTTATTTCTAGCAGTCAGTTTAGATTAATTCCATCGTTCTATGCAAACCATCAAGAATGGTCAATAAGTCCTAGCCTGGAAAATTTATTTAAAAAGCACCATCTATTTGGCACAGGCCTTCATAACTCTGTGTATCAATGACCTTCAAAAATTGATCTCAGTTAGTGATTATTGGAGCTAGCCAGCACTACTTAATCTTCACCCTTCTGTGCTTAATTCCTTTAGCTTTCTGTTTCTTTACTATTCTGCATTAAATACTAATCACAGTTTAGTTCAGTCGCTTAGTCGTGTCTGACTCTTTGTGACCCCATGGACTGCAGCACGCTAGGCCTCCCTGTCCATCACCAACTCCCGGAGTTTACTCAAACCCATGTCCATCGAGTTGGTGATGCCATCCAGCCATCTTATCCTCTGTCATCCCCTTCTCCTCTTGCCTTCAATCTTTCCCAGCATCAGGGTCTTTTCCATTGAGTCAGTTCTTCCCTTCAGGTGGCCAGAGTATTGGGAGTTTCAGCTTCAGCATCAGTCCTTCAATGAACATTCAGGACTGATCTCCTTTAGGATGGACTGGTTGGATCTCCTTGCAGTCCAAGGGACTCTCAAGAGTCTATTCCAACACCACAGTTCAAAAGCATCAGTTCTTCGGTGCTCAGCTTTCTTTATGGTCCAACTCTCACGTCCATACATGACTATTGGAAAAACCATAGCATTGACTAGATGGACCTTTGTCGGCAAAGTAATGTCTCTGATTTTTAATATGCTGTCTAGGTTGGTCATAACTTTTCTTCCAAGGATCAAGCGTTTTTTAAGTTCATGACTGCAGTCACCATCTACAGTGATACTGGAGCCCAAGAAAAGAAAGTCTGTCACTGTTTCCATTGTTTCTCCATCTCTTTGCCATGGAGTGATGGGACCAGATGCCATGATCTTAGTTTTTTTTAGTTTTAAGCCAGCTTTTTCACTCTCCTCTTTCACTTTCATCAAGAGGCTCTTTAGTTCCTCTTCACTTTCTGCCATAAGGGTGGCATCTTCTGTGTATCTGAGGTTATTGATATTTCTCCCGGCAATCTTGATTCCAGCTTGTTCTTCATCCAGTCCAGCATTTTGCATGATGTACTACTCTTCATATAAGTTAAATAAGCAGGGTGACAGTATACAGCCTTGATGTACTCCATTCCCAATTTGGAGCCAATCTGTTGTTCCATGTCCAGTTCTAACTGTTGCTTCTTGACCTGCATACAGATTTCTCAGGAGGCAGGTTAGGTGGTCTGGTATTCCCATCTCTTTAAGAATGTTCCACAGTTTGTTGTGATCCACACAATCGTCACATATGCAGATGACACCACCCTTATGGCAGAAAGTGAAGAGGAACTAAAAAGCCTCTTGATGAAAGTGAAAGAGGAGAGTGAAAAAGTTGGCTTAAAGTTCAACATTCAGAAAACTAAGATCATGGCATCTGGTCCCATCACTTCATGGGAAATAGATGGGGAAACAGTGCAAACAGTGTCAGACTTTATTTTTTTGGGCCCCAAAATCATTGCAGATGGTGATTGCAGCCATGAAATTAAAAAACGCTTACTCCTTGGAAGGAAAGTTATGACCAACCTAGATAGCATATTAAAAAGCAGAGACATTACTTTGGCAACAAAGGTCCACTGTGGTTTTTCCAGTGGTCATGTATGGATGTGAGAGTTGGACTGTGAAGAAAGCTGAGCGCCAAAAAATTGATGCTTTTGAACTGTGGTGTTGGAGAAGATTCTTGAGAGTCCCTTGGACTGCAGGGAGATCCAACCAGATCTCTATCCTAAAGGAGATCAGTTCTGGGTGTTCATTGGAAGGACTGATGTTGAAGCTGAAACTCCAGTACTTCAGCCACCTGATGCGAAGAATTGACTCATTTGAAAAGACCCTGATGCTGGGAAAGATTGAGGGCAGGAGGAGAAGGGGACGACAGAGGATGAGATGGCTGGATGGCATCACCGACTCGATGGACATGGGTTTGAGGAAACTCTGGGAGTTGGTGACGAACAGGGAGGCCTGGTGTGCTGCGATTCATGGAGTCATCAAGAGTCGGACACGGCTGAGCGACTGAACTGAACAAAGTCAAAGGCTTTGGCGTAGTCATAAAGCAGAAGTAGATGTTTTTCTGGAATTCTCTTGTTTTTTCTATGATCCAACAGATGTTGGCAATTTGATCTCTGGTTCCTCTGCCTTTTCTAAATCCAGCTGGAACATCTGGAAATTCATGGTTCACATACTGTTGAACTAGTCAGAGTCAGTGTGATTACTAATGCCAGTCAAGCCAGATTTTCATCCTTCATTTCTTTGCCTTTCTGAATGCTGCTACTTGAAAATTTGTCTGTTGAGAATCACAGACTTCTAGAGTTAAAGAGACCTTATTAGTTTATAACACCGTCATTGATTAGCCAAGGAAATGGGAATCTCGGATATATGAAATAATTTGTCAAGGATACACATGGAATTAGTGGCAAAGACTGCATTCAAACCAAACCTAATTTCTAGTCCTTTCCTTTGCTTACATATTTTGCTTTCCCAGGTCTTTATTTTCTCCTCAGGTCACAAGGCTGCTCCTACTCACTTTTTTTCAGACTTTTGCTCTTCAGTGGGACTGTGAAACTGCTCCCATACTTCCAAGTTTCTAGTAAGAAGGTACATAAATCTCCTCTTGATCGTTCACTGTAGTTTCTTACCCATAGGATTTCTCCTTTTGGATGTTCTAATTTCCAAATTCAGTTCCAGAGCTGACCTACCACCTTCCTCTAAATTCCTCCTCAGCTTATCTCCAGTAGTGACAGCACTATTCTTCCTAGACTTAGAGCCCTGGTGGTAGTAACGAGTCAATCCTTTCCTCTTCTTAGTCACCACACTCACTCTTAGAATTGTATTTGTCCAAGATCTTTGCATTTTCTTTGTCTAAATGATTTCCATGCTCTTCTACTCTTTTGGCTTTCAAGAAGTTGAACGGGTGTTTTGAAACTGATTCTACCATTTACTAAGCAAATTGTGTGAACTGACAAAACCTGTTATCTGTCTGTAAAATGGGATAATACTGATCTTAAATTGTTGTCAAGATTAACTGAAACAAGATATAAATTTTCAGTTGTAAAGTTTAACTCATAGATGCTCAATAAATATTTGTGGAGTGAATGTTACTCATTGAGTATATGAGTTTGAAAAATTTTTTTAACTACTAAACAATAGATATTAATACTTGAAAGTTTTTTTAATGATCAATAGTGTCTCCTTTGCTCTGTGATCACTTCAGATGCTAGTTATGGAAAGTTTTTTTTCTCTTGGTCTATTTTTTTCTTTTTTTTTCCCTTGGTCTATTTTTTTCTTTTTTTTTTTCTTGGTCTATTTTTATTTATAATAGCTGTACTGAGATTCATCATTCATTCATAACTTTAGAATTCATCTTTGAAAATAATACAGTTCAGTGGTTTTTACTATATTCATAAAGTTGTAGAACCATCATAAGTATGTAATTTTAAAACATTTTCGTTACTCCAGAAAGAAACCCCATACCTCTTTGCAGTCACTCCCTGTTCCTTCCTCCCCATAACTCCTGGCAGCCACCTATTTATTTTCTGTCAGTTCTGACCATTTTATATAAATAGAATCAAACATGATAGGACCTTTTGTGTTTGGCTTCTTTCACTTAGTGTAATGTTTCCAAGGTTCAATCCATGTTGCAGCGTGTATTTAGAACCTCATTCTTCTCTAAGGCTGAATAATATTTCGTTGTATGGAACAGACCACATTTGTTTATCCATTCATCAACGGCAGACAGTTGGGTTGTTTCCACTTTGGGGCTATTATGAATAATGCTGGTATGAACATTTGAGTACAGGTTTTTATGTGGAAGTAGTTTAAAGATCCTTTGAATATATGCTTAGGAGTGGTCTTAGTATAGAATTTTTAGTTGATGAAGCAAAAGAATTTTCATTTCAAAGCAAAGAGTTCTAATGGTGAGAGAACTAAAGGTTCTAATTTGGAATGTTTCCTTCTATATTGGTTCCTAAGATTAAAATTCTTTGCACTGGACCTCACAGAAGGCTATAAATCAACAAAATCAAGAGCCTTTTCTGAAAGGATCAGAAATAATACAAATGCCCCTACATAATAAAGGATGTTTGTATTAGCATAGGGTAACAAAGTAATCCCCAAATCTCAGCTCTCATCAGAGTATTTATTTTCATTCACTTTATATCCAAGGTGCACTGCAGGAATCAGAAAAGGAAAACTCTCCTAAAGGGATGCAGATTAAGGAAAAGTTAGGTTAAATATATTTCAGAAGAATCCTGTCTTCTGCTCTGCAGCCTGAGCCTTCACAGTGAGGGTAGGAACGTTTCCCCTTTCCCTGAGCCATTCCCCTTCCCAAAAAAACTGAAAGGTAGAGAAAGGGGGGCCTGGAACAACTTTTGGAATGATGTTTCCATCCAGTTCAAGAGTAGGCTTCAAGCACTGCCTTCACTTTTTTAGAAAGCCACAGAAAGGGAAAAAACATCTTTGAAATAGAGCTCGGCTTCAAGCATCATATGGTCAGTCACACAGAGGTCACTAATTACTCTTCCCTTTCTTGTTTTTCAGTGAACGAGGTAATTGGGAGAGACATGTCCCAGATTTCCGTTTCCCAAGGGACAGCGGTGAGCAGGCAGGCTCCCCTCCCAGGTCCCAGTTCCCTGGATTTAGGAAGATCCGACGGGCTCTGACTGTGCTCACTGCAGCCTTGTGTCCACCATCATGTACTTCTCAGCATGTTTCTCTCCTTGGACCTTGGGTTTCCAACTCTGCAACCTTCAGGATGGAGCCAGGAGTTGGGATCACCGTATTTGGGGAAAGCAGCATTCCTCCAATTCAGGCCTTGGGAAGATTTTGTAAGAGAACAGGAGCAGTACAGGCTGTTTGATCTTTGGAGAAATGAGCTTTGCTTTTTATATTTAAATAGGATACTTTTATATGATGGGTGCTTTGAGTGTGAATGCAGCAGGCTCTCCATTTCAGAGGTGCTGCTTCTGCAGGTGACCTGGTTGCTTAGCTAGGATTGGTGATTTGTACTGCTTTAGGTCATTTGAAGGACTCTTTAGCTTTGATGGTATTTTTAAAGTAGAAACTTTTGATAAAACTTTCCAGAGGTGAAAGAAAAAAAAAAATTACCCCAAGCCCACACTTATGCCTCAGAAACTCAGCATGTGTCCTGGAAGCCTTTCATAGATTTATAGGAAGTAAAGCCAAATGTAGCTCATACTTCTTTATAAAAGTAAACTCTTAGATAAAATGAGAAGAGACCATTCCAATCACTGAAGTATTGGAATACAAAATGACATTCCAGAGCATAGCATTTTTGTAACTTTTTAGGTAATCTTCCTGCTGTCTCTCCATACCCTCTCCATGTTGAAATTGCTTTTTTCCCCTCAGGGCCTTGGGTAAATTAACTACACGTAAGGGAGCTTTGAAAGATCGGGGGGTTTTTAGTTTGATATCTTTAATTCCTGCCATCCTACTAACAGGTAGGCTGTATTTTTCTTTTTGTGTCCTCTGGTCCCAGACCTTTTCCAAGTGGAAGCATCAGCATTTGGCTACCACAGTCTCTTGATGGTTTGTTTAGGCAACTTTGCTGCTTCTAGCTCAGGTCTAGAGGCCAGGCTGTGTCAGAAGCCAAGCACAAATGAGCTATGCTTCAGGACCGGGGCAGAGGACCTGCAGGATTCCAGATGGGAAGCTCTTAAGATCTGCACTGGCATGGGAGGCTTTTCCCTTGTTGTTTACAGCCTGAAATGATCCTGGCCTATCCTGCCCCATCCACATGGCCTAAAAAGCAGCCTTTCCCTAAAAGGCTTTGAGGCAAATCCAAAAACGAGATACCATTGTAAACCTGCCCCTCCACACCAAAGATGCCCTGGTGCTGCTGCTGGTAAGGCTGGTGCCCAAAGAGGGGCCAGCAAGAAACTCCAGCCTGCTGTCTACCAAAGGAGGTGCCCAACTTGGGTTCTCTTTTCAAACCCTGCCCTTACCCATCCCCTTAGTGGGATTAGTTTCCTGTTCCAAGGCTTGGGCCTATTTCAAGGCCCCTGAAGCTTGTAGTACGTTTTCAAACGAAATGTTGTACTTCTATTCAGGAAGCAAATTTTCTGAGTGCCTACATAGGAAAGACAGTGTGGTGGACTCGTCAAAGGCTCCATGCTGTTACTCCAGGGGATTGTGCGTCCCAGATGCCAGGACTCTCTACTGAAGCCAAGTGAGGCCTGGGTGGAGGGAGCCAGCTCAGTGTCCACCGTCCCTAGTCAGCCTGATAGGAACTGTTGACCTACGATGAGGAAGTATGGTCTTTTTTTTTTCCTGTAAGCCACGATGTTTTCAGTTTCTCCCTAAAATTAGTTAGAAAAAAATGTCTATCTTGCAGTAAATCACTCTAGTCCTTCCTGGAGCCCCGTGTTTTCACATTTTCTTTGAAAGTGAGTTTTGTGTCACAGAGTGTAGATAGTGAGATTTGCTTTGGGGCCTGTGGTTGGAAGCCCAGAGCTTCCTCTGGAGGGTTTTGGGGGGCTGACCCTCATGAGATGGCCAGACTTGCCTCCGCCCTCATGCCCCTGGTGTAGCCACCTCACATGGGGTCCTTACGAGAGCTTCCCTTGCAAGACCCTTTGGGGGTTGCTCTGTTGCCCTCAAGAATAAAAGCCTCTATGATCCAGAGTTGCTATGCACCAAAATTTGATGCCTTTTAAATACCTTGATGCCTGTAGCACTAGAAATGCTTTCCTATTTAAAATAAAAGTTAAATTTTAAAATAGAGCTTTGTATACTACATAAGCAGTTTTGTATCAGCTTTGTAAAAGCTTTGGTGTAAGAGACAGTATTTTTTGGCTTTGTAGACAAAGACCTTAATTTTTGTGCAACATAGTGGTGTTACAGCACACATCCATTGGACTATGCAAATTGAATTCTAGTAACAGCACTGAGCAACTGGGCATGTGCTAGCACCCACCCCTTCCACCTCCAGCCCTGCTAGACCTTGGGTTGAGGAATGGGATGAGCAGCCTTCTGCTTACTGGAGATACACAAAGAAACTTGGCTGAAAACAGCTTTTAAAGGAACAGATGTCTTTGAGTTTGAGTGTGGTGCTGCTGCCCAGGGTGCATCCCACCCCAGCCCAGGGCTAGCCCCTATCACCAGAGCTCTGCTGAGTCCAGCTGTAAAGCCCTGTTGTTGATACTCAGAACAGATGGTCATGTGTATGACTCCGGTGGGTTCAAGTTGAAACCTTGTATTTTATAAAATGGATGATGTTCAATTAAGGAACTGGTTCTCAGTTATGTTTACAGCACTTGAGATTGTGTTTTCTTGTACATTTTGTATTTTAAAACCTTTTATAGGAGTACAGTGCTCCTTACACAAATACAAAGGGAAGAAGCCAGCAATTCAGGCTCCTCAGTTACAGTGCTGAAATAATAAACGGTGACAGGTCAACAGTCTCCTTGAAATCTGCCTGAGTGTTCCTCTGCATGGGGCTGGTGTGGAGCCCCTCACTGTGTGCCAAAGGGAAGGGCACTTGGGCTTTTAAAAAGTCCATTTGGTTAGGAACGTTTATTTTACAGAGGAAAGGGTAGAATTCCAAATTCCTTCTGAAGCTTCAGTTGGGCACCCTGCAGTGGGTGCAAAGGACATCCCAAGGTGTCTGCTGAGTTCAGGAAAACTGACCTGCCCAAGGTGCGAATGAAAAGTAGGCAGAAGTCCCTTTACAAATCAAGCCTGAGTTTTTCTGTGGGGGCCTCCCGCCCCCTAGTGTCCTCTGGGGATACTGCAGTACAGTCCATTGAAACAGTTTGTGGTTTCTGCCATCTGCTATTCCTTGTGCCAAGCTCCAGGGGGGCCAGCATCCTTAGGTGGGACCACCCCTGGCACCATGTGGTCCCTGAGGTCCAGGTATCCTCGGGAGTGGAACTAGCACTCTGCTGCCCTGCGCCCCGTCAGGAGGAACAGGGGAAGGTAGGACACTGGTGTCTTTACTCAGAAAGAAGCTCCCTGGAGTCATACACTGAAAGCACCAGGGCTTACATTTTTTAAAAAGAAACCAAGCCTGCTGTGGACATCAGCCCCCCAGAATCTGTAGGCACGGGCCACAGCCAGAACAGAACAAAGGCTCTCTGGGTGCTACTTAAGGAGCCCAGATCCGACCACTGGGAACAGGGTAGCGCCATTTCACCCCCAGCCCTGCATTCAGGGTCCAGCCGTCATCTCTGATGTGGACAGGCAGAGTGACAAGTAGGGGGAGCTGGGGCTTGATCTCCTCTGGGGGCCTTCTGAGAATTTTGAAAAGCCAGAAAGAAGCCACCAGGTTGAGGGCGCTGGTTCTCTGGAGTCAGGAGAGTCCCATTAGCTGAGGACATCAGTCAGCTCTTACCTCCTGGCTCCCTCACCTACAAACACACCCATTCTTTGGGTGCCTGTAGCACAGTGCGAGCTGGGTCACCAACAGGCATCAGGCTGGTGTAGTCATCAGGGGCTAGCTGCAGGAGGGACAGAGATTTAGCCAGGGAGCCCCAGGCTCAGTCAGCTTCCCCAGCCCTCCAGCCACACCTCACCTGGTAGGCCTGGAAGACGCTGAGCAGGTCCTTCATACCAGCCGTGTATGGGACACCCTGCATACGGACCAGGGCTCCTGGCTGGGACAACACGGAGGTGGGAGCAGAGGCCAGGGCTGCAGTGGGTGTGGTGAGGTAGCCCACAGTGGTGGGGGAAACTGGAGGGCTGGGGGGAAAAGGCAGGGATTTAGTAGTGTAGTCCCAGTTATGGCCTAGACTACACAGCCTCCGTGTGGCCAGGGGGCACTAGGCACTGTCGGGAGCACACAGCAGGCCCTGCCTGCCTCCTCCCTTGCCTCTGCCTTGTGTTTGGTTCATTTCCTCCTCCCTGAAACCCCTGCCTCCACAGAGTCCTCCCTATTCCAGTATGTAGGTGGCATCAATCAGCCCACGATTGTCACTCCCTCACTGTCTCAGAATAAGGGAGCTCCAAGAGGCCTTGAGTTATGTGGCCCAGGAAGGGGATCATGGATCATAACCCTCCCACAAACCAAGACAAGAGGGCAAGACTGAAGGTATTTTAGCAGCAGGGTACCTGGGGTAGTACGCTGTGTAGTTCATGTAGAGTTGAGTGGCTGGCCCTGGGTAGTAGGCAACCGGGGTGGGAGCAGCAGGCACCCTGGCAGCTGGGAGCAGTGCTGAAGAGGGATACAGAGCTGCTGTCTCAGTGGGAATGAGGGTCGGGGTGGCCTGGAAGGTGGCGTAGGCGGGTGGTGAGAGGCCTAGAGGCAGAAGCAGAGAGTGTATCTGCAGGGAGCCCAGCACTGCCCTGGGTGGGGCAGCCAGAGAGGAGTCCCCCCACGTAGAAAGTGAGGGTGATAACAGCCTGGCTCCCCCATGCTGCTTCTTTCCCCAGCCCCTGGGACACTCACAGGGCAGCTTGCAGGGCGGAGGGGACATGCCACTGCGGCCCAAGGTGCCCCCCATCAGGACACGGCTCATCTCCTCTGTGGAGCAGGGGACCACCTCCACATAGCGTTCCTTCATTGCTTTCTTATGGCAGCGCTGAGCAGCAGCTAGGGCCCGCTCTGCTGATGTCATCTGGATGAAGGCATCCCCGGACGGCCGGCCCTGTGCACACCACCTTGTGAGCGAGAATCCCTTACTCCCAACCATGCCACCCCGCCGGCCCGCCCTGGGCAGCAGCTTCACCTGCTGGTTGAGCACCATATGCACACCATGAGGCCGAATGTCAGCCGCCGCCTCACCCAGAAAGCTGAGGATGTCTTCGATGGAGGCTGTGTAGGGCAGGCCTCGCAGGCGGACACAGTCTCTCCCGGTCCCAGCTGCCAGTGGGAAGGGGATGGGCAGCAGTGGAGCAGTCAGGGTGGGAAGGAGTGGGCTGGAGGCGTAGCGGTTCAGGACCTAGAAGTAAAGGAAGCAGCAGGCTAATTATGCCAAGGAGGGCAAGGCCCAGGCAGGGGGAGAAGGGGCACCCTAGAGAGGTGGGGTGGAGGGGCCTGGGGGGCTCACCTGCTGCACCTCAGCTGCAGTGCTCCGGAAGAGTTCAATGTATCGCTTACCCAGCATGCCCTTATGCCTGCGTAATGCAGCCTGTGCCAGCTCCTCACAGGCAAAGAGGGCAAAGGCATCACCCGTGGGCCGGCCATCAGGGTGGCGCACAAAGAGCAGCCCATCAGCGCCCCCCGTCACAGGGCACTCTGGCCCCAGAAAGCCTAGCACATCTGCTGGCCCAGCCGAGAAGGGCAGTCCCCGCAGCCGCAGGATCACTTGGTCTTCCCGTGACAGGAAACGCGCCACCTCTAGCGATGTGCCTTGGGGGAGGGGGGTTGTGCATGGGAGTCATCTACTGACTTCATCTGTGCCCTTCCAAATACCCACCCACACCGGCACGCAGGGGAGCAGGAAGGCATGAGGAAGCAAGACGTGTCAAGAGCCAAGGGGCACTAGGCACTGTCAGGAGCACACTCACCCCCTGCGATCTTCACAAACTCCTCTCCTGTTGCCTTATACACCTGTGGGGACAGCCCATGGGTCTCGTGCCTGCCCAACCTCAGCTCTGCCCTGCTCCGCTCCCAAACCTAGAGCCCCACCTCGATATATCGGATGCCCATGTGGTGCTTGTGTCTCTGCAGCGCTAGGTCCCGCTGTTCGCTGTCCACAAAACGGATGAGAGCCTCACCGTTTCTGCGGCCCTGGGCGTTGAGGCACAGTGCTACACCACCCCTGCAGAGCCAGCACTGCGTTAGTCCCTCCTGGGTGGGCCTGCCCTCCCGTGCCCACCCACCCTGCTGTACCACCTGGCAATATTGAGCCCTTTGAAGAATCGAGCCACGTCCTGGTCTGATGACTGCCAGGGCAGCCCACGAGCCCGAACCACAGTCTCGCTATCCACCACGTCAGCCTTGCTGCTGTGGGGGCAAGGCACAATCAGAGCTGTCCAGCTGCTGTCACCCCCAACCCTGCCCCCTCACTCACCAAGGCCCTGTCTCATATTTCTGCTTCACCACTTCAGGCTTCAAAAACAGTTGACCTGAGAGGAGATATGGCATGGGAGTCAGCAGGGTCTGGTGGCGGGGGGCTGTCTCCCCACCAAGCTCTGCAAAAAGGACAGTTGAGGGGGATGAGGAGGTAACAAAGGGGCTTTCTTCACCTGTGGCCTCTCAGAGAAGGTGACACGTGGGGAGGGGAACTTGGAGGAGGTAAGAGGCAGGCATTCACCCAGCCGTGACAACAGGTGAAAGGTGGTGAGGGGAACCTTACCACTGGGACTTTCGAGCAGGTGGAGGATGATGGCTACCATTGTCTTCACTTCCCACACCCCAAAATCATCCTCTGTGGCATCTGTCTCCAGCCCCAAGTCTATGAGCAGAGAATAACAATGAGGAAATCCCAGCACAAGAGGACAACCAGCATGTCCCACTGATGCTCACGGCCCCTACATAAACACAGGCAGAATCCCAGCAAACACATTTGTTTTGGCTTGTGCCATCTGTGTCATTACAGGTCCCCAGCCTAGATAAATGGAGACATATGCTCACATTCCAAATGTGCCCCAGCACAGACACACAGACTTGCAGTCAGCAGTTCATGTAAACTTGCATGTGTTCATCCAACCTGCCAGCATGCACATACTCAAGACACATTGAGCCTGCAGCCACCCTTCCACCCTCACTCTGCTGGGTTACAGATACCCTGTGCCATGGTGGCCACAGTGAGGTCCCTGGCAGAGTGGGCGCTCGGGTGCTGCACGTGGAACTCTCTGCGGAGGTCGTAGAAGGAGAAGAAGGTGTCGGGGAGCACCAGGTTCTGGGGGCACATGGGAATGGGGATGAATGGGGGAACTGAGCTGCCCTGACCTCCCCCCGCCCCCGCCCTGTGACAGTGGGCATCCTGGGAACTGTGCCCCCTGTTGCACCCTCAGTGGTGGCATACCTTCCTGGAGGCCTCAGGGTGCAGGACCTGTCGCAGCAGTTGCTGCCCATCAGTGCAGAGCATGTAGGGGCCCCCGCCCAGCAGAGCCACATCCCCGCTCACCAGCTGTGAGAACTGGGAATAGGGAGTGAAGAGAGAGACAGAAGGACTCACCGCCAGGTGGGCAGGGGGAGGGAGGGTGCAGGCTTGCAAAGCTGGTTCAGCCAGATGTTCAGCCCTTCCCTGCCTGGGGAGGAGGCTGCCACGCCTGCTGGGCCTGGCTCTGTGTCCCACCCCCTCCCTCCCCATCCACTGTCACCTTCTCCAGGCCAAATGGGAGCAGTCACAGATCACCCGAGCCCCCATCACACACACTCCAGGAGTCTGGAATGGGGCCAGAGCAAACACCTGGTGGAGTGGGACAAGCAGGTGGGGAGGGGCGGGACAAAGCAGGTTAAACCTGTCCCTGACCAGGCACCACCCTCAGACAGGTGAGGGAGGCCCAGCATGCTCACGGTCAATGGCAGCCCCGCCCCTAGGTCTGACCAACCCAGGGGCCGAGAAACTCCAAGGACAGAGCTCCACACCTGAACGCCAGGGGCAGCATGAGCTTTGACCCAGACTCAATCGACCGGCTGGCACTGAGGTGTTTGCTCATGGAGGGGGCGGGAAGCGGCCCAGCCCCTCCCCCATTCTCATCCCCGCCGGCGAACACGTATGAGCACAAACCACAGGCCCAAGAACCTTCCCTAGTCCGAGCTTTCCCATTTGAGGCTAGCAGAGCAAGGCGACCCAGCCCACGCATCCCAAGTGGGGGCTAGTTTGGGAGTCCCGGAACAGACTCAGGTTCCACATCGTTGTGCCTGTTTCCTCATCAGGAACCACCAAAGTTGTCGGAAGATAAAAGAATTTGTGCTAGTAAAGCACTTTCACTCATTCCACCCGAGTCAGGCACAGGGTGAGCGCAGTAAAGAAGATAAGAAAAACAGCAAAGGGAACCGCCTTCCACTTCAGCCAGGCCTTTGCACTCAGGAGCCAGGGAGCCCCCCAGGCGGGGTCCGGACAGCGCCCATGCCTGGCCAGCCGACTGGGACAGGCCTGGACGAGCAGCTTACACCTGGCGGCGTCTACCTCCGGGGCAGACACCGCCCTACGCCCCCGCTGCAGCGTCTCCCAGGAGGGTGGGTGGGCAGGACACAAGTCGCACAGACCGTGACCTGTGGCCAAGTCTGGGCCCCTTGGCCCTTTCAGCTTCCGGCTGCTGTTTTGGACGACCTGGCCAGGCAGGTTCCCAAAGGCGTCTCACCTATCTCCCCCCGCAGGCCTGGGACTCTAGGAGAGGTCTCGCAGCCTCCGTCTCCACCCCCTCAGTAGCAAGTGGATCACTGCAAAGTCTGAAAAGACGCCCCCCTGGAACGGCCGACACATGCGGACACACGCACATTAGGGAGTCGCTGAAAGTTTCGAACAACAGGAACCCGTCCTACCACCCTGGCCACTTGGTTGTGGTGCGCCAGGCCTCGCCTCCTGCCGCCTCTCCCGCCGAGAAATGTCCCTGCAGCCCGGCCGTGCCTCCATTCACCCTGGCCCCGGCGCTCACCTGCTGCAGCACTTTGTCCAGCGGCTCGGCCCGCGCCAGGCTGTCGGAGCTCAGGCCGCTCGCCTCGCGGCACTGCGGGCTCAGCGCGGCCGCCTCGGCGCGAACCAGTGACTTATGCAATGTCCCCACCTGCGAACGACGGGGAAAACCGATCAGGCACTGCGCTTCTGGGATCCCGAAGCTCTCTGGAGATCTCAGCGCCCCCTTCCCACCCTACCTGGCGGCTCCGCGGCTCCACCACTTGCCAGACTAGGAGGATTAAGTCGGTCTCGTCGGAACCCAGGTCCGGCCCCAGCGCACCGGCCGTGGCCCCGAACAGTACGACCAGGGGTCCAGGCCCGGGACGGGGGTCGGCAGCGGAGTCTGCAGTGGGGTTCGGGCCTGGGGGCGGCGGCTGGGGTGGCGGCGGAGTCATGGCCGCAGAGGAGAGGGGCGCTCCGCCAGAGACACACGCGGACCGACGAAGCGCACGCACGCACCGACCGACGGCAGACGCGGCCCGGCTGGGGCGGGACACCGTGTGTTGGGGGCGGCACCTGCGGCCCGGCTGGCGCAGTGGGCGCTGCTGAGACCCGCCCGCGGCGCCCCGCGGGGCGGGGCGGCTACCGGCCCCCGCCCTCTCTGGGCGAGTTACCTGTCGGCCCCGCCGGCCACGTGATCGAGGGCCCGGGAACGGTGGGGGAGGGCCGCTACAATCCAGCCCTGGACGCTCACACTTCGCTCTCCCGACCTGGGCTCGCGCTCAAAACCCAGACTCCACTCCCGCAGCCGACCCAGCCTGACTTCTGGGGCGGCCCCCCACTCCCTCCCACTCCCTTCTCCCACCAGGGCTCCATCAAGGAAAGTGCAAAACTGGGGGCCTTCTTCAGTCCGTAAGCGGCAGCCTAGAGGCTGTGGGGGGTCACGACGGCCAGTCTGGATGGGTAAAGTCAAAGGGGGCGGTAAGAGTTACCAGGTATCACCCCAAGGCTTGTAGGGTGATTGCCAGAGGTCGACTGGGGTGGGAGGAGACTGGCAGGAAGCACAAGAGAGCATTAGAACCATGGGGGGATTCACCAGAGGTCAGTGGGCAGGGTTTGTGCACACAGGTGCGTAGGCTGGGCCTTAGCCGGGCTCCTGGAAGTGCCTGCGATGCCAAAGCGCAGTCGGACGTGCGCAGGACTCGGTCTCGGGAAGGAAGAAGCGCGTCTCCCACATCCCCGGCCCCAGCTCCCGAGAGCGGGCCTCTAGACGGCGCTGACCCGGACTGGCCCAGTAAGGAGCCTCACCCCCACCCGACGTTTAGGGTTGCGGTCTGCTTTCGCCCTTCCGCCTGGATAACAGGCCTGTTGCTGGGAGTTGAGAGCGCGCTAGCCGATGGGGGCTAGCGGCGAAAGTGCAATGTTGCTCAAGGGGGCCGCAGATCCTCCATTTCTTCTTTGGACAGTCCCTCGTGGAGGGCTCCCAGCACCCTTTCGTCCCGTCGGGTTTGGTGAGGATCCTTTACGGTGAGTTTCCAGGTCGCCCCGGACTTCCTCAAATTCTCCCGTTTATGTGACTGAGAAACTGAAGAATCCGGTGAGAAGGGGCTCCAGCCCGGCGAGAGTAGAAACACCGGGTTGCGAAGCCCGAGCTGGAACAGGGGCGCGAGCCGCATTTCACGCTTTCAGAGAAGCTGGGCGCTGCGTTCGGACTTTCGGACGACTGAGAG
This sequence comes from Muntiacus reevesi, assembly GCF_963930625.1. Lineage (NCBI taxonomy): Eukaryota > Metazoa > Chordata > Mammalia > Artiodactyla > Cervidae > Muntiacus > Muntiacus reevesi. The sequence continues at coordinate 248,046,806 of NC_089250.1, forward strand.
CGAAAGAGCCCGGGGTAGAGGAGGTGCCTCCGAGGCCTTACCCTCTGAATCACACTGCACCGCGCGCGTCCCCACTTGACGGGTGAAGAGACTGAGGCGCCCGGGACACGGCGGCTGGGAAGCGGAGGGAAAGCAGACTGGCCTTCCAGCGGCTGCTGGCGACCCGCGCTTCCTCTTTGAGTGCAGGCGAGTGTCCGCGCTTCGCTGCCGTAGGTTAGACCGCCACCCAACTGCCAGCCCGCTGACCCCACCCCTGGACACACTGAGCCAGTTAGGCCTGGGGGGAGGAGGAAAAGCGCTCTTCGGGCACCACCCTCCTCTAGATAAGCCTGGAATGTCAAATATTTGTCCGGTGGGCGGGACGCAACAGCGAGGTAAAGCCCCTCCCTCACCCGACCAGGAGCGCGCGTGCGCCAGGCTGAGTCCGGTCTTCCTCCCGGCCACGCCCTTGCAGCTAATTGCAATTCACCCCAACAGCACTCCATCCTCTCCTAAAACTTCGCTGGCGTGTATCGCCCCTCGCCAGGCTCCAGTCTGGGCTCTGCTCCTAGACAACAGAGCCCCGGGCCATCCGGGCGGCTACCTGATTTAAGTCTCTCCTTTCCTGGTATCCCCATCCATTCAACCACTAGACCTTCGCGCTAGGTCCTTTTTTATTCATCTTTCAGCGCAGGTAGGTCTCCACATCAGGTTCCCGGGGAAGCCTCCCGCTCGACGTAACCGCTTGGTACATCTAACCGTCCTGAGCGCATTTCCATTGGAGTGTACATGAGTGTACAGGTCCTTGTGGAGTAGTAAAGCCAAGCGTGAGACGGCTCCCGCAGATACCCGCGCACCTGTCTGCCCCCTGCCCCCCACATGATAATTCCTGATGTTAGGACTCTTGAAAAACTAAATTTGTTAAAACTACGTTGGTCCCCCTGTTTTGCTGAGCTCCCTTACTCATTTTCAGATGGTCCTCCCAGATCACGCCATTAATATTAAACAACCCGCATTCCTGTCCCCCAACCGGCTCTCACGTCTTCTGCCACCACTAAAACAACTCCTAACACGATAAATCGTTTATTGTCTCCCTACCCCACCATCCATCCCCTCCCCATCCCCCACTCTAACCCAGCCCCGTGAGAATATCCTCGAGGAAAGGCTTATCCAAAATCTATCACTGGACCTGCCGGGCACATAGTAGTAACCTAGTAAGAATGAATGAATGGTTGACTAAGCGCTCTTCCCGTATTCCATCAAAAGTAACTTTCCCTGTGGCCACAGGACCTTTGTACTAGAGTCTCATTTGTGCCCTTTCCTCTCCTTCCAACCCGCCCTTGCCCTAGTTAACCCCTGCTCTCTCTCCAGATTTTCCCCTCAAAGCACCTCCCTCTGTAGCAAGGGTACCCACTGTGGTTTGAGATTTTTGTATTTCACTGATAAATGTGCCCCATCCTCACCCTGCTACTAGCTAGTGTTAACAAGTCACGAATGAATGAATCAGAGATAAGATACGCGAGAGACGTCAACGAGGCTCCAACGGCACAGCCAGATTCCTTTTCCAAACAGTACTGTGAGTATTCAGGAAAAATCAACGTGGTCCGGTGAGCCTGCCCGCAAGCTAGCGGAATCCCATCCTCACTGAAGCGCTTGGAAACCTGCCACTAAGGCAGTGGGCGCTCCAGCTGCAGGTACGTGAAGGTCTGAGCAGATACAGGGTGGGGCTCCTCACCTGGGGAGTGTGGCTTTTCTCGTGGAACTCCAAGACGAGGAATGGTGTAAAATCACGCTCCTCACTCCCGGGAAGTATTCCGTTGTCAGAGGATTTGAGGCTGAGCGCTTGCTTGGGGTCCATCGCGGCGATCCAGAGTCGCCAGCCCAGGCCCATCCCCACCCTCAGCGGCCAGCGGCCCCCAGTTCAGCCAGCTGCGACCCTTTCTTACCTATTCTAGCAAGCCTCCAGAATAGCTAGCGCACTGGGTTCCCTGGGGTTTCCATTTCCATGCATTTGCTCCACGAATATCCGCTGAGTACCCACCAGAGGGCGCACTGATTCCATCGACGGAACGTGGTGTTGCGGAGTGGGCAGGCACTGGAGACTTCACCCTAGGACAGCCTAGGTGAAAGGAGAAGCCCTTAACATCGCCTCCCAGGTCACTTACCTCCCCCTGAGAATTCTTAGTTCCCAGACCAGGGATCGAAGCTGTGCCCCCCTGCAGTGGAAGCATAGAATCTTAACTACCGGGCTGCCAGGGAAGTCTCAATGTGATCTCGTTTAATGTTTAATGCCACAGGAATAAGGGTATAAACTGGGACATAAGTAAGGAGGCTACTAGGGAGATGCGGGTAATCTGGCTTTGGGAGAGTAGAACTGGGAAAACTTGGTGACTATGTAGTTGTGCGTCTGAAAGTCAAGGAGGTATCTAGAGGTCTGCAGCCCAGGGGATCATGTTAAAAATGGGGGACCCTCACCCTCTGGCCCCTCTCTACAGTGCCTGCACTGGTTTATTACTGACTAGACCTTGGCACCCCCTCCTCCAGTGGTCATGGCTCTATCATCTTCAGGGCCTATGGGAGTGGGCCAGCAGGGAAATCCTCTCAAGGACAGGGCCACCCTCTGAGGGGCCCACAGGCACCTGAGGCTGCTGGGCTGACAAGGCATTTAGACAGTGATCAGAGTCCAAGGCAGTCCAGGCTGTCTTGATCTCCACCCTGTCCCCACTTAACCCTTGGCTCTAGACACCTGCCTAGTATGGTCACCCATAGCGGGTCTGCATCAGATCAGTCCTCAGCAGTCACTCTGCTGGGGTCTGGGATGGAGGTGACGAAGGGTTTTAGAAGGGGGTCCCTGGGCCAGGGTGTGAGGTGGAAGATAGTTTGACCTTAAGTGAGGAGGATATCCCAACCACAGATGTGTTTCACTAAAAGCACATGGGAGGGGCAGGCCAAGGTGGTTAGTAGAGGGTCACTCCAGGAAGTTAGAAACTATCAGCCACTGACTAAGAGAAAGAAAGGGAGGGAGAGAAGGAGGGAGGCAGGGGCAGGAAGAGATCTCAGAATCAGCCAGGGATGACCAGGCTGTTGACTGGCTCTCAAGAAAGGGATGTGTGAAGAGTCAAGAGCTTCTCTCCAAACATGCTGGTTCTCTATTCCAAAGTAATGCCGGGTCCCAGAATATTACTGGTTGTCAGATCTTTGCCCACTCTATTTGCTACCCGCCCCCGCCCCGCCCCGATTCCATGCACAGAGAACCTATGTCCTTTCTGGATGCCCGGTTTGCGTGGGGTGGCAATGGTGGAGGAACATCAGGGGAACTCGCCTGTAGGCTGGTGCAGGGTTGAGGTTCAAGCCTACTCTTAACCCGGCGAACAAACCAGCCAGGGGTGGGGGTGAGAGGGTGATCACACACTTCAGAAGCAGAAACAGGCGGGCTGAACTCTCAACTGGGAAGCGAAACACGCTGACCTGGCCCTTACCCCATGCAGATGGCAGGGGAGTCCTTGGGTCAGTGTTGCCTGAACTCAGGTGCTCTCGGGGAAGGGTGCCAAGAATCGGTTTGGGAGTTGAACAAAGGTCTTGGTCAGTTTCCTCCGGCTCAAGAACAGCCCGAGGCTCACTTGTCCTCTTCTTCCTCAGGCTTGACCCGGGTAGCTCAGCAGCGGCGAGCTACTGAGCTTTGTACCCTGAATTCCCACTTGGCCCGGTGCATCCTAGATCAGGGAAGCGCCAGGAATCAGGGATAAGAACTGCGCACCGTGGACTTAAGATGCGGAGGGCTGGTCTGGGTACCCAGCAGAGGCGGGTTGGGTGAGAACCGCTGAGAGCTTGCGCGAAAGCAGGGCTGAGCCTTTATCGATCGATGCGCTCGGCGTGCAGCGCGGCTAATGGAGTTGGCCAGGGATGGGTAGGGGCGGGGCGGGAGCTCCGACTGGGAAGGACTACCCTAGCGGCTAGTTCCTATTGGCTGACCGTTTGCAGGAGGCGGGCCCTGATTGGCCAGGCTGCTGTGAAGGCTGCGAGCGGCGGGGTTAAGAGCGTCGCTGCGGGCCGGGCCTAGGCACGAGACCCGAGAGCTGAGTCCGCTCCTCCGACCTGGAGCTGCGGTCCCTGCCATGGGTCGCTTCTGCCTCTACCGTCCCACCCTGCTCCCGGGTGCCCTCCTGTTCCTCCTGATGCTCGCAGATCCGGCGCTCCCGGCTGGAAGTCGGCCACCGGTGGTGCTGGGTGAGGCGCGCGTCCAGTTGTGGGTCCGTTCGTTCGTGCGTCCGGCTGGATGGGGTGCAGGCGGGGCTGTCTGCATCTCCTCTAAGCACGAGGTGGGGGAGCGTATGACTGTCTTGTCACCTGGGTCGGTCCGTCCACTTCCCGCTATGCTGGGCGCGGGTGTGGTCAAACTTGTCACCTTTCCCTGTAGAATGTGGGGGTAAGTGGGAGGGTTATCACGCTTTTATGCATCGGTCCGCGGGGTCGTCTCATTTCCAAGCTTCGCCTCTCCTTATCTCCATTTTTAAGCTGGAAAGACTGAGGCATTTTGGCCCTACTCCTGAGGGTAGGCGGTAGAGTGGCCTCGAAGTTGGCCCCCAGGGGTTTCAGCGTTGACTTGGTCTTGGCTAGTAGGCTGTCTCCCTCCACCCTTCCAGCCCGACACGTTTGCGGAGGGGGGGGGGGGGGGGCATTACTGAAAGTAAGCTTTTGGGGGAAGGATTACTCTCCTAGCCTGCCACCAGGGCCTTCCCCTAACTTATCAAATATGTGGCCTTGGGCCTGAGGGAGGAGGCCCAAGGGAATCTGAGGATGCATACAGGTGGAGGGAAGGGTTGAGACCCTGACTATGAAGAGATGTTGTATGGCACCCTTACCCCTGTCAGACCTACTTGGACTATGCTGTGTTGGGGCTAGGCAACCTCCCAGTCTTATCTCCTCCTCACTTCTAGCCCGGGGAGCTGTACAGAAGCCAGCAGTATTTCCTTGTGGTGGGTATGGCAGGGATGAGATCTCTGTCTTGGGGGTTTTGGATGCCTCATTCAGGCCATCATTCCCACAAAGAGCTGGGGTTGGCAGGCAGTGTGATCCCAAGGATCCTTCACCAGGAATTCTGGCCCAGGACATGCTCCCTGGGGGATACTGGACCCAGGTTCACCATGGAGTTTGGGCATATTTGGCCTTGCCTTCTGTAAGTTTGCAGGATGATCCCCAGAGGTAAGGTCTGTGCTAGGCAAACACAGAGAATCCATCCATCATGTCAGGGGTCAGGAAAGGTTTCCTGGAGTACACAGCTGGAGCCGAGGCCAGGAGAGTTCCAGGCAGAGGGAACTATGTATCAGAGGGAGGGAGCTGAGCAGTGCAGGCTGTCTGGAATGGAGTGGGGGAAGGAGTGGATGGTTAGGGCTCAAGACTGGTTGGGCCACCTGGACATCATCCTGGCGGCCTGCCAGGAGCATTGTGTGGACCTAAGGAGTACTGAGTATGAAGAATGTGGCGTTGGGAAGTATGTGATCTCTGATAGGCTGGGTCCTAGACCTTTTCTCCTGGATTGGTGCTAAATGCACTCATTTATTCATTCAGTTCTTAGTTATCCTCCATCACAGCAGAGGAGCCTCAGGGTGTACCTAGAAACACAGAGCAATTGGAATCCTAACCTGCCCAGCTTCTCAGAGAATGAGGCTATTGACGTTAGTCCTGATGAGAGGGTCACTTCCTAGGCAGGTTGATAAGAAGTCTAGGGGTCCCCAAGGAGAGAGGGGTCTGGAACTCTCAAGGGGGAAGAAAGGACAAACTTTTTTGTCCCTCTACATTCCTTAGGATTATATAACAATAATGTGTCCTGCTTGAGGACAGTCTCTGGAAAAAACCTTCTGGCCAATCCTGTTATCTTAAGGTGTAAATTATGGGAGTGGGTCTAGTGAGGTCTTTAGAACCTCCAGACATTCTTTTGATTCACTCTAATAACTAATTAGGGTTTCCCTAGTGGCTCAGAGGGTAAAGCATCTGCCTGTGATGCAGGAGACCCAGGTTCAATCCCTGGGTCGGGAAGATACCCTGGAGAAGGAAATGGCAACCCACTCCAGTATTCTTGCCTGGAGAATCCTATGGACAGAGGAGTCTGGTGGGCTACAGTCCACAGGGTCACAAAGAGTCAGACATGACTGAGCGACTACACACTTACACTTACACACTTAATAACTAATTAGAGAGTATATAACTCCATGGCTAACACTTGCAAGGGGGTACTCTTTCTGCCCCCTTCTTATGCCTATGTCAGAAGCTTTCTCTATCTCCTTTATACTTTAATAAAACTTTATTACACAAAAGCTCTGAGCGGTCAAACCTCGTCTCTGGCCCCAGATTGAATTCTTCTCCTCCGGAGGCCAAGAATCCCGGTGTCTTTTCTGTGGTTCAGCAACAACCTTTCACTGGGAAACCCCATGGTGGGCAGCAGACAAGTTGTTTCTGGGCACAAAGCAGGGACCTGACCTTGGCCATCAGAGGATCAGCATCCAAGGGTGACCAGTCTTCGTGGGTGGGTCTCCAATTGGTGGCAGAGGAAGTAGAGGCCAGGGGAGGGATACAGAAGGCCCTGGGCAGTGGGATGGAACTGTAGCAAACCATTTCCACCTCTTCCTGTGTTACTTGAGGTGAAAGGCATGTGGATGGCTCTTTCCTTCTTTCTAGGAAGTGACCCTTTTTTTTTTTTTTTTCAGTGGGTTTTGTCATACATTGATATGAATCAGCCATAGAGTTACACGAATTCCCCATCCTGGTCCCCCATCCCACCTCCCTCTCCACCCGATTCCTCTGGGTCTTCCCAGCCCACCAGGCCCGAACACTTGACTCATGCTTCCCACCTGGGCTGGTGTTCTGTTTCACCACAGATAATATACATGCTGTTCTTTCAAAACATCCCACCCTCACCTTCTCCCACAGAGTTCAAAAGTCTGTTCTGTACTTCTGCGTCTCTTCTTCTGCCCTGCATATAGGGCCATCGTTACCATCTTTCTAAATTCCGTATATATGTGTTAGTATACTGTAATGTTCTTTATCTTTCTGGCTTAGGAAGTGACCTTTTTAGAGGCCACATGCCCTGACCAAGGCAAAGAGTATCCAGGCAGAGCAGATCTGGTGACTTCCTCTTTCAGATATTTCCTCTGTGGTGGACACAGTAACCAAGGTTTCGCCACTGCATTGTCTAGTCCACAGGCGTGTCATCTAGGGGCTGTCGTGCTCCCCACTTCTGCACCGCATCACGAAGGGAGATGAGAACCGGTGCCATACCTCCCTCCCGTGGCTGCCCTGAGGACACCAAGGAGGGCATGTCCTCGGCAGGGCTGGGTTCACAGCTGGAGCCCAGTGAATGCCCAGGAGAGCCAAACACTGGTTGTGATCACAGACCCTACATGGGGCTATGTTTGGAAGGTATGAAGAGAGTGGCATGTGGGAGCAGTGAGGTCTGAAAGGTCACTGGGAGTAAAGGTAAAGGTCACTGGGATAGTGAAAGGCCTTGAAGGTGGGACAGTGAAGGAATGGAGGTGGGTGGGTTTGAGTGTCACAAGAAGTTAATAGTTAATGGATGGTATACTGCCCACAAGCATGTAGACATCCCCAGACTGGCTGGAACCAGAAGGTTGATGATCCTCCTTATCTCACCACCAGCCCATCAGAAGAATGTCCACGAGCTGATCATGTTCTCTTTGAACATTTACTATAAAACTTCTTATCACCCTCTCCAAGTTGGGACACACAGTTTTGAGGGCATGAGCCCGCTGTGGCCCCCTTTGCCTGGCAAAGCATTAAAGCAGGACTCTATATAGACTGAACAGGTAGAGAGAAGTCATCAGTAGAGCCTGGCCACACCCATCCCCATGGCGCTGTAACTGGAACCATATATAGCTTCTGGAGAGCCATTTCCAACCTAGGGTCCGGGTGTGCCAAGGTGCTGGAGTCCCCAGATGAGTTGCCCTCTGGAATCTTTAGCAGAATTTAGCAGCTGGGTTCTGACCTTTAGTAAGGTCTGAGGATCTAGGTAGGCTGGCCGGTGCCAGCTTCTCTCAACCTTTTTTGCTCATTGCCGCCTTCCACCAGCCTGTCCCAGAGTGCCTTCTTTGGATTTAGCTTTAACTGGTTAAGTGTCCATGTGCGCTGTCCTGTTTCTTGATCCTTCTTTCAGAGTATAAGACCCTGCCTATGAAGCAGTAACCGGCCTCTGTACCCTGACACCGAATTAAATCTCAAAGACAGAAATTTGGGTGAAGTAGAAAAGAATAGCTTTATTGCTTTGCCAGGCAAAGGGGCCACAGGGGCTCATGCCCTCAAAACTGTGTGTCCCAACTTGGAGAGGGTGATAACAAGTTTTATAGTAAAGGTTCAAAGAGAGTGTGATCAGCTTGTGGACATTTTTCTAGATATTCTTCTGATGGGTTGGTGGTGAGATAAGGAGGATCATCAACCTTCTGGTTCCAGCCAGTCTGGGGGCATCTACATGCTTGTGGACAGCATCAGTTCAGTTCAGTTCAGTTCCGTTGCTCAGCCGTGTCTGACTCTTTGCGACCCCATGGACTGCAGCACCCCAGTCTTCCCTGTCTGTCACCAACTCCCCGAGCTTGCTCAAACTCATGTCCATTGAGTCTGTGATGCCATCCAACCATCTCATCCTCTGTCATCCCCTTCTCCTCCTGCCTTCAATCTTGCCCAGCATCAGGGTCTTTTCCAATGAATCAGTTCTTTACATCAGGTGGCCAAAGTATTGAAGTTTCAGCTTCAGTGTCAGTCCTTCCAGTGAATATTCAGGACTGATCTCCTTTAGGATGGACTGGTTGGATCTCCTTGCAGTCCAAGGGACTCTCAAGAGTCTTCTCCAACACCACAGTTCAAAAGCATCAATTCTTTGGTGCTCAGCTTTCTTTATAGTTCAACTCTCACATCCATACATGACTATTGGAAACACTATAGCTTTGACTAGACGGATCTTTTTTTTTTTTTTTTTTTTTTAAGAGAAGTCTCTGCCTTTATTGGCCAGCAGGTTACTTGAGGGGGTTGAAGCGGGAGGAATGGGTAGCCCCGATACCAGGCTGGCCATGCTTCATGGGCTTGTAGGTGATGGAAAACTCTCCTAGGTAGTGGCTGATTATCTCAGCCTTGATTTCCACCTGGTTGAAGGTCTTGTGGTTGTAGACGCCCACCATCTCTGGCAGGATGATCATGTCGCAGATGTGTCTTCACCACCTCGAGTTTCTCCATGGGCGGCACATCCTTCTTGGCTTTGAGCAGCTGCTTCAGCAGCAGTGCTGCCTCCTCCGCAGGCCACAGTTCAGCTGCCGCCGCTGGCGCACATTGTATAGCTGCATCAGCTGCTCATAGGCCATGTCCAGCAGTTGGTTGAGGTCCACGCTGCCACAGTAGGTGAACTTGCAGAACGTCCGCTTCCTCTTCTGTTCCACTTCCATCATCTTGTCAGTTCTTCAGAAAGACTGGACGGACCTTTGTTGGCATAGTAATGTCTCTGCTTTGTAATATGCTGTCTAGGTTGGTCCTAGCTTTTCTTCCAAGGAGCAAGTGTCTTTTAATTTCATGGCTGCAGTCACCATCTGCAGTGATTTTGGAGCCCAAGAAAAGAAAGTCTGTCACTGTTTCCATTGTTTCCCCATCTATCTGCCATGAGGTGATGGGACCGGATGCCATGATCTTCGTTTTTTGAATGTTGAGTTTTAAGCCAGCTTTTCACTTTCCTCTTTCACTTTCATCAAGAGGCTCTTTAGTTCTTCTTCACTTTCTGCCATAAGGGTGGTGTCATCTGCGTATCTGAGGTTATTGATATTTCTCCCAGTAATCTTGATTCCAGCTTGTGCTTCTAGTCTTTCCCATTCTATTATTTTCCTCTATTTCTTTGCATTGATCGCTGAGGAAGGCTTTCTTATCTCTCCTTGCTATTCTTTGGAACTCTGCATTCAGATGGGTCTATCTTTCCTTTTCTCCTTTGCCTTTCACGTCTTTTCCTTTCTCAGCTAGTTGTAAGGCCTCCTCAGACAACCATTTGACCTTTTTGCATTTCTTTTTCCTGGAGATGGTCTTGATCACTGCCTCCTGTACAATTTCATGAACCTCTGTCCACAGTTCTGCAGGCACTCTGTCAGATCTAACCCCTTGAATATGCTTTTCACTTCCAGTGTGCCATCCATACCGTGTTAACTTCTACCTGAAGGGGGTTTTGATATCTGAAAATAGCTCAAAGATACACTGTGTGTATGCCTTCATGGAGAACAACAGGACCTGGCCCCAAGGCTGCACTGTTTTTTTCTGACTAACTTTTCCTCCCAGGTCTCCCATCCCCTCCCTTTGCTAATTAACCACTGCTTGAATCTGCCCCTTGGGACTCAGGGAAAGTCATGAGGCTGAAAGAAGCCTGTTTCCCATAATCAAAGAAATGGTGGACACAGAAAGGCTTTTGTGTCCAGGAGCCCCACAGGGCCCTGCTGTCACCTGCTCTGCAGCCTGGGACAGCTGTGGGGAGAAGGCCTGTGGGTATCCGGCCAGGCCCAGGGCCTCATTCATGCTCTGTGTCCCCCTTCAGTGCCCGGTGATTTGGGCAACCAGCTGGAGGCAAAGCTGGACAAGCCGTCCGTCGTGCACTACCTCTGCTCCAAGAGGACGGATAGCTACTTCACACTGTGGCTGAACCTGGAGCTGCTGCTGCCCGTCATCATTGACTGCTGGATCGACAATATCAGGTGAGCCCTGGGGCACAACAGGGTGCTGCTTCCTGACCTAGTCCAGAGATGCCTCCAGGGCCTGTTTCTATCTTATCTGTGCCTCAAGGGACCTCGAGGTCACTGACCTTTCTCCCTTCCCCTATCTGGTCTGCACTACCTCTGCACCCTCCCAGCCGGAACTTTCTACCCTCTCCTCCTCCAGTGCTTCTTGCCCTGTTTGTGGTTTCTAGGCTCCAGTTCCTATTCACAGCCTCGCTTCGCCTCCTTCCCCCACCCCTTCCCTTGCCTCTGCTTTGGTCACGCCTGCTTCTCCAGCTTCTTGTTTTTCCTGGGATTCCTTTCCACTTGCTCTTTCACTCTAGAATCTCTCTCCACCATTTGCCTGATCAACTTTCTCCCATTCACTGTTTAAAACCCAAGCCTGAGATTTTCCTGGTGGTCCAGTAGTTAAGACTCTGCATTTCCAGTGCAGGGGGCTCAGGTTCGATCTGTGGTCAGAGAACTAGATTTCACATGCCACGTGGTGCGGCCAAACAAATCTCCACTGTCCCTCTCCCCCAGACTGATTCCTGTGTGAAGTCTCCCTGCTAGTCCTCAGAGCTCTTAATCTCTCTTTCTGCCTCTTGTAACTTGTACTCGTGGCCTGCCAAACATTGTTTTCTAGGATGTTTCTCCCATTATAAGATAGTCACTGTTAAGAATTACTCATTATTGAAGATAGACACTATATATTTTATGTATTTTCTTCTTTCTTTTTTTTTTGGCTGCATTGTGCGGCTTGCGCGATCTCATTCCCCAACCATGGATTGGACCCAGACCTCAGCTGTAAAAGCGCTAAGTCCTAGTGGCTAGACCACCAGGGAACACCTCCCCCACTTTTTTTCATTGAGTCTTACAGCAACCCTGTGAAATAGTGCTGTAACTTGTGTTACAGATGAGGAGATCTGGAAGCTCAAAAGGGTTACAAAATTGTTTGGGGTCTCTCAGCTAATAAATGGCAAACTGAAATTCAATCCAGAGTTGTGTGTGTCTGAGCTCAGGGCTCCTGAGCATATTCTGAGCACATTGAGCTTCCTGAAGGCAGCGACTGTGTCTCTTTTATCTTTAAAGCTGTAGAACCTGAAACATAATTGGTGTTCAGTAAGTATTTGAACTGAATGGAGTCTTACAAGTGAAAATGTTTTCCTTGAAGGCACACTACCTGGTTCCAGCCAGTTCTCTGGGTGCCCTGCCTTTCCCTGTTGTTTATTTCACCAGCTTTCTTGACTCTTCCTTCTCCTCGTGTGATCTGGGCTATTTCTGGGATGTTGATCTGCATTTCTATTTTTGTGGTGGAGACGTAATGGTCTCAGGTAATGCCAGCTGGAGGGGCAGACTGACCCGGAAAGGGGCTTGTCTACCTTCATTGGGCTTCTGACCTGTTGGGACTTGAATCCAGACCAGAGTGCTTTGGCCTTCTAGAACTTTATTGAGTGGTCATTGAGATGATCTCCAGATAGCCCTGGAGAGAGTGGGTCCCAGGACTTTTATTTGGGCCAGTGTTGGGTACTTATCAGCTTTCTGTGGCTGATCCCTAAGGGTGGGTGGGACTCAGGACCACTGGGGATTGCAGGTCTAGCCTGTGCTTCCTCAGGCACCTTTGCTTCCTTCTTATCTGGGGAGGCTAGAGCAGAGGTCCTGACCTGGCACAAGGCTCTCCTCCTGTCTCCTACCACCCTGGCCCCATCATTTCTCCAGGCCTTGCCCACCAGCTCACATGGCAGCCACTGGTGCTCAGGGTTTCTCTGTCTGGTTCCTTTTTGTGTTGCATTCATCATATGCTTTGCCCTGGTCGTGTTAGGGTGGATGGCAGGAACTGAATCCATGGAGACAAAGTGGTGGGAGCCTGCAAAGTTAGGCTGCTTGTGTTTTGGGATAAAGTGTGATGTTCATGGCAGAGCCAGGCCTGGCAGCCAGGTCCCTCTCCCCACAAGATCTAAAGCGTGCATTCTCACGTGGGTGACACTGAGGAGAAGGGAATATTGCCCGATGGGTTCTGGAGCCAGTCTCTGGAGTGAGCCTTGATGGGGTCCTCATTTAGATGTGCTTGCTCAGATCTGCGGACTTCCCTGGTGGCTCAGTGAATCTGCCTGCCAATGCAGGAGACGCAGGTTCAACCCCTGGGTCAAGAAGTTCCCCTGGAGAAGGAAATGGCAACCCACTCCAGTATCCTTGCCTGAAAAATTCCATGGACAGAGGAGTATGGCGGGCTACAGTCTATGGGGCTGCAAAAGAGTCAGACATGATTTAGCAACTAAACAACAACAACAACTTGGATCTATGCTTTACAAACTTGCTTTGTTACTTTCTGGTCTCTATACATCTGGCCAGACCTGAGGATGGGAAGGGAATATGGCTCAGGGCCCAGGACAGTATTGGGACATGTCAACTTTGGTGTTGCCTCTGGGTCACTGGCTCAGTATCCCTTCCCGGCAGGCTGGTCTACAACCAAATGTCCCGCACCACCCAGTTTCCCGACGGTGTGGATGTGCGTGTCCCTGGCTTTGGGGACACCTTCTCACTGGAGTTCCTGGACCCCAGCAAAAGCAGCGTGGGTATGTAGCCCTCCCTCATGACCCCTAGGGAATGGGGATGGAGGTTCTGAGGGATTCCTAGAGTGGGAGGAACCCTGCTGGTTTGAAGGGGTGGCTTGTGAACCATCTCTGATCCATGTGGGCACAGACCTGTAGAGTGCTTCCCTGGGGATCTCCTGGCTGTAGATGTCACAGTCTCTTTGGTAGGCATGGTGTGGCTGGCTGACAGTGACAATACTCTGTCTAAATGTAAGCATTTCTGTCTACAGGTTCCTATTTCCATACCATGGTGGAGAGCCTTGTGGGCTGGGGCTACGAACGAGGCAAGGATGTCCGGGGGGCCCCCTACGACTGGCGCCGAGCTCCAAGTAAGTGGCTGCTCTGGTTTCCTCCCAGAGGCCATGGGAGGTGGGAAGGAGGAGATCACAGCCACCACAGGCCCTGGGCCTTCCCCTACGCCTGAGTCTCTGGCATCCAGCCCAGCCGTCACTGCTCCCATTTCTGGTCACCCTGTCCTGCCTTTCCCCCACCCTCAGCCCAGGATTTCTGGGCCTCTGAGCCCTTGGAAGAGCAAATGAGGCAGAGGAGGGGGAAAGGAGCTCCTCTGTTTGCTCCCTTTGTGAAAATTGAGGGGAAACCATACCCCTCCCCTTGGAATTTTTACACTCTCCCCACCCGTGTAGTCCTGGGTCTGGCCTGAGACATGGGTTCGTGGTTCAGGCCCAATGACCCTTCCTGCCTGACCCCTGCCTGACTTTGGCCTGCAGATGAAAACGGGCCCTACTTTCTGGCCCTCCGCAAGATGATCGAGGAGATGTACCATCTGTACGGGGGCCCTGTGGTGCTGGTGGCCCACAGTATGGGCAACATGTACACGCTCTACTTTCTGCAGCGGCAGCCACAGGACTGGAAGGACAAGTACATCCGTGCCTTTGTGGCACTGGGTCCGCCCTGGGGGGGCGTGGCCAAGACCCTGCGTGTCCTGGCGTCAGGTAAGATCCCACCTGGCCCAGCGTCAGGAGGGCTGGTGCTGGGGGTGACACAGTCTCTTTCCCTCTCTTGTGTCCTCCTGGGCCACCCTCATGTCTCTTCTCTTGGGTCTTAGAGCCTTCCCTCTCCAGAGTGGTATTCTTTTCCAGACATCTCTTTCTGAAAGAGAGTATAACACTACTAAATTCACTTCTTTAGTCGACGACCCTTGTTATCTGTGTAAGTTGCCTGCAGCATGTGCGCAGAGTGGCGTAACTGTTGGTCATACAGGGTACACGTGTACACACACACACACTGTGTGGGCCTGGCTGGTCTAACTTGGTTTGATGCAGAATTTTCTGGAAGAGTGACTTCCCTGATGGTTCAGTGGTTAAGACTCTGTGCTTCCACTGCAGGAGGTGCAGGTTCAATCCCTGGTCAGGAAACTAAGATGTCACTGCCAAACAATAAAAAATTCTCTGCGGGAGACTTCTCCCTCTCTTTGACCCCCCCCCTCCTCATTTCTTCATCCCCACTTTCACCCCAGAGAAGAAAGGCTGGGCTTCAGCTTCCTGTTTATGAGTTACACCTCCCTCTGCAGCTGTGGGCAGCCTCTGTGGGCAACACAAAAAGGAAACAGGTGCAGGTTTATCCGGGCCCACTTGCTTGGCAGTTGGGAAAACCACCTCCTTCCCTGTTCCTTTCCAATCTACCTGCCTTTTCACAACTGTTAGAACCTGCCAGCTGGAGCCAGTGGGCTTTCCTCCCTCTGCTAGGACTGGACATGCACTGTATGACCCCTCACTGTGGGAGTTGTGAGCCAGGACCAGGCCGAGCATCTGATGAGCTTTCTTCCTCAAGTGACCAGCACTGCCTGACTTGCCTATTGGTCACGTGATCACTGTGATCAGGCTTCTGTCTGGAGTAACCCTGAATTAGTTGGACAGCAGATCCAGTTATAGTGAGGACTCATCACACTGTCTACTCTGTCCAGCCTGGCCCTGAAAGGACACCCTCTGAGGTGTGGGCACCCTCTGAGTTTGAGACAGGTTGCTATGGGGAAATTCAGAGCTGGCCCTTTCAGAGATTCCCCGTGAGCCCCCTTAGAGCTCTGCTTCAGACTCTGGGAAACTGCTGTCAGGCTGTGGCAGTCTAGGAGTGGGGGTGGGGCAGGAAGGGTGGCAGTCGTGGACCCCCAGCTAGGGATTCCCTTTCCTGAGGAGTTCTGGAGCGAGGCCCCGTCAGGCAGAGCTGAAGGTCTGCAGTCAGAGTTGGGGTGATGGGTGGCTCTGGATTCTGAGTAGGACATGGGGTCCATGTTTCCAAGTTCCTGCTTATCCTCTGGAGATCTCACTGGCCTGTGGTGTTTGTGTTATTGGCATTTCTCTGTCCACGGCCTCCCCTCCTGCCCTGTCTCCTGCAGGTACGGGTGCCCAGGTGCCAGGTAGGTGGGTGGGATGAGACCAGGGCTGATTTGGCTGCAGGTCTGAGCGTAGGAAGGGGAAAAGGTTTACAAAGCTCAGTGTAATAAAAGATTGAGAAGAATGTGTCTCTGGGCTGCCAAGCTGCTGACTCACCTTCGACAGGGTCAGTGCCCACTGGCTCGGTGATAAGTACTCTGAGGAGGGTATTGTTTTTAACCACAAATCACCCCATGGGTGTGTCCTCCTGAACCCCTAGTGACAAAATGCAAAAGGAAAGGAACAAATCTTGGTCATGTGCTTCCCAGGTGGAGCAAAAATACAGAGAAATAGGGGAGTTGTCATGATGTTCACAGTGTAGCAATGGTGGAGTGCTGGCTGGGCACTGGCAGGGGGCCTGTGGTGAGCACGCTGCCCAGCTAGTTGGCATTCCTGACCACAGACTGACCTAACCCCACAGGAGACAACAACCGGATCCCGGTCATTGGGTCCCTGAAGATCCGGGCACAGCAGCGGTCTGCCGTCTCCACCACTTGGCTGCTGCCCTACAACTATACCTGGTCGCCACAGAAGGTCTTCGTGCGCACACCTAAGGCCAACTACACGCTGCAGGACTACCACCAGTTCTTCCAGGACATCGGCTTTGAAGACGGCTGGTTCATGCGGCAGGACACGGAGGGGCTGGTTGAGGCCACAGTGCCACCGGGTGTGCGGCTGCACTGCCTCTACGGCACGGGCGTCCCCACGCCAGAGTCCTTCGACTATGAGAGCTTCCCAGACCGTGACCCGAAAATCCACTATGGCAGCGGTGATGGCACTGTGAACTTGCAGAGTGCCCTGCACTGCCAGACCTGGCGTGGCGTCCAGAAGCAAGAAGTGTCACTGCAGGTGCTGCCAGGCAATGAGCATATTGCTATGCTGGCCAACACCACTACCCTGGCCTACCTGAAACATGTGCTTCTCGGGCCCTGATGCCCATGGCGGGCAGGGCCATGCGGTGACCCAGCCGCCGCTGCTTCTTCTGGCTGCTTGTACCATGGCCCACCAAGTTTAGCGGTTTGTGACTGATCATCTAAACTCCTAGATCTTGAGTTGTGAAATGGGGAAATGGTGTTTTTTTATCCTTCCTCTCTGGAATCGAGGAAGACATAGTCTGGACTTACTTGAGGGACCCTTGATGGCAAGAGTGCTACTGCTGGTGGAATTATGACCTCAGGATAGCTCCACAGGGGGATTGACTGGCACCTGGCCCCACTCGCCAGTGCCGGGACCATGTGTTCTTCCTACCCCCGTGGCCTTTTCACACTCATCCACCAGGCCCTGGCTCCTCAGCCTTCTGATGAGGGATCTTACTAGCCTGTGGTCCCTAGGACGGGCTCCTGGTCTCTAGGGTGCCCCTTCTCACACACTGGCCACATGTCGGCCTGCTACTGGCCATGAGTGACTGGAGCTGCTGGATTCCCTGTGGCCTAACTGCTCATTCAGTCCAACTGTGGCTTTCTGGGAGCAGCCTAGTTCCCCCTGCAGGCAGGGGTGGGTTGTTGTCTTCTCCATGTGTTCCCAGGGTTCCTCGAGTGTTCCCCAGGGCCTGGGGCATTCACTCCTACCTCTCTTACCTCTAAGAACAGCCTAGCTCAGGGCTAGGGACTGGGTCCCAGGAGCCCTGATCTCCATGGTTGGGCTGTGCACACAGTATTGATGCTATCTCCCTTCACCCTGGGGCTGTGGGTCAAGGATGAGAGCGGGCCTGGTGCTTCGCCCTTTAGGTACTCATGAAGAAACAGAACTCAAGGAAGCAGCCAAGGCCAGTCAGAGCCGCGCAGAGCTGCCCTCTTGCTAACCTGCCACATAGCTAGCTGCCCTGCCCTAGGGTCTCTGCCCTACCCAGGTAGACTGGCACAGGACTGAGAGGAGGTGGGACTCTTGCCCACTCTGCCCAGCACCTATCTCTAGCAGGTAGCTCAGTGGTGTTTAGTGAGCAGGGACCAGCCCAGAAACTCGAGTGGGCCCCTGAGAGAGCCAGGTGCCTTGAGGGTCCCCTGGGGGTTTTCTTCCTGCTGCATGACTCTCCCTGTGACAGGAGGAAAGGAGGATCAGGATCTGCCCTGGTGGTCTCCAAGTGGCCGACACCCAAGACTTGGGTCTGGCCTCTAGGGTGGGGCCCTAAAGCCACAGTCAGGCTGGACTGTGCTTCGCTCCTCCAAGATTTCTGAGAAGTGGGATTTTCTCTGTCGCATTCATACCCAGCATCAGTTTTCCCCTTTGTTCCTGAGCGGGGGGCCCCGTATGGGACTCTAAGCAGGCTGTACCTCAGTTCTGGCAATAAAAGTATTCTGGATGCTGTAAAATGCCCTGGCCTAGCCTCTGCTCTGAGCATGAGAGGAGGGAGGTAGTGGAAGGTGAGGGGGCTAGAGAGGCAGGTAATCAGGGGGTTAGACCCTGACCTTTCGTGGGGACTTGATGGGGTCTTTCAGCACCAAAGTGTGGCTCCTGGGCTCTTTTGGGGCTTTATCCTCCTGCCCTCTCTCTGGGAATCTAGTTCCCGTCCTGGGACTGAGAACCAGGACCTGAAACACTCCTGTTGGAGTGAAGCTCTTGTCCTATCCCTTCGGCTATCTGGTCAACAGACCCCAAATGTCACCTGAGAGCTGGCAGCCAAGGGCAATTCTGCCGGTCACCCTGGTTGGACTCCCCTTCCCAGCCTCTACCCTCCCTCAACTTACAGGTCTCAGCATTCTTTGAATTTTTTTTAGGATGCCACCCTTCTACTTAGCTTCATAAGCTCATCTGCCCACCATCTGTCCATCTTTGGGGACAGGGTAAGACTGAGGAAGGGGGAGAGACCAAGATGGGCAGAGACAGGGACTGAGAGACTGGGGAGCAAATGAAGATGAGACAGGAAAACATGCATAGTGATGGGACTCAGGTCTGAATTCTGTTGGGCAGAGCTGAGGGCCAGTGTGGGTGGTGGGAGCCCCAATTCCTGCCTCCTTCAATAGGAGCCTGGCTAGCCTAGGTTTTAGGCATCAATACATCCTGGGCCAGTAGAGGGCGATCTGAACCCTCTCACTACACCAGTTACTGGCCAACCTGGAAAAATGTGTTGCGCTGAGGGTTAGGATGTCTAGAAGTACACTGGATGTATATCTAGAAATAGAAATACCGCTGGATGTCTGGAAATCCAGCTGCATCTCTGGCCTTAGAGAAATGATGACAATATGAAAGGGAGTAAGCCCTTACCCCCAGGTGCTGCCCAGCCTGTTAGCTATGCCCTGACATCTTATCTGATATTCACTGCCTTATAGCCACCTTCACCCCTGACCTATTTCAACCCCACTTCTACCCTCAGTTTCACAGCTGCAGAGAAAGGATATGGAGTTAGAGCATGCTTCAGGACTGGCAGAAAGGGGTTCAAATCTGAGTTTTACCAGCTCCAGCTAAGTAGTCTGACTCCCTGAGCCTCAGTCTGTTCATTTGAAGAATGGGGATGAATAAATGTACCTTCCATGGTGGTCCTGAGGAACACTGATGGTGTTAGAGAACATCTGATTCAGCACTTGATTCATAATAGCTTTCAGGTGGCAGGATGCTGGCAGGGTGTGAGACAGTGAAGCCGGAGGTTCTGGGAGTTTGCAGGCCATGTATGTTGCTGATACAAGGACAAGTGGACTGGCTGCCGTTGAGTGACACAAGTATCCAGAGCTCTTCCTCTCCAAGCCAGAGAGGCAGGAGGGACTAATCCAGGGGGCAAAGGGTCAGACTCTAATGATTCCAAATATATACAAGCAGACATACCTCAGACATACTGCGAGTTCATTTCCAGACAACTACAATAAAGTGAGTATCGCAGTAAAATGAGTCATATGAATTTTTTTTCTGGTGCATCTAAAAGCTGTTTACACTATAGCCTATTACGTGTGCAGTATCATTGTGTCTAAAAAACTGTACATACCTTACATTAAAAATACTTTGCCAAAGACTGCTAACCATCAACTGACAAAATCGGGTTGCCACAAACCTTCTAGTTGTAAAAGATGCAATATCTGCATATCACAATAAAGTCAAGAGCAATAAGACACGTTATGCCTGTACTTTCATTTACACTTAGGGAAAATATTCCAAGCAGAGAGCGCAAGGAGGGCAGCACCAGTGAAAGCTTTTCAAGGATCATTATTTCAGGTCTATAGGGAGGAGATGGAAGGGCTTTTAGGCGTTTAGATATGAAATCATTCCAATATCTATTTTAGGAGCACATCTTATTCTGTGGGGAATGGATTAGAGACAGAAAGATAGGAACTGGGAGGCTATTCTGGCTGGGGAGAAGACAACCATGAGATGCAGGACCTAGGAGCCACGGGGGGGTCATCTTCTGCAGGGTCACTGCCTGGTGGGGAGGTTATTTGTGTAGTCAGTCTGAAAGGAGAGGATGTGCAGTTGTGAACACGTGTCTGGGGGAAATGCTTCCATGGCCTAGAAGAGAATCATGGCTTGAGGTGTGGAAGCTAGGGGTTAACCTCAGCTTTCCATGAGAACAGGAGGCCCTAAACACAGCCCTGGAGCTACCAGAGGATAAGGATCCCTAGAAGAAGACAGAGGAGGAGGAACCAGAGAGAGGAAGAAGAAAGGAAGATGCAGTTCCAAGAGGAATCAGGCAGGATGAAGACTGAAAACGATCCTCACACCTGGGCCCCAGGGAGGCCCTTTACTTTGGAAGCCCGGTGATGTCCATGTGTCTGTGGGGACTATAAAGGATGCGCAGTAGTCGGAGGTCGGGTCCTGGGTCTGTGTCTCCTCAGGGTCTCTAGTAGCAGTGTCGGCGGCGAACAAAGTATGGAGGCTCTTCAGAGTTCCTCGTGTGAGCTGTATGGGGTCCCGCCCCCCACCCCAGGGAGTGTGGCCCGGGCCAAGAACCACAGAGGAAACACGTATGGGGTCACTTAGAGTTCCCCCGCGGAAGCGTCCTCTCAGAGGCCCAGGGAGTCTCCAGAGTCGAGGAGCGGCCATCCAGTCGGCGAGCGTGGCTGGGCCCAGGTCACAGGAGCCGGGACCGCACGGACGGACGCCCGAGCGCGGCCCGCTGAATCCCTGAAGCAGCCGCGGCCTCCTGCTGGCCGGAAGCGCCGCCGCCCGTGAGCCCAGCGCGGAGCCGGGCGCTCTGTCCCGACGCGGCGCGCACTGTCGCGATCCGGCTGCGGGTGACGTGGCGGGGGCGGGGCCTGAGCGGTCGCGGTGGGGGCGGCGGCAGCACGACCGAGCATCCTGGAGGTGCCGGGCCACCGCGAGGTAACGGGCCGCGGGTAGGCGCGCCGGGGTAGCGGGGCTGGAAGAGCGCGGCCGGGGGCTGGGAGGCCGGGCCAGGGGAGCGGGGCCGGGAGAGCCGGGCCCGGGCCGCGCCGGCGCCGCGTGCGGGATGCAGTCCCGGGAACCCCGCGTGGGCCAGGCAGGCCGCGGGCACGTGAGAGACGGTGCGCATGAGCGCGCTCCCTCCTGAGGGGAAAGCCGTGCGTGTGAGCGGGACCTTGAGCGTGAGGGAATTGCAGAAGTGTAAGACTGAGCGTGTGAGGAAGACGCCGTGTGTGTGTGTGTGTGTGTGTGTGTGTGTGTGTGTGAGAGAGAGAGAGAGTTGGTCTGAGGGTGACTCTGAGTGTGCGAGACGCAGTGTGAAGGTGACGCTGTGTGTGAGAGAGACCCTGGGCGTGAGCATGACTCCCATGAGTGTGCGAGTCCTTGAGCGTGAGGGAATTGCAGAAGTGTAAGACTGAGCGTGTGAGGAAGACGCCGTGTGTGTGTGTGTGTGTGTGTGTGAGAGAGAGAGAGAGAGAGAGAGAGAGAGTTGGTCTGAGGGTGACTCTGAGTGTGCGAGACGCAGAGTGTGAAGGTGACGCTGTGTGTGAGAGAGACCCTGGGCGTGAGCATGACTCCCATGAGTGTGCGAGAGACTGAGAGAGGAGATGGTGAGAGGCCATGAGTGTGAGAGAGACCGCGGTCAGAGTGGCCCCGAGTGTGGCCCTGGGAACACGAGAGAGAGCGCATGTGAGTCTCATGCTGAGAAAGAACCTGTGCTGCGTGGGAGAGACTCAAATTGAGCAAGGCTCACGGGGCAAGACTGAGCGTGTGAGCTCTTTGGGGCCGCGGGGGTCGGGTCTGGGGGGGCGCGGAGAGGCGCCTGTTGGAGGGAGGACGGTGTCTCATCTTAAGTGTCTTCACATCCTGTCATCTTGGTCGATCATCTCATGTTAAATGGAAGATGATATTTGCAAAGCGTTCAGAGAATTCTTCACTGAGCAAACTGTCTGGGCACCACTTGTGTTATAGGCAGTGATAAGCAGGAATCAATATTTAATTTAACATTTGTTTTTGAATACTTCTTTGTGCACTGGACTGTGCTTGGTAAAAAGAATTTAATCTCTACCCTTAATGGGGGCAAAAAAAAAAAAAAGTACTGCCAACATATCTAGTGCCCAGTGGCAGAAAGTTCAGCCAACTGGTGCTTATCACCCAGGGCTGATGGCCTGATTTTGAAGATCTGGGAGGAACAGACTTTTGAAAGCCTGTGAGTACTTCCTGAAATCATTTTCAACTCTCTTTTCTTTTCTTGTTGGGAGGCCCATGAGTAAACGACCCAGGCTTCTTGAGTTGCTGAGGTCCTGCTGTGTGCTGGTGGCTTTTGCTTGCCAACTTTGGTCTCAGATTATCATTTAAAGTTCTTTATATTTGATTTTTCTTTTGTGACAAATATGTGGGAAACCACAGCCTGATGTTTTCCTATCCCTGTCTGTGAAGGTATTTTTATTACCGCCTAAAAGTAAATACCAGTTATATGGCTGATCTCCCTGGCATTTCTTGGTACAGGAAATTTCCTGAACTGTGTCCTCTGCTTCCTGTTGTAGTCTCCAGGATGTGTGGATACTTTTCTATAAAAGTGACTGAAGTGGTGCTCATGGGACCTGGGACAGAGGGAGCATGCATGTCTAGACATGCATGATTTGAAGTGACCAGGCTAGTTCTCAAAACAGTTGTTCAGTTACACCCCACTGTGGGTGTGATGGGACTTCTCAGTAATTGAGTGCTACCCCTGCTGGGCATGTCAAAATTAGATTTTACAAAAGGAAATAGCATCTTGCTGCTTACCAGGTTCATGTTTTGATAAGTTGCCTCTCACTTTTTGTTGCAGAGATTAATTCAACAAGACAGACACTTGGAATAGGTCTGACTGGGGAGACTTCATTTTCTTCTTTGTACCTGACCATTTATGATGAAGTGGCTTGTGAAAGTGTGAGGTTGCTTATTTCCTCACAGGTGAATAAAATTGCTCTGCTCTTCGTTAACTTTCTTGGATCTTTGTGAGTTGTAAAGAGTTTTAGTTACTTGAGTACAATGTGGTTACAATAGTAATGAAGAGATTGGCTCACACGTAATTAACAATTATATAACACTAAAATTTATTAGATAAATTATATATTTATTATATCTCTTTCTAAAGAGTAATTGTGGTGGTTTATAATTAATGATGCTGGCAATAAGCAAGTAAAAATAGGAAACCAAAGCCGTGGAAAAGACTAGATAGCAAGTATTGTTGAAAAGTGAAGATATCTGTTCATTGTGATTGGGAACTGAGTTTGATCTTGATTTTCCTGGTATCATAGGTGAGAACTCAAATGTAAACAGTCACATAATTTTCATTATTTGGTAGAAGTACAGTAAGTAAATATACATAAATAATAAATATATACACATATAATTTAAGTATTAAAAAAAGCAATGCATTTTCATCGTGAAGTTTTGTAAAACTCAAAGAATTAAAAAAAAGGTCCTCTGTGTTGTCACTGCATTTAAGATTTTATCTTTTTCGACAGCATATTTTTGGCATAGTCATCAATTATAAGTTTTCAAATCTAGCTTATAAAATATTCTTCATAATTGAACCGTGAAAGAGCCACTTTTTTCCCCCAGAAGATTGCATATGTTATTTTCATGGTTAAATTTTCATGATATTTTAGTGGTCTGGTGAATTCCTTTATTATTTGCCTTGGAAATTTGAACTCATTATTTGAACTTGGAAAATAGGATAAAAGCTATCAGAAAATTGTGTCTGTGTCCTTACAAGTGGGGTTTAACACTAGTTTCTCAAGACAAGAATTGTTTAATGGAATTTGTCTTTAACAATGATTTTAGAGACTTTTAGAGAAAGGGAGACTGAGACATACACACTCAGGGACACAAGGAAATGTGTGGAGAAAGATGTCAGCCAGAATGCTGAGGAAGAAGGTGGGAGAACGGTGTCAGAGACAAAGGTGTATGTTAGAGACAAAAGGTACATGAGCCAAGGCGTTCGTCTGATGAGCTCTGGAAGCCCTGGACTCCTTTGGTTTCTGTAAACTGCAAATGATTCAGTGTGACTGGACGATGGGAGGGACTGTCTGCAGCAGGGGGTCTAGTGATAAGGCCCTGCTAGGAAGGTTGGAATTGATCCTAAACCTCTCAGGCAGTAACTGAGGAAGGGTTTCTAACTATGCTCTGTACCAACACTCAGTAGATAATAAGGTTATTCTGTACTGAAACAAAGAGGAGCCAAAGCAGTTTTTTCCTGTTGTAAGTCTGTCTCCTACTCTTGAGCTACATCCGTCTCCTTTATGGAGGTAAGCCCTATTGTTGGTGGCCCTTTTTTTTTTTTTCCCCCTCAGAATTCACATAATTTTAGTCAAGATCTATGTTGGGACCTTCCATTTTCAGGTGTTCTAGATCCTGGCTGATTTTATGTTAACGTGTTCTATTGACGACAGAGAAGTGTCTTGACATTTCCAACTATAATTATGGATTTATCTGTTTTTCCTTTCAGATCTATCAGTTTTTGCTTCATATATTTTGAAGCTATCCTGTTGGAGGAGATACACTTTTAGAATTTTCTTCTTGGTGAATTGACCTCTTTATTGTTATATAATGTCCCTTTTTATCTTCTTACTCTGAAGTCTTTTGTCTGGTGTTACTATAGCTAACTCCCCGTTTGATTACTGTTTATATGGTTTTTCACCATCTTTTTATCTGTAATTTATTTATGTCTTTATATTTCTAGTGGGCTTCCTATAAATTGCATATTGGATTTTGCATTTTTATCTAATCCAGCAATGTCTGTCTTATAATTGGTGTGTTTAGACCATTTACATTTTGTGTTGTTATTGATGTGGTTGGATTAAAATGTGCCACTTTGCTAGTTGTTTTCTGTTTTCTATTTGTTTAATATGTTCTTTGCTTCTGTTTTCTACCTACTTTTGGACTATTTGATCTGTTTTAGCTGTACTGTTGGCTTACTATTTACACTTAATTTTTTAGTGGATTCTCTAGTTTCTCAATGTACATCTTTAATTAATTACAGTCTACCTTAAATAATATTTTTCTATACTACATATGTATAAATATTTATTAAGTTGTGCAGTTAGAATTTGTACACTTTGTAGTTTATATGCAATATCTCAACATACATCTTATATAATATTACATCATTTTCACATATAAGAACCTTAAAATAGTTTAACGCCCAGTTCTTTTTTTCTATCTTTGTGCTTTTGTCATACATTTTACTTTTATATATGCATTAACACTGTATTGGTACTGTTTTTGCTTTAGGTAGTTAGATATATTGTAATGCAATTAAAATAAGCAAAAATTATATTTTTAATATTTATTTCAGACCATTTGATATTGTAGAATTCTCTCTCTCTCTGTTTTTTGTTTGTTTGTTTGTTTTTGATTTTTTTTGGTTGTGCCTAGAGGCATGTGGGATCAAACCTGTGTCTCTTGCAGTGGAAGTGCAGAACCCTAATCGCTGGACTGCCAGGGAATTCCCTGTCCTACAACTCTTAGATGCTCTCCCCCCCCGCCCACTTCTGATTCTTAAGGTTTTCATTTCTCTGCTGAAATTCCACCTCTGTTCCTACATGTTGGCTAACATTTCCATTAAAGCTTTTCATGTATTAATCATAGTTATTTTCAATTCCCTGTCTCATAGTTCCAGTATCTGGATCATCTCTAAGTCTTGTCCTGTTGATTAATTTGCCTTTTGATAGTGGGTTGTTTTTCTTGCTTTTTTTAGGTGGCTTGTGATTTGTAACTGATAGCCAGATAAAATATGTGGGAAAGTAGAGACTGAGATATATACTCTATTCTGGACAGAGGGTACAGGTCTTCTTTTGCTAGCCTGTTAATGTGGGAGTTTGAGTCAGAAATGAGTTGGGTTTGGGTTTTGTTGTTGCCGTGGTTACCTTAGGTGCACTAGCCCCTTCAGATTCCTCTGCTGTTTCCTTGCCCTGTGTGTGTGTGTGCTTACTCACCTCTTGACTCTTTGGGACCCATGGATTGTAAGCCACCAGGCTCCTCTGTCCATGGAATTTTCCAGGCAAGAGTACTGGAGCAGGTTGCCATTTCCTACTCCAGGGGATCTTCCTGACCCAGGGATCAAACCCGTGTGTCTGTGCTTCCTGCATTAGCAGGTGAATTCTTTACCACTGAGCCACCTGGGAAGTGCCCCTGTCCCTGAGGGGGGATTTCTCTCTTTATGCTCCACCCTCAGCTTTAGGTCTTCTTTGTGCACCTGTGCCTCGGTGCACAGTCTCCCACAGCCTCGCTGCTGGATGCTTGCTCCCCTGCTGGTGGGGAGTCAGCCTCAGCCTGAGGCAGGCCCTGTTGCCCTGGGTCTGGGGAGTGGATCTTCCTGGGTGAGCCTGCCATCTCCTATGGTCTGAACCAGAATTTCCTGCCTCTCCCCCAGCCAAAGAGGGTGGTTTTTTCTTTCACTCTGTCTCAGCTGCCTTGGGAGTGACAGTTTTGCCCATTTCCCAGGGGTTTAAGATTGTATTCTTTAGAGAAGGGAGCAGGTGGACCTTTGTATTTTTCCCAGGGCAGTGACTGCTTTCCTCCTCCAGGCCAGCCTGCCTGTATTTCCCGTGAGCAACCACTGAGGTCTCACTGGAGAAAACCCTTGGAGTGTCTATGGCTCTTACTTGACTCTTATTAGTAATAAATTACTAAACTTGACCTTTAGCAATTTATTAAAAATTGTACCTGAATTCTTTTTTCTTGCCTGTATGGTGGTTCCATCGTTCTCCTTCTGCCACAGGTAAGCCAAAGCTTACATCCCTCTGGGGGTACTCGTTTTTCCTTAAATTTCAGTCTCGTTGGTTGGCCTATGACCTCATCTCGCTAATAACTTCAAGAAAAGTTATAGTTCTGTAGATTATCTGGTTTTTCTTCTTTTTTTTAATCTGGTTTTTCTTGACATTGGAGTGGGAGTGATGCTTTTCTCAGTTTGCTGTATCTTAAGTGAAAGTTAAAAGTCAAGGCAATTACATTTCATAGTGGTTTTTTTTTTTTTTTTAGGAGTTTATTTTTTTATTTTTATTTTTTTTCATATGGTAACTCTTTTTATTTTTTTTTATTTTTCAGTGGGTTTTGTCATACATTGATATGAATCAGCCATAGAGTTACATTTCATAGTGTTTTAAAATTTTCCAGTGAAATGAGCTTACCTCTTTCTCCCCCTACCCCGTGATAAAATATTTATTTGGTCTTTGTCCACTATTCCTGTCACACAGCTCCTGAAATTTCCTTATAAGAGCCATAGAGGCATCTTTTGTTATAATATTAGTTTTGTTCCCAGTTCCTCAAATAGCTCCAGATCAATGAAGGTTAAGTGGATGTCTTTTGTTATTTATATAACAAGCCTCTTCCAACACTCATGAATCTGTCAATGAAGTGATTTTTGGAAGCATCTAGATCCTCTAAGGATGGGGGTTGCTTGCCCCAAGAACCAACCCTGTGATTAGAGGGTTGGAAGTTTTAGTTGAGGTCTGACCTCTTGGGAAGGGAGAGGGTCTGGAGGTTGAATCAATCACCAGTGGTCAGTGATTTGATTAGTGTTGCCTTTGTAATGAAGCATCCAAAGGGAAACCAAAAGGGTAAGTTTTGGAGATCTTTCCATGCCTCTTTCTCCATACCTTGCCGTCTCCATCTCTTCCATCTGGCTGTTCTGAGTTACAGCCTTTACAGTAAACTGGTAACCTAGTAATTAAACTGTTTCCCTGGGTTCTGTGGGTTGCTCTAGCAAATTAATTGAACCTGAGGAGGGAGTAGTAAGAACCTCCGATTCATAGCTAATTGGTCAGAAGCAAATGAACAACCGGACTTGCAGTTTGGCCTCTTAAGTTGGGTGGGAAAGGGCTGTTTAGTAGGATTGAGCACTTAACCTGGGGAATCTGTTGCTGCCTCCAGGTAGATGGTGTAAGAATTGGTTAAACTGTAGCAGACACCAGATCTGCTTGGTATTACAGAACTGTTTGGTAGAAAACATAGACGTCTGGTATCAGAAGTCCAAATAGAATACCTGGTAGCCCCAGCCCCTCTCCCTGCCAGCTAGGGTGATAAATAGGGGAAGGCCAGGTTTCTCTGCTTGGGTCCATGTTGGGGTGAGTGAAAAAGTGCCACCTAAGTGTCTTTACACTTTTTTTTTTTTTAAAGGAATGTAAAGGAGGGGAGAAAAAGACCTTTTCCCTTCACCCAATTTAGGTTCCTTGGGTGGGGTGTTGTAAATTAGACTGGCAAAAGACAGACTGACGAGAAAAACAATCAAGTTTATTAATATGCGTAGAGCATACACATGGAAGCATTCACTAATGAATGAAGACCCTTCACCTGACTCTCATGTGAGAAGGTAGGCTCCTCTGGTGTTTCCTAGTTTTGTTTTCATGCATATCTGGGCTCACCTGACAGATATGTGAAAACAAATATTTTCCCACGTGCTTGCAGAGAGTCACCTTCATGGCTTGGTGCCAGGAATGAAAGGCAAAGTGGTGCTGCCTTAAAGCCAGGCCTCATAATAAGCAGAAGTAGGCTGGCTCAACTCCTCTGGGAGTGGGGGAAGGGTTATTAATGGCCCCAGAGAAGCTTTTTCACTTGGGCTGAGGTCTAGACTCTGGAGCGGGGCTGGGGCAGGTGAGGCAGGAGTTTTGAGTGGGTCCTGTGGAGATTGAAGTTTTCAACTCACTCGAGCGACTGTGGTTCACTTGCTCTGAGCTCCATGAGGCAGGACTCCAGCATACCCATTTTTGTGACTAGATAAGAAGCTTCTGGGAAGATGATGTACTGTTCCCATTCTTATTCCTGGAAGTTATCTCTGTGACCTTAAAGGACTGACTCCTCCTGGATGGAATCAAGTGGCTTATCAGATTATTTCCTCCTGAAGATGAGAAAGATGAACTAGGGGTTGGCATCTGAATTCCCAGTTCCTAGGGCACAGGAGTTGAGGTAGAGAGAAGGCCTTGCTGAGTGCAAGCTCAGGAAGGTGCTTGCCTTCCTCTGACAGATTCTGGGTTTTTCATCAGTAGGTTGGTATGGGATCCAGCTTCCTTGAGGTTTCTGGACTGGCCCCATTGTTATCTAAGAGTAGCAGTGTATGTGTGTGTGTACATGTACGTGTGCACACCATCTCCCTACAGGTTGCCTTCCAATGCCAGATCTGTGGATAAGAGGAGCCTTACGGTGTTTGTTTGGCTGTCAAGGTTCTGGATCCTGTTATGGGGGAATCTCTTTGCACCCGTAGGTGGTAATGAGGGGTGTTCTGAGGAGGAAAGCAAATAAGCCAATAGCAGATGAGTCTCACGTTAGGGTGCCCCCTGGATGCTCTTTCTCCATCTGGTCTTATTATGTTATCCCTCTCTTTAGGGCACTTTTGAAAAAGGAAGGTGTTGAACGGGCAAGCAGCAGTGTGGGAAGTAAGGTGAGTGTTGTGAACATAGCAACACATGGGTATATGTTTTCATGGAGTTTCTCTCCTTGGTCCAGTCTCTGCAATAGTGCTATGCCCTTAACTTTAGCATCTTCCTAGCCCTTCCCATCACATGTTCATGTTCTTTGCTGGCCTGAGAGTAGCTATAGACCTCTCCACATGTGGCTAGAGACTGCAGAAGTGCCTGTTTATGTTTGGGCAGAGGTAAGACGGCATGGAAAGTGAGAGGCCTGTCAGGCTAGCTAGTGCTGGGACTTTGGTCTTCTCTGCAGGGCAAGTTGTTTTAAGTTGGCAAGAACGGAGCAAAATAGAGAATTGCCTGACAGTCCAATGGTATGGACTCCAGGCTCTCAGTACTGAGGGCCCAGCTTCAATCCCTGGTCGGAGAACCAAGATTCCATAAGCTGGGCAGTACCACAAAAAAAAAAAAAGCCAAAAAACAGAGCAAAACCTACATCTCAGGGAGAATTTATGCTATGGATAAACCTAATGTTAGCCTACCTTGGGCATCCTTTTGGAAGTCACCATCATATAGCGCCTGAGCCCTTTTGGTGTCTCTCTTGGAGCAGTGGAGGTCAGCCTGCCTCCATTTCTCTGTATCCTGTGGTAGGAACTGAGACAGGCTCATTGTATTTAGGTTTGTATATGAGTCACATGGTCCCTACATAAGAGGTAGGAAGGGAAATCTGCCTGCTTTGCAGGTCTAAACTAGAGCATTATCAGCCGTTACCCTAGACTGACAATACTTATATTCTTTGCCAGGCTGCAGTAAACACGGGTGTGAAAGAACCACTTGCCATGGAAGCCAGGGAGCTGGAGAATCCCACACCCACATACCATCTCATTCCTGATGCCAGCCAGCCCAGGGAGGAAGAAGGTGACTGCATGCTACCTCAGCAGGCCACAGAAACTATGCAGCTGAAGAAGGAGATCTCTCTGCTGAATGGCGTCAGCCTGGTAGTGGGCAACATGATCGGCTCAGGAATCTTCGTCTCACCCAAGGGTGTGCTGGTCTACACGGCCTCCTATGGGTTGTCACTGGTCATCTGGGCTGTTGGTGGGCTTTTCTCTGTTGTGGGTGCCCTTTGCTATGCAGAACTGGGGACCACCATCACCAAATCTGGAGCCAGCTACGCTTATATTCTTGAGGCCTTTGGGGGCTTCATTGCTTTTATCCGCCTCTGGGCCTCACTGCTAATTGTTGAGCCCACTGGTCAGGCCATCATCGCTATCACCTTTGCCAACTACATCATCCAGCCCTCCTTTCCCACCTGTGAGCCCCCGTACCTGGCCTGCCGTCTCCTCGCTGCAGCCTGCATGTGTAAGTCTGAGGGCTTACTGGAGGAGTGTGTATGGGGGGTGATTTTTACAATGCTAATAGTAATTTATATTTGAACAGCCTATTTTGCTTTTTTGTGTATGTATTGGGAAGAGAGGCATCTTAACTTTTTTTGAAGAAGCAGTTTCACTGAAGTCATTTGTTCCTGAGATTAGTGAGGGTAAATGATAGGGATGGGAGAAGTTTGAACCTGTCTGTGGCTTTTGGTGCCTCCCTTTCCTTCCACTTTTGGCTGTCCCTGATTTCTGTTCCTTAATCTACGTGACAGATTGGTGATTGACTTATATTTATCTTGTCAGATGTTTAGATTGGTGTCAATATGGCTAGTTGTAACTTAACCCAGGAAAAATCCCTCAGTGCTGAGGCCTTTATTCTGCTACTCCAAAAAAAAAAGTTATTTTGCTTCCCCCCTTTTAATCTTAAACCAGTTTAAAGCCATCAATGAGGAAATGGTCATCTTTAGACTGTGGGGGTCCCAAGACTTTCTATCCTGTTGGCTCACGGTGAAACCACTCCTTCCTGTAACTTCTACTCTCTGCAGGCTGATCTAAGCAGCAGGCACCACACCAAAATGGCTTTTTCCCATTGGTGTTTTAGATTTCTTTATGCAGACTGTGTAAACAAGCTCCTTCTGCAGCTAGTAAGGAAAGTGGCTTCTTCCCTGTATTTGGATTTCTGAGAACAGAACCTGAGAGATCCCAGTGGATCTCTCTTTATCTTCCTTTTTCTTATGAGGTAGTAAGGAGGGATTTTATGTGAAATCACTGGACGGGAGAGAAGATTATTGTGAACTTAGTCCAGTAAAGCTAGTGTTTTAGCTGAGAAGTGACCCAGAATTCCCTGTGTCCCTTAGTACGGTGCTGCCAGAGGCACTTAATTATACTGTTTTTTTTCCATATCTTTGCTTGCAGAACTTTGGCAGTATGTGCGGTTTATCCAGTGTTAAAAATAGACTGACAGTACCTTGGAGTTAGCAGTAAAGAATTGTACAATATGCTGTGCTTCCTGACTTTAAGGAATTTATTAAAGGCAGATATTAAAGGAAAGTCTTCTACAGATACCCCTGGGAGGAGAGAAGGTGGTTACTCAGCTGTGTATCGGATAGGGTTTCACCAGGGGTCTCTAAAAAAGGCAGTAATTTTCTGATTATAAAACATGTTTGTTCGCAAGGATGATACGCAAATTCGCGAAGCGTTCCATATTTTTCGATAATCATTTGTTAAAAATAAATAAATAAAACATGTTTGTTAAGAAGAAAATTAAATTAGCCTCAAATCACCTGTAATCTACCCCAAGACGGGAGTACTTTTAGTAGTTCAGTCACATTTCTTTCTGTTATAGAATTGGAACCATATTTTGTATATAACTTTATATTATACTTTTTAAACTTAGTATATCATGAATTTCCCTCCCTTTTGTGAAATGTTAAAAGAAACATTTTTAAAGTAATATATATATTACTTTATTATATATAGTTATTATTTTTATATTTTACTATTATATTATTATATATATTTACTATTATATATAATTATTATATATTTATATATAAATTGTATATTACTTTTTTATATATATAATCTTCTGTTATATATATATCTTCTTTTTATTAAAAGATAATGCATAGACCATACAGACAATTAGAAAAATGCAAAAAGAAAATTAAAATCACCCATGATTTTACCTCTGAGAGAACTATTGTTACTATAAATATTGTGTGAAATATCTCCCAGTATTTTTTTTTTCTTGTTTATTCATCATTTTTAAAAAGTACCCTTGAGATCAGAGCTTCGCTGGTGGCTACAATGCAGCCTGCAATTCTGCAGACATAGATTCAGTCCCTGAGTCAGAAAGGAAATGGCAACCTACTTCAGTATTCTTGCCTGGAGAATCCCATGGACAGAGGAAACTGGCAGGCTATAGTCCATGGGGTGGCAAAGAGTTGGACACAGCAATCCTTATGATCACACTCTCTGTGATTTGTATATTGCATTTTAAAATTTTTAATATTAAATCCCTTTCATCAATTGTTGCTAGAAAACGTGGTTTGGGACACAGAAGTAGTTTCCAGGCAGTGTAATGGTTAAAATCATAGACTCCCTAGGAGTTCCCTGGTGGTGGCCTAGTGGTTATGATTCTAGGTTTTTGCTGCCATGGCCTGGGTTCAGTCCCTGGTTGGGAAGCTGAGATCCTTCCTGCAAGCTGCTCTGCCCGGCAAAGAAAAGGTGGCAGTGCTGGTGGTGGGGGGCTTCCCCGGTAGTCCAGTGAGACGCCTCACTTCCATTGCAGTGGGCATGGTTTGCTCCCTGATCAGGAAACTAGGATCTAAGATCCTGTATGCCATGGGAAGGGAGTTTGGTTGGGGGAATTATGGGTCGGGGGACTGGGGAATCATAGGCTCCCATGCTATACTGGGTTTGATTCCAGCTTTACCATTGAGTAGCTACTGACCTTGGAGGAGATAGTTAACTATTGCCTTAGTTTTCTCGTTTGTAAAATGGGAATATTGATTGTACTGTTGACTGAAAAAAATTATGCAACCTAAATGTTGAGAGTTAGGTTTTATTTGGCAGACAAAACTGAGGACTTAAGCCTGGGGCACAGCATCTCAAGATAGCTTCTGAAGAGGTAACGGAGGAGCCAGGATATATAGGAATTTTTGCAGCAAAGACCAGTAGTTGGAACATCAAAAGATTACTGTTTGTTGGTTTTTTTTGCCTCGAGGCATGTGGGATCTTAGTTCTCTGACCAGGGATTGAACCCATGCCCACTGCAGTGGAAGCTCAGAATTTTATCCACTCAATCACCAGAGAAGTCCCAAAAGATTACTGTTAATTAAAGAAAACCAGATATCCCAGGTTAAAGAATTTAGTGCTTTTCTATTTATGAGAAAAGTCAGGGGTCATTAGCATCCATCCTTTGATATGTACCTCTGCTTTCTCATCCTGAGTCTCCTCAGGGTACTTTGTCAGGGAGTGGCTGCCTGCTAGTTGGTGGGCACCCTGTTTTATCCTGAGTTCCCTCAGGGCTCCCTGAGGGGCAGCTGTCATGGCTTGATGGGCACAGCATCCAGTTGTTTGGCTGATGGGGCAGGCGATTTTTTTTTTTTTTCAGTTTGTTGATAGTATCTATCTGAAAAGATTGTTGTGAGGAATAAATGAATCAGTACACATTTTGTACTTCTCCCTGCCTGGCATGTAGTGAGTGCCTTATAATATAATTATTAAAAATAATGCTGCTATGGGAAATCTTTGTGTAGAAATCATTTTCAGAGTTTTTTTTCATATTCTAATAGGGTAGAATTATGTAAGAGAAAACCCTGTATCTAAAGAATTAAACTGTTTTAAGTTTCTTTGTGTCTTACCCAGTTACTTTTTAGAAGGTTTTATGAATCCGTACTCTTTCTGAGCACCTGTGTCTGTGCATTGGTCTGGTGATGGCTTCAGTATGAATTCCAAGAATAACTAAGTCAGAGAGCTCAGTCGTGTCTGACTCTTTGCAGCCCCATGGACTGTAGACTGCCAGGTTTTTCTGTCCATAG
Organism: Muntiacus reevesi; assembly: GCF_963930625.1. Lineage (NCBI taxonomy): Eukaryota > Metazoa > Chordata > Mammalia > Artiodactyla > Cervidae > Muntiacus > Muntiacus reevesi. The sequence goes on from NC_089250.1 coordinate 248,081,111, forward strand.
GATTCTTCAGGCAATACTGGAGTGGGTTGCCATTTCCTTCTCCAGGGGATCTTCCCAACCCAGGGTTGAACCCACATCTCCTGCATTGGCAAGTGGATTCTTTACACAGTGCCACCTGGGAAGCCCTAAGTCAAAGGGCACTTCTGTACATCATTTTTCATATAAAGAAGATTTTTATTTGTTAAATCTTGTTTTCTTTATGATTTTTCCCATTGTTTTTTGTGCTTAGGAAGCCTATCTCCACACTAGGAGCTAATTTTTTGATTGGAGGAGAGTCTTCATCTGTTAGAAAATGTGGTTATGTCATGTAACTTCTTTCATTCAAATGTACCTTACTCAGATTACTCAGTATTTGAATTCCTGAAAACCTGCTTTCTAGAAACTAAGGCTTTTCCATAAAGCAGGCCTGAGAGCAGGAACTTGTCAAAGCTGCAGCCAAGTTGTTAAAACCTTGACCCATCCTAACAGACTAGATTTTAGGGCTCAGTTTACTTTTCTTCTTCGAAATTAGGGTATAGAATCAGGCTAAGGTATCATCCAGCTAAGCTGGGTTGTGCTGGAGGGAGCCTCATTGGGCAGGGGTGGCACTGAGAGCAGCCTGGTCTCAAGAGATATACATGGGAAGAAACCGATTATGTCATAATTAGGGCAAAAAACAGATCTTCACTGAGTCCATTGTGAGGCTTGGGTAGGAGAATTAAGTTCGTCTTGAAAGTGAGATATGACAGGGATTCAGGTTGTTTATTGAAGACTGCCTAAAGAAGTTATATCCATGCCAGGGTGGACAGTTAAGGTTCCATCCTAGAAGAAGGGGTCCAGGCAGTCTCCATGTAGCTAACTCTAGGTTAAAGCTGCAAGCCTATGACTCACAGACCAGACTTGGTTCACACATGTATTGGGCCATACAGTGTTCTAAACAATTTTGAATTACTTGCCAACATTTAAAAATCAGGACTTGCCCTTTCTCTTGAAACATCAAGAGTTCTGGCAAACTTGGACCTATATTCCATCCTGACACGATCAGTTGCATTTGAATAGTGGTTACTCCTCTAAATGAGCCATAGAGTCTCTTGTTCATCCCAGTCCTCCACTCCCTCTTATTTTGTATCCAGACATACTTGTCTTTGCTCATTTATGTTACCTTCTTGGGTCCTGAAGGCACTGCTGTTTTAGATCGTGTCTTCTGACAACCCCCCACCCCAGTCCCAGGTTACACTGGTAGGGGGATAGATCCAAGCAGGTTTTGTTTTTCTTTAAAATTTCAGATTGTCTTAACTACTCATTACATCAGAACCGTGGTTCTCAATTGGAGGTGAGTTTGCTCCCCAGGAGACATTCGGTCTGGAGACAGTTTTCGTTGTTACAACTGCTGGGAAGGGATGCTGCTGGCATCTAATGGGTAGAGGTCAAGGATGCTGCTGCTGACCATCCTATAATGCACAGGACAGCCCCGCATGACAGACTTCTCTGGCCCAAAATGTCAATTGTGCTGAAATTTAGAAACTGTCATTCTCCTCGTATATTCTAGGATCTTGGGCTCTTCTGTGGTTAGTGGGACCTCAGGCTGCCCACTGAACTCAATGTGCTTGGGGCTCTAATTCACTGATGGGACTGCGGGGGCAAATGGCACTTCTTGAGGCTCATAGTTCCTTTCTCTGGCCAGGTGACCAGCAGTATTCTTGGTAACCCAGCTGCTCAGCCTTGTAGGAGTACTTGATTTGCCTACGAAGTGTGTGTTTCTGGCTTAGGTCTTGGTGCAGTTATCTTTGTGGGATCCTGTTATGTAAACTCAAATACATCATTGAAGAATATTTGCCATGAACTGACATGAAAGTCAGTCATGTACTGACACTGTGACATCAGCAGAGGTCTGCTCGCAGCTGAGACTCCATTGTCCCCAAGGGTTTATTTGGTAAGGCTGACAAGGAAGGAGGAGAGGAGGGGAAAGAAGAAGGAAAGGGACATAGTCAAGGGTGAGACTGCGGTGAGGAAACACTGTGTGATGTCTGAATGGCTTCCTATTGCCTTTTGCTATCTTGGACCCATGCCTGGGTAGGGTTCTTTTTTTTTTTTTTTCCTTCTGGGCAAGGTTCTACTCTGAGCAGGAAGGCTGCTGTCTCCTATTTTGGTCAGTTGTTGTTACGGATAGACAGCTTTCATATTCTGACAGTAACAGGCCTGAGGAGGACTGGTCTTGACAACAGTTGCTCAAAGGTCCTGGACTCCGACTCTATATCTATATAGTTTGAATGTTTTGATAATAAGACTCAATGTGTATACTTGTGTAATTAAAAAAATTTTTAGAAGGCAAGTACAGATCCATACACATATCCATACACATGCCCAGAGGCAGCTTCTGATTCTGGGAGCTCCATTTGGAAGGGTTTACTTCTGGACTCTTGTAGAACATTTCTCTCCTAAGAAACTCGTAGATGTTTGTATCTGCTTCGTTTTCTTTTCCCACTTTGTCGTTGTTGTTCAGGACTGTACTCCTCTATCCTTGAACGCCCCTTCATCATACCCAGCTTGTTTGTGGGAGGAATTGGGAGGTTCCCTCTCCTTCCAGTGCTTATAGGAGAAGGAAGCTGTGATAATCAGCATAACTAGAACTACAGCTTCAGATGCTAGGCCATCTCCTTATCAGCAAGAGGTGCAGTTTTGTCTGAGGGCACATGAATTAATCAGGATTAATTTGGGTTTCAAACAACTGAAAACCAAAAGGAACGTGGCTCAAGCATATTGAAATTTATTTCTCTCACATGTTAAAAGTAGGCAGTATGGGGCAAGTAGGCAGTGTGGGGCTGGTAGAATGACTTCATAATTCTTCAGGGAATCAGGTTCCTTCTTTCTGTTTTATGGCTCTGCCATTTTCAACATGTGACTTTTGGCTGATGGTCAAGGATGGACACTCAAGTTCTAGTCATGTCTGCATGCGGCCAATGGGAAACACAAAAAAAGGAACCTCTCTTCAACTAGTAAAAATAAATGAGGAAAAAAAAAAAAAAGGAACCTCTCACCCATCAAAGATACTCCTCTAAGGTCTTATTTATGTGAAACTTTGCTTATATCCCTGGGTTAAGCACTTAGTTACTTGGCCATACCTGCCTGCAAAAGGGGTTGGGAAATGTCATCTTTATTTTGGGCAACCGGACTCCAGTTTTAATTTCTATTACTCAGGGAAGATGGAAGAACAGATATTAGAAGATACATAGCCATCTTTGCCACAAAGACTTTGGGGATTGTTTCTGCTTAGGGATTGGGTCTGGGGCTTCCCTGGTGGCTCAGATGGTAAAGAATCCGCCTGCAATGCGGGAGACCTGGGTTAGATCCCTTGGTTGGGAAGATCCCCTGGAGAAGGGAATGTCAACCCACTCCAGTATTTTTGCCTGGAGAATTCCATGGACAGAGAAGCCTGGTGAGCTATAGTCCATGGGGTCACAAAGAATCGGACACGATTGAGTGACAAACACACACACACAGGGGTTGGGTCTGGATCTGCTCTTTGAGTATTTCCCAGCAATAAGCACCTAGAGAGCCTGAAAAGACCCTCACATGGGTCCCACAGTCATTGGTGCAGGTTTTCAGCAAAGAAATGAGATCAGGGAAAAGGGAGGACTTGGGTGTTTTCATTGTGGTTGTTGAATTGTGGCCTCCAGGCTCAGCCTGGTTGTCTGGTGCTTGAGCTCTGATAGGATCCTTGGTGCTGGATGGAAATGGGAGTTCTGGGAGGCAGGAGAGATGGGGGTCAGATGGTGAAATTTTGTTTCTTAATTAGAATCAGGAAAACATTTGAGGTAGTTGGCTTTTGCTTGGCATGCTATTCTTGGAGCTTTGTGTTCTCTGGCATGGCTGAGAGTCCGGTGAAGCAAGCGAGGCTCCTGGGGCCAGTACTCGCAGGTTTGCCAAGCTATCCCGTGACAGTGAGTGCCTCCTTCACTTTTGTGTCATAGCCTCCTTACTCACCTTACTCTACTCTTGGCCCTGCTCCCTTGCTACACGTTGTTTTAAATGAAGTACTTTTATTGAGAAAGAAGTGTATGTGCATGGTAAATAGGGCAAAGTACAAAAGGGTGTACGGTGAAAAAAATCTGCCTCTCAGCTTTAGTCTTCTTCCCTGAGGCAACTGCTGTGACCAGGCTCTTCTGTATCCTTCCGGCTTGCCTTTGAGTAGGGGCTCTGCAGGAGCTGCCATGAGGTGATGCTTTTGCTTGTTAAATTCCCCCTGTGTGCACAGAAGACCAAGCCATGGGGGCAGTTTGTAGCAGGATGGAGGGAAGGAGGAGGAGCAGAAGCCGGAGGAGAGAGTGCCTGGCCAAGGAATCTGTGAGCTGCTCTCCCCATCCTGCAGGCGCATCTTGGTGGTGGAAGCCAGAGCACAGTAAGCGCAGCCAGGACATTGTGAGACAGCCTTTTTCTCCACGTGTGTGGCCATCTTTCTGTCTCTGTCTCTTTTTTTGTCTTTTTCTCTTCGTCTCTGCCTCCTCCTTATTGTCTCTCCTCCACCTCTGTTTTGTGTATATTTCTGTGTCTTTTCATCAGTCTTTTTTTTCTCACAAGCTGCACAGCTCCTCACAGACTGCTGTCACTTCTTTTGTAGTCCCGCTTCCTTCCTCTGCTTTTTGTGGCTTTTCTTCCGCTATTACAAGGGCTTGTATGTGATTTTTACTTGCTCCTGACCCAGCTGCTGTTCGCTAGGTTCAATCTCTTGGCATCCAAACTCCATATTTTTGGCAGAGTTGATCAAATAGGCTCAGCTTGGGTCCAGTTGGGTTCTACCAGCCATGATAGAGTAGGGGGAGCAGTTCCCAAGAAGGGGGCTGGCAGTTACTTCAAAATATGCTGACTCTATTGCGCAGGAGTCTGGATTACTGGTGGCTGTAAACTAGGTAATCCTCATTAGTTGATCTAGGCTTAGCTCCCCACAATGAACTTGGATTAGCAGGGAAGGTCCTTGGAAAGACCTGCCTGGCAGGGTACATTCTTTTGGTCTTCTCCCCTCCCTTTTGGCCATTATTTGACCCCTGCTGCTACACGTCTTTATGACTAACTAGTAAGCACCTGTGTCATTTGCCAGAGTACTGCGTGCAAGCTTTTTAAGTGCCCTGTGGAGGCTGTTCAGCCACTCATGTTTATAACCACACACTTGCCAATGGCTCTCCTCTCCATTTGCGTGGAAGAATGTCCAGCTTTCTCAAAGTTGCCTTGCTTCAGGGGATTGGCAGTTAAATGAAATTCATCACCATTTTGATTCCAACCTCAGTTCATCAGTTCCTGTATTTGCTTGGCAATAAGCTTAAGAAAACCGTATGCTTTTGTTTCCCACTAAGAATTTGTGATCTCCTTGGAAGTACCACCCAAATGCCTGAGGAAGAGAGCGGGACCTTGCTGTGACAGGTGTCCCTGTAGCCATCACACGCAGTTCTAAGTTGAGAACATGGTAGGTTCAGGGAGAGAGAGTTCAGGCAGGACCTGGCTGATGTATTTGGGCAAGGTTTTGCAGAGGAAGTGAGGACTGAGTTAGACCTTGAAAGTGGGACTTGCTGTTGGTTAAGGCAGGAGGAGGAGAGGAGGCCATTTCCCTTATGTGTATATACAGCATCAGTACAGAGGGTCTGCTGCAGGAGAGTGCAGAGTGAGGGTAGAAATAGGCAGATAGGGCCAGGAGGGTGGGCCCCCAAATTTTGTAATAACATTTGAGGTTCCCATAAAAGTAATTTTTGGAGGCTAGGGGCATTACTTAGAGGTGTCACTGTGGAGCCCCTTGGATATTGTTCTCACGTTCTCTGCATGGATTAGAGCAGTCCCTGTATAGCAGGGTTAGGTGGTGGGAGCCCTAACACAGGACCAGATATCACTGAGGTATGTGAGGAGCCGGAACATAAAGCCAGCAGTGCTGATGCGAGTCCACGTCTCCACGGGCCTGAGAATTAGGATGTTTGGATTGGAATGGGGGTGGGGGAGATCAATGGGGGCCATGTAAGCTTGGGAATGGTAGCTGGCTTCTCTCAACCTCAGGTTTCCTCATCCAGAAAATGGGAATAGGAATGTCTCTGTTGTGGTTGTGAGAATTAATTAAGAGGATGTATGTGAAATTGTCAGGCACATGACAGACTTTTTAAAGATAATTACATGCAAAACATTGCCTGTCTAATTCCTGGGTGACCTGCATTTAATTTGACGCCACCTGCATTTAAATTGACCTTATTTGTTGTTGTTGGACCTCTCTTGTCCCCATTCTTTAATGCCCCAGAGGGTTTAAAACTTTGGGAGTCTCAGTGGGGAAGCATGGGTAAAGTTCACCATTCATGGGCTTGGGAGGAATTTCCAAAAATAGTTCTGGCTGTCAGAATGTATGAATATGTGGTAGTACATGCCTTTATATCTTTTTCACAGTGGTATATGTTCTCCTCTCAGCTGGGGCAGATAGAAGATGTACCCTGTTAGCCTGTTCTCCTGGTTCTGACCAGTCCTTTGGCCTCTTTGCCTTAGGCAGACAGGATACAAATGATGTGCTCTGTAAAGAGAGATTGGGTGTCGGTGCCCTCGTCTCACACCTGCCGCTGACTTTGTGGTTTTCTTCCTAGGTCTGCTGACATTTGTGAACTGTGCCTACGTCAAGTGGGGCACACGTGTGCAGGACACGTTCACTTACGCCAAGGTCCTGGCACTCATTGCCATCATTGTCATGGGCCTTGTTAAACTGTGCCAGGGTAAGGAGACTCCCAGGTAGGAAGGAGGGTGGGTGACTCTAGGAGTTCCCCTGGGTTCCTTGAGAAAAACATGGAACGTGGGGACTCCATTAGCTTTACTGCTCAGCTCTTTCTGTGTACCTGCTGGACTGTGTCAATGAGAACAAGAAATCTGTTCTCAGGTTTCTTGGGCCTCCATCCCTTTGTGGAGGTGGGGAGTATTGCAAGATGTCAGCCAAGGGCCTAGGAGCTTTTGAAACTTGGATTGTAATTGGGTCATAAAAGTGATCAAGATAGTGAGCCCTGGTTCCTGTTTTTGGTGTGTGACCGCAGGCAGTGGGGAGGAGGGCTCAGCCCTTCTTGAGATGGGTGAGAGGTGGCGGGGAGATGGGGTCTGGAAGTGAGTGGTTATTTTGCAGCCTTTACTTTTCACCTGGACTTGCTCTTATTTAGCATTCCCTCCCAGAGTCAGGTCTCAGCAAAAATATTAAAACATTGCAAAGATGGCACTGACTTTTGTGCATGTTGTCTTTAGAGAGCTTTTCATTCCTAGACCACAGCAGGTTGGCAATGAGGGTTAGAGGCCTTCCAAGATCCCCTGACCCCTTAGAGAAGCCTTGAGGTGTCCTTGGCCAAGGATGTCTCGATCATTAGACAGCCCAGTTCTCTAGGGCGTCTTTCTCTAAACTTGGCTGTGTTTACAGTCACCCGAAGAGCTGAGACTCCCATCTCAACCCATCCAACTCTGGTTGGTTTGGAGTTGAAAAAGGTGTGTTTTGGGGAATTCTCTGGTAGTTCAGTGGTTAGGACTCCGTGCTTTCACAGCTGAGGGCCCAGGTTCAATCCCTGGTCAGAAAACTAAGACCCTGCGTGGTGCAGGTAAAAAATCAATCAGAGAAAAAGGTATATTTTTAAGAAGTGCCCTGGGTGAATCTTAGGCAGCTGACCTAGAACCTTTGTGCTTGTGTGCAAGTTAGTATAGCCAGCCATCTGGATGTTCCTAGAGTCTCTGAAACATCTTGGGGCCAAATTGGGTAGTTGAGTAATTCTCCCCCCAAGATCTGTGCCCTAGGGAATAACTGCCGTGCATGATGACTGGCATGCCTGGGGCTCGGGAGTCTCTGTTTTCCTTCCTCTTTGTTGCACACCCTGCCCTTTTGGCCTCATTGAGGGATGGGTCTAGGCCTTCTGAGGAGGTCACAGCAGGCTTCCTTAGAAGTCTGTGTCTTGTTGAAAGACAAGACTAGAGTGTCTAGAAGGTCTGTCTCTTGGACATTGGGGTGCTGTTCCCTTGGCTTGCAAGTGTGCGGTCTCTAAAGGCCTCAAGGAGGCTGACTTGTCTAGGGAGGCTCTCCAAAGGTGGAGGTGGCCCATACCTAACCCCAGACCCTATTAAAAATAAGATCTTAGTTCCTACAAAGCCTACCATTTCCTGTGATATAACCACTGCAAATAGAGCAAGAGTTCTTTCCGTGAGACTGAGAAACCCATTGAACCAAAATATGCAGTGGTCTGGGCCAAGAGAAGTAGTTCCACAGGAAGATCTAATTGTTAATGGAAAAATGATTCCTTTACGTGAAAGAGGGTTCTTTCTAAAAATAGGAGGAAGAGCTGTGGCTGACCGCATGGTCTTTTACAGGAAATGGAAATTCCTTAGGGCTTTCAAAGAGGGGTTATCACTTCAGAAGGCAACCAGGAGTGCCTTTTTTTTTTTTTTCCCTGAGATTGTTGGGTTCTACTGAAGGGAAATGAAAGATTCAGGAGTGGGTGGGATGGTGAAGTGCAGGGAGCTGGAGGTGGTGGTTCTTTTGGTACTAAATTGTTTTTCTTTTTTTTTTTTCTTTTCCCTGCCTACTTGCTTTTCTTTCTTTTCTTGATGCTCCTCCTTTCTCCCCATCTACCCTTCCGCTTTCTCACTGCCCTGCGCCCCCTCCTTTTTCTCTTTACACTTCCATCTCTCCTGTCCTCCTCCTCCTCCTTCCTCTTACTCCTCTCTGCACCCCCACCTGCCTTTGCCCCCACAGGACACTCTGAGCACTTTCAGGATGCCTTTAAGGGTTCCTCTTGGGATGTGGGAGACCTCTCTCTTGCCCTCTACTCTGCCCTCTTCTCTTACTCAGGTTGGGACACCCTTAATTTTGTAACAGAAGAAATCAAAAACCCAGAAAGGTAAAGGCGAGATCCCACTCTCCTCAACTTGGCTGGAACTCCTGCTGATAGTGGGTACACTTGCCCCCTCCTGCCCCTCCTCCTTCATCTCTCATCACTCTCCCTACTCTCCCCCTTTTCCAGCTCGGAGGAATGAGGGGCTAGGATGGGAGTAAGGAGGGAAACCCCTGGCTCCTCAGCCTCACATTAACATTGGAGGGTCCACAAGGTCCTTCCTGGAGGAGAGGTCCTTTGGTGGGCCACAGCCAACCCAGCTGGGGCTGACATTGAAGCCTGGGGAGCCAGAAGCTTACTCTGAGCAGCCAGGTCCCCAGCCTGTCCTCCAGTCCCTGAAGGACACTGCTATTCCTTCAGAGGGACCCAGTGGTCCCACTGGGACAAGGATCAAATATTCATCCTGAGTCATCTTCCCAGAGAAGGGGCTTTCTTCCTCTCTCTCAGCAGGAAGAGTCCCGGGCGTGGGACACATCCTGCCCTTCGGCCACGTGGGGGGGGGGGTGGTCAGCCTCAAAGACCCAGAGGCCAGGGGCTTCCTGGGTAGCCCTGACCCTCAAGGAGAGGCCGGCTCCAGGTAGTCCTGTCTCATTTGTTTGACAGAAATTTGCCTCTGGCCATTGGGATTTCTATGCCAATTGTGACACTCATCTACATCCTGACCAACGTGGCCTATTACACAGTGCTGAGCATTTCTGATGTCCTTGCCAGTGATGCTGTGGCTGTGGTGAGTCTCCTGGGATCCCATCTGCTTGTCATCTTCTGATACTGAATGGCTGAATCTTCTGTTTCTGCAGCCACTCCAGGTGGTGGGTCTGGGCCTGAGGGTGAGGTTTGCAGCAGTGATGGCATTTGTCCTGAGAGCTTCAGGAAGCTGTGGACACTCTGTCCTGTGCTGAGTGCCCTTCTGTGCTCTGTCCCCAGACATTTGCTGACCAGACATTTGGCATGTTTAGCTGGACCATTCCCATTGCTGTCGCCCTGTCCTGTTTTGGGGGCCTCAATGCGTCTATCTTCGCTTCATCAAGGTACTGTGTCTCTGCTTCGCCTATAACACACCACAGTATTTAGTTCTCTGAGGGTCTAGGTGAGTCCATCGGAGCCGCTTTCCCTTCTCTGTCTCTTGGATTTGCAGAGTGTATATGCGATCGTGTAGTGGTTAGTGCTCTGTGTTGTGTATGTGGGTGTGCACACGTGTACTTGCCTTTGTGCAAACATTTGTATGCTGGGAGCTCACATTTTCACCTGAGGTGAGGACAGGTTGGTAAGAGGTCAAGGGAGGAAGGCAGTAGCTTAAGACAGTAGCCATCCTGTTGGGGACCAGACTCTTTGTTCCTGTGGATTGTGCTGCAGGCCTAGCACAGGATTCATTCTTTTTTTTTTTTTTTCATTTATTAAGATTCATTCTTGTGATGAATAATTATTGAGCACTTGCTGTGTACCTGGACTGGTACAGGACGACTCTGCCCCTCACGTTATAGAAAACACTGAGGCCAACACATAGGCTCCAGCTCTCTTTCCCACACAGAGACTTACCTGTTAGAGCACTGTTGTTTCAGAGAGAGAACTGATTCTGCCTTTCCAGGCTGATTCTGTTACCTGATCCCAGGATTCCCAGGTTCTGGTTCTGCCAGTTGCCCCCGAATACTTAGGTAGTAGGCACATTCTGAGCCATCTTGTGGCATTGGCAGGATGAAGGTAGGGGACTCAGCATAAGAATGTGGACCTGCACATAAAGTGGACTGCAGCCGTGTCAAGATAATGCACAACTGTTTCCGCCCGTGTTACCTTCTTCACTCTCTTACCCATTCTGCTGTCTTATGCTTTGTACTTGATGCCTTTGCCTCACTTGCACGTCCTCTCCCGCATTCCACCTGCTGTACTGCTTCTCTGCTTCAGTACAGATACTCGCCTTGTGAACCTCTGACACTCTTCTAGATGATACCAGCAGCTCCTGTGGCTCCACCTGGATGGCCCATAAGTATCTCAGACTTAACATGTGCTCTACCTGTTCAAGTCCTCCTTACTTGGCCTCTTTTTGTCTTTTCAGTAGAGGGAGCGTGCCACACAGTTTGTAGGATCTTAGTTTCCCACCCAGAGATTGAACCTGGGCCCTCAGCAGGGAAAGCCCAAAGTCTTAACCACTGCACCACAGGGAATTCCCAGCCTCTTGGCCTCTTGATTTTTTCCTTGGTGTCCACCCTCATTTCCCAGCCTCAAATACACACGCAGGCACAGAAGACCACCAGATTTGTCCTCCACCAGGTGTCCACCCTCATTCAGGCCCCCTCTCTTGTGGGACTGTTGCCCCAGATGACCTTCTTGTCTGGCCTCCCCCACACCCTGGCCCCCTCTCTTGTGGGACTGTTGCCCCAGATGACCTTCTTGTCTGGCCTCCCCCACACCCTGGCCTCTGCCTGCTTTGGTTGGCCTCAGTGGTGCCACCAGAGTCTCTCTGTCAAGTCTGGTCAAGCCCTTACTTTAGAGCCACTGCTGGCTCTTGGTGTTAGTTCAGTGTCCACAGCGCGGCCTCATAAGCAAGTTCTTCCCTGCACACTCCTCACATACCTTATCCTGGAACTATGGGCATTCTAGTATCAACCTTCAAAGAGGCTACACCCTCTCATTGCCTCTAAACCTCTTTTGCCTGTGCCTGTGTCGTGTCCCCACCCAACACTTATCTTCTGGAAAACCCCAGCTCTTCTTCCCAGCGCAGATGTGGTCATCTCTTGGGGAGTTTTTTGCTCCCCAGCCCACCCCACGCCAGGTGCTGTGTGCACCATGATGTTGCTGACTACCTGGACGCTCTCACTTTGCTGCTCTATTTCCAATCAGCGGAGCTCTTTAAATGCAGAGAGGAAGCTTGAGTTGTCTCTTTGAGCCCCAGGCTCTCCCTGACCTTTTATGTATCAGGAGCTCAGGGAAGATGAACAGAGGTCAGACAATCAGAAGTCTGGCTGCCCTTCTTTAAAAAGCCGTTCTGTTAAGCAGGCAGTCTGTGGGGTGCCAGAGTAGGGTACCCCAGGGGAGTGGATTGGGGTGCCAGTGGGTGATGGCAGGGTAAGGTATCAGTTGGGTGATGGCGAGTTGCATAGCAGAGGCATGGGAGTGTCAGTGGGTAAGAGTGGGTCATGGCTTATGGTGGGGATATCCATGGATAAAGGAGGTGAAGGTTGGCTTGGTCATGCATAGAGAACATGGGAGGATCCTGAGAGACTGCCCACTGCTGGCTTCTGGGTCTGGCTGAGCCTAGTTTGAGTGAGGAGTGTGGCTGCATGACAGTATAAGAATCCTCCTGACACATTTCTTGTCCTTCCAGGTTGTTTTTTGTGGGCTCCCGTGAGGGCCACCTCCCAGACCTCCTGTCCATGATCCACGTTGAGCGTTTCACACCTATCCCTGCTTTATTGTTTAACGTAAGCTGTGCTGGGGAGTGTGGGCATTGGACATACCTGTGTGGTGCTCCTGCTGAGTCTATGAGAGGACTGGTTGGTGGGAGGTATACTAGCTTCTTGGGGTACTTCCTGAGCCTCTCAGTGTTTCTTTTTCCCACAATTTTTAAAAATGTAAAAGTAAAACATAGAGAAGGCAAATGCTACTAAAGAATATAAAAGTGAATCAGTCAGATTTATCTATCTCTTCTGTCAGTGGCTTCTTTTTCCTCCTCCTGCTCTTTCTAGCTCCTCATTTTTATTTTTTAAATTATACTTAGAAATCCAGGCCAGTGTACCCCAGCTACCCTAGGAGCCTCTGTTCATATCATAGGCATGATAGATTTCTATATAGTAGATGACATTAAAGTGTTTTCTTTCAACAAAATTAGTGAATGATGAAGTATTCTGACAGATGGAAGGAGTCCTGAAGAAGAACTGTCATTTTATAATTTGCACTGAGGTATTATTAGATGCAAAGGGTAGCAAGATTTGAAATATAGTTCATTGTTTTTATCATTTAGTTTCTTTTTTTTAATGGTTTTATTACTTTTTTTGTATTCATCTGGAGTTTATATTTGGTGAATGGAATGAGGAAGAGATTTACTTAATTTTTTTTCTCACATGGCTAGCCAACTATACCAATATCACTTATTGAATAGTCCATTTTTCTACATTTTTCAAACAAATTAAAAAAAATTTTTTTAGGATTTTTTTTTTGCAGAGCCTTGTAGCATACGAGATCTTAGTTCCTGGACCAGGAAGCAAACCTGTGCCCCCTGCAGTGAAAGTGCAGCATCCTAACCTCTGGGCTGCTAGGGAAGTCCCCGAATTGTTCACATTTTTATCATATAAAAATAGATGATTTTTTTAGTGTGCTTCTTATGTGTCATGCACAGCGATTTGCCCCTTAAATGTATAATCATCTCAATTCTTCCTTCCATCAGCACCAAACTTCCTTATTTAGCTTTATACTGAATATTTGAGAACTAAAGTGGGGCTGAGGGTCCTTCTTCAGTTCCCCTCTCCCCCTGAAATTTTCATGGCAGTTCTCACCTATTTGTTTATTTGTCTTGATAAACTGTGGTATCATTTTATCAAAATTAAAAAATGTCCTCAATATACTGATTGGGATAGCACTAAGTTTATAAATTTAAGGCAATCTGACATCATAGCTTTTAACTTAATCACCTTGCACCCTACTTTTCTCCTCTCAGTGTTGGGTCTCCATCTTTCTCTAGAACGGGCTCTTTTTTTTTAGAACGGGCTTTTTGTTTTCAGTCTTTTTTGTTGATAATCTGGTGAAAAGATGGGTAGAGGGAACTCCATATCCTTGAAGTTAAAGCAAATCTAACCACCTCTTCAGACTCTATAGTCCCTTACACCTGTCTTCCAGAACTCTTTTGTTCCAGAGGGCAAATCCTGTTATACTTCTTCCCAGGGTGGTTCTGGAGACACTTCCTCCTCTTTCAGCCAGGTAGTTGGGACCCATGTATGACAGTCTCAGAGGGCACTGGGTGATTCATGTTGAGGCTCTTGCATCACAGTGAGGAGGGCCTCACTGTCTGCCATCAGAAGAGGAAAGGAGTCTAGTTTGTTACTGAAGTGCATGTGAAAAGAAGGGAGGCATTGAATGCAGGAAGAGCCCCCAACAGAGGAAGGCGGGAAGGCCAGTCTGGAGAATGGACTTATCTGATGCCAAGGGGGTCACTGAAAAGAGCTGGAGGTCATTGGTGAAGCTGAGTCAGTTCTCAGCCGATCTGGTGCTGACTGTTGAGTGATGGAGTCTGGGTGGCTGGGTGGTAACAGTGCCCACTCCTCTTCCCCCTACTCTTTCCCCTCCAGTGCACCATGACACTTATCTACCTCACTGTGGAGGATGTTTTCCTGCTCATCAACTACTTCAGCTTCAGCTACTGGTTCTTTGTGGGCCTCTCTGTCGCTGGACAGCTCTGCCTTCGCTGGAAGGAGCCTGATCGGCCACGACCTCTCAAGGTCAGTGACTCTGGGCAGACCAGGAGGGGTGGGCCATCTCTCCAAGGTCTTCCCCCTGTCCCATTCCCCATTTTCCCATTCCCTCATCACACTTTACCTAACATCTCACCTCTCTTCATTTCAGCTGAGCCTGTTTTTTCCCATCGTGTTCTGCATATGCTCCTTGTTTCTGGTGATTGTGCCCCTCTTCAGTGACACCATCAATTCTCTCATTGGCATTGGAATCACCCTCTCTGGGGTCCCCGTCTACTTCCTGGGTGTTTATCTGCCAGAGTCTCGGAGGCCACTCTTTATTCGGAATGTCCTTGGTGAGCTTCTCTTTGCCTATTACACACTGGCTGTGTTTGTGTGTGTGTGTATACAAAGATGTGTGCACAGGTGGGTGTGATGGCTAATGGCTTCCCCTTACTAGTGATATGCTGGAGACCTGGCTGCCCCTTTTGATCTTGACATGATCACTTTAATTCTAACTTTAGAGTCCTGTTTTGGGGTTAAACACCCCCTCCCTGAAAGTGCAGTCCATGTAGCAAGACAAGGAGTCATGCATCAGACCTTCTGGTTGGGTATGGAGTAGAGAACAGTGAGGTTTGCTGGGGGTGAGCCTGGCACAGGGTGCCTAGGGGAAAGGTGGGAGGAACCATGTACTTCAGTCAGCCTTGTGTTGTTTAGATTGGGGCTGTCATTCTGTCACTGAATAACAGTTTGCTAAATTCTCTTCTCTGTTTTCATTTAGCTGCTATCACCAAAGTCACCCAGAAGCTTTGCTTTTGCGTCCTGACTGAGCTAGATGTAGCTGAAGAGAGACAGGTCGAGAGGAAAACTGAGTAGAGGCCAGAGGTGATATCCCCAAGGCCTGCAGGGCTGCTACCTGTGGCCGCAGCCACCAAAGTCCAGATTACAAGACTGTGTGGACTCAACCCTCTTGTGCTAAAGGGCTGTTGGCCCACATTATGTAAGGGGGATCAGGGCTGATGGCCTGCTCAGGTGTTCACTCTCATCGGTAAGCTATGGTAGGAATCTCAGGGTCTGCGGCCAGCCTGAAGGTGGGGACTTCAGAGGGTGCTGGTGGGAGAGGACTTGGGCAGTAGGGGAATGGTGGTTCAGTTTTGTTCTGGCGAGTAGGTGCAGCCCTTCCAAACACTTACTTGGTGAGTTGCACTGGGGGAAGAGGGAGTGCTAGGTTAACAGCTGGGGCTGTTGGTTTCTGAATTTGACGTTTGAACCAGGAGTTTCTCTGAAGGGGCTGCTCTATGGGAAGTTTTCCTCTGACCAGGTCCAAGCACCTGACTTTAGAGGTGTGAAATGCTACCATTTCTTCCTCTGGCTCAGAATCCTTCCTTGGGGAGATGGTTGTCTTCCATTATTTATTGATATTATTTAATCCAGAACACCAGTTCCAGCAAAGCATTGGTCTTCGTTAATTTTCAGGTTGTAATAGGCTGATTGTATTTAAAAATTGAAAGTACCCCAAAATGAGTCCCTCTGACCTTAGAGGTATCTATGTGGTGGTTGGTCAGACTCTGACCGCAGATTTTTTTGCTTAGTTTTAGCACAGTCTTCTGTTGAGTCTTACCTGCAGAGGTGAACTGTAAACATTTTTTTTACTCATGTACTGGTTACACTTCAGTATGTACATAGGTCACATGTTACCAGTCAGCTGGCTCAAGTCCAGCAAGGACAGATGAACAGATGCCAGAGTCAGAAGCCTGGTAAAACTGCTACGTTGAAAGCTAATCCTTTATTTTACTTGAGACCTTACTTCTTTGCTCTAGTTGGCAAAATGCAAATCCCCAGTTTCTGGTATGAAGTCTAAGAAGGCACAAACTGTCCTAGGATTCAGGTGAATCACTTGCATTCTTTCAGCTGTCAATGGCTTAGAGGCCATTTCCGGGACCCAAGCTGACAAGTAAGTTGTTCCTCTCTGTAAGGGCTGCCATGAGGGGCTGCTGTGCAGACCCGTGCAAGCCCACTGTGGTGCTAGAAGTGGTCATTTTCGTGGAAACCTCACATCAGGCTGTATCCTCCTCCTTGTCCCTGACACCAGACTTTGTTTACACTCTGAGCCACTGTGGTGTGGGTCATCGGGACAGTGCACTCCTCTTCTGCCTGCCTCCCCTTGCCTGAGGTTTGGGGGGCTGCAGTCTCAGGAAGAGCTTGGTACTTGTGGGAACTTGTTTTCTCCCTGTGGACATCAGTGACGACTCTGGAATAAAGCTGCTTCCACCTCCACCTGGCTCTTCAGCAGACTCACGATAAGCAATTAATTCTGGTGCTCAGGCTGCGCTTTAGCACCCAGGTGTGGCCAGAGTGGTACATCTGACCTAATGGATGTTCCTTCATGGGCCGCCAGGCTGCATTGGATTGGACAGCCATTCAGTGTTGCTTTCAGAAACTCATCCTGGACCCAGAAGAACCTGCTGGCTTGGTATGCCCCCATGGGGTTCTTGTCCTTTAGGTTTTGAAATCAAGCAATGATAAAGACAGGAACTATGAGGCAATCTACCTTTCTGATCATTCTTCTCCACCATACTGGCCCTAGCTACAGACAAGGGAGTGACCTTGGTCATACTTGTTCAATTAAGGCAATTTAGGGGAGCATGCTCACAGCTGCTTTTGGTTCAGGGTATGCCTCTGTGAGAACACAGGAGCACATTCCTCCTGTCATGGGTTGTGGATTTGCCTGACAACAGGGAGTCTTTTGCAAAGGCTGACTTGCCCGGGCTATGTAAACATGACTCCTGTCTGACCCAAGCTGGCACCTATCCCAGGGATCCTCTGGAGCTAATCCTTCAAGTCAAGTATGCTTGTCTTGAAGGATCCCCCACCCATGCTTTAATTTTCTTCACTGAAGTAAATGACCAGCTTATCTCAGGAACTTGTCTCCCAGTGGCTGCTAGGGAAGCAAGGGCCTCACGCTCTAGGCTCCCTCATACTTGCTTAGTGAGCCAGGTCACCCCCTCATTACTGGATGGTGACCATGTTCTTCCCCTCTGTGTTGGATACAGACTTCTCCCAGGAACCTTTCTGAGGGAGGGAAGCCAGAGACTCCCTACAGCACTACAGCTTTGTAGTATAATTAATTTCTTCGAGGTCTTTGTTGTTTATCTCCTTCAGTCCTTCTCGTGGTGTGTTAATCCCTTCTGCAGTGGGTACAGTTTGTGAAGCTGTCAGCCCTTTAATATTGGCAAACTTTAATGAGTACGTAAGAGCAGTGAGCATGTTATAATAGCAGAGTGGTTTTCAATCCTTTGCTTCTATGCCTGCAGAAGACTGAGATGACTGGTATTAAACTTGGAGGTTGTTCCCTGTTACTTGCAGCACTGAACTGCACCTTAGTGGATACTTAGGATAGGAAACCAAGTCTGTCTGTTGGTTTTATAACTGCAAGAGTAGGACAGAAGTGAGTCACTTTAGGAGGTTTAACAACTTCATGTAGATAAGAATATAGGCAAAGTTGTACAAAAAATATAAACTGAAATGGATGGAGGTAGGATAGAAAAGTAGAAATGCTTATGAAATCTTAGAATGGGCAGGAAGACATCTTCTTGTTTATCTTCCCATGTGAGAGTAAGTCTGTGCCCCAGGGCAAGAGGGCACACCTTGAATCAAAGGTTCTGTGTATTGTTTCCCTAGACCTGAGCAATATGGTAGCTACTAGCCATAAAGAGCTAGTTAAAGTAGTCACTACAATATTGTAAAGTAATTAGCCTCCAACTAATATAAATAAATGGGGAAAAAAAGTATTCAGTTCCTCCACTGCAATAATCACATTTCACATGCTCAATAGCCATATGTAGCTAATGGCTACTCTTGCACAGTGCAGATAGAGAACATATTTGTCATCACAGAATAAATGCCATCTTAGTCAGAGTTAAGGCATTTGTGGTTTGGAAAGGAGTAGGGACAGAGTTTGCTTACAAGAGATACCAGTTTTGGTAACAATATTGGTCCTGTTGACAGCAGTTTGTTTTTGGTGACCGCTGTGACTAGTTAAAACATTTCTCGGTGGAAAGCCAAGTTTAGGATGTGCTTTGCTTTTCCTCACTTGCTTTAAGTCCTCAGTGTTTGAAACTTCTCACTCCCTTTTGGCAGGTGTTGGGGAAGCCAGGGAATATGGTGGGAAAACATGTAAGACAGATTTTACTTGCTCCCAATGTTCAAAGTTTTTATTAAATACATTATACATACCCTGTTCCTTGGCACCACTGCCAGAGGAAGCAGGCAATCTTTACAAATGTTATCAGAGTCCAGTCTGTGCCACTACAAGGGACTCACTGCAGCCTTTCTAGAATCCCTCTATCAAAAGAAACTGGCTTTTACTAGAGGCAGGTAACCTGGAAAAACCCAGTCTTAGTGCTGATAAAATGAGACTCTTCCACTTAACTGGTTTCAGCGTAGGAAGAGAATGGGAATGCTGGGAAAATGCCTGGGCCAGGAAGCTTCGCTTTTATAGCATTTCCCCCCTGTGGACTGTAGGGTTGATTTTGATCAAGATAAACAGGCCCTACAGAGAGTAGAAAAGACATTCCCTTAGTGCATGTTTTTCCTGTGGTGGAATGGTGTTAGTGGATATGCTTTTTCTTTCCCCATGTTAGGCTAGGAGGATGCTAACTACTGTGGCAGACCCTGCAGTCACAGATCCCCCAGGGGCTTGTAGTAGAACCTCATGGTTATCACAGATCATCAGTCTGAATCGAGGTCATGGGGGCTGTCATAGCCAAACTCCTTCTGTACATCCAAAGGGTATTTGCTCCACATTGGTGGTCTGCTGTTGTCTCTTTCTTCTTCACTGACGCTGCTGTAATTGTCAGAGCCTAGAGTAAGATAATAGGAATGGGCTTTAATTGTATGGTTTTCTAAATGACCACAAAAGTCCCTTCCTTTCTCAAAAAAGTTTTGTATCATAAAATACTTGCTAGAATATAGAACAATTAAAAAAAAAGCAATAAAATTCTTACCATGTAAACCAAGCCCTTTAACATTGGAGTGTTTCATCATTTCTCCCCTAAGTATGGGACTTTTTTAAAATTATTAACAGTTGTAGTCATATTGCAAATCTAATTTTGTTCCTTGCCACTTCCCCAGTAGAATATTCCATACTTGAATCGTTCCTCCGTTACCAAACACTAAGCAATTCAAGGAACTGTGGTGCCAGAGCATTCTTCCTTTCTCTTCCCCGAGGTACCAAGTCTGTGTTGTTATACTTGTAAATGCAACAATTTACAAGTACCTAAGAAAACCCTGGGACTACTCCTACTCATGACCCTCTCTAGGACTTTATTCAGAGTAGAAGGGAAAAGGACTGTTGGGAGGCAATGACAGAACTAAGGATTTGAACCCAGGCCTGACTGACATTATACCTCTAGCAGCCCCCATGGAAATACTGGTCCTTGCATCTCCTACAGCTCGCGGTTGAACTAGTGGAGCTCAAATGGCAGAAAAGGAAAACCAGCTAAGATATACTTGTCAATCTTGCTCACACCTCAGTCCCAGATCCCATCAATCCCTCCCCAACCAGGTCTGCTATTACCTACCTCTGGAATCTTCATCTTCATCACTGTTCTCCTCCTCTGGGTACTCATTGCGCCAATTATTCTCACTGTTTTCATCATCATCATCATCATAAATGTCCTCTGGTTGTTGGTCATCATTCACCTGCACATCTCAACACAAACATGAGTGTAAGTTAAAACCTCTAAAGGTATGCTCTGAGGGAAGCTATTAGCAGACCAACTTGGAGAGACATCATTTAAGGGTGATGTGTGAAAAAGAGAAAATGCAGCAGTCTGCTAGTGGGTATAGTAACCTCAGGCATTTATCATAAACTTTTCCTTTTAAGCAAGGGTAAGAACAATGATCAGGAATAGAACCTAGGGAGAGAAAGCATGTGACTGGGTAATAAGCTTAGGCTGCCTCATGGGGCCCCTTACCAACTCCCACTCGTGGCTGTAGGGCTGCACAGAGAGGATGTTCTCAATCCATCCTGGAGTCGCCCTTTCCAAATAGTAAATGTCATACACAAAGTCATCCTTTTGTTCCTTCTGATGCCCAGAACTTGGTCCATATTGAGATACATTCAACCCCTCACGGATCAACTTGACACAGTTGCAGAGGATCACATCAGGGTCAGATTTCTGTAAAGAGAACAGCAGATGATACATGCATAACCTAAAACATGAATGTCCCAAGGGGAGGAACCTAAGAACTTGGTGAAGGAAGCCTTCCTGCAATTCTATGTGGAATTCAAGATGCCCATGGCCAACTAGTCTCTCTTCACTTATCTATGAAATAAAAAAAAAAAAAAGTCTCTATAAAATTAATGCTTAGTAGTACTTTTAAGGGAAAAGCTTACAAGATAGTTTCCTACTCTTCTGTGGGTTGACACAAGGGAGCCCACAGGAATACTAGAGGAAGGGGAGAGCCAGCACAAGTGGTTCATCTCACCCCAGGCTCTACTTATGCAGATCTTCTCTCAATTCCTTTGGTATGACGTTCTCCCCTTGGAGATCCACAGGCCCACTGCAGCACCCCTACGGTTAACCCTCAAATGGGTCTGTATTTTGTGTGGCCACCTCTAGGGGCCTAAGGGCGTCTCTTGGACTAGTACCTGGTGACTAGTACCATCCATCACCCACCACTAGCTTGCTCACACTGACATCCTGCTTCTGCTCACAAACTAGGAGGGGACTCAATTCTTTTTCTGATAGTTTGAGATGTACTGCCCCAGAACAGAACTTGCCCAGGTAAGATGTGCTCTAGTGGCAAGAGGCTGTGTTGTCCAGGGTAGCATGGGTCAATTTGGAAACAAGAGGGACATGCTGCAAGTCACTCTTAACAGGTTCATCACTGAAAGTTGTACAGCTCAAACCAGACACCATATGGGGGGGAAGAGGGTGTGTCCTATGATCAAGGCAGATAGAGGGACAGCAATGTTCACATCATTTACAAGCTAAACAGAATTCTTCCTTGTGCCAAAATTAATAAGAACTAGACATGTTAGGTTTTGAAGACTCCTGACCAACCTCAAAGCTGTTTACAAGTGCTGACTCTAACTCACAAGTCCACAGACCTAAGTTCAACAAATTATGCACCCATTAAATATTTTTTAAAAATTTACAGAAGTTAGCAGAACAAAAATGCTAGACATAGAAAATAAAATAGTTTTATTCCAGTTATCTTTGGGATGGGGGTAAAATGAATGCATTTTCTCCCACTTTATTTTTTGGGGCTACACCCGACCAGGGATTGAACCCACACCCCTTGTAATAGAAGCAAGCAATCGTAACACTGTACTGCCAAGGAAGTTACCCACCCCCTCCCCTTATTTTTATTTTGCTTTATTTTCATAAAAGAAAAAAAAAATTTAAATCTAGTCTGTTTACCTATATTTTTAATTATGCTACATGCTGTTGTTAAACATAGGTATTTTTCCATCTTGCCAGTCTTCATGGTTACCAATTTAATGGTCTAACCAGTTGTATATGTCAGTTTCTATACATAACTGTTAAGTCTCCATACACAGCGCTGTGATGAACGTGTCATTTCTTGCATATGAAAATGGAGGTAATAGTATAAGAGTACCTACCTTATATGGTTTTTGTGAGGATAAAATGAGTTAAAGTAAAAAAAAAAAAAAATGGACCTAGCACAGTACTGGACACATAATTACTTAGTATACCAACAGTAGCTTTTGTTAATACATAGCTATTTGCTTCTGTGGAATTATTTCCCTAGGATAAATCCTGGGGGTGAGATTGCTATCACTAATTTTAAAGTTTCTTTAGATTTTTGGATGGTTTTAGAGTGCAAACAATAAAAATAGTTTGAAAAATAGGCTCCAATGTCTTTTTAGGATGCCTGATATTACTGTAAAGCTTGCATCAATTTTAAGCACTACAATCATGTACAATTTTAATCACAGCCTCGCCAACAGTGCTATCAACAACCCTTTTCCCAGTCATCTAGTAAGCATAAAACCTCAAGTGTGTTTTATGTTTTTTAATAATTAATCTACAAACATTTTTGATGTGTTTACAGTTTGCAATGTATTGTCGGGAAAACCTGTGTTTAGATCCTTCCTAACTTACCTACTAATTTTTCTTAGATTATTTAATGAGCTATTTAACTGACTTGATTCCACTGAACATGGGTTCACTTTTAAAATGTGTAACTTATGACACAGTCTGGAATTAGTTTTGGTAAAACAGATGGCTATCATGTCCAGGTATACTAGTAATATTAATTAAAATATTTTTTGCTTGATATAGTTTGAATATAAATTTCATTTTTGGGGGCTTCCCTGGTGGCTCAGTGGTAAAGAACCTGCCTGCCAATGCAGGAGACATGGGTTCAATCCCTGTTCCATGAAGATCACACATGACTTGGAGTAACTAAGCCTGTGAGGCCCAACTTCTGAGCCCACATGCTGCAACTACTGAAGCCCATGTGCCCTAGAGCCTGTGCTCTGCAACAAGACAAGCCACCACAATGAGAAGATCGTTCACTGCAACTAGGGGGTGGCCCCCACTCACTGCAACTAGTGAAAAGCCCAGGCAGCAACACAGACCCAACATAACCAAAAAATAGTGTTTTTTTTTTCATTTTTTAAACTTCAAAAACCATTAAAAGGAATGATATTTGAAAAATGTTTATCAAGAGAGGGCATACCTTAGATTGGGAAGTTTCTACTTCTCTGGTCTTATTGCATGTAGTTGACTGTTTTCTGGAAGTGAGGTACTAGTTTAGAAAATGTAATTAGTAGAAAGTAACACTGAATTAAATGTGAGGAAGATGGCTTCTAATCCTAAATCTGCCTCAAACTTGGTATGCTACCCAGGCCTGGTCCGTTTATCTCCCTTTGATGAGTTTTCCCATTGGCTTTATTTTTACATTGGTCAAAATCTCCAGGGATTCCCCATCTCAAGGTGAAAGGCAAGCTGTCCTTTCAAGTACTGACTTGAAAGGATCTAGCAGATACCCTCTTCCAAAATTCCTTACTATCTTCCCCCAACTCACTGGGCTCCAGGCACACTGACCTTGCAAACACCAGACAAATTTGGCTTCTGGGTCTCTGCACTTACTCCTCACTATGGAATCCCTTTCCCCAAGACATCTGCAGTGCCCAGCCATTCACCTCCTTCAAGTCTTCACTCAAAAGTCATCTCAGTGAAAATGACACTAAAATGGGCCCACGCTTTTCCTCTTTTCTTTGCCCCTTTTATGGCCCATATGACTATGGGATACTAAATTTATATGTTTGATGTTTCTCTTCTCCACCTGAATGCTAGGTCCTCAGTGCTGTACCCACAGAACCTAAGAACCATACCTGGCACAGAGTGGGCGCTGAGTAAATACTTGTTGAGTGGATAACCTAACCTGAAAATTGTGGCTATCAAGCTGGATGGATCATCCATCTCTGAAGTGAGGCCACGTGTACCCTCTTTAACTGTGTGCTGACTTTAACTGTGCGCACGATCTGTCCAGAGAATCCCAGAGCTCGACTCCGGGGCTGTACTCACTTTGCAGGAGACAGCGGCGGCGGCGACCTCTGCATCTTCTTCTTCGTGGACCAGATCTAATAGCTGAAAGCTTGCGTCGTCAGCGGCTTCTGGGGTTCCTGACGCGTCCTCGGACTCCAAGCTGTCCGAGGGAATCCCCGAAGATCGGCGGCTAGAGACTACTCTGTAGCGGCCTTCCTGTCGGATCTCCCGAGCAGAGGCACGGAGATGATGGCGGATACGCTGCTGGCTGCCCTGGGACGGGCGCAGGGCGGCCCGCAGGAGCGGCTGGACTGGCTCCGCCTAGGGTTGGGGGAAAAGCAGAGGTGTGGGGCGGCATAAACAGGGGTTGGTGAAAGGGTCACGGATAAGGATGCACCCCAGCTGTACCCTAAGATCCCTTTCACACCGGCCCCTTCCCGGCCCAATACCTGGGAGCGCACGGTGGCCACCAACTGGAAGACATTATTTTCTGCTGCTCTCTCCAGACCCTCTGGAGAAGTCTTTGGAGTTTCCAATTCATCTGCGCTGGAGCGGAGGCGTTTACAAGCGAGGACCAAAGCCTCGGCGGGCTCTGCGCCGAGCTTCCGCTTCACCCGGAGCACAGCTGTACGTCCAGCCTCCATAGCGGCTGCCGTAGAGCACTGTGGGAATGTGTTGTGTTGGGTGTGACGGAAGAGCTTTCCAGTTCCGCTTCCGGGCCCCGCCCCCGGCACGCCCTGCGAGTCTAGGGAGGTCCCGCCCTCGCACGCCTGTCGCGGCAAGATGGCGGTGGCGGAAGAAGTCAATGGACCTGTTCCCGCGTCGGGTGAGACGCTGGACGGATTGGGAAGGTGGGGTCGCGGTTAAGGGCTCGAATGCAGCCAGAAACGTACTCAGCCCACGACCTTGGTCGTACTTGGACACTGAGGTACACACCTCTTCGGGACTCCGAAGGAACTTCTAGAGTCCGCATGGGGAGGCTCAGAGCTCCCGGACCGGCGGTAGTGCGGGTTTCTAGGGGGACCCTGCCTCTGCCATTCAGTCGGGTAATTGTTTCTAGCTGGGCTTGTGACTGAGCACCTTCCAGGGAGTACCTGGCGCCTCCCCTCAGCGACAGAGACCCGCACCTCAGTCTTTCGGAGCTTCAGCTGTCGCACCCTGACTGGTCCATGGTCCTCTGGTTCACTGGTCTTTCCCAGACACAGTGCTCTCAGTAGTTGGAAACCAGTCTGCTTACCACACATTGGTCAGAGAGTCTCTGTAAAAGCGTACACCCACCGTTTGTTGTTCAGTCGCTCAGTCGTGTCCGACTCTTTGAGACATCCGCCGTAGATACTCCTTTGCTTAAAACCGTTGAGTGGCTCTTAGTGCATCTAGAACAAAATCAAAACACCTTTCCAAAGTCAGCATGGCACAACGGTTTGCAGAAGCCCACATGCCTAATCTCCCCTCATTTCTTCTGCTTAAAGTGCTTCAGTCACTCAGACTTTTGTAACTCTGCACCTAATTCTTGACATTTTACGTCCTGTTCTTGGAAAAGTTGGGGTAAGGATTCCTGAAATATGAGCACTACCCTATCATAGCTTTTAATCTGGCTTATCTTTCAGGCCTCAACTTAGATGCTGTTTTCCTCAGAAAGCCTTTCCTTAACTTTGTTATTCTCTTTCATAGCACCCTGTGCATTTCCTTTCTTGCCCTCAGGTAGTCTGTAATTATTGTATTTACTCTCTTTCTCTCATTAGGATCTATAAATTCTTGGAGGACAAGAACCTCCTTTCTCTTTATGGTAGTCCTCCAGTCCTAATGCCGTACTAGGCATACAGAAGGTGCCTAGTAAATTTTGAGTGACTGAACCAGAGGTCTACTCTGAAATCTGACTAGTAAAGCAATTAGGGCTTGGCAGTTGATTTCCATCCCCTCCTTGTAAATAACCATGTGATCACACAGCTCTTGAAGAATGAGGAGGAGATTAGAGTATCCTGAATCTAGATTGTGGGCTCCTTCTGGGAGAGAGGACAAGTCATAGTAATACATGAGGGGATTCATGTGTGGAATATATGTAGTGTTCACCCAGAGAGGTTACAGGACATAGTTTCTGTCCTCAAGCATTTATTTAGATTTATATGAAACCAGTGACTTCTCTACAGTTCTGAAAAGACACTGTGGTCCTAGTTACAGCCTCTGCAACATCATAGATGAGAAGAGATTTCCATAAATTACAATACCGTACTTCCCCTTAACCTTTAACTGACTTCATGATTGATTACACATGGACCAGAGGATAAGGGTTTTAGGAGTCTCCACAATATGGACCCTATCAATGTGTTTGACTTCTTGTTCAGTGGAACTTCAGCTTAATTTATTGGTTCACTGTGCATGATTGTTTAAGCCTCTCTAATCTGGTGAAGTACTTTCTCCCTCCCTTCCCCCATCTAAATCCTACCCATCTTTTAAACTTCTTTCTACTACAGCATTTGTTGGAAGTGTTTTCTAAAGCATATTACAGATTATGGTAGTTCTAGATACTCTCCCTTTTAATTACATTAGCTTATGAGATATGCAGAGCTGATTCTAGCAGTGCGTTTCAAGCTGTAGGTTGAAACCCTTTGGTAAGTTATTAAAACAATTTAGTGGTTTATGACCTCCATGACAAATAAAAATTACATAGAGTGGACTATATCTGAGGGTCTTGCCTACCTGAAGACTAAGTAATTGTTTTGTGAAACTTTATATTGCATGTGTGTGTTGTGTCTCAAGGTAAAATAGATTTCTTACTGGCGTTGTCAGAAAGCTTGAGAACCACTAAATTAGAGACTAGGTATACTGAAGTAGAGCTTTGCTGAAGGGCTAACTGACTACTTTCAACCAGGCTAGTGACTGAGTCTTTTCAGAAAAGATCATTCCCCATCCTCTTGTATAAGGATTCAGTGTTTACTTAGTTTAGATGACTTCAGAAGAAAGTGAGTAACTCTGGGCAGTAAAATGCCTTACAAATGTTTAGGGTCTTGCAGAGTAGGCATTCTTTCTATGGTTTACAGATGATGGATCAGTGCTTATCAAGAAATGAAGGAAAGTGTGGAACACTTGCTATTTTTTGAATAGTAAGAGGGAGGGCACTGTGAGAGGCCATGTCTGCTGAGAAGTACCTTCAGACTTTGAGCCATGGTATTTCTCTCTCAGAAATAGATCTTTGGTGGGAAACAGGCCATATAAGACATTTATCTGGTGGCAATATAAGACATTTATCTGGTGACATTTCATTTATTCGAAGCCTTTTTATTTTAGACGAAGAAAGTTAAAATTGCTTTTAAAATTCAATACTGAGTAGATAAGTAATTGACATAGCAGTAATATAATAACGTAATAATATAACATAATAGTGAGGCACTAAGAATGACAGTATCATTAGAAAAAGAACAATTACTATTACTTTTGAAGTCTCCTGTGAAGGCCTTTGATTTTGAAGGCCTTTGTTGATTCCATCCTTTTCCCTGCATTCCTATAGGTAACCACTATCATCATTCCCTGTTACGCTTTCGGTGTGATCCCTGAAGACTATGTGCTCTGTTGCATAATTATGAATTTCATATGAATACAATCGTGTATACTCTGTGGTTTGCTTATTCTTTGGCTTGGTGTTATATTTTTGGAATTTTTCATGTTTGAATATTAGCTATGATTTATTTGCTCAGGTGAGGTTTACTTAGTTGATTTGAATTACTGTTTCTTTGTATATTTCCTTAAACTAAATGTTTACTATTCTAAGACAGTGTTGCTGACACTCCTTTACCACCACCCCAGTCTCTGTGTTCTCCCTTTTCCTTCTAGCCCTTTCTTCTGCTTTATTTCTCTTCTCACCTGCCTTCACCTGAGGCTGTACTCAGGTGCAACTCTGAGACTCATTTGACCCCATTGAAATCATGGAGGCCTGCTGAAGTTTCCAGATAGCTTTCTGAATTTTTGTCTTAATGATTTTTGATGTTGTGTGCTGAATATAAAACTAAGTAACTCTTGATGGGAAGATTGAAATTCTGATGAACAAATATTTTCAGTGTCTCTGACATTTTCATCCATTTCTTGAGTTCCTTTTTTTTTTTTTCCTTCCCTTGTCTTAAAAATTTGTTTTCCTCTACATTTTGGGGCATTATGATTTGAATAGATTTCTGACGATCAGATTTGTCTACAAGAAGTCAGCTGGCAAGACTGCTTTTTTCTGCTAAAGCTGAGAAGCTGATTGACATCATGAAAGTCTTCTGCGGGCGGGCCAATCCGACCACAGGATCTGTGGAGTGGCTGGAGGAGGATGAACATTATGACTACCACCAGGAGATTGCAAGGTAACGGGGGTTTTTTTGTTTTTTTTCCCCACAGTTCACTGTAGTTGGGTAAGGCCATTGATTTCAAAGCAGATGCCTTGGAATTCAGTCTGAGTGGGGAATAGATTGTCACCAAGTGCTTCTGACCAGCGCAGTGTTGCTCACCAGCAGGTCTGCTCAGCTAGGTAGGTTTGTGTGGGAGTTGCACAAAGTCATACCTGTGTGGAGAGTCAGATGTTGTGTCGCAGCCATACCAGAGCCCCAGAGGATTTGTCTAGTGGACCAAAGAGGACCCAGGGTTCAGTAGTAGTAACAGCAATAGACGAGCTTATGAAATTTAATCATTGTGTCACTGAAATGATGACTCATTTATCATATGGTTAAATTCTCTTTAATCGAAAACGTGGGGGAAAGTGAATTTTTTTTCCTTTGGAGGGATGTTTAAAAGTATGTCAGTGAGTTACTGTTATTTAGCAATCATTAAGTGTATACAACACTGTGTGAGGGCTGTGAATACCAAAATGAAGAAGATAAGGTTCCGGTTCTCAGAGAACATGCAGATTTGTGGAAGAGACAAATATATAAAAAATTATGACACCATGAGATGAAGGTCGGTGGAAATGGGCACAAAAGGGCATGGAAACATCAAGAACCACCTGTGCTGGGAGAGTGATAATTTGAATGATTTCCCAAATCTAAAGAGAGGGTGATTGCTTTCCAGGCAGCAGGGATTATGTGCAGACTTACAGATGAACTAGTTTGGGGAATGACTAGCAGGTCAGTGTAACTGGAGTGTGGTGTAAAGGTAGGGCTGTGGTCAGTGAGGCTGCTGAAAAGGGGTCATGTTGTAGTTGGTGGGAGCAAAATGCTGGAAGAGGTTGTCTTAAGTTCTAGCTTTGCCACTTAAGTCTGTGACATTGGCCAAGCTTCTAACCTTCTCTGAGCCTCGCAGTAGTAATATGTGCCCCATGTACCATATAACAGTACATGGCTCAGTATAATAACATTTATCCCATAGTATGATACCCTTTTCTTACCATTGTTTGATGATTGAATGAAGTACAATGTTTGGTACAGAATAAAGGCTCAAACCCATTATGTAAGTATTTTGGATGTTATTTTCTGAGTGATTGAGATGTTAAATAGGGAAGAAAAAAGATGAGGTTGCATTTTGGAACATTCCCTGATAGCAGTGTGGAAAGAGTGGGAAAAAAAAAAAGAGTGTTTGAGGGAGCAAACAACTTGTGGGCATTTGGGTAGGTATTGCAGCCCTATGGCTGAGACAGCAGAGGTGAAGAGAGGTGGAGAAAGCTTTGAGGGAGCCTAAGTTTGGTAACTCTTGGGTGCAATGATGGAAGGAGAGAGAAAATTCAAGAAGCACCAAGATTTCTGATTTGAATAACTAGGTGGATGGAAAATAGTTCCATTAGACGGAGAACACAGGAATGAATCTATTTTACCTTGTTGGGGAGATGAAGATTAGTATCTGGGTTTGACCATCCAGATGGAAATGCCAGTGGGCAGGTAAATTATGGATCTGGACAGTTTGCAGTTATTAGTGAGAATTGAAGCTGGAAGAGATTACAGGCTTTCAGAGATTGTGTGTGATTAGAAAGGTAGAAGGCTGAAGAAAGAATCCTGGAATATCTGATGAGGCAAGACAACCAGCAGGGGATGGCCAGAGAGTAGAAAGGAAGAGAATGTTTCAGAAAGGGGAATGTCCAGCAGGGTCAGAGAAAGCCTGGCTGTTTAGTGATGGGGAGTGAGCTGCTGGTGTTTAGGGAGAGTGATGTCAGTGGAGTGGGAGGAGTGGGTGAGTGATGGGGCAGGGAAGATCGGGTGTGAAAATGCCCCTTAAGAGGTGAAGGAAAGTAGAAAGGACCAGATTTCAACTAAACACTCATACGTAGGTTCACATGTTAAAAACCATGATAAATCATTTAAACAAAGAAGCAGCAGAACTGTTTGCTTTTGGTGTAGTGCTCTTCAAAATGTGGAGTATGAAATGCCTGTGTCACAGTTGCCTGGAGCACCAGTTCAAGTGCAGATTTCCAAATTCTGGCTCCATCTTTTGGATCAAAAGTTCTTTGCATGTATTGTAGGAAGCCCTCATGTTAAAAAAAAAAAAAAAAAGCTCTCCATTAATTCTGATGTTGATCGGAAGCTGGAGACTCTGTCTTTGGTGAGAATCCCTTAACTCTTACCTGGAACTCTCAGAAAGCATCTTTGGGCTGAATCTGCTGAATTCTGGGGATTATCCTAACCCTGCCAGAGATTTTTCAGATTTGTGTGTTACTGTGGTAGAGCATATGCATTAGCAGCCCTCTTCTCTGTAGTTTGGTGAGCTCTTCTTAGTTGTCCCTGATGACATAAGGGAAAGTGCCCTCGCACACACAGCCGGCATACAGATTCTCTTTCCCCGATTGCCCTCCTCCGTGTTCCTGCCGTCTCTGGTTTTCCCTGTATACAAATGTATGTGAGACTGTGTGAAATATTAGACACATCTGAGTTGTTCCTGAGGAAAAAAATTATGTGTAACATGATCAGTATGCTAGGACTGTGGAATTGCCATGACAGGGCCAGCTATCAGAGCAGTTTCAATCCAAGATTCTTTACTAAAAATAAACATGTTTCTCTAAGATTTTTTTTTTTCTGCAGTATGAGAGAATGACAGCTTATAGCTCTGTTAAAATAGTTTAAAATGGACCAGGATGTTTGTTCTATCTGATGTAGGAGTGCATTTATGTATGTAAATATTCTCATACGTTGATGTTTATCATTATTAGCAGAGGTTTCTAACCTGTCTTTTAATTTTTTTAGGTCATCCTATGCTGATATGTTGCATGACAAAGATAGGGTAAGTGTAAAAGGAAACTGTTATTTATTTATTTATCTTTTTGAAACTATTACCTTAAAGTGGTGTTTGAAACCTTCCACTACATGGTTAAAAACTGCCCCCAGAGGCACAGCTGTTAGAATGATGCAGAGAGGCAGCAATAGGGTGCACTGCTTGGGAAAGCATGAGTCTGGGTCCTTCTTGCTCCTCTGTTACTGACTTGAGCATGACCTTGGAGAAAACATGAGACCTCTGCAGATCTCATTTATTAGAATTTATAATCAGTGGGTCATAGTAGCTGATCTCCATGATCTCTGGATAAAAAATACAGTTTCACCTGGAATAGTCACTTTGTAATTTTAAAATAGAATCTCTAGAGGTCACTGCAGACTGTATTTTGTAAAGTGTATTTGGCTTTCACTGCAGAATTACATTTCAGCTTTTCTCCTTCATTTTTGTTTCATCTGAGTTCTCTTTGTTTGAGTTATGTTACAGTTCTGGTCTCATCATGGTTAGCAACCCAGGATTTCCTGGTCTCCCAGAGTGCTTAACTAGTCAGCCTCATCTGGATCGTTCAGAAATTGGGAGACTTGAAGGAAAGGGATGCAGGGCCAGGGTTACAAACTGAGCAGAGCTTGGCAGAAGGATCAGGGCGCATGGCAGGGCTGGTCACAAGGCTGTGGTGCTGGCAGTGTCTCTTTCACCCAGCCCGGATTAACTGCCTACTTCTTGGCGACACTGCGATAGAAGGGCCTCTTTAAGCACCATTAGTGTTCAGACTACACCACAGGGGCTAGGTGCCTCCCTCATTTTTGTCAAATATCTGAGTGCCTTTGCTGATCTGTTGAGGAATTACAGAATGGGGAACAAACATTGTTGGCTTTTGACTAATCCTCTGTAGTTTAATGTTCTTGACTTCTTGTTGAACTCAGGGGCCTGTGAGCCACTCTGATTTTTCTTTTTTTTTTCCTTTTTTTTTTATTAGTTGGAGGCTAATTACTTTACAGTATTGTACTGGTTTTTGTCATACACTGACATGAATCAGTCATGGATTTACATGTGTTCCCCATCCCGATCCCCCCTCCCACCTCTCCCTCCACCCAATCCCTCTGGGTCTTCCCAGTGCACCAGGCCCGAGCACTTGTCTCATGCATCCAACCTGGGCTGGTGATCTGTTTCACCCCAGATAATATATATGTTTCGATGCTGTTCTCTCGAAACATCCCACCTCGCCTTCTCCCACAGAGTCCAAAAGTCTGTTCTGTACATCTGTGTCTCTTTTTCTGTTTTGCATATAGGATTATCGTTACCATCTTTCTTTCTTTCTTTTTTTTCTTTACCATCTTTCTAAATTCCATATATATGCATTAGTATACTGTATTGGTCTTTATGTTTCTGGCTTACTTCACTCTGTATAATGGGCTCCAGTTTCATCCATCTCATTAGAACTGATTCAAAAGAATTCTTTTTAATGGCTGAGTAATATTCCATGGTGTGTATGTACCACGGCTTCCTTATCCATTCGTCTGCTGATGGGCATCTAGGTTGCTTCCATGTCCTGGCAATTATAAACAGTGCTGCGATGAACATTGGGGTGCATGTGTCTCTTTCAGATCTGGTTTCCTCAGTATGTATGCCCAGAGCCTCTCTGATTTTTAGTGTCATCTCCAGAGAGGGTCCTTTTTGACCCAGCTTCCAGAGGATTTGGACAAATGGCGTTGTCATCCATCCAGTCAGCCAAGCCAGAAACATGATGTCTTTCCCTTATTTAAGCCTGTAGTTGATCATCAAATTCTATGGTTCTTTCAACCCCACTGTCCGCTCAGCCCTCATTTACTGGTGTCGGCCCCTCTTTTCCTTCTTCTGTGTCCCTTCAGTGTCCTCTTGTTGCCTTTGAGGTAAACTTCAAATTCCTTGCTGGAACATTCCTAAGTCTTCATTATTTAACTCTAACTTCTGTTCTCCCCTTCCCAGTTGTACACATGAGGAAATGGAGTCAGAAGTTGCTGGTTAGTGACAGTCAAGAAAAACATGTTTCTCTGTACTTTTGTATGGTTCCTTACATTTTGTTGTTGTTTTAAAACACTTCTTTTATCCCATAAAATTATCTCATGTTTGTTTGTAATCAGCCCTGGTACTCAGCCTTCTGGTTGCCCCCCTGCCCCCCCAAGCAACCAGTGATAGGTTTTCTGTCTGTATAGTTTTTGCCTTTTTTGGAAATTTCATCTAAATGAAATCGTATAATATGTAGTCTGTGTGTCTTTTTTTCCTTCATTCATCATTTGAGGGTCATTCATGTTGAGTGTGTTCGTATCCATTCCTTTGTATTGCGGAGTAATACTCCATTATATGGATACACTGTATTTTATCCATTTGCCAATTGATAGGCATTTGGATTGTTTCCAGTTTTTGGCTGTTTTGAATAGTCCTGCTTTGAACATTCACATGTAAGTCTTTGTGTGGACATGTTTTCAGTTCTTTCATGTAAATATATGAGAGTAGAATTGCTGGGTCTATATGTTGAGTGTACATTATTTAACTTTGTAGTTTTAATATATTTGGAAGGCAAATAAGCACATGAAATGATTTTTTATAATGACTAATGGTGTCAAACAATTCTTTGTGCTTATTTGCCATCCAAATGTCATCTTTAGTGTAGTCTAGGATTATGAACACACATAGGACTCTATGGATACTGCCAGTTGTCTTTTAAGAGGCTCCAATAATAGCTTCAAATTTGGATAATTAAAAAGTGATAGCTATGCACATTTCATTGTCTTTTTTCTTTATGTCAGGAGAAAGGATATTTCTGATGTGCTAAATAAACATGTGGAG
Organism: Muntiacus reevesi; assembly: GCF_963930625.1. Lineage (NCBI taxonomy): Eukaryota > Metazoa > Chordata > Mammalia > Artiodactyla > Cervidae > Muntiacus > Muntiacus reevesi. The sequence goes on from NC_089250.1 coordinate 248,114,855, forward strand.
GTAAATTAGCAGCATGACTAATTTAGTTATTACTGTCAGTCACCTTCAGACAACAGTCAATAACTTCAAGTTACAGTCCGTATTTTTTTGCATCATGTGATGGTTTTGTATGTTAAGAAAATTGAAAAAGTATTGCATGTGTTTTAGTATTTGTTGTGTAGAAAATATAACTTTTTTCAATTAAAAAAATTAAAAGTGATAGCTCATTTAATGGATGTTATTTATTTGGCACGTATCCTAACCCTTGTTTCCTGTTGAGGATGCTGCTGATGAGGGTTCTCAGGTGATCAGCTCACAGATTGAACTGAATCTCCCCAACCAGCTCCTAGAACTGCTGTCTTTCTGCTACCCCACAGCCATAGCTACACAGAGAAATCTGCACCATCCTGCTTTTTGTGGAGATAGTGTATTTGATGTTCATTTTCCTAGTTCAACAATTCTGTCAGTTGCCATCCTGATTTTTTTTTAACTTTTTTTCTTTCTTTGCCATAAAAAACATATAAAATGCCATACTGATTTTATCCAAGACAAAAATGCAATTACTTTAGGAGTCGAATATTTTTGTGAGGCTTATTGTGAAAAATAACAGTCCCCTGGTGTATCATTTCCCCCAGACAAAACATTTTTATGCTTACACTCAGAGGCAACCTCCTTTCTTCTCTTTGAGCTGTTTGTTTTATGTTTACTTCCAGACCTAAATAGCTATTATCTATTGAATTCCCATTGAGAACTAAGAATTTGGTATTTCAGCTCCTCCTTCCCCCTTGTTCTCCTTTCCTCCCAGCGCAGTTATAATTTTTGCAAAATTAATATTCAGTATTTCATTAGGCAAGTCACTTAAATTCTTTATGCCTCTGTTTTCTCATCTGTAAAATAGGGATAATAATACCTCCTTTTGTGATGAAGTAAACACCTACACAAACGTGTGTTAGTTAAAATCATGTTGACTTTATTAGGCATGTGTAAACACTGTTCACAGTTGAGCTATGTGATAATTTTGATTGCTTTTCCTTTCTTGCATTATTCTTCGTTAATAGTTAACTTATTTTGCTTTGTGTTTTATGTAGTCATCCTTTTATGCCCAGACTTTCTCCCAGTAGTCTAAAATTTCTTTCTGAAGGAAGGTAAAAACAACTGGCTGTTCTGTCAGTTTCATCTTAGAGATTGTTTCTGGGGTCGTTTTCCCCAGCCTCAGTGTGGACTGGGTGCATTCTGTCGTCTTGGTATTCTTGTTGTCTGTAGATTTCCTTTGCTCCTCTTTCTGTATTGAGTCCTCCATTTCCTGGGTCCCCTGTGTTCCTCTTTGGTTCCCTCCCTCTTTACTGAAGCTCATCCTTTATCACATTACTCTGAGAGGGTTCATGGGGAGTAAGGTTTTTGAGGCTTGGCTTATCCAAAAACTTATTTATTCTGTCCTCACACTAAAGGCTGGATTCTAGTTTGGAAATTACTTCGCTTCATAATTTTGACATTATCACTGCATTTGCTTTTAGAGTTCAGTGTTGCTATTTGAAATATAGTGCTATTCTTTTTTTTTTTTTTTTTGGTTGCACCACACAGCCTATGAGATCCTAGGACCAGGTACTTAATTAGCCAAAGTGTTGCAGAGGAGGGGGAAAAAAAATCTACTTATATTACTAAGGACCTGAACTAAAAACAAAGAAACAGTTTCCTGAGAAGAAAATATTTTTTAGCCCAGGAAGCTCTATGAATTAAGAGTCTAGTGAGGAAGCCAAAAGCCACATTATGTGTTTTAATGGGCTCCCCTGGTGGCTTAGTGGTAAAGAATCCCCCTGCCAATGCAGGAGACATGAGTTCAATCCCTGGGTCTTAAAGATACCTTGGAAGAGGAAATGGCAACCCACTCCACTGTTGTTACCTGGAAAATTCCATGAACACAGGAACCTGGTGGGCTACAGTCCATGGGGTTGCAAAGAGTCAGACCCAACTGGGCACACAAGCATATACATCTGTTTCAAGAGAAGGAATTGGTTACACAGGTATGGGAGGACTGGGAAGCCCCAGAGTAACCTTGTGGTAGTAATGGCAGGAAGCGATTCCTTTACAAAGGGAGAAGACTGGAGTTCCCAGAACCTAGACGTGTGGAGGAGAGGTCCTGTGGAGCTGATGCTCAGATCTCTGAAGGGAATCGCTGCTCAAGTGCTGCTCCTAGCTCTGAAGGGCCTGAGGAGTGTGCGTATGTGGGAAGGAACAAGCTTTCTCCTTCCTCTAGTTCCCCCATTGCCCAGTCCTCTAAAAGCTGGAAAGAGGAGAATGTGGTTTGCAGAGCGTGAGCCTCAGCATCTCTTAAGCAGAGTATGGAAGAGTGGGTGTGGAGGGGAGAGACAACTACTTTATAAAGTTAAGAGGCTGACCCAGTGCTCCCGGAGCCTCGGGAGGCCTGTCCACCTCAGCCAGTGCAAGCCACAGAGGCCAGGGTCAGGACTTAACTCTGCTGCTGCCAGCTGTGACTCTAGAACTTCACAAAGAACTTACAATACTGGTATGAAGTAGCAGTTGTTTCTCCCTTTCTCTTAGAATATGAAATACTACCAGGGCATCCGGGCTGCTGTGAGCCGGGTGAAGGACAGAGGACAGAAGGCTTTGGTGCTTGACATTGGCACTGGCACAGGACTCCTGTCAATGATGGCGGTCACGGCCGGTGCCGACTTCTGCTATGCCATTGAGGTGAGCCGCACTCTTCATGTGTATGTCCTGTGTCCTGTGTGGAAAGTCTCTTGTGTCCCTTGCACTTTCCCCATCCATTTGTTCACAGACATGCATGGGGTGTTCACTCCATGCCAAGCACAGCACCAGGTTCTGAGAACACAGGGATGAATCAGACACCATTGCTTGCCCCAGGAGCTCATTTTCTTCCCTGAAAACAGTGGTTCTCAGCCTTGACTGAATGTCAGAATCACGGAGGAGCTTTTAAAAAATTCTAATGCCTCGTCAGTTGTTGTCCTGCACTCCCCTGTCCCCGATTTTAATTAATAGTTCTGGGATGTGGCCTGAGCATTGGGATTTTTTAAAGTGCATCAAGGTTGAGTTCTACTACCTTAAATGTCCTGACATAGTCAGCTGTCTTACTGCGTTTACCCATAGTTTGGCAATCTGCCATTTCACTCCTTTAATAAAATATTAAACGAAATTATTTTTCTGGTTATGCAAATAATATGCTTCCCAGGTGGCATTAGTGGCAAAGAACCCACCTGCCAATGCAGGAGATGCAGGAGACCCAGGTTGGATTCCCTGATCGAAGGGAGACACCCTGGAGCTGGAGGAGGGCACGGCAGCCCACGCCAGCATCCTTGCCTGGATAATCCCATGGACAGAGGAGCCTGGTGGGCTCCAGTCCATAGGGCTCCATTGGACACAGTCCATAGGGCTGCAAGGGGTCAGACGAGACTGAAACAACAGCGCACATGCATGCGTGCGCAGTGTGAATAATACATACCGTTACAGGGAATTCAGCAAATATGAAGAAATGTATTGACTCAATATATAACTAGCCGTTGTTAAAATTTTGGTGTATTTTGTCCTACAAAGTTTGTTTCATATGATGATTAAGTTGCAGATGACAAAATAACAGTGGCTTAAACAGAAGTTTTTTGCTTTCTTCCATAAAGTGTAGAGGTCAGCACTCTAGGGTGTTCTGCCTAGACTCGTTCTAGCACCTGCCCCCCACCCCCATGTCTACAGGGTGGCCCTCAAGCTTATGGACTAGAAGGGTGACAGTTTAGGCTGAGGACATACCGTGGTGTGTTTGGGAACAGTGTTGTCCAGAGTTGTGGCAAATGGTGTCATGGTAGAAAAACCCAGTAAGGTATATTGTAGCCAGACTCTGGAAGACCTGCGTGTCACATTAAAGACTTTAATATCATGAGTAATGGGCTTCAAGTTTCTGTGATAATCCAACTATCACGTGATAGTTCCATGATAGTGATAGGGTTGTGTGTGCACGTGCACCCATGTGCAATTCTGTACACTTGTCTCAGGATTTCATTAAAATGATTAAGGGTCATTCTTTGCCTTTGGAGGTGTCATCAAGGCTCCGAGCTGATACAGAGAAGTCAGTGTTTGAAGATAGTTGCTATGATAGCCTCAAGTAGATTTTATCTTCTTAAATGAAGAAGCCAAGACACACAGAGGTTAAAGTCTTAAGTCCCACAGTTAATAAGTAGGAGGGCTAGACCTGGATCTTGGTCTTTTGGTTCCTAATTTGGTGCTCACTCCACACTGGTAGCTTTGATAGGACGGTGTATGTGTGTGGGAGAGAGTGCTAGTGTGGGTGTCTAGGGTGGAGGCAGGGATGCCATTGACTGGTAAGAGGAGTTCCTCTTTCCAGTAACTTATTTTGTGGGAAAAATACTGCATTTCATTTTGGACATGTTCAGTATGAGACAACTGTTGGGGCAGGAGCCAGTACCTTTGTGGACTGCTAATGAAAAATATAGGATGAGAACATATTTTTTGATAGAATTGGTAGAACTGTTTTCTCAGGTTTTTCCATATTTCCATCTCACTTACCTGGATTTCTAATTCTCTTGCTGTTCTGGCTTGTGACTCTCTCTTCCATTTGACTCTTAAGATCTTTATGGTGGCCTCCCAGTTTTTGCTTTAGTGACTACCTGTTTGATTCTTTGGTCTTCCTGTCTTTGGACTGCCCTGTGGTTTTCAGCTCTGCCTGAACTGCATGGCAACAGGAAAGACAGGTTCAGAAGAATGAGTGAGAGAGAACTTGATGGTCCCTAGAAATGGAAATCTGAACCTTTTGAGGGTGGCATGTACAGTGGATTTGGGACTCACTTGCTAAAGATATGTCAGATAAAGCTGGCAGTTAGGGGGTTGTCCAGGAAGAGAGAGTAGAGTGAAAAGAGCAAAGATGGGATGTGTTCAGGGGGCTGAGGGAACAAGAGTGGCCGTGAAGTCACGTCCAGACAGAAACAAAGAGACCCTGGAAGGCAGGTGCGGATGGCGTGGAAGTCATGAGAAAGAGGGAGAGGTCGGCAAGTGTGGATGCTACTAGAGCAGCACTGTCTATTAGAACTTTCTGGTGGTGAAAATCTTTGACTGTGCTGGCCGGTGTCGTGGTCCCTAGCCACATGTGGCTGTTAAGCACTTGAAATGTGACTAGTAGGCCTGAGGAGCTGAAATTTTAAAATACCACTCAATTTTAATCCATTTACATGTAAATAGCTACATGTGGCTACTATAATAGTGCAGGTTTGGAAGTTAAGCAGAATGGGGACTGAGAAAACTCCGGTTTGGCAGCTAAGAGGTTATTGGTGACCCCCTTTAAGCAATATTTTCAGGAGAGTAGGGTTGAGGATTGGATGGAGTATAAGAAACCACAGGCATTGTCTGCAGGCTTCTCTTTTAGGACATTTGAAAAGGAAGGAATATTGGGGAAGATGTATTGGTTACAGTGACTTCTGTGGCAAAATGCCTTGAAAACCAAGCATGCTCCTGTCTTCCTCATTTTCTTTCTCCTTTTTAAGGGCAAAAAGAACTTTCCCAGGAATCTACAGCAAACCTCTCCTTGAATATATCATTGGCCAAAATAAGGTTAAATGGTATTTAATTTATTTCATTTACCTGGCAAGAAAGATTCACTTGCCCTTAGACCAGACAGTACGCCCCTGGAAAGAAGATCAGTTCTCCACACTCATTTGAGGGCTAGGAGAGAACACAGAATGATGATGTTGGGAAATCAGCTTCGGGGTTCATTTGATAGTATTTGAGGTGAGTTCTTGAGTTCTTGGTGGTTGAGGACGAGGCTGTGAAGGATGGACTCTGCAGGGTCAGAGGAGGAGATGAATGGTAAGTCAAGGGGCAGGAGGGCTGAGAGGATGGTAAGAGCACGTGATACTTTTGGGGTGGAAGCAGATTGATTGGTGAGAACCGAGGGTCTGAGGCCCTCCAACAACATCAAAACCATCAAACTAAAGCCTTGAAATAATTTGAAACAGATTGTGAAGGTTTTTTTCCCCCCTACCTGTGCATGTATTCTTTGTAGAAGCATATAGTGTTTTCCTCTTGATTGTATTAGAAATACGCTTTTGTGGCAGAAAATATAGTTGGGTGCAGAAAAGGTCTTAAAAAAAAAATGGATATCTTATCATTCAGGCTAGTCACTTTATCATTTTCTAAAATCAAAATCATTTAAGAAATGCAAAATCATTTCTAAAATACAAAAAGGCAAAATGGTTGTCTGAGGAGCCCTTACAAATAGCTGAGAAAAGAAAAGACGCGAAAGGCAAAGGAGAAAAGGAAACATATACCCATCTGAATGCAGAGTTCCAAAGAATAACAAGGAGAGATAAGAAAGCCTTCCTAAGTGAACAATGCAAAGAAATAGAGGGAAGTAATAGAATGGAAAAGACTAGAAGTCTCTTCAAGAAAATTAGAGATACCAAGGGAACATTTCATGCAAGGATGGGCACAGTAAAGGAGAGAAATGGTATGGACCTATCAGAAGCAGATGATATTAAGAAGAGGTGGCAAGAATACATAGAAGAACTATGCAATAAAGATCTTCATGACCCAGATAATCACGATGGCGTGATCACCCACCTAGAGCCAGACATCCTGGAATGTGAAGTCAAGTGGGCCTTAGGAAGCATCACTATGAGCAAAGCTAGTGGAGGTGATGGAATTCCAGTTGCTGTGCTATTTCAAATCCTAAAAGATGATGCTATGAAAGTACTGCACTCCATATGCCAGCAAATTTTGAAAACTCATCAGTGGCCACAGGACTGGAAAAGGTCAGTTTTCATTCCAGTCCCAAAGAAGGGCAATGCCAAAGAATGTTCAAACTACCACACAATTGCACTCATCTCACACACTAGCAAAGTAATGCTCAAAATTTTCCAAGCCAATTAGGGCAGAAATAAATGCAAAAGAAACTAAAGAGACCATAGCAAAAATCAACAAAGCTAAAAGCTGGTTTTTTGAAAAAATAAACAAAATTGACAAACCATTAGCAAGACTCATTAAGAAACAAAGAGAGAAAAACCAAATTAACAAAATTAGAAATGAAAAGGGTGAGATCACAACAGACAACACTGAAATACAAAGGATCATAAGAGGCTACTACCAGCAGCTCTATGCCAATAAAATGGACAACTTGGATGAAATGGACAAATTCTTAGAAAAGTATAACTTTCCAAAACTTAACCAGGAAGAAATAGAAGATCTTAACAGACCCATCACAAGCAAGGAAATCGAAACTGTAATCAAAAATCTTCCAGCAAACAAAAGCCCAGGACCAGATGGCTTCACAGCTGAATTCTACCAAAAATTCAGAGAAGAGCTAACACCTATCTTACTCAAACTCTTCCAGAAAATTGCAGATGAAGGTAAACTTCCAAACTCATTCTATGAGGCCACCATCACCCTAATTCTAAAACCAGACAAAGATGCCACAAAAAAAGAAAACTACAGGCCAGTATCACTGATGAACATAGATGCAAAAATCCTTAACAAAATTCTAGCAAACAGAATCCAACAACATATTAAAAAAATCATACACCATGACCAAGTGGGCTTTATCCCAGGAATGCAAGGATTCTTTAATATCCGCAAATCAATCAATGTAATACACCACATTAACAAATTGAAAGATAAAAACCATATGATTATCTCAGTAGATGCAGAGAAAACCTTTGACAAAATTCAACACTCATTTATGATTAAAACTCTCCAGAAAGCAGGAATAGAAGGAACATACCTCAACATAATAAAAGCTATATATGACAAACCCACAGCAAGCATCACCCTCAATGGTGAAAAATTGAAAGCATTTCCCCTGAAATCAGGAACAAGACAAGGGTGCCCACTCTCACCATTACTATTCAACATAGTGTTGGAAGTTTTGGCCACAGCAATCAGAGCAGAAAAAGAAGTAAAAGGAATCCAGATAGGAAAAGAAGAAGTGAAACTCTCGCTGTTTGCAGATGACATGATCCTCTACATAGAAAACCCTAAAGACTCTTCCAGAAAATTACTAGAGCTAATCAATGAATATAGTAAAGTTGCAGGATATAAAATTAACACACAGAAATCCCTAGCATTCCTATATACTAACAATGAAAAAAACAGAGAAATTAAGGAAACAATACCATTCACCATTGCAACAAAAAGAATAAAATACTTAGGAGTATATCTACCTAAAGAAACAAAAGACCTATACACAGAAAACTATAAAACACTGATGAAAGAAATCAAAGAGGACACAAACAGATGGAGAAACATACCGTGTTCATGGATTGGAAGAATCAATATTGTCAAAATGGCTATTCTACCCAAAGCAATCTATAGATTCAATGCAATCCCTATCAAGCTACCAACGGTATTTTTCACAGAACTAGAACAAATAATTTCACAATTTGTATGGAAATACAAAAAACCTCGAATAGCCAAAGTAATCTTGAGAAAGAAGAATGGAACTGGAGGAATCAACCTGCCTGACTTCAGACTCTACTACAAAGCCACAGTCATCAAGACAGTATGGTACTGGCACAAAGACAGAAATATAGATCAATGGAACAGAATAGAAAGCCCAGAGATAAATCCACGAACCTATGGACACCTTATCTTTGACAAAGGAGGCAAGGATATACAATGGAAAAAAGACAATCTCTTTAACAAGTGGTGCTGGGAAAACTGGTCAACCACTTGTAAAAGAATGAAACTAGAACACTTCCTAACACCATACACAAAAATAAACTCAAAATGGATTAAAGATCTAAATGTAAGACCAGAAACTATAAAACTCCTAGAGGAGAACATAGGCAAAACACTCTCCGACATAAATCTCAGCAGGATCCTCTATGACCCACCTCCCAGAATATTGGAAATAAAAGCAAAACTAAACAAATGGGACCTAATGAAACTTAAAAGCTTCTGCACTACAAAGGAAACTATAAGTAAGGTGAAAAGACAGCCCTCAGATTGGGAGAAAATAATAGCAAATGAAGAAACAGACAAAGGATTAATCTCAAAAATATACAAGCAACTCCTGAAGCTCAGTTCCAGAAAAATAAATGACCCAATCAAAAAATGGGTCAAAGAACTAAACAGACATTTCTCCAAAGAAGACATACAGATGGCTAACAAACACATGACAAGATGTTCAACATCACTCATTATCAGAGAAATGCAAATCAAAACCACAATGAGGTACCATTACACGCCAGTCAGGATGGCTGCTATCCAAAAGTCTACAAGCAATAAATGCTGGAGAAGATGTGGAGAAAAGGGAACCCTCTTACACTGTTGGTGGGAATGCAAACTAGTACAGCCACTATGGAAAACAGTGTGGAGATTTCTTAAAAAACTGGAAATAGAACTGCCATATGACCCAGCAATCCCACTTCTGGGCATACACACTGAGGAAACCAGATCTGAAAGAGACACGTGCACCCCAATGTTCATTGCAGCACTGTTTATAATAGCCAGGACATGGAAGCAACCTAGATGCCCATCAGCAGATGAATGGATAAGGAAGCTGTGGTACATATACACCATGGAATATTACTCAGCCGTTAAAAAGAATTCATTTGAATCAGTTCTGAGATGGATGAAACTGGAGCCTATTATACAGAGTGAAGTAAGCCAGAAAGATAAAGAACATTATAGAATACTAACACATATATATGGAATTTAGAAAGATGGTAACGATAACCCTATATGCAAAACAGAAAAAGAGACACAGAAGTACAGAACAGACTTTTGGACTCTGTGGGAGAAGGTGAGGGTGGGATGTTTTGAAAGAACAGCATGTATATTATCTATAGTGAAACAGATCACCGGCCCAGGTGGGATGCATGAGACAAATGCTCAGGGCTGGTGCACTGGGAGGACCCAGAGGAGTCGGGTGGAGAGGGAGGTGGGAGGGGGGATCGGGATGGAGAATACATGTAACTCCATGGCTGATTCATATCAATGTATGACAAAACCCACTGAAATGTTGTGAAGTAATTAGCCTCCAACTAATAAAAAAAAATTAAAAAAACAACAACAACAAACAAAAAACAACTGGACTAGTAAGAACCAATGTTTTGGGAGGTGGGAAATGTATTCATACAATCTTTAAAAAAAAAAAAAAAATTTCCAAGCCAGGTTTCAACAGTATGTGAACCAAGAACTTCCAGATGTTCAAGCTGGATTTTAGAAAAGACAGAGGAACCAGAGATCAAATCACCAGCATTCGTTGCATCTTTGAAAAGGCAAGATGAAAGTGAAAGAGGAGGGAGAAAAAGTTGGCTTAAAACAACATTCAGGAAACTAGGATTATGGCATCTGGTCCCATCACTTCATGGCAAATAGATGGGGAAACAGTGGCTGACTATTTTTTGGGACTCCAAAATCAGTGCAGATGGTGATTGCAGCCATGAAATTAAAAGACGCTTGCTCCTTGAAAGAAAAGCTATGACCAACCTAGACAACATATTAAACAGCAGAGACATTACTTTGCTGACAAAGGTCTGTCTAGTCAAAGCTATGGTTTTTCCAGTAGTCATTATGGTCGTGAGAGTTGGATCATAAAGAAAGCTGAGCACTGAAGAATTGATGCTTTTGAACTGTGGTGTTGGAGAAGACTCTTGAGCATTCCTAGGACTGTAAGAAGATCAAGCCAGTCAATTTCCTGAATATTCAGGAAATCAGTCCTGAATATTCATTGGAAGGACTGATGTTGAAGCTGAAACTCCAATACTTTGGTTGCCTGATGTGAAGAATTGACTCACTGGAAAAGACCCTGATGCTGGGAAAGATTGAAGGCAGGAGGAGAAGGGGATGACAGAGGATAAGATGGTTGGATGGCATCACCGACTCGATGGACATGAGTTAGAGCAAGCTCTGGGAGTTAGTGATGGCCAGGGAAGCCTGGCATGCTGCTGTTCATGGAGTCGGACACGACTGAGCGACTGAACTGAAAATTTCCTCTATGTGCATATGGCTGCATGTGCATCTGTATGTTTCATGCAGTGATGTGGTTGAAGCTGTGCAATCTAAATTGGGCAGGTGGGAAATTAAGAGATAGAGGAGCTTATGTTTAGGGACACATGAAGGGTTTAGGGAAGACTTCCGTCAGGAGGGGATTTGTGCTGCTCTGAAAAGTTGGCTTTGCTTTGGCAGGTGGTGATAGGGCAAAGAAGGCTCAGGCTTGCCTCTCCTGCCTGTGCAGTGAGGAGATGAGTGTGGCTGTAGCATTGGTAGTGCATGTGTGTATTGGGGGTACTGGTGGGAGGGAAGGAAGGCTGGGTAAAAATAAGGTGGTCCATAGTATGGAGGGCCTTAGATACCATAAGAGAATATAGGCTATGTTCCAATAGCAATGGGGATTTGAGACAGTTTTGAGCAGGAGGTTGACCTGCTCACACTTCATATCTAATATAGTTATAGTCTTACCTTCCTCTAGAGAGCACATACACTTCACATCCCAGGTCCCCAGTCATGGTTTTGTGAGGCACATCCTCTTTGCATCTTCCTCTAGCATAGCAGTGACACCTGCCATCCTTACTAGGTGGTGCAGTCTCCTTGGAAGTCCCCTGCATCCCTCCTTTGCCTGGTGTGTAGTGAGAACGCCTAGCTGCAAGTTAAACCTAGCAGAATCTCATCCCTTTGTATTCATTTCCATGACACACATTTAGAGATACATGTAAATTACATAGTTGAGCTCTTGTGTCTTTAGATCAAAACAGCCCAATGAATATTTTGCCTGTATCAAATGATAACAAAGGTCCATTTTGTGTATTCAGGAAGAAATTCCATAGTGGAGGAGCCTCTTTTACTGCAAATCATAGGACCAGAATCAAAGTATTATCTTGCTAACCAGGTGTTCAGTTCAGTTCAGTCGTTCAGTTGTGTCCGACTCTTTGTGACCCCATGAACTGCAGCATGCCAGGCCTCTCTGTCCATCACCAACTCCTGGAGCCTACCCAAACTCATGTCCATTGAGTCAGTGATGCCATCCAACCATCTCATCCTCTGTTATCCCCTTCTCCTCCTGCCCTCAATCTTTACCAGCATTAGGGTCTTTTCAAATGAGTTAGCTCTTCACATTAGGTGGCCCAAGTATTGGAGTTTCCGCTTCAACATCTGTCCTTCCAGAGAACACCTAGGACTGATCTCCTTTAGGATGGACTGGTTGGATCTGCTTGCAGTCCAAGGACTCTTCGAGTCTTCTCCAACACCACAGTTCAAAAGCATCAATTCTTCAGTGCTCAGCTTTCTTTATAGTCCAATTCTCACATATCCATGCATGACTACTAGAAAAACTGGGTGTTAGGATGTTATTTAACTTACGGGTCATTTTTATTTGGGTTTTCACTAATTTCTAGGTTTTCAAGCCTATGGCTGATGCTGCTGTGAAGATTGTGGAGAAAAACGGCTTCAGTGATAAGATTAAGGTTATCAACAAGCATTCCACTGAGGTGACGGTAGGCCCAGGTGAGAGCAGCACATCTTGTGTCGAAAGCTTTACTTGCTCTTGTGGGAGAGAGAAAAAGGTTTAGTCCAGTTCCTGGGAGAGATGCACTCAGGTAATCGCACAGAATTGCGACCTGTCCATGTGCTGGTCTGAAGATAAGCGCTTCTCTATTAGTTTATTTCTCCACTAATTAAATGAGGAATGAGTAAACCAGAGCTAATCAAGTATATGAGTGTTTATGTAAACAAATGGAACCTTTTGCTTAAGCAAGTTGAAATACTTGTCTGGCTCAATATATCTGGTTTTGAGTTTTATTAGACAGAAGCAAAACAGTTAAAGGTTGACAGTGAGAGGTTCACTTAGTTCCAGTATCCAGTCTCAGTATCCAGCGTAAGGGATTTGCCTGTGTAGCTTGGTCTTCAGGTTTTCAGAATATTTTTTATAGTCTGGAAATTTGAATCAGACTTTTGACATTTCACATGCTACTGATACTGGGAGAGCACAGTGAAAAAGATTTACAAGAGAAACTTCTAGGATGAGGTTATGGATATTAAACATGCAGTATTTTAAAAGAAGCATCTACATAAATTCAGCATTTTTCTCACATTTGAAAAGCATTTTTTAATGGAGAATCTGAAATGTGCACAAAAGAAGGGATTGATATTCCCTTTATTTATTTTTAAAGTGCTCTGTACATACAAAAGAGTGCACAGATCATCCCATTTTTAATGATTTTTTGATTTATTTATATGGCCATACCACACGGCTTGTGGGATCTTAGTTCCCTGACCACGGGTTGAACCTGGGCCCTCAGCAGTGAAAGTAGAGAGTCTTAACCACTGGCTGCCAGGGAATTTCCTATTGAGGTATAATTTATATAAAGTGGATGCACCCATTTGAAGTGCATAGTTTGAGTTTTAATAAATGTAAACACACTTGTTACCACTTCTACCATCAAGATACTAGAATGTCTCCATCATGCCCAAAGAGATTCCTCATAACCCTTTACAGGCATTCCACCGATATCTGTAGCCCTAGGCACTCACTGTCCTGCTTTCTTCATTATAGATTAGATTTGCCTTTTCTAGAATTTTGAGTGAAATTGGAGTGTATACTTTTCTGTGTCTGCTTTCTTTTCTGTAATACAGTGTTTTTGAGTTTTGTCCAGTGTTTTATGTATCAAGTGTTCATTTCTTTCTGTTAGCATTACTTCATGTGGGTACATTCCATAATCTCTTCATTCCTTTACCTGCTGATGGACATGGGTAGTTTCCTGGATGGGTCTTTTAGTTCACTGATCTTTTTTTCCACAGTGTCTGATCTGCTGTCAAGCACATCTAGTGAACTTTTCATTTCTGATACTGTATTTTTCCTCTTTAAAATTCTCTTTGATTTTTTTTTTATAACTTCTGCTGTTCTGTTTGTGTGTTCCTTTAAATAGTTAACAGATTTATATTAGCTGTTTTAACATCCTTCTATTCCACTGCCTTTCTTTGTCTTTTCTGGGTTTCTTGTATTGACTCATTTTTACCCTGGTTCTGGGTCCTGTTTTCCTTCTTTGCCTGTCTATTAATTTTTATTCACATGTTGTGTATATTGAGAGATTTACATTGCTAAGTGCTGAGTTTTGTTGTCTTCCCTTAAAAGCTTTGTCTGGCATGCATTTGGGTTTCTTGCAGATCAGTTTGATCCTTTCAAGGCTTATATGTAAGCTTTGTTGGCACAAGCTTAGAATAGCGTTAAGACAGGGTTTCTTACTTGCAGCTCTGTTGACATTGTGGGTTTAGTAATTCTTTGTTGGGAAAGTTGTTCTGTGCATGTGGAATGTTCACTCTTGGCCTCTTAACTGGTGGAAGCTCATAGCATCTTCCTCAGCACCATTTGTGCCTATCAGAAATGTCTCCAGGTATTGCCAGATGTGCCAAGTGTGGGGTGTGTGCGTGCAAAATCTCACCCTGTTGAGAACCCCTGCTCTAGGGCTGCTTCAGCTATGCTAGTATAGCGTGACCTTTCTGGGGTCTCTGCTGAGTGCCTGGGTCATGGCTGATCAAAACTAGAGTGTTGCTCAGTCCTCTGAGCTCTGACAATTGTTCAGCTTATAGCTACATGGTCATCCTTTGCCCAGCCTTCTAGAGGCTTACCCTATGTGTGTGTGTGGATATATTCAGCAAGAGACATGAAGGGAGCCTTGTGCAGATTTCCGAAGCCCTTTTCCCACGTAGCTTCCTGTCTGACTCTCTCCTTTGCAAATTCCAGCTGCCTCCACTCCCCTGAACTCGTCTCTGCTATCTCATTCAGCAAGACACTTTGCTTGGCTTCTCACTATGTGTACCAAGGTCTGGAAAATGCCTTTTGGCTGGAAGCCAGGGCAGTAGTAGGGTTCACTTTGTTTCCTGCTGTTCAGTGTCCAAAAACACTTGTTTTGTATGTTTTGCCATGTTTTCTAGTTGATGGTAGATAAGTCTGAACCCAGTTACTCCATTTTGACCCGAGGTGGAGAACTTGTGCCATGTCACTTACTCTGTGCCCTGTCCTGTACCACCTCCAGGCTGTGTGTTGTTCACACACTCAGCTTTCTTAATATCTTTCTATGTAGTGATTTTAACCTCAATAATGAAATAATTATGTAATTATATATTTAATGTTTCTGTCGCCACACGGCGGAAGCATCTTAAGCTCATGGACTGTGTGATCTTACTAATCATTCCATTCCATGACTTGGCACAGGGCCTGACATATGGACGAATTAAGTCATATTTGTTTAGTGAGTAGACTGTCAACTTTGCTTGGTCCTTAACCCCTGGTAAATGGGAAACACTGCAACTTTGATACTGCCACAGTTCAGGCCTTCTGAAAACTCTCTTCCCAGGCCTCAGGGACATCTCCCAGTCTTCGTTCTCCTTCACAGCTTCCTTCCTACTCCCAAAATGCTTATCTCTAAGCTTCTGTTCTGAGCTCTTTTAAAAAACAGCTTCTGGGTTTGTTACCTGTTCCCCTGAGATGGATTACGCATCAAGATGTGTAGCAGCCAACTTGGGGAGGCATTTATTCGTCCATCTAGTCATTTGGTGAAAACGTCTGAGGCCCCTGGAGTAACTGCCCCCTCTCAGGCTCCCCCTGCACGTCTGTCCCTTTCTACAGAAGCATTCACAGGCTCTCAGGAAGTATTTCTTGAAATCCATTGGATCATAAAGCTCTGTTTTTGAAGCAGATTTGGACAGTAAATCATTTTAAGTTGCATAATGGGCTTAAAAAGTATTCAGAAGGTAGAATTGGCAGGGCTTGGTGATTGATTGGGATATAGGGTGACAAAGAGGGAGGGTTCAAGCATTTAGCTGACGTTTGTTGACTGTTTTGGGGTGCTGCTAGGCATTGTTCTAGACCCTGAGGTGCAGGGGTCGCCAGGCCAGCCAGGGTACCATCCCGGAGCTGGCCAGTGATGCCCATGTTTCAGGACTGTGTGATTGGTGGTGCCATTCATTGAGCAGAAACATTGGACAGAGAAGCAGGTGTGTGCGAGGGGGGTGGTCAGCTTAGTTTGGGACAGTGTATTTCACTTGCAGTCTCCCTTGATATCAGAGGATGGGCAGTGACTTGGAGAGTGGTCTGTGTGCCAGGAGATAGAAGTTTCTTCTCAGCCTCTTTTCATGTCGTGCTGCCTTTGAACACACATGTACTTTATAGGAACTGGACAGGCTTACCTTTGTTATCTAATTACCACCACCATTCGAAGCAGATCTCGTGACCAACCCCTCTTTTACAGATGAGGTGACTGATGGTCAGGACTGAAGGTTTAAGGTTAGAAAGTGGGATCCAGGCCCAGGACTCTATGACTCAAGGCTCATGCTCTATCTGCTACACTTGCCTTTGAACTCTTAGACTGTTCTTTTCTTGCATCACCCGTCCTTGTCCTCTGTGTAGGGAAGATGAGTGGGCTTTGTCAAATTATAATTTATGAGCCATTAGGAGTATTTACAGTTAATTCTCCGTGATGAATACCCCTTCCAAAGTCAGTTTTGTTTCGACTCATTAAAAATTGTAATTGTAGAAGTAAAATTACATTGTATTATGGAGGTTTAAAAAGTAGAAAAGCAGAAAGACCTTCCATAATCCTGCTATCCAAAAAAACTGTTATTTAGGGGATTGTTTGGCAGCAAGAAACTAACTTGATTCAGGGGGATTTAGTATAAGGAACTGGGTCCTCTGAATTCTGGATCTCTGTTGTATCTTTGGGTATCGATGGAATCAACCTCTCTCTTACTTTGATTTTCTCTCCTCTGCAGCCTAGAAATATTTGAAGTACCAGCATTCAGTCTTTGCTTTTCATATCATTTTTGATAATTTAATAGTTAATAGTTTAATTGTTTGTATCTCTCCAATTTGCTAATAAGAATGAAAACATTTTCGTATAGTTGATTGATTTGCTTTCTATTTTGAATTGTCTGTATTTTTACCTGGTGTTCTTTTGGAATGTTTGTAGGTTTTTTGTTTGTTTTTTTAAAATCAGTTTTACAAGCCCCTTGCAATATTAAATAGAAAAACTGAAAGAGTAGTACAGTGAACACCTATGTTCTCTTAAGCAAGACTTAATCAGTTCTTAGCATTTTGACATATACATGTATACTAAGGTGGATTTTACTTTTTTCTGAACTGTTGGAAAGTCAGTTGCAGACATGATGACACTTCTAAACACTTTAGCATATATGTGTGCTTTCAGTTATAATGACCTGTTAACCTTTTTTTTTTTTTACATATTTGTTGTAAATATTTGCTCTAATCTGTTGCTTGCTTCTGACTCTTCCCTTGTGTTTCTCAGATGGTGACATGCCGTGCCGTGCCAACATCCTGATCACGGAGCTGTTTGACACGGAACTGATTGGGGAGGGAGCCCTGCCCTCCTATGAGCATGCACACGGGCACCTGGTGCAGGTAGGCGACTGACAGCCTCCCTCAGGCAAATTGCTGTGACCTCACACGGCTCTCGTCTCTGCGCAGTGCTCTGCACAGCCCCGGCCCCTCTCCGTATCCCCTAGGGCACCTTTTGATTCTTACCAGATTTTGGTTCTCCTCAGTCATGACTTCCTCTTGAATGCTGAGTCTTAGTAGGCTAGAGTCAAAAGACTAGAAACTATCTTCAGATTCAGTTCAACAAGCATTCTCACACTGTGTGTAAGGTCTTCTAGCATCCAGGGAGAAGTGTAAGACGTCCTTCTTGCTTCTAAGATCCACACCAGTCAGCACTGGTAAGGACTTGATGGGCCCAGTGGAGAGGTAGGCAGAAGCACTGCTGATGTTTGGTTTAAGGCCAGTGGAAACAGTCAAGGGTCAGGACAGAGACGAGGGCCTGCGTGGAGAGGGTGGAATCTGGGAAGGCACTGAGGAAAAGGAGAGATGTCCCAGGCAGAGGACCTGTTTATTGGGTCAGTGAGAACACCAGTCTGCGGTGCTTGTGAGCTCACAGTGGAGAATGGGTAGAGAATAGAAGGCCTTGAATGCCAGGCTGTTGATAACCTTGAGTGGTGATAGCCTTTGACAGTTGTTTTGAGAAGGGAAAGATATGCTGAGCATGTTAGTTCAGAGATGTTGGCCTTGTTTTTTTATGAACATAAACGGGGAGGTAGAGACTGAGGCAGAAGCCAGCTGGGGAGGTATGTGTGTCTGCTGCTTCTGCTGACACCTGCCCCGTGGGCACCGTTCTCATGAGCCTGGACCTGTCTCAGCCTGGAACTCTCTGTGGGGGTGCTTAAAATTAATGCCCCTGAAGAGAGGAATGAGGCTCCTCCCAAGGCAGTTGGGACCAGAGTTCACATTGCTCACGTGGTCAGCATGTAAGGTACTTACTCTGCAGATTCCCATACTGTGAGATGTCTCATCATTTCCAAAATACAAAATTCTGTGTTTGAAATTATTTTTTCTCTACATTAAAGCCATCAATTAGATGAATCCCTGAAATAGAGAACAAGGATATTTAGAGTTATGTTAATGTTGTCCAGTTTGTCTTTCTCTGATTCGTCTCATGATTAAAAGGTTCACTAGCAGCTATCCTCAGCTTTCTCTCCCAGTTGGCCCATAGCGGCCAGGTATTTGCTGTCCACTCTAATCATTGTCCCCATCTGCCCAACCTGAACTTGAAGGAGCTATGGCATCATGGTCTCCAGTACCTTGTCCCTTTTCCGGGAGGACATTGGAGGTCATGAAACTGGGGTACTGGGGCATCTGACAGTCCATGTGGTGTTGCAGTGGCCCAGGAATTGGTCTCAGAAGACACCTTTATTGGTGCCTTCATTTTGCTGGACACTTTTTAGGGTACCAAGAAAATGAGGGTGAGCTCCTGGCAAGGCAAATAAGTGGGCAGGTGGTCACAGTACGGCTTGAGGTCCGTTCTGATGGTGTGTGGTGGGGTGAGGTCTTGCCCACCCTGGTGGGGGAAGGTGGGGAGACCCCTAGTGCTTGGTGTGTAGAGGGTGTCAGATGAATGTGTTGGAGGATTGGAGGGAAACTGGATGAGGGGCTGTAGCCACAGCCAAGTCGGCAGTTCCCAGTGAGGCCAGGTCAGGTCGGTTGAGGATGGACACTTGTCTGCTGGGCTGTGCCATAAGAAAGTTCTAGTGTTTGGGTGAGAGCTGCACTGAAGGGAAGCTCTGAACCTGGTGCTAGGATTTCTGTTTAACAGGAAGACTTAGACTCTTTCTTCAAAGTCTGTGTGGGAGTTAATCAGCATGACAATTAAGGTTTATTTTTGAAATATTCAAGAGTGTCAGGTAACTAGGAACTTAGCTGACATAAATCATCTTAGATATAATGTGTGTCCTTTATGCAGTCTAATTTCTTACCCAAGGGCATTGGGCTGAAAACAGTTCACTGTCCTAATAGTGATAAGGCATTAGATGTTACTAAACTTGCCTCATATTAGGGAATAAATCTCTTTTGCTCAATGGGAATTACTGTGGGTCAGTGTAACTGGTTATTTTTTTGTTCTTTTGTTTTGCTTTTTGAATATAAACTTAGGCAAATTGTGAAGCAGTGCCTCACAAAGCAACTGTCTATGCACAACTGGTAGAGTCCAGGAGGATGTGGTCGTGGAATAAGCTGTTTCCCATCCGTGTTCAGACCAGCCATGGAGAGCAGGTCATCATCCCCCCCTTGGAACTGGAGAGGTGCCCTGGCGCGCCCTCTGTCTGCGACATTCAGCTAAACCAGGTGTCACCCGCTGACTTCACCATCCTCAGCGACGTGCTGCCTATGTTCAGGTACCAAGGAGCCACCCAGGGTCATGGCGCTTGGAGACACTTGGTGAAATTGGGTCTTTGGCAGTCGTTTTTGTGTTCATTTTGACATCAGGAGTCCATTGCAAACAAGTCTCATTGCAGCAGGTGAGGTCACCATAAAAGCTTAAAAATTGACTGTGTGAGCTTAAAATCTGCCTCAGTTCCCAAATGTTCTTCCACAGTGTGGACTTCAGCAAGCAAGTCAGTAGCTCAGCAGCCTGCCATAGCAGGCAGTTTGAACCGCTGGTGTCTGGCCAAGCTCAGGTGGTTCTCTCCTGGTGGGACATTGAAATGGACCCTGAGGGGAAGATCAAGTGCACCATGGCCCCCTTCTGGGCACATTCGAACCCAGAGGAGCTCCAGGTAAGAGGCAGGAGCTGAACACATTTTCATGGAAATCAGGAAGTTGTCATCCACTTTTGGTCCTTTGAAAGGAGCATGTTGAGTCTTAGATTCAGAAGCATTTAGAGACAGAAGGGACTGAGTTCATGGTCAGTACCAGTGGTCACAGTGAACCACAGGGTAGCTTTTGTGTGCTGGCTCTTCTGTGTCTTGGGAAAGCTACTGTTAGGCCTGGCCCCTAGAGTAATCCCAGGGCACCTCAGATTAGCTTGCAGTAGAGAACTACTCTGGGAGATACAAACTCAGGGAGATAGTGAAGGACAGAGGAGCCTGGCGTGCTGCAGTCCTCGGGGTTGCAAAGAATCAGACACGACTTAGCAACTGAACAGCAGAGAACAGCAGCCTGTCTACAGCCTCATTTTCTGTGACCTTAAAATCTACCTCCTTCAGCTCGATGGAAAGTGGGGAGGATGTGATGTACAGAAAATGAAATACATATTTTATTCTTCTTTAATGTGTGGAAAGCTGTTCAGCCTCACTCATAAGAACCATGCAGATTTAAAATGCAGTGAAATACCATTTTTCACCTGTTAGTGAATAAAGTTCAAAGTCTGCAGACTGTTGATGGAGCTGTGGGGCAGAGCAGGAAAGTGATGGTCAGAGCGTCACAGAGTACAGTGAGACCCACAGTGTGGCAGGATGGAAAGTGACGCCACTTCTAAATATTTAGGCTCTGGTTGGATCTGCCTGTGTGTAGCATGGCATGTGTACCAGGATGCTCACTACAGCCCTGCTCTGATGGAAAAGACTGGAACAGCCTAGAGGCCACCAGCAGGGACCAGCTAAGTCAGTTCTCCTGCATGCTCAGAGGGCAAGGTGGCTCTCTGCACTGGTGTGGAACTGTCTCGAGGATAGATCAAGTGAAACAATGAGAGGTACAGAATAGTGCATATGGTGCGATTGTGGGAAAATAATGTATGTGTTTCTGAATGTATATGTGTGGTGTGTGTATATGAGGGTATCTTTGGAGGAATTCACAGAAATTTGTAAAAAAGTTTGCTTCTGGGAAGGGGGCTGAAGGTTAGGGGTGGAAAGGAAGCTTACTTTTCACTCCATGAACCTTTTATCTTGAATTTTCTCTCATGTGCATGTTATCCACGCCTCTATACACATTGGAGCTTCCCAGGTGGCACTAGTGGTAAATAGTCCACTTGCCAGTGCAGGAGACACAACAGACTTGAGTTTGATCCCTGGGTCAGGAAGATCCCCTGGAGTAGGAAGTGGCAACCCATGTCAATATCCTTGCCTGGAAAATACCATGGACAGAGAAGCCTGGTGGGTAGCAGTCCCTGGGGCTGCAAAGAGTCGGAGATGACTGAGCACTGTGTACTCAGGGAGGAGAGTGGGAAAGGTGCTTCAGGGCCAGGAATCCAGTCTTCCCTCCACCTGGGAGGCCGTGGGACCAGCCTCTGTGTATTCTGATTTCAGTTACCGCTTGCTAGGCACTGGCTTTACCTTGATTGCTCAGCTGATGGTTCTGGGTGTACACATGGTGACTTCATGGAAGGCCTTAGCATCTCCCCAAGTTCCTGAGTTACTGCTTAGGCCACAGGGTCATGACTGGTACAGGATTTCAGTCAGTCCTCCTGGCTCCTTGAGCTGCCCCAGCTCGACTCTTCACAGCCTCAGTCCACTGCAGGCTGAGAGAGAGAGAGAGAGAAGAGAGAGAGAGAGAAAGTGTGTGTGTGTGTGTGTCTGTGTCTGTGTCTGTCTGTCTGTCTGTCTGGTACAGGTTGGGGCGGGGAAGAATTCTCCCACAGAATTCAGATTGCCACTGGGCTTCTTTCTTCTTCTCTAGCATAAGAATTTCATAAAAATGTTAATAATTCTCATTTACATATCTTCAGAGTGTTCCTATGTATAGTTTCTCCCTGAATCCTCATATAAGACCCCTTGGGTAACCACAGAGAGCCTGGCCTGGTGAGGGGAGCAGGACCTCATGTCTAGGTAACGGTGGTGGGTGCTTTTCCCCAGGTCTCCTGGCTGTGGGGCTTGTGTCTCCCTCTGCCAGTGGTGACTTTGGGACTGTTAGAAGAGCTGCTAATGAATCTCCCTCATGACTTCACTGAGCTGCCCTTGATCAGCCTCAGACAGTGGCTTCTGTCACAGCTCTGTAGCATTCGAACCTGGGGGTCTGGTGTGTGGGAAGGACATGGTGACAGGGAAGTATCACCGGGGCCGGGGAGGGGTCGGGGAAGGCATAGTAAAGGATGAATAACAAGTTTTAGAGAATCTTTTTTTCCCCCTCCTTGTTACTGTTTATTATCCCCAGAGTGTATCTGGTTAGATTTGATTCCTAACTTTTACCTTCAGGGGTTTCCCTTGTGGCTCAGCTCATAAAGAATCCACCTGCAATGTGGGAGACCTGGGTTCCATCCCTGGGTTGGGAAGATCCCCTGGAGAAAGGAAAGGCTACCCAGTCCGGTTTTCTGGCCTGGAGAATTCCAGAATTCCATGGACTGTATAGTCCATGGGGTTGCAAAAAGTCAGACATGACTGAGCGGGTTTCACTTTCACTTTTACCTTCAAATAGACGTCTTAGAGAGATAGGAATGGCATTCACCGGACTTTAAGTTAAATTCGAGACCGGGTAGGATAGAATGTTTTAACTGAGGGAAAAAAAAAACACAACAAGAGAGTTGTGAGTTAAGTTTGATTTGAAGCCAAGTAGGGATTATAGCCTCTAAGATAGCTCTGAGGAGCTGCTCTGAAAGAGGAGGAGGAGTGTGTGTGTGTGTGAAGATCAGTATATATGTGATTTTAACGAAAGGGAGATACTTGCAGTTAAGTACACATGCTGGCAGAAGGTTGTTGCCAGTCATCAGGTGCAGGTATCTCTGTTAATGAATTTAGTGCTTTTCTAGATATGAGAAGATACAAGAATTTGGGTTCATAAGATTTTCTGAAAATATCTAACTATCTGAAGCCGTGTTCTTCGAGTTTTTCCCAGAGCACTGACTCTCTCATTCCTGATTGCCACCCTAAACTCCTTTCAGGATATGTTGAAAGTCAGGGACTACAGTGGCTAGTGACTTCATTCTTATAGAACCAGTGGTGAACAAACAATATTTAGTTGCTAAATGCCCTCCTGAGAAGTGATGCTGGCTCTTTTTCCAATTTTTTATTTTGAAAAGTTTGAATCCATAAAATAAGTGAAAATGAACATCAGTATGCCCACTATTTAAATTTACCAGTTGTTAATGTCGAAGAGTTGACTCACTGGAAAAGACCCTGATGCTGGGAGGGATTGAGGGCAGGAGGAGAAGGGGACGACAGAGGATAAGATGGCTGGATGGCATCACTGACTCAATGGACACGAGTTTGAGTAAACTCTGGGAGTTGGTGATGGACAGAGAGGCCTGGCGTTCTGCGATTCATGGGGTCGCAAAGAGTCGGACATGACTGAGTGACGGAACTGAATGTTTACCATATTTGTATTCTTTCTCCATCCTTCCAACTCCACCCCTCCCCCCCCCCCCCCACACACAGTGCAGGGGCTGGAGTCCCCTCATCTGAGCCCACCTTGAAGACCACTGCTGTCAGCTACATTCTGTCTTCCTAAAGCCCACAGCGTTCATGAAGTTTTCGGGCCTTTAGCTTCTCTGACTTGAAAATTTTCTTCCTTATCTCTTTGGCCACAATAACTACGTGTAGTTCACACAGTGGTCCCTCAGCAAATTGATTTCTGGCTTGGGTTTTGGCCCCTGGATTTGATGCATTGCTCTTGTTGCAGCTTGGTGACAACTGGTTCTCTTCCTGTTTCAGTGGCGGGACCACTGGATGCAGTGTGTGTACTTCCTGCCACAGGAGGAGCCTGTTGTCCAGGGCTCAGCCCTCTGCCTGGTAGCGCACCATGACGACTACTGTGTGTGGTACAGCCTCCAGAAGACCAGGTGTGCCTCCGGCCTTGTGGAGTGGGACACTAGGCTTGTGATATTGTGGGTTCATGTAAATTCCCTCTACGGACCCTGTAAGAGGTGTGAGTGGGCACATTTGTATCTGAACCAAATAAGGGCAAAAGTTTGTGGCTGGGTCCCTGTTTGTGTGTACTGAGAGGAGGCTACCCTGGTGGTAGGACCCCCATTTGGGGCAGAAGTATATATAAGTCTTGAATTGGAGGGCCTCCGACCTCTAAGGCCCACTCAAGAGCCAGTGCCTAGACTCATGTCCCCTGGAGGACCATGGACGTGTCCCCTGCCCACCTTGATTTCCCTGGTGTAGGTCCCCGTGCTGTGCCGTCATGCTTGCCATTGCCTAGCAGGTCCTCATCTTATATTTGTTCATTTTCTGGTCCAGTCCCGAAAAGAATGGGAGAGTCCACCCAGTGCGCCCTGTGTGTGACTGCCAGGCTCACCTGCTCTGGAACCGGCCTCGGTTTGGAGAGATCAATGATCGGAACAGAACTGATCAGTACATCCAGGCCCTGAGGACAGTAAGTGTCCAACCCTTTGGGTGGTCACAGGCCAGAAGGGGTTTGTCCTGTGGACCCCAGCCGACTGCTCACTTATGATCAGTTGTTTTGTCTTCTGTGCTCTCCTGTCTGTCCACGAGTGGCTTCAACTGGCTCCTACTGGGTGGGTGTTTGAGCTGAGGCTAGGAGCTTGTTTCTGGATCAGTAGTGACTTGTTCTCTGCTCTTCTATGGGAGCCTCTCCCTAGCCCTTGCTATTGTCCCTCTGGACACTTTGCCTTTATGGTCACCAGCAATTCCTTTGGTGATCCTTGCAGGTTCAGCCACCCCACATTATTCTTCTCATTTGCTGTTTTCTTTCTAAATTTTCTAGATTGTAAATCTGGTCATGTAGCTTTTCTGAAAAACCTTTGCTCCCTGCTGTGTATAGAAGGGATCTCTCAGCCTGGGGACCACACACAAGGTTTGGATAGAGGGTCTCTGGACCCCTTAGAGTTGTATGCAGAAATATGTGTGCATGTATGCACATGCCTGCATTTGGGGGAGTGGGGAAGGAGGATCCCAGACATTCTGAGTTTCTCTCAGAGGGATCTGTGACTCACAAAGGCATCCCTGATTTGAGGAGTCATTCGACATGCCTGTGGCTATCTGTGCTGTGACTTAACAGGGAAGAGGCCTGTGGTCATGCACTGGGCAGGTGGCCTCTGATAAACAGGGCAGGCCTTCAGTGGGGCCTTCTAGGATGGCTTGAGGAGAGTCTCCTGACAGTCGGGTTGAGTGGGGAGAGGTGAGGCAGAGGGTGTGTTGGAGGGTGAGTTGGTTGCCACTGGGGCCTGGGAGGCACGTATGACTGTTGTTGGGGCACAGGAAGATGCAACCAGGCCATGTGGGCGTTGGAGTGAGGAGGAGATGGGATTGAATGATCACAGAGTAGGTTAGGGGGTCAGATGGAAAATGTGCCTGTCAGTTTGTCAACAGGAATTTTCTCAACACTGTAAGAAAATCTGTGCTGAGGTTGCTCTTTTCCTGCAGGTGCTGAAGCCAGACAGTGTCTGCCTGTGCGTCAGTGATGGCAGTCTGCTCTCCATGCTGGCCCATCACCTTGGGGCAGAGCAGGTACTGGCCGTGTGCCTTCTGCCAGCTTCCTGATGACGCTCTTTAGTCACAGTTTTGTGACTAAAACTCTTTGCAGGTGCAGCTGCCACATACGTTGTGGGTGTGCTTGGGTTGGTGTCTGAGGGGTTGTTGCCTCATGTGCAGGCAGGAGTCAGGCTATAGCTGTTGCCATGTAGCTGCAGCTCCTGAGTTTGAATCCGGGGTCAGCACAGAATGTTGTACTATCCAGGGGGATTGTGAGCACAGATGTAGTTGGTTAGGTATTGTCCTTTGCTTTGGAGTTGCTTTTCATGTGGGATTGTGGTTTCCCAACCAGGGATGGCACCCATACCCCCTGCATCGGAAGTGTGGAGTGTTAACCCCTGGACCACCAGCGAAGTCCCTGGAGTTGCATTTTAATCTGTATTTACTTTCTCTGTTGAGTGCATCTCTTACAACTAATAGCATGATATTCTCTTTAGGTATTTACAATAGAGAATTCAGCAGCTTCTCATAGACTGATGAAAAAAGTAAGTGATAATTGTTGTTATTGAAATAATGTGGGGACCTGTGGGGCTTGCCTTCCTGAGTCTGGGATCAATTGCTTTGAATCAGTGTCAGTGTCAGTGCCGAGGGAACTGGGGGGAGTAGCAGCTGCCAGTTACTCTCTCGTGACTCCTGAGTCGAGAGCTGGCCTGAAAGTCTTCTGGAGCTGTTGTTGAATAGCAGCGAGCAAAGTTTAGATTCTACTTTGTGTTTTGTGGCTGAAGAAGTGTAGGCTTTTCTCCTCACTTCACTTAAAACCAAAAAACCAAAACTCCTTGCAGTGACAGAACTGAAGTTATTGTTTCTGGGACACCAGCACCCAGGGAGTCGCTGCTCACAAGCTGTCCTGACTGCTTGGTTCTGTGCTGGTGTTTCACATCCTGGCCAGTGACGGGTTTTAATTTCCTTTTGAAGGATAACCCACCCGACCACGACTACAAGCCTACTTCTGAGCCTTGTCAGTGTGCCTGCAAGAGACATTTCTGTTGCTCTTAAGACATTTTGCTCATGATGTCACCTGCAGTCTGTAGGAGGCCCTTGGGGGGGAGAAGTTCAGCAGAGCAGCTGAAAGTGGTGCTCTGGAATCGTTTGGCCAGAGAACTGCACACAGATAAAGCAACTCTGAGTTGTGTTCTTTTTCTCAACAAAACCAACACTTTTGTTTTCCCTCTAAGATCTTCAAGGCCAACCACTTAGAAGACAAAATTAATATAATAGAGAAACGGCCTGAATTATTAACACCTGCAGACTTGGGGGGTAAAAAGGTGAGTTGAGAGTGCTGTGCATTTGCTCTAGAAAGCACGGCTCTGAGATGGCCTGACTGCCTCCTTCTCTGGGTCTCACCATGGGTCCCCCACTGTTGAGGGTGTGATGAGGTTCACAGAGATGCTTGATGAATGAATACTTGTATTGCTCTCCAATCGCTGCTCCTTATAGCGAGAGCAGAATGGCTGTGCTGGGATGGGCAGAGACACATAGTATCCCCTCCCTTTTTCCGTCATAGCACTGCTCCTGAACCCAGGCTGGTAGTGAGAACCCCGAGTCCCAACCACTAGGCCACCAGGGAACTCCTGAGATTCTTTCTGAAGCACATTCCTTCTCGTATTAAACCCTGATTAAAGCTTTTAGTGATCCCCTCTTGCCTCCAAGGCATAGTTCAGTCTCCTTTTCCTGTTATCAGCTACCCTTGGGTGACCTGGCTCCTCTCCACTGCTCTGGCCTCATCCTTTACTGTCCTACCCCACCTGCTCGTCTGGCTAGCTCCCAGAAGGGCCTTGCTCTCATTGTCATTCACACCCCTGCTTTGGCCTCTGCCCATACCTCTGCCTGGACTCCCCGCTCTTTTGCTTTTCTGTCTCCTGTTCATGCATTTATTCTTCTGATCAACAAACTTTCACTGACGTCTGCTGTGGGCCAGGCACTGTGTTGGGAATACTGTGCCGCCAGTGTCCCCACTTCTCTGGTCTCCAAGCCTGGTGAGGGAGACGGACTAGTGCTGATAATAAATTGTCAGGATAAAGCTTTGAGTAGGATTTCCAGAATGCCATCCTGGAAGCTCTTCCTGAAGCCCTTACTTCTAGGGTCCCACTGTGAGCCCCTTCCT
This sequence comes from Muntiacus reevesi, assembly GCF_963930625.1. NCBI lineage: Eukaryota > Metazoa > Chordata > Mammalia > Artiodactyla > Cervidae > Muntiacus > Muntiacus reevesi. The sequence goes on from NC_089250.1 coordinate 248,142,615, forward strand.
TGTTTCTGTCAGAGCTTACCGCACTCTGAGGACGGCACCCAGCCTCGTGTGCTCCCCTCTTTCACCCTGCACTCCTGAGGGCAGGGCTCGTGTCTCTTTCTCATCTTTGTATCCTCAAGGGTAGGTGCAGGCCTTGATGTGCGTGTGGACTGACTGACTGACTAAGTGGGTGAGTGAATGAAAGAATGAATGTGCCTGTGAAACTTGTCCTTTACTCCTCAGCTGAATCCTTCTGATAACCTGGGCCTGCTTCTCTCTGATCGGCAGGTTTCTCTCCTCCTGGGTGAGCCGTTCTTCACCACCAGCCTGCTTCCATGGCACAACCTGTACTTCTGGTATGTGCGGACTGCTGTGGACCAACACCTGGGGCCTGGCGCTGTGGTGATGCCCCAGGCCGCCTCACTGCACGTGGTGGTCGTGGAGTTCAGGGTAGGCCACCCAGAGGTTTTCTTGGCAGGGGGTGAGGGGTTGTTTTCTTGTGTGGACCTTGGATGCAGATGGAGCACCTAGGGTCTTCATGGTTTGAACCTCTGTTTTTCTGTATCAGCACACCGCAGGGCTGAATAGAAGAGGCTCGCCTTTGTAAAAATGAAGTAATTTGGCACATGAAATGGAAATGGCTGTGTGTTTTCATTTTACAATTACGGCTTATCAGGATAATTTTAAAATATAAATTGAGAGTTTCAGGAGACAAGCTGTGCAGCTTGCTCTGCTCTCATTAAGGGCTGAGGCTCCAGTTGTTAAAAGTGTTTTGAGATGGGCGAGTCAGCTTTCCTATGCAAGAAAAATGGAAAAGCTTCATTTTCATTTTCTCATCAAAGCAGAACCATAGTCACAAAGTCATTTTGGGAAAGGTATTTTTTATTAAAAGGATTTTTAAATGCTTTTAACCTAAAATATAGAGTGAACTTCATTTGATGTTTCTTTGATAAGGATGGCTTTATCCATTGGTAGCTTAGTGGTTCTGTCACTTACTTTTTGGCCATTTCTTCTGTGTTACGTATTTACTTGACCAGATTTCCATGGGAATTCTGGTTTTCATGGCCAGTGAGGGACTATGGAGAATGATGCTGTTCCCAGGCATATGTCCAAGAGACAGAGGACACTGACTTGACTGGCTTGAGTGACCTCTGGTCTTCTAGGATCCTGTTGTCCTCACACTCTCTTATGGGCACAGAGGCTCAAAAAGTGGTTGACAGAGTTCTTCCCAATGAATCAGTGTCAGGATGAACAGGGAGGGGTTAGAGAGCCTGTCTTAGTAGCTCTGGTCAGCTGTCCCTCAGTGAGATGGCTTGGGATCCTGAGAGGCTTTGCAGGTCTGAGGAACCATCCTGGGTCTTTGGTGTCTTTGGGTCCCTTCAACTGTGGGCGTCTCTTCCAGGCCCGTGGGAGCAGCAAGATGTGCCTCAGGTTTGGAGTTGGGGCAGCCCCAGCCTCTTAGCCTTCCTACTCCTGTCACCACACTTGCGTGTGCCTGAGTGGGCGCCGACATCTGTGTGCTGTCCCACAGAACCATGGCCATGCCTGCCCACCACCCCCATTGGGTGGGTGTGGGTGTTGGCATGCCCTGGCATGTGGGTGTCAATGAAGGCTGTACCTTCCTTTCAGGACCTGTGGCGGATCCGGAGCCCCTGTGGTGACTGTGAAGGCTTCGATGTGCACATCATGGATGACATGATTAAGGTATGCAGGGCCGCAGCTCCCGCCACAGTGTTCCATCCACACTCCATCGGGCCACAGGCTTCTGAAGGGGATGTCTGGCTTCCATGGAGGGACCTGGGTTGGGCAATGTGGGCAGTATGCAGAGAGCTCCTCTGTTGGGGGCAGCAGAAGCAGGCATACCTGTTCTACTTGGTTCACCGTGAGCATGAACCTGAGAGCCACTGCGTCTCCAAGTCTGGCTGGTGTTAGGCCATTCTCAGCCTGGGGCTGTAACACCTGAATCAGAATTTTGGGCTGGGGCCCGTCTGTCACCAGACCACTAGAACCACTCCTGCCAGTGTCAGCAGCTAGTTCTTTTTTGGGATGGCCTCTCTAGAAGGCGATTTAGGCAAACTTCTGAGCCAGCTGTTTTCATTTTGGGGACTCCATTTCAGGGGAAGGTGCTTGAGGATGGAGGTGGGTGGGATGTAGAAGGAGGGTTCCTGCAGGGTTATCTGTACATTAGCAGGGGATCCAGTCAGCCACCACGGTCTGCAGCTCCCAGAAACGAGGGCAGTCATGAAAGTGCCAACGATACATGACCAGGATAGATGTGAAGAGTCACGAACCCCGTGAGAAGGGCAGGACAGAGAGCACCATCACATTTTTATGTATTAAGAAAATTCACACATGCAATAACTAAATGGAAAGTACAAAGTATATACAACATTTAAAAATTTTTTTAATTATTAAAAAAATTACACATACAGTGAAAAAGGGGTGAAGTAGCAGACACCAAAATGTTAGTTCTGTGATGGGAAGTGGTTAGTTTTTCCTCCCTTTTGCTTCTTTCTGTTTACATTTTCTACAGTGGTTGTGGATTCCTTGTGTAAACATTTTTTAAGTAAAACAAGTCCAGTGGACATTTGCAGTTTTTCATCTTACCTGCCTGCCCACAGCAGATCATTGACTGTACCATGCTCCTGGGAACATCACACACTCTAGCTCCCTCTGGCCACTTCTCAGGCTCCTTCCTGGATTCCTCCCCTCTTCTTATCCCCTGAGGTGTCCTGTGTTCTAGGGCTCCCCTAGGTCCCTGCCCAGACCCCTGTGGCTGTCTCCATTCTCTATTTACTGGCCAATTGCCTCCTCTCTCCTGAGCTCTGACCAAATAGCTGAGAGCAGTGACTCCACTGAGATGTCTGCAGGCGTTCCTACCCGCTGCCTCCAGAATCCACCTGCTCCTCCTCCGCCCCTAGTCTGGCCCCTCCAAGTGCTGCTGTCCTAGACCCGCTGTCACGTCATACCTGCCGGCAGGGCTCAGGGCCCCGGCAACCTCCCAGACAAGCCTTCGCCTTCTCATTCAGCTGGTTGTTGGGTTCCATAACCACCAGGTCCTCTGTGAACAAGTTTTATTTCCCCACTATTACTTGTCTGGGCCACTTGTATCTCGTGTCTGACCGTATACCCTGCTGCTTCTCCCGTCAGCCTTTCTCCACAGGGAGCTTAAGTGAATCTGTAGATCTGAAGTCTGGCCCTGTCTGTCCTCTGCAGGAAAACCCTGAGCCCCCACCTTCACCCCTGCAGCCAGCCCCCGCCACTCTGCTGGCTGCACTCTGCTCTCTGACTATTCCCTGCTGGGCTGTGTGCAGTCTGCTCTTTGCTGCCAGCTCCTGGGTAACCTTCAAGAGGCAGCCTAGAGGTCTCCCTTCCGGGCAGCTTTCCTGCCCAGCCCTGTTCTTAGCCGGTCAGTGTCCCCTGGACACTGCAGTTGTTCCCCAATTGTCTCCTTCTAGACTGGTAGCCTTGTAGGGTGGTGATCTGGCAGCTGTAGTGATCAGTAAGGGTCACTGAATGGGCAAGTGTCCAAGTGATGGGTGATTTCACCAGTGTAGGCCGTTAGTCAAGGTAGCTTGTGAGATGGGCAGTGGCTTTGAATTTTAAAAGGCAGAAAATGAAGCTGAGTGCCTTGCTGAGGAGATTGCTTGTGAGTGGTGCCAGAAGCCAGCTGGTCTGGCGGGGCGCCTGTGGTCTTTTATGGGGGTCCACTTGCCCCACATGACCATGGCAGTTACTGTGAGGTACCAGGGCCATGGCAGTTAGCGACCACTGGCATAGATAAACTCTGGAGATGGAGACAGGAGCCCCTTGTTTCCTGGCCACCTGGCTCTATCTCTGCAGACCCCCGCCTTTTCTTCCCTTCTCAGCGTGCACTGGACTTCAGGGAGAGCAAGGAGGCCGAGCCCCACCCGCTGTGGGAATACCCGTGCCACAGCCTCTCTGAGCCCCAGCAGATCTTGACCTTTGATTTTCGGCAGCCAGTCCCCCTGCAGCCTGTCCATGCTGAGGGCACCATCGAGCTGAGAAGGTGAGCGGAGGCTCCAGTGTCGGGGAGTGAGGAAGGAAGTGGCAGGGCTTGCTTTCTAATAGTTATTGCCTGAATGGCTATAAGCGCTTACTTTGGCCACTTTCATGTAGGTGGGATGGCTGTCCTTGTCTCAGCCTTGCCCTTCTTCAAGTGGCCCTGAAATGTGTGGGGGTCCCCATAGCTTCTGGGTAGGGGAAAGAGCCAGAGTGGGCTTGCTCATCCTCCCATATCTGAGGCTCCCTTTGAGCTCAGTGGCATGTTACACACAGCTACAGAGAAATGTGAGTTCGGTTGCTATGGTTACCCATTGGACCATATTCTTTCCTGAACCCTCCTGGGAATTGAAGCAGCTTAAGAACTGGCAGGGGCTATCATCTTGCTACATGGTCAGGCCCATCCAGCTCCAGCTCCCTTCACGGGGAGGGGCGTCTGCTTCCTGGAGGAAGCCACCTCTTGTAACTGGGTGGAGGCCATGAGCCTAGAGCCCCTTGGGGCTCCTCTGACAAGGAGGAGGAAGGCAGCTGCTTGTCTGTGCCTGCTGCCCAGAGTTATCTGGGAGCGATCTAGACTTCGATGCCTGGACTGCTCTCTCAGCCTCCTGGGCCAACCTTTCCATGATCTCAGGCGGAGGAGGCCAGGCTGGCAGCCAGCTGGCCCTGCCCCAGGATTACTCTGAATACTTGGCCAGACTGTGGGGAGTGAGTGGGCACTTTGGTTGCTCAGTAAGAAGGCCACTTTTACTGAGTGGCCTTCATTCAGTCTTAGGAGTCTCCTGACAGGGCAGGATGGAAGTAGGGAGGATGAGTAGTTTCTGAAAAGCAGAGGGCAGCCATGGCCATGCCAGTCTTTCGTGCAGCTGTTTGTTTCTGGTCCCTTTCCACCCCCCATCCCATCTCTAGGCCCGGGAAGAGCCACGGAGCTGTCCTGTGGATGGAATACCACCTGACCCCGGACAGCACAGTCAGCACCGGCCTCCTGAAGCTTGCAGAGGACAAGGTAGTGCTGTGTGCACAGGTCCCTGAGGAGGCGGACCCTGAGAGCAGGTGTCATCATGCCAATCTTGTGTGCTCTGGGTATTCCGGGTAGTGACTTCTCAGTGGTCCTGGGTCATCCAGCTCCGAACAGCAGTTTCTCACTGCAAGCTGCCTGGGCTGGAGGCTTGCCAGGAGGGGGCTGGCTGGGACATCAGAAGCCCTCACTGCCTTCTTGCTGCTTTCTCTGCAGGGGGACTGTTGCTGGAACCCCCACTGTAAGCAGGCCGTGTACTTCTTCAACACCACACTCGACCCCAGAGTGCCGCTGGGCGGCCCGCAGACCGTCACCTACACTGTGGAGTTCCACCCCGACACTGGAGACGTCACCATGGATTTCACACTCTCAGATGCCCTGGACCGTGGGTGCTGATCCTCACTTGTTGAGAAATAAAGTGGAAGAGGGCTCTGGGCTCTGAATGGTGGCTTTCTGTGGAGAAAAGTGAAGGCACCTTGCCTTTTAGGACCCATCTTGGCCTCGGGGATTGGAGGAGACCACTTTCTATTTTGTGTTTTTGCTCTGCTGGCTCCTTGCTCCAGATATGGCAGGAAGTGGGGATTACTTTGGAACTGAGAAGGGGCCAAGGAGCCCACCCGCAGTGGTTTTTAAAGTGCTCAGAGAGCTTCATGGCCACAGTGTCCCTCCTACTCTCCCTGGGAGGGAGCCAGGGCTGACTGGGCCAGGCGGGTCTGCTACTCTCCTGGAGCTGGGCCAGCCTGGCCTTGCGCTCTGGGTACCTTTGAGTCCACCTGCCCACTCCAGCTCAGAGAGGCTCCTATGGGCAGAGTTACTGATGTGGCTAGGCTCTGGGTCTTGAAGACCCTGGTAGAGCCAAACTGAGAACCAAGTTCAGACTCTTTTTGTTTGCTAGGTAATGGCCCCAGTCCACATTTGTAAGGGTTTGGCCTCCGTGTGCAGCAGCAGCAGGTGACCAAGACCAGCACCTGGACACCAGGCTGCTCTTCTGAAGTCAGGGCAGAGGCTGTCCCAGAGCAGTTCAGACGCAGATCCAGGCTACCAGCCGGCAGGAGGAGGGAGCCTGAAGGTACAGCCCTTTCCCACGTGCCCCCCTTCTTGCAAAAGGACCTCATCCCCCAGCAGTCTGGGCAGATGGGTAGTAGTGCAGACACCCCAACTTCGCCTTGCCAGAGGACAGGGAGTCCCAAGGGGGCCCAGCCTGGCTTCTTCTCACACACAAGGCCCTGTTCTGCTATTTACTCTAGTTCCAGAGGGAGTGAGTAAGAGAACCCATGTGGCCTGGTTTTTGAGTGGTTCAGGGCTGACTCAGGCTGTGCTTATCCCATGGGGAAGGTCAGGAAAGGTAGGCCCTGCACGGCGGTCTCCCCATAGCCCCGCCTGGCCGCCTAGCCTGCTGGAGTCAGAGCAGGGCCCAGACCAGCTTTTCACTCAAATAAGTGCAGAACACCAGCCTTGAGCCTCACAGTTTTATTTTTTTTTCCTCATCATCCATCCTTCTTTTCAGCACCAGTAAAGGAAAAAAAAAACACTTCTCTTTTCAAAATACTTTATCAGGTGTAAAGATTGTTTTTCTTCTAGGGAAGAATCGTTTGGATAATATATTTGATAACATTTTTACCAAAACCTTAGGTGTGCTTACCATAGAAAACCCCTAATGTCCCATGAGGATACAATACAGAAAAAAATACAGAAATTAAAAAAGTGTTTTTTTTTTTTTCTTTTTTAAAACAGTATTTCTAAATTTCAGCAAGTTAATACAATAGTTAAAAAGCATCAAGGTTAATACCCATACTTAAAACTGAAGGTGGTTTGGACAGATGAAGTGACCGTTTTTCTCTGAATCTGACCTCTGCCTCCTGGCTTCTGTGGAGGAGGCTGGCCCGGGGCAGGTGCAGGGCCTTGGGGATTTAGGTGACACCTGTCCGTCCTTCCAGGCCTAGATGCCACAGAAACATCTGAGATGTTCCTTTTTTAAAAATCGAAGTGGAAAAGTCTGGCTTGTACACAGCCCTGGGGGTGCACAGGTTTGATGAAACTCGTGGCTGAGCGATGGCGGCCTCAGCACTGAAGCCCCAGAGGGCGGCGCAAGGGGAGTGGGGAGGCAGGCAGGCCCTTCTCTGGAGACCAGGCAGGCTGGGCAGAGGCGACTGTGTTAGGACGGGAGAATGACTGAGGCACAGGGAGGTATGACTTGCCTAAGGCCGCCCCATGTGTAGGGAGAGAAGCATGTGCCCCGTGCCCTGGCTCCCCTCCAGCTGCCCCGGGAGGCCAGCAGCCCCTCTGAGGGCTGGAAGCTGTGCTGGAGTCACTCCACTTCAGGAGCCAGGCCCTGCCCCCGCGGCTCTCCTGGGCACACAGCTGGCTCACAGTCTGGGGCCTTGGCTCAGGCCCAGACGTCTGGGTATCACATCTACCCTGTCGAGCTCCACCTGCGAGCAGATTTCTGGCCGCTCCTAGGATTGGAGGCCTCTGACCCAGGGAAGCCTAGCCAGGGCCCCAGGAGCCATGGCCCTGGAGGAGGGGTGCACTGGAGAGCCAGGGAGGACTGTACCCTGGATGGTGATCTGCTCTCTTGGCTTGATTTGGGGGTGGGCTGGGGGCCTGGCCAGGGGAGTGCTCCAGGCAGTGAAGCCCTCTGCCTAGCTGCTGCCCTGGCCAGGGGGCTTCAGACCAGCCCACACCACCTTGAGTGCAGCTCTTGGGAGTCCCCCTCCAGCGCAGGGCCTGGCCTCTGACTTTGCCCCTCTTGGTCCCTCTTGCAGCTCAGTGGGTGACAAGGCACAGCGTCAGCATATTGGCACCAGGAGGCTCCAGGTAGCAGACTCCTGGTACGTCCCCAGCCTCGTTGGGCAAAACTGGCTTCAAGCCAGGTGGCACGTTGGTTGGGGAGCTGTGAGGAGGGGAGACCAGTTGGGGGTTGTTAGTAACCCCCTGAATTGGAGGGGCCTTGCACCTGGAAATAGACAAAACCCTCCCTGTGTGACGGGGTGGGGGGCGTCCCCAGGTGTGTTTAAAAAGGCAGGTGGGCAGAGGCAGTGCTGCCATGGGATGAGGAGCTATGGGCTTCCCCCGCAGGCTCTGCCACGCTGTGCACAGGTACCCGGGGCTGGCCCTGGCTGCGTGGTGGCAGACTGGATGCCTGTGCACCTGAACACCAACCAGTACTGCTCCCTGCGGGGGACGAGCGGTGGCCATCGACCTTGCCACCCCCAGCCTGCACACTGGTGAGGTGACTGGCTGCCCTGTGCCTTGACCCCCAAGTCCCTTCATCCAGGGCTAGGGTCACTGTGGAGGATGGGCCTAGGAGGACAGAGCCGCAGCCCCCCCCCCCACCCTGATGCAGGGGGACGGTTCCTGAGCTCAGCCAGCACACGGATGGAGACAGTCACCAAGGGAGGATTGGTCCTGAACCAGAAGGGTGTCCAGAGGGGAGACAGGATCAGGCAGAAAGAGAATGTTGGTTCTGACAGAACAGAAGCTACAAATCTTACCATTTTCAAAACCAGAAGTCCCCCTCCCCCCTTAAACCGTGAGTGGCCCTTCTTCCTGTAAAAAAAAAAAAAAGGATGCTGTCTCCTTAGAATCCTGTCTGTGGCTCCATGGCCCACGTTGGAGTCTCCAAGGGAGGCCCTGGGCTCTGCTGTGCCGGGGGAAGGGAGCCCCTTTCAGGAAGAACAGCGTTCTCCCTTGTGGCTTGCAGACCCTTTAAAGTGAAGGGTTATTTTTGTTCTTTTTCTTGTTTTTCTTTTTAAAATGTAATCGCCCTTGAATGCAAGACCCTGGGAAAGAGCCCGGGCTCGCTGGTAACTGGACACAGCCTTCATGGTCCCTGCTCGTGAGCTGTCCAGGCTGGAGGCGGCGAGCTGGCGGTCCCGTGTCCAGGAATGCTTCTTTGGCTGGTTCTGATTGTGTTTGGAGTTTGGCCTTGGGTGAGGCCCGAGTGAGGGGTCTGTGGCTACGGTGTGGCACGTGGCATGCGGGCAGCGTGCATGCGAGGGTGCAGGCATGCGAGACAACATGGCAGCAGACAGAAACAATGAACCCTGGACGAAGCTTGAGAAGAGATACAAAGAGTACAGAAACCCGGATCTCATACTAACCCATGGGTTATAAACTAGGTTGTGCTGTAGATTTGTAGAAAATCAACGATTCGAAAGAATGGCACTGGTTGGGCAGCCGGCACTCCCCAGGCCGGCCTGACCCCTGTCCATGGCGAGTGCCCAGAGGTGCCGGGCAGCGCTGGTTCCAGCCCACCCAGGACTGGCCGCGGCTCTCCCGGGCCCCTGCCCTCCTCCGCCAGCATCTGTGGTGCTCGCTGGAGGGGACACGGCCTGGGAGGGACTGCGACTCAAAGGGCTGGCGGAGGCCCCGCTGCTCGTGGTGACTGGGCTGGTCTATGCCTCGTCGTCCCCTGCAGACACCATCAGTCGCATGGCTACCGGGAGGTGGTCCGTCAGGCCTGACAGCTGGGTGATGAAACTGAATTCTTCCACCTCCTGCGGGAGTGGGGAGGAGGGAAGGAAGAAACATCCCTGTTAGACCCAGAGGGCATCCTATAAAGCAGGGGCCTGGCCTGGACCTTCCTGAAGGCAGAGAGTGGGAGTGTCCTTGGGGGCCCCAAAGGCCTGCTGGACTGGCACGCCCCACTTTCAGAGGAGAGCTCAGTGCTGCCAAAGGGTGTAGAGCAAGAATGCCCTGCTACGGGCACAGCCTGGCTGCCCAGCCCAGCCCAGCCCAGCCCAGCCCAGACTCACAGCCTTCCAGTCCGGGCACAGCCCCTCCTCCCCGTGCAGCATGTAGTCGATGCGCCTGCCATTGCCTTTCAGCAGCTCTTTGCGTCCCTTCTGGCCTCCTCCGGGGCTCTTGCTGGTGGGGAAGGCAAGGTACTCCCGGCGACCTTCCTCACTCTCCAAGACCCTGCCCACGCAGAAGGTACAGGAAGGCAAGGTGAGCACAGCCCCAGCCCCATGTCCTGAGGGTGGAGCCACGTTCCTGTCCCCCAAGTCAGACCAGACTCCTACATTTAAGATCTGTCTTCTCCGTGAGCCCAGAAAGGGACTGGGGTAGATAGAGACTGGATCCGAGCCTGTGAGTTCCTGACTGAGTTGACCCGCTGCCTGGAAGTGTCCCGTGTCCACCTGGGGTTAGCAGCACTCATTCCCTTTCTGAACTAGGATGCTGGCACCACCCAAAGCCTGTAACCAAGCTGGGGACAGAACTGCCCACCCCCTCTCCAGGTAGGGTTGTGCTCTGAGCTGATAGGGTCCTGTTTGGGGGGAACTTGATCTTTGCAGTGAACCCCAGAGACCCTTCTCTTCTGGAAGTCCCCAGGCTCCCCATGTCTCCTGTTTCAGGTCAGCAGGGGGCCAGGGGAGCCAGGAGAGTGCCCAGACCCCATCCTAGGACTGAACTCGTGTCAGTCTGTCCCCAAGACCCCAGGACACTTTAAGGACCAGGTGTGTCAAGAAAGGAACAAAGTGGGATGCGGCTGTCGCCCCATTTCTCAGAGGAAGGAAACTGATGCAGTTGCTGGTCAGAGTTATACAGGGAGGGCAGGGTGCTCAGGTGGAATTACGCCCTGAGTCCAGGTCTTCTGACTCCTTGTCTGCCTTCTGCTTTCTGCCAAGTTTCCTCCAGAGTCTGAGCACCATTGGGAATGAGCCTTCAAGGGACATCCCATCTCAGAGGGCGGTGTTGGGGCAAGAGGCACAGCCACCAAGAGCCACTACAAAGGCCCACCCGCCCAATTAATGCCTGGACACTTGAACAGGGCACCTGGACAGGCATAGCAGCAAACACGAGTTTTTGCAAGGTCTTTTATCAGCCTCGAGATATATACACCAATGACACAAAGAACATCATTCCATCTCAGAAATGTAATCCATTTCTGTCCTTTGCCTTTGATAATTAATTCCAGCATCAGTGATCTAAGAGTTACTGATAAGTCATTTTTAAATCATCATCTCATAAAAAGATAATTTTCTCGGCCTGGGATGATGTTTCAAATTTAGTCTATAATCTAATTAATTGGCTCAAATTAGCTGCAAGGAGCCATCGCTGGGGCTCTGGGCTGTCTCGGGCTGTGAATTATAAATTGGCTCTGCTGCTGGCCTCTCAAATGTGTCCTTTGCAGAAGTCTCAGATTCAAGAATACAGTTTGGCTGGGGTGGATCTGTCTACTTTGACTGGCTTGTGTTAGCTCTGTCTGTGTTTTTATTTGTCTGATTGCTGGCTGCTGGCCCCCTGCCACAGATGCCGTCCCCCAGGGCCCTCTGACAGGGATCTCTGCGGCGCCTGTCATCGCCCTGGGAGGTTGTGGTCCTTTTTCCTGTGCCTGAAGCAGACTGGGGCTCAGGGCAGGCCAAGCTGTGTTAGAATGAGCCCAGACTTGGGGTGCTGGTATAGGAAAAACCACCTCGAGACCCCAGGCCTCCTTGGGGTCCTCTTTTTGGTAAAGATACCCCTGGGGTGTGAGGTCCACCACAGCCTCTACCCACCCCCAACTTGCATCCCTGACGCTCTTAACAGGCGTCTCGTCCCGGGGAGCTGTGGGCTCTCATCGGCCCACACAGCCCACCTCTCCACACCTAGTCTGGGTCGGTGCTCATCCCAGACCTGGGAGCCGCCTGGGTCTGCCTACTCGCCTGACCATGGCACTGTGGATGCTGGGCGCTTACTTTTGCAGATTGTCAGGGGTGCACACTTCCTCATCATAGAGACCGTCCTGGTCCAGCAGAGTTCCTGGGGACAAGGGGGTGAGAGAGGTTACTGTGGGCAGGAGGGGCAAGCCCAGGGCTTCTGCCAGCTGGGCAGCTCAGGGCCCCCTCCCCCCAACGGTGAGGTCTTGGGGAAAGGTCTCTTCAGGAAGCCCATGGGGCGTCAGGCCTCGGCAGTGCCCCTCCTGCCCCCGCGCCTGTCCCCAGCCCCAGCTCACCGATTGCCCACGGCTTCTCCTCCCCAGGCCCCAGGCGGCAGGGGTCCTTGTAGCGTGTAAACAGGGAGTGCTGCTGCTCCAGCTTGTCATCTGTGCAGGAAGGGAAGGAGTGCTATAGGGCTCAGGGTGTCTGGCATGCCCTGGAAGGCTACCTGCCTCTGGTTCCAGTTTGACCAGAGTCACCTGATCCCTGTCCCTCAGGTATCTGCTTCTGGGTAGGGTCTGTTCCCGGACAGATGGAGCTATGGTTAATCTGTGACTGGCTTTCTGTGTCCTTGAGAATGCCCCCTCTAACAGCTGTCAGAACTGTGGCTGGTACAAAGTAAGAGCTGAATACAGACCTGGTGAGTATCATGAGCTAACCCTATTAGTCTGGATTTCAGAGACTCCCTGCCTTCACTGCCAGAGGTTTATCTGCAGGGCATCTCCTGACCTCCAGCAAGGTGGCCTCTAAACTCTAGGCAGAACATGGGTTCTTATTCTAGGATTTCTTGAGGGCAGAGAAATCATATTCTCGCTAAACATCCCACTTCTGTGCTCCCAAGGAGCAGAGCCCATGGCTCTTCCATGGTCGACCCTGATGCGGAGGAGCCCGCCTCACCGGAGGAGCAGTTGTCAAAGTTAAAATCTCCGCAGATGACGTCAAACGCCACCAGCTCCTCGGGGTTGGCTGCACTGGACGAGGAGGTAGATTTTCGGAAATCAGCCAGCCAGTCCTGAAGCATGTTCAGCTGCTCACACCGGATGTCACTGTCCTCTGTGGGGCGGGAGCATAGAGGTGATGAGGCTGCTGCCTGGACCCCGGCCAGGCGAATCCTAGCCCTCTGAGGATCCCACCCCATGAAGCTCGGGCCCCTGGACCCTACCTGCCAGGGCGTGCAGGTGTGTGCAGGAGATGTACCCGACAATTCTTTGGTCCTGAGGTGTGCTTCCCACCTGCACCTGTGAGGGGGAGGAAGTGTTGGTGATGAGACCTAGAGTTAACATTGCTCTGAGCACAAAGGGATGCTGGCAATGCCCGACCCCAGCCAGGTCTAACCCTCAGAAACCCAGGTCTGTTGACTTCTGGCTAGCCTGGGGCCTGAGAAGAACAGCACATCACCTGCTTCTAGGAGCTTTTGCTCCAGTGTGGGAGACAAATGCATGAAAAAATACCTGCTTTATGGCAGGGTGAATGCCACTGACAGTTCATGCAGCACTTTGTGGGAGATGCATGCAGAAACTACCACAGACCTCCTCCCCAAACCCCTGCCATCTCCTGACGACTGGAGTGTCCACATGAATGTCCCTCGCTGCTTTGTTCACTCGTGTCTGGTGGCTCCTTCCTCCTCCCCTCGGTCACACCCTGGACCTGATCATGACATGGAGCCTGTTCCTCTAAAGTCTTAAGTCAGGCTTCCTCTAGGATGTGGCCCAGCCACATAGCCCAACACCCTCCTCCACATGAGAAGCCTTGGACCTTGCTTTCTGTCATCTCTTCCCAGTCTTTGCCTCTCTGGCTTCATGAGCAATCATTTTATGTGCTTCTTGGCCGTGGTCCCCGTTAGTCCCCAGATCTGGGATGACAGCTGTGGCTGGTGTCTCCATGGCACCTGTCATGGCTGACCCCAGGCTCCCCTGTGACCTCTGCCCCATGCCCAGCGCTTCCTCCACAGGGGCCTCTTTCTACTTGCCCAAGCTTGGTCCTTGCCTCTTGTACTCTTCCACTGGAGACAGAGTCCCCGGCAGGTGGAGTGGGGCTGAGAACTCCACGCTGACTCCCTGCCGAACCACAGGTGACCCTGGCAGACCATCTCCACAGGTTGGCATAATGAAAACAAGCACCTCAATTGTACAGCACAGACAGCTCGGCCCCAATGGTGAGTGTGGTGCAAGCCTGAGCCCTCATCAGGCTGTGGTTGGGAGGTGAGGGTTGACAACCCAGCCTCGGGTTCTCAGGCCCTCTGCTGGAGGCTCCATCTTTGGGCACCCTGACCAGAGGCCTGTGGTTGGATCCTCACCCTCGTCCTCTCTGGGCTTTCCTCCCTCCGAGCCTCAGCTGTCTTCCCCAAATTTTGCTAATCTATTCTGGCCTGAGTTTTCTGTGACGACGAGACCCTGAACTCTGGGAAGTCCCCAGGGAGCATGACCATAGAGGCCAGTTCTCAGCTGAGGTGTGGCAGCAGCAGGGTGGGTGCCCCGGCTTCTACTGAGCACAGGTCTGCTTGTCCTCCAGCTGACGGTGGCCAGGACTCCGCACAGGCCCTCTGCTCCTAGAGCCTCGGGAGGCGTCCATCCTTCTTTCTGTTGCTGAAGTCAGATTGGTATTCCCCTCCATGAGGACTTTCTCTTTATAAAACACCTTGAGCTTTCCACAGCTCTTCATCTCATTTCCCAGGTGGATGGATGTCTGGTTACTTGATAATGGGTCCAGATTTGGGACTGTTGATAAGTTCCTATGTTCACTATTCACTTCTTGCCCATAGTCCAAACCCACAGCTCAGCCCACTGGTACTCCTGCCTCTGGAATCCATTGGAAATCACACACCTTTGGTGCCCCCTGTTGCAAAAACAACACAGTTTAAAGCCACAGTGCCCCCAAAGGCCACACGATGGTGCTCTCTGCAGCCTCAGGCCAAGAGCCTGTTCTCTTCTCAATAGTAATACTCATGCCTGTCACTACCAGACCTTCTGCTTCATGGATGTGGCCTTGCAACTATGAGGATTACACTAAAGTTAACACCATCGGTGGCTGGGGTCATGAGGCTCTGGTGACTGAGGCAGGTTGAAATCTGATCCGCACACCCAGCTCCTCCCCCTGCCCTACGCTACTTTCTGAGCTGGCGGCCAGCCACGTGATGTCTCTAGTGCAGGAGCCCCACACTCAGCACTTGGTGTCACCTCCCTGTGCCGAGCCCTGGGTGGGGACAGACAAGTGCAGGGAGGCCCTGCTGCTGAGGAGATCCCTCCCGGAGGGGGAGGCACCCAGCAGAAGGTATGTCAGCTCCCCCACCCCCTTCCTCCAGTCAGTCCAAGATCTGCTTTATTATGTGTTGGGACTTATTGATTCCCTGGCTTGAGTCCTGGGGAGCCGCAGAGGCTCATGTTTCACTTGCAAAAACAAACAATCACTCTGAGAGACTGTGCCTTTAGTCCTGGTGGGCAAAGACCGTCAACAGAGCAGGGCCTAGAACCAGGCTCTTGCTCAGGAGGCAGAAGCCGGTCCAGTCCCTCCCTCCCTTCTCAGGCGCCTCTCAGACCCTTTCGGAGGATGAGGAACTCAAGGAGTGAATGGGGAGGTGGGGCTGGGTAGGGAGCCCCAGGTGAAAGGAGCAGCCAGGCCCTGCCAGGGCTGGCTCCTGAAACCTCACTTATTTTACCCCTCCATATGGGGAGAGAGGCACGCTCTCGCCCACAGAGATGAGCTGGCTCTGGTGTGCCAGTCACCACCGCTCCGCTCTTGAGTTCTGCCTGACAGGAGAGGTGGGCCGCTAGGCCCTGGAGCCAGGGCTGAGGAACCCGCAAAGGAAATCTGGCTTGTGCTGGATGCCACCAAGGAAAGCTCCACCGACACAGGGTGACACATGGAGGCCCCTAAGAATGTGGCTGGAGCAGAGCTCGGGGAGGGTGGCAGGTGGAGGCTGGCTTCTCCCCGAGGCAGTGGGAAGAGGGTGACAGGAGTCAGACTTGACACCAGAAGGGTGGTAGAAGATCCCAAATCTCAGAGGAGTGGTGGCCTGAGCCATGACGTTGCAGCTGGACATACAGCGTGGACCCAGAGGTATCTGGAAAGTGAAATTGGGAGCCTGGGGGTGGATTCACTGGGCTCAGGGTTACAGTCCTCAGCAAGTCTGGAAATGGAAGCTGCAGAGGCACCCCAGGGCAGACTCCTGGGGCTGACTGCCCATGGTAACGACTCAGCAGTGAAGAGTGCTAGCTAAGTGGGGTTGTCTGCTCTGAGAGCTGCCAACCCCCAACTCAGACTGGGAGCTGGGCAGAATGCAGCAGGCCTGGTGCTGCCAGATTTGCCAGGGTGGGGAGAGCAGCTGCAAACTGGGCTCTATGTGAAATAGCTTGATTTTTAAATGTTGGCCAACATGAGAAATTTTTTAATGGTAGGAACCAAATTAAACATATCTGCAGACTAGTTTTAGATCCAGGAGGTAGAGGCAAAAGTGTTTAAAGGATAAGCAGGTGAGAAGAGGCCCGGAAGGAACAGCCAGAGAGCTAGGGACTGGGAGGGAATTCCATGGCAGAGGGGCTGGCCCTGGTGTGCATGATAGTTGGGGTGCTAGCCTGAGGGGAGAGAGAGGAGGAGGTGGTGTGTGGGCTGGGAGCAGGGTTAAGGGGGACCCTGGCCTTTGAGTCATCTGTAGTAGGGCGGGTGCAAGGGAAAGAGTACATTCCCCCACCCCCCGAACTGACAGCATGTCGCCTCTTTCCCCAGAAAGTCACTGTGGCTGCTGAGACAAAAATACATCTGTGGAATGAAACACTGACGAACCACATGCCAGAATGGGGAGGTTGGTCTCCTGTAAGAGGAGTGTCTTCAATTTCAGCATCTCAGGCTATGAATGGAGACCTGGGGACCCCAGCTCTGCACCTGCTGAGCCACACAAGAGGCCTGAGCACAGGAGTGGGGGGGTCTGGGTGCTGGGCTGGGGCCCTGGCAGGCTCCGTGCAGATGATCTTCCTGGGCCCTCACTCCTGGCAGGAGCTTGACTGACAGGCAGCAGCTTCTTGGACAGGTCAGAGCTGAGGCCTGGGGATGAGTGCCCCCCATACTGGGCCTCCCGGGTAGCCTCACCAGCCACCTCCATCATGGACCCCTGCTAGCGCAACTGAGAAGTCTCAAGGGCAGTGTGGAGAGAATCCACACCCGGAGCAGTTGCTGCCTCTACGGGCAGAAACGCCTGTTCTGTAACAGCTGGCCAGATGGGGTTTCAGAAAACTCTGGAAGCACCAAGAGCAGCTTTTGGATAGGGAGCAGAAAGTCGACACGCTGAGCCTGTCAGGCTCAGGAGAAGATAATGTGTAATGACCACATTACCATGGTCTAAAAACTCCTCCAATTGCATCCAAATTAGCAGAAATAATTATGATTCACTTTAATTAGTGACTCCGGAAGTGAAGCCTGGAGCTGGTGGGCAGAGTGCCTGGCATGGCAGCTGCGTGACAGCCAGGAGGGAGAGGACATCCCGGCCGGGAGGGTTGGTGGCCTGAGGGAGCGGCTGTGGTAGCATCCGGGCCTGAGAACTCTTGCCTGCAAGCTGCACCCGCTTGTCTGCAGTGGTTCAGAGCAGGGGCTCCCTGCCACCTCCTCTCAGCACCGTCTGCCACCTTCACCACTGGCACCCTGAGACGCTCCCAGGCCTTCCCCCTCCCACATGGCTCCCACCACGTGAGTAGGCTCTACGTTGCCCCCGCTTTACAGACAGGGAAATGGTGATGCAGAGATCACCCAGTCTGGAGCCTTGGCTCCTGTCTGTGCATTCTTATTTCCCTTGTCTCTGAGCCAGGGGCCCCTCAATTCAGCTCCACGAAAGGCCTTGTCTGCCCCTTGCCCTCCCAGAGAGTGAGGTCTGCCCCCAATCAGCTGCAGCCCGCATCCCCCCTACCCTCCCAACTCTGAGACCTGCTGGTGAAGGCCTCCTACCTTGAGATACAGCGCTCCCTTCGAGGCCAGGCTGTCGGAGAACCGCCCGTTGGGGTAACAGTGATAGGCCACATCCATGATAGGGTAGCGGCTGGCAAAGAAGAGGCCGCTGTTGAGACACTTGAAGCTGCAGCAGCCATGGCAGCCGTACACCCCGACGTCGTAGAGGATGTACTCGAAGTAGCCGTGCAGCTGGTCTTTCAACTTGGCGGCCGCCCGCTTGTCAAATACCTCCTGCAGGCATAGGAAGTCCAGGTTGGCAGGGAAGAAGGCGGAGACCTCGTGGTCAAAGGCCTCATCTGGGTGGCGCCTCCTGCGCGCGGCCGCCCTCTTCACCACCGAGGCCTTGTATGGGAGCTTGCTGTTGGTGCCCGGCTCCCCACTGCTGCCATCAGCCCCAGCCCGGCCCTTCACCAGGGACTCCCTGGAGGCCGAGGGGCTGCCCAGGCTCCCCGAGTCCCCATCTCGCTGACTATGGTTGGGTGTCTGGCCCCGTGGGCCTCCACCAGCCCCATTCCTGGCCTGGCCCCCATTGGGGGGATCGACGGCTTCGGGGGGCCGACCCCCCTCATCACCACCGATGCGCACGATGCAGGCGTCCTCAAGGTTGCCTCCATCAGCTGGGTCCCCGGAGGCCAGGCCGTTGGCAGCCTCGTCACTAGGATGGCGCCCGCCCTCGCCCTTGTACTCCACAGAGGCCGTCCTCTTGATGCTCCCGGGGACGGCCCGTGGCACGCCGTCACTGCCCTGTGGTGACACCAGGCTGCTGAAGCTGGCGGCGCTGATGGAGGTGTTGGTGGGCGAGTCGATGTAGATTTTGATCTGGGGTCTACTGGCCCCATTGCGGATTCTCTGCCCGATCTCTTTGGCGCGGGCTTGGGTGTTGAAAACATTGTTGAGCCTGGCCAGCGAGTCTGGGAGGAGGCAGAGGTTGGCGGTGGCGAAGCAGAAGCTTTTGCCAGGACCCGTACCCTTCCATTCACTGAGCAGGGCCGCCCCACCGGTGGGGCCCTTGTCCTCCAGCCGGGAGTAGATGTAGGGCCGGCGGGCAGACTGCAATGGGGACCAGAGGAGGAAGCCAAGGAACGCGAAGGGCAGTGAGGCGACCAGGAGGGCCAGGTAGACGGGCGTGAAGAGCACGGTGCAGAGCAGCTGGAGGTAGCACGGGTCGTCTGCCCGCTGGCGCTTCTCGAAGGTGGTGGGGATGAAGGAGGCCAGGAGCCGGTCCGCCAACCAGTAGCACGGGAAGATGAGGGCCCAGGACACGGCGTGCAGGGCGGACAGACAGCTGTTAGGAAAGGGGGTCGTGTACAAAACCATCGCAGCTCATTGGGCACCGCGGCCAGCCCTTACTACATGGTGTCTCTGGCAGCGAGAGCACTTTCCTGGGTGGGGCGGGCGAGTAGGGGAGCAGCTGGAGGAGGGTCACCTCCTGGTGAGACACGACTCTGGGTGGTCAGTGGTGTGTGTCGGCCAGCCAGTCATGGCTCCTTCAGCGGGCCATGCTGGGCCACCAAGGCTTGCTGGAGAACCTGCAAGACAGAAAGAATGGTTGCTGTTTAGTCACTCAATCATGTCTGACTCTTTGCAACCTAATGGACTGTAAGCCCGCCAGGCTCCTCTGTCCCTGGGATTTCCTAGACAAGAATACCGGAGTCGGTTGCCATTCCCTTCTACAGGGGATCTCCCCGACTCAGGGATCGAACCCGCGTCGCCTCCATTTGGCAGATGGATTCTTTACCACTGAGCCACCAGGAAAGCCCAAGACAGAAAGTGAGGGGCTTTGCTTCATCTTTAGTTGGGTAGATCAGATGCTGGGCCATTACTCCGCTCACCCTGTTCCTGCCTCCTCTGACCCCAGCAGGACTGCTCCAAGAACCAGCACTCACATGGGGGTGTTTGGGGCCAGAAGGCAGCCTGGCACTCTTTGTGTAAACACAGGCAAAGTGTTTGTTGGTTCTCTTGGAGGAAACTGACTGATCATGTGACTGCCTCTAGTTGATGGTTGTTTTTTTTTTTTGGCTGTGCCTTATGGCTTGCAGGATCTTAGTTCCCCGACTAGGGATCAAACCTGGATCTCAGGCATTGGAAGTTCAAAGTCCTAACCACTATACTGCCAGGTAATTCCCTAGGTGACCATTTTGACCTTGTGACCTAATAGTTAGAAGTTGGCCCAGGATTTGAGCACAGGCTGTGGGTGTACAGGACGCTGGCCTGGAGCCCATCGGGAGCCAGGGGTGTGTTTAGAACAGACGAGGGGTGAGCCTGAGTCAGGAGCTGTGGACACAGCCACCTGTCACCAGGTGCCCACTGGGTCCGGACAGTGAGGGAACAAACTACAGAGAAAAGGGGCTAGAGGGTCCTGGGGCAGAGGGCAGTGTGGCTGACAGGACCCCTGAGAGAAGGGCCCCCCATAACCAGGCTCTCACTGTGCCCCAGCCTGCAGCATCAGACCATCTTTGCCTTCCCATTCCTGCAGGAACCCCCACCTGATGGGGACCCAAGCACACAGCATGGCTCTTCCCAAGCTCCAGAATGCTCAGAGTCACCCAGTTACAAGAGACCCTGATGGTCCCTGTGACTTCCCCCTTAAGTCCCTGAGATAAGCCCCAGGGCCCAGCTGAGGCCCAGAACTGCCAGACTAAGTCCATCCCAGCCCATATGGGAGCTGCCATGGAGTTTAGAGCCGGCCCAGGCCCCGTCTGGGAGAGGCCACAGGTGCATTCATTGTGCTAAACGTAGAATCAATAAAGACAAGATTCTGGAGTGTTTACCCAGCCTCCAGGGATCCAGGGTGATCATTCTGCATTGCAGCTGGTATAACCATAACCCAGAGTTTTCATGACCAGATCAGCTGGGGAACTCATTTCCTGTTCATCATCTCACCAGCCCAGCTAGGCTGCTGCCGTGGCCCCTTGGGGGTCTGTGTCCCCGATGCCATCCATCCTGTCCCCATGCCCTCTCTTCCTCCTGCCTTCCTGGCCCACCTCGGCTGGGAGTTGGATATCATCTGGACTCTGCCCCTCTCTCAGTCCCCACATCGCATCAGTCCCCGCTACCCACCCAAGCCCCTGTGGAGGCCCCTGCTGCTCCAGGACTGCATCATGTTCCACCACATTTTCGGCCTCTTCCCCATCAGGCCATCCTCCATAGGATGGCTGGAGGGATTCTGATGTGATCTGATCAGGTTGCAGATGCCTCAGCCCCACAGAAGCCTCGCTCAGCCCCTGTTGGGCATTGCATCTCCCCAGCCAGGCCCACCCATGTCTGCAGCCCCAGCCCTCTTCCGTGTTCACCTCCCAGCCTCAAGATGTGATTTCCTGCCTATGCCCTGCTGTTTCCTCTGCCCGTCATCTAATTCATCTCCTGTCTTCTAAGACTCGGCTTAAAAATCACCACCTTAGGTCCTTCTGTCCCCCTGGCCCGGTGGCTCCATTACCTCCACCGGGGACTCCCGTGCCCCTGTGCATGGCCTGCTCTCTGCAGTTCTAGATCATGACTGCGCGTGAGATGAGGTTGCCGCCTTGCGGAACTGGGGGCTCCTTGAGAGATGGAGCTGCACTGAGGGCGCTGGGGCTCCTGGAGCTGCGCCAACGGGAGCTCAGGAAACAGGTGAGTAAATGCAGGTCAACCTGCCTCTCGGTCTAAGGAGGGGGAGTTTCCATCACCCAGTTGCTGTCCTGCAGCCACCGTCTGACATGAGGGTGAGGCGCTCTCCCCAGAACAGAGCTTCATGTCTAAAGGTAAACTTAAGCTGGTGGTTGTATCTGGTTCTATAGGATGCATTTCACAAAGATCTTTACTTCCTTTAGAGAAAATCGCTTTGAAGCAAACACTGGAAGGTTACATTTCAAAGCAGGTTTGTCTACCCAGACCACAGCCATCTGCCTAGGAGCCCCTCACTCAGATGTGAGCAATGGGGCTCCCTGTGGTGAGGCCAGAGAGCCGGCCTCAGTGCCCCACGTGCGTGCCCCCCCACCCCCCGCCATTCCCCCACCCCCCCACTCACTGCTGTGGGGCCTGGAGCCTGGGATTCAGCCAGTGGCTTTCACCACCTCCCCCACACCCAGCCCAAATCCTGGCCTCTGTAGGCCAGACCCCAGGTTGGGGGGTGTCCTCACCCTGATGGCCTCAGCTGTTTCAGGGTGCCTGTGAACTTGGGCCAGACTGTTCAGCTTAGGGCCCCAAGACCAACTTTGTAACAACAGTGGTTGAAATTGGAGGGTTTGCTGCAAGCCTGCTGACCCTCTGTGCCGTGGTCTCCTCTGACCCCCCTGCAGAGCAGTGTTACCTCTGTGGCTCAGGCTTGGAGGGACTGGTGGCCCAGGGAGGCCACACCTGCCATCTGACACACTCGTTCTTTATTTAAATCCCAGCAGTTTCATGTGAGTTTAACCTGGAGTTGGGTTGACAGCCACTCATGTGCCCACGTAGCCTGATGGGTTTGCCCCCACCACCTCTGGCGCATAGCGTGTACACAGACCGGCACACGTCATTATGTGGAGCCTGCCAACTTCAGACTGGCTGGAACGAGAGCTACAGGAGAGGACATGGCCCAGAGGAAGGGCCTGCAGGTCCTGTTCCTATGGCTGGGGAGGGTGCGGGCATTGTCCAGAGGTGCCCCAGCAGCCAGCAGCACCTGCGGTTGGTACCAAGGTGCTGAGGGTAAGGGTCCTGGCCAGACACCTGGGGACCCCAGGATGTTGCCTCAGTGTCACAGAGCAGGCCCCCTCCCTTGTCTCCCTCCCCTCTTTCCTCCTCTGTAGCCTGAGGTCATGAGCCCGGCCCAACCAACACCATCTTCCCCTGAGCACCACCCCATCTGGTACCACCAGTCTCAGACCGCAAGCCCTAGACCCACAGTCAGTGGAGCTTTGGAAACAATCTGATTATGTTCTCCCTGTGGTGGTCTCATTGTCTCGGGGGACAGAGTCCAGTCTCCCAGTATCTGTCTAGGGGTCCTCTGGGCCCCTGCCCTCCCTGGCCAGGTAAATGCAGCCTCCCTTCATAAAAGGCTTCCTGAGAGAAATTGTTTAACCTTCTGTTCTGTGTGGCTCATCCCCAACACTGGCTGGTCAGGGTTGGGATCTGCTACTGGCTGGAACAGGGCTATTGTACCCCTGCTGCTTCCTTGGGTCCTCCTCACTCCTGCTGTGGCCCCAGGAACCCTTCTGGGCAAGTTTCCTCCCCAGCCTCGCTTGAGTGGTAGGTGTGACCTTTCTGTCTCCCCTGGATTGGTCATAGGAATGTTTTTTGGCCCCATTCAGGCATCGATGGGCTGGCAGCCCAGAGAACTATGGTGCTTCTCCAAGATGGGGTAGATCCAAGCACCCTGGCCCTTCACGGCTCCCCTGGGTCCCATT
Source organism: Muntiacus reevesi (assembly GCF_963930625.1). Taxonomy (NCBI): domain Eukaryota; kingdom Metazoa; phylum Chordata; class Mammalia; order Artiodactyla; family Cervidae; genus Muntiacus; species Muntiacus reevesi. The sequence goes on from NC_089250.1 coordinate 248,165,567, forward strand.
TCGAGAACCCCCCCCACCTCCCCCTCCTACAGTGTCCTGGATGGAGGGAACCTCAAGTGCTGCCCCCCTGCCCTGTGGCCACGCGAAGTCCCTGCTTCCAGGCACGGGCACTGCTGACGCAGTTGACAGAAGGGACTGCCACCAATGGAGCCAGTTCCCAAAGCTTTGTGGTTAATTATTTTGTCTCAGTGAAATGAAAGGAGGGTAAACAAACAATAACACATTAATTAGTCTGATCTACACTTTCCCCACGAAAGAGAAGAGGGAAGTTAAACACTGGAGGCTGGCAGCTTCTCAGCCCAAGAGTCCTCGGCAGGCTGGAGGGCAGGATGCAGGGCACAGGTGTCCAGGCTGTGCCCCCAGCCGGACCCGGCCAGAGTTCTTTATCCCAGGGAGAACACCTGTCCCTCCTCCCTGCCCAGGTCTCTGCTTATGTGTCCTGGGGTTGGCACCTCTGCCAAGCAAAGTCCACTGTGGCCATTTCTGGTGGAGCTGATGGGTCCCTTAAAGGCCCTGTGTGCTGAGCTGTGGCCAGCCAAGCCCACGGGCAGGGTTGCTTTTTTTGAGGTTTCTGTTTTAAAGCCAACAGTCACTCCCAGGCTTATCCCTATTGTGAATCCTGGTGTGTGGCTTCCAGGGTAGCTTGGGATGACCTCTTCCCTAAAAGCAGTGTTTCCAGAACTCACCTGGCTTTCCAGACACCCTCGGGTCCTCCTTGTCACTTCTGAGCTCTGGGCTCAGGAAGGGGTCTACATAGCACCCAAGGGAGGGCTCCCAGGACTCAAAGACTCTTTTCTAAAAGCAGAGACCCCCTGACTCACTTCCTCACCCCTGGCTGCATTGCTCAATGTTCAGGGCGGGCTCAAGGGTCAGGCTGACCCGATTGAAATCCTGGCACTGGAATCAGGCTCTGTCTCATCGTGGGAATAACAATACCTGCCTCCCAGGACCATCCTGAAGATTAGAGGGGTCACGCGGCTCACAGGGCTGACCCTACTTCCTTCCAACCTTCCCCTACTCTTTGCAGGACCTCCCTGACCACCCTTCCCCTGAGGCTGGCCCCTATGTGCCCTGTTTGCTCTCCTTGACATATAAACTCAGTGGAGTTTGCAGACAAGACAAGCTGGTTCTGTGTGCTGTTCTGTGGGAAGCCTGAACTCACCTGCTTGTAGGCCCCACACTGACCTTCAGTGCCTTCGGATCCTCAGAGGTGGCCTTCACTAACTTGTTCCTCCCACCGTGGCGAGGACTGGACTGGGTCTGATTGCAACAAGGAGACTGGGCTGTGGAGCCAGGATGGACAAAGGAGCAGAGAGCTCCACAGTTTGCAGGTGAGAGAGGAAGAGGTGACTGGCAGGACCTGGGAGGTCACAGGCCCAGCCACTCCCAGGCAGGTAACGCCTGGGCCATTGACTGCCAGCAGCTGCTCCTGCAGGTGACTGATGATCTGCGGTGACGTGTCACCATGGAGACCCGTGGTTGCTAACCTGTGACCTGCGGCCACCACAGCATGAGGAATGGGGCCTTAGACTGCTCAGAGGCCTGAGCTCCATCAAAGTCACTGTGCTCAGGGCTCCCGGGCTGACTGACCTGCCATCCCCCTGGGGAGGGCATCCTCAGGAATAGGGCCTGGCCAGGCCTGGTCCTGTTTGGGTGAAGATGCGGGGGATTCAAGGATAGAGAGACACGTCCCCAACAGCCCTTGTGGGTGAGCTGCAGTGGACAGTTCTGTACTGGATGCCTAATGGCACTGGCACTGAGATGCCATCCCGCTTCCATCTCCCTGGGAAGTGGACCTGGCATGTGTGCTGGTCCCCATGGTGAGCTGCACAGAGGCCCACAGGGTCCTAGGAGTGCTGACTTTGAATTTACATTTCTCCTGCAGTGAGAAAGTGAGTAAGCCAGATCAGTCCTGCTGGTGAAGGCAAGCCCTGCCCGCTCTGAGGAAGCCCACACCGTCTTCCAGGATTTCTAAGCCTTGCTCTGGGAACTTCTGAGGATCAATGAGAGTCAGGTGTTGCCCATGTAGGGCTAGGCTGGACCCAGTCCCTCCCCATTTCCATCTGGTCCTTATGCCTGCTGAGCGCTCTTCCTGGCAGCAGGGTTGAGAGTACTGGAGCAGTGGGATCTCCTCGTATCCTCATCGTGTCCACAGGCTCATGTCTAGCCGGAGCTGGGCCAAGCCCCAGGTTTCCTCAAGGAAGGTGGAGAAGACTGCTCCAATACAATTATCAGAATGTGCTCGCCTAGCTGGCAGCGCTGAGATCGGGGCGGCCCATTTCTGCCTGGATGCCTGCTGGGAGGGGTTGGCATGGCAACATGAGCTCTGAGCTGCTGAAACTTGGAGTCAGCTCGTGGCTGGGAGGACACAAAGAACAACGGAAGAGGATGCCTTTCCGAGTGAAGCAGGTCAGACAAATCCGGGCTAATCCCTGCAAGCCAAGTCCCAGAAGCAGACCTGGGGACTGGGGTCCAGTGTCCACACATGTGCTTAGCAACGCCTTCTGCCGACACAGCGGTGCCAGGTAGATGCCTGTTCACCCCTCCAGAGCCAAAGTCCCTGCCTCCCCTTCCTGTAGCCCTCCCCAGCCTCCCTGCCCTTCCTACACTCTCCCTCCCTTGCAAACCCCCATCTGCCCATCTCATCAGGCACGTGCCAGTTTGCACATTGGCCTCCACCACCCTGGGAGCTCCCAGTGGAGTCTCAAGCACCAGCACAGGTCCAAATCTTAGCCAGCTCCAGTTCTCTGACTGTGGCGACCCACTTTTGTCTGCCCCGCAGCCATCTGGGTGGGGGGCAGTGAGCCCTACCAGGCCACTCAGCACCACAACCTCTTGACCCCCAACTGCATGGTCACATGACCCTAGCTCTTTCTGGACCCCTCAGGCAAGAGGCCTGCATTTTCTCTGAGATGGAAACACTAAGAGCCTGAAGCTTCCAGAGCCTTCCTGGAGAGTGAATCCAATTTGGAGGAAAATAGACCTTAGGGCTGCAGAATGAGGCTGAGTCCTGGTGACACCTTTGAGCTTCAGTTTCCCTGTGCCTGAGGCCAACACAGCCCCCAGAGTTTCTAATTAATGGGTTGGCAAAATGCCCTTTTCCTCTCTCTAGACAGTTTGAGTTGGGTTTCTGCCACTAAAAGGATTCGGTCTAATATCAACCTTCTACTTGATCTTTCTAAAACTTAATTCTCATCAGTTCCCTTCTTGTGCAAGCCTCCTGTGGTGCCCCCCGGCCTGCCTGTTGGGCAAAGGGGGAGTCTCTCTCCTGAGTCCCCTGGCAAGATCTGGCGCCTGTGGTTTGTGCCCCATGAGCATCCCTCAAGAGACAGCCAGGCACAAACTCTGGTATCAGCCATGCCAGGTTCAAGTCCTGCTGCCGATACTGGATAGGGTGCTTGCCTGACTGAGCTGCAGTTTCCTCATCCGTTAAGCACACATAGTAACATCTCAGGGTAGTTGGAGGTGACAGATGGGCAGCACTTAGCACAGTGCCTCATACATCTCTAGTACCGTCAGCCCTCCGTTTCTGTGGTTTCTCAGTTCTCCATATCCATGGATGTGGAACCTGCAGTCACAGAGAGCTGACCTTAAGGGACTTGAGCATCTGTGGACTTTGATATCTGTGGGAGGTCCTGGAACCAATCCCCTGTGGATACTGAGGGAAGACTGTAATATTTTATTACTGTGGTGGTGGTGGTCTCAGTCATGTCTGACTCTTTGCAACCCCATGGACTGCAGCCCGCCAGGTTCCTCTGTCTGTGGGATTTCCCAGGCAAGAATACTGGAGTGGGTTTCCATTTCCTTCTCCAGGGAATCTTCCTGACCCAGGGATCGAACCTGGGTCTCCTGCATTGCAGGCAGATTCTTTAACAACTGAGCCACCAGAGAAGCCCATTTTATTACTACTACTACTATTAATTTCCTTGTTGCAAAGGCCCTGAAGATACAGCTGGAACCGTCAAAGTTTCCTCCTTGTGTGGTCAGTTGCTTGACAAAGTATGCCCTGCTCTCCCACGTGAGGGGCAAGGATGGTGCAGGGGGTGCCAGGGCCTCCATCTCTGGGCAGGGCTGTCTGTTGTGGGCTGCTCGTGCAAGCCCAAGTCACAGGCCTCTGCAGAAGCCAGATGCAGGTAGAGGGGTGATAAAATTTTCAAAAAGAAACTTTCCAGGGGAGCTATTAATGCGTCATGTGGTTTCTGAGAATAGGAACAGGCTGCAAGCAGCTCTGTGGCACTCCTTCAGTCAGCCTCGGCATTTCCATGTCAGAGCTCAGAAAGCCCAGATAAAGTCAATTTCTGCATGACTGGAAAGCGCATCTTAAGCAGGGTGGAGGTAGATGCACTGGGGTACCCCATACCACCTAGTGTTTAAAATTGTGGTACATCTGGGTTCAGGACCTTGTGCTGCAAGGTCATAGGTCGGTTGCCCTGGGAGTGTGGGCTCCATCGTGGGAGGGGGCTGAGTTTGAAGATCTGGCCACCCAGCCCTCTATTGCCTGCCATTCCAGAATCATCTATTGGTAACTGAAAAGGGGGCCATTAAGGAGAAGGCTGGATGATGGCTGATATCTAAATCTACAGCTGAGCCATCCTGAACGGCATCTTCTCCTCTTCCCATGTACCCTTGTCTTAGGCTCAAGCACCTGTCTGCAGCCAGATCTATCTGTCTAGAGTCTGCTGAGGGCTGGACCCCACACGTCCCCACCAGTCCTGTGCCCTCATGGTGGCTGAGCCCAGGGTAGGGGCTTTGTTGGGGGGTGAGGGCTTCCTGCACGATGAATATCAGGTCTGAGATTGTCCCGTTCACAGGGTCTGCTCCACTTGGCTTGGACAGGACAGGACTGGAGCAGGCAGTTGTGACTACTGGAGAGACCACGTGCGAACAGCCGAGCGTCTGGATGGGCCTGGGCCTCTTACTTCAAGAGCTCTGAGCCTTCTGGGCGCTGAGGTCTACACCTGAGCCTCACCTGGCAAGTGGCCAGAAGCTGGGGATCCTGGAACTCCCCAGCAGGTCACGTCACCTGCCTCAGGTGAGCCCTGGGGTATCTGCTGCGTGACTGACTGAGTACCAGCCCCCAACCAGCTCCCTGCTGCCCAGCGCCACGTCCACCTCAGGAGAGGCCCTCCTCAGGGACCAACACTAGGAGGAACCTCGCTTCTCTCAGGCTCTGCTGTTGAGGCTTTCGTCCCAGCAAAGTCCCTGCTGCCCTGACACGAGAGCTGATGTTAATGGTTCCTGAGCCGAACAAGGCTGGGAACACACTTCACTTAAGAACAAGTGACAGCATACTTTCTGTGGGAGTAGAGCTTTAAATACAAGTCCACACAAATGGCAGGATTTATGCAGACTCAGTGTTCAGCTGCATTTCAAGTACAGCGTTTCCTCCTGGAATGGTTTGGCCGGCTGAGCGGCATGCGGGCATTTCAAGGCACCAGAGAACACAGATAAAGACAATACACCTCCCTGACACGGCAGGGACTTGCTAAGATTCTTCTGAAGGGAATCACTTCACACTCAACCTCAGGTTTTCTATGCAAAGAACATTTAACAAACTGAGTCATAGAGAGGAGAATTCATGCAAAGATTAAAAAGCAAATCAGTGCAGATGAGTAAATAAAATCGGGCATCAGTGTCTCACAAGCCTTCTGGCATAGCCCTGGGCAGCTGGGCCCAAGGGCTGAGTTTCTGGGCTGTGACTGGATCGCACTCACCACTGAGGGCTGAGGCCCTCGTCCTGGGCCCCTTCAGAGATCTTGGGACCCTGGCCACTGCCCTCCTCAAGTCCTCCCTCTGCTCAGGGTACCACAGGAGGCCTTGGCTCTGAAAGAACCAACCAGAAGACCTCCTGAAGGAGGATGGCCCAGCTCAGGCTGAACCATGGAATACTTGCTTAGGGAGGCCACTGACCTGCCTGGGGGGCTGTGCTGGGCCTGCTCCAGAAGATATAACTGGGAGGGGATTCGGGGCTGCTGTCTGCTACCCCAGGGAGTGGAACATAGAGCTTCATTTGCATAAGACTGTGAATTAGTTTTTGTCCACAGCAAAGACCAACAGGGAAGCTGTCTTGCAGGTCTATAGCCCCCCAATTCCCCTCTAATTGCTGCCACCAAACCTGCTTCCAAGGGTCTTCTGAGCCTCTGGGTTCCAATGAACCTTTGCCTCTCTGGTAGTGGTGCCCTGTCTACATCTGCTGCTGAATCATATACTTCGGAAAAGGGAGAAAAGAACTCTTGGCTGGAGACCACATGTCCCCAGATGGCTGGTGTAGACGTGCTAGTGTAGACAGTGACTGACTTAAAAAGATAAGCATTCTTTGCCTTTGTGAAGATCCAGATAGGTTTTTCTTCCCTTTAGCCTGTATCCTGCCTGCAAGCATAGGAAGCCTTACTTCCTCTGGGCCTACTTTGTGGGCATCAGGCCAAGACTGCATCTCCTGGTCCCCTTGCAGTGGGGTGGGATTGAGTGACTACCTCTGCCCCACAAGCTGTGAGTGAAGGCGATGGGTGTCTCAGAGGGGCCAGAGTACTGCACTGCAGGTGAGACAGCTTGGTCCCAGGAGCCACACTGGGCCTGCAGGGGATGGGAAGAGGGAGCTTTGAGATGAAGCCAGCAGCTTGGGGGTCAGAGCCCAGGGAGGCTGGGGATGCCCCCAGAATTCCTGGGGGCAGAGCCTTGCTTTCTAGGTATGTATATTTGAGTGTGGGGGTGTCCTTCTAGATGGAGACAGGAAAGTGGTGGGTGGTGGGTGGAGCAAGCAGTGAGCAACGAAGGGAGGTGAGGTGGAGAGAACTGCAAGCAGGCACGAGGGAGACAGGGCCACTCAGGGGTTTGGCTTGCCAGCCTGCGCCCATGGTGGCCACAGTGACCCAGGTTACAGGCCAGGAGGAGACACCAGGCGAGGGGCAGCTGTGGAAACTGGCCCTGAGAGAGGGTCCAGTGCATTCACTTGCAGTTTACCCTCGTTGGGTTTGTTTCACTTAAGTGCTTAGAATGTCCGGTTAGCATCCCATTCTGGGTCTCAGAATAGTGAGAGCACACAGTGCATGCTGGCCGTGCTCTGGGAGGACTGAGTGACCCTCTGGCTGTGACCCTCTGGTAAGCTGGGAGTCTGGGCAGCCCCCAATCTGAGGCTACCTGCACCTTCCCCCCACTGCTGGACAGAAGGTGGACAGGGTGTCTTACTGGCCTTTCTGGTAGAGATTTGGAAAGAACATTTCTGGAACAGAGATCAGCACCACTGAGAAAACAGTCTATGCAGTTTCAGTGAGATTTGCTCTAAGATACAGGCCCAACAGGCCTCAGCTGCTTTCCTTCATTTGTCTCTCAGCCTTTCCCCCTGGTCCTGGACCTCTATTCTTCTCGTTCCCTCCCTGCCCTCGGGACTGCTCTTTCTCTGAGCCCTTAGTTGTTCCCTCCTCCCTGGCCCACCCCCTGGAAGTGCTGGACCTTCCTCTCCCTCTTCTTCTCTTGGTTGATCTTTTGTGGGTCACCTATTCCCAGGTGTCTCTCCTAATCTCTGATCCCATGACTTTAAGTGGTTGACCAGCTCTCCATCTTCTCTTAAAAGTTTATCATTTGTCTTCTTCCACTTCCCCAATACCAGCTCTGTCTCCTGAGTATAGTCCTAGGTCCCTGGATCTCTTCCATACCCACCCCCTCCTCTCACCAGCCCATCGTTCTGCCTCCCTAATCCCTGGCATCCATTCCCATTGGCCACACCCAATTCAGGCCTCACCTTGTCCTACCTAGACCCTGTGACAGCCTGATCTTGGAGCTGATCTCCCTTCTTGGTCCTTGTGGCAGCTGGTGGCATCTTTCTAAACTACACATAGGACCACATTGCTTGCCCACTAAACTCTTAGTGGTCCTTGCTGACCCCAGGGAGATGCACCTGGCAGGAAAGAGCAGGCGAGGCCCAGCAGCCTGATTGCTCAGTGACCCTACCTACTTCTGAAGTCCCAGGGTATCCCCACCACCACCCAACCTGCGCAGTTTCCCCCCAAGCCCTTCCCATGCTCCATGCCTCTGCTGAGTTGGTTTCCTTGCAGCTATTTGTGCAAAGGGACAAGGCCTCCGCAGAGGCTCAGGGCTTGGAAGTCACGATGATGGTTTTATAACCAACCCCCCGCCAGTCCCCTCCTCTGTGGCCCCAGGGGTAACTAGAGACCTTTGACCCGGCTGAAACGAGCTGTTTCTCTCCTGACAGCTGGTAGTTTCCGAGCATTTATTACCCATGTGCTGGCTGCAGACCAGAAGGATGACCAGCCTCCCACATGCTTAGATCTACCACGCTAGACAAAGAACCCAAAGAGGGGAGGCTTGAGCAACATTGGCAAATCCCATCCCTCACACAAAGGGAGGGAGGGCTTATTGTGTGTGGTCCAGTGAGGTGTTTGCAGGGCCAGGGACCCTGCCCACATGGTGACACCACCTGCTTGGGAGCTCATCCACCCACTTCAACCTCCAGTCCTGGGGAATTCGAGCTCTTTTCCCCTTGCAGGCACTCAGTATTTTATCCCACCACCTGTATGTTGGGCACAGAGTAGGCAGATACTTAGAACCCCTGATGACTGACTGACAGACGGCAGCCCTGCCCCCTGCAGGCCTGGGTGGCTTCAGCAATCCAGCTCATCCTGGGTGGCCCATCAGGACCTCAGACTCATCCTCCCCCTCCCTCCCTTCCATACTGTCTCTCTGTGCAGGGTGTGGGGTGGGGGGCTACGAGCCCGTCCATGGCAGAGACACGAGGGAGACTAGAATTGAGCCTCAGAGAGGCAGAACCAACATCCACCTCATGGGACATCTGAGCAGATGCTGCACAGAACACACCTCCCAGAGTGAGCTCTTGACACTGAATGGTGCATCTACACAGTACAACCACCCCAACCAGATACCATTGGCTCCATTTACAGATGAGAAAATGGAAACTCGGAAAGTAAACAACAGTTCCTAAGTGGTGCAACCTGGTCACCGGATCTCAATTTTCCTTTCCTCTCTGCATTTCCACCAAGATTAAATACAAATGATATGCAAACACATGCAAAATATGCAAGTGAGCGCTGTCCAGCACCAAGCCCCCCTACCTCTGGGACAAGTTCACCACACTATCCCCCTTGTCCTGCCTGTTCTTACCCCTCCCTTTTCAGTCCCTGAAGGTTACATTTGTCACCTACCCCCACTGAGCCCTTAATGAAGACCCCAATAATCTTCCATGTGAACTGCCAGCCTCATCCAGCTCCCTTTTTGTTTTTCCACCTAGTCATCATCACCTTGAACCCCCATATCTCCCTTCCCCCAGCTTGGTGACTTCCCCAGAAACCAAGAAAGCATCTAATCTACATATTTGGGAGGGAGTAGGTTCTTAAAATGATCTTGCTGTCCTGGTTACTGGACTGATGTTCTGAACTTTCCAGGGGTCTCTGTGTTTCTGGTTTCCACTTTTATTCTAAAGGTTTGAATTATTTCTCTGAGATGGATTCAAGACTAGATTTACAATGTGAAGTTCAAAACTTCTGATACACATTGCCACACTGCTTTTCTCGAAGGTCATTTGAGAGTGCCTGTTTCACAGTATCCTTGCCAGCTCCAGGTATTAGCATTAAAAAAATTTTTTTTTATAGTTCAGTGGGAAATGATATCTGATTATATTTTCCAGAATATTTAAATTGTATTCCTTCATTTTTGCAAAATACTGCCTCCATCTTTTTCCTCCTTATTGAAGGAGTTTGCATTTTCAGTCTCCATAGATGTGCGTGTGTCAGACATACCCCTTTCTGCCGGCACTGAACCACAGGCTGGGTTCAGAATGGGAGCAAACTCTTTGCCCCAGACTGCTTACCCTAGAACTGTGTTTTCAAAGTTTTTATCCAAGAAGCAGAACCTTCTCTCAATCTCAGACAGCACCTCTTTATATAAAATGTGAATAAGTAATCTATGAAGGGAGGCCTGAAGGGTCCTCTCCCATCTCCCTCTCCCTTCCAGAAGCCCCTCATACCTGAGGAGCCGCCGCTGGGAGCTTCGTCTTTCTGGCAGAAGAGGGAGCACTCACTTCGGAGTCAAGGACCTGAAAAGAAATGAGCGGTTCACAGAAGTGCCCGGAACTCAAGAGTCACCCAGCAGCCCAGTACAGGTGAGCCAGGTACAAAGACCGAGGGGCCGCACCTGTGCAGGAGGCACCGCCACACCCTCCACGTCGCCAAGGAGAGGGTGTGGGCCCCGCGGTCCCCACGAAGTTCAGCCAGAAGGGGTGGGGGCGGAGGTTTGTGGGGCAGACAGGCTGGGGACATGCGGGTTGACAGGTGGGGAGGGCTGTGTGGGTGGGAGGCATGAGGCTTCCCTGTGAACAGCTGTGCTGTTCCAGACCAGGCCGGGGCTGTGCAGCGTGAGGGGCGGGGAGAGGCGAATTCAGAGCGCCAGCAGCGGGGCCTGGGTTTGATCTGATAACTGAAGCTAGAACAATCAGAGCTCTTCCCAGGAGCTTTGTATAATCTCAGCCTCACGAGATACCTGAGGGCGGGGGGAGGGGGAGTGGAGAGCTGAACCCAGACCCGGAAAAAGAGGGACCGTGGCTACTGGGACAGGGGTGGGTGGGAGGAGGAAGCCGTTTGGCAGCAGATAAGGAGTTGAGGAGACAGACCGGCAGAGGGAAGGCTCGGCGGGGACACTTCGTGAACCCAATGGGGTCTTCGGAAGGGGGGCGTTTGGGAGGGCACTCGTGTGCGCGGAGACCTTTGGACACGAAGCCACCGGCTGCCCCCATTCCCTGCTGACCCAGTCGGTGGATCGGGCGGGCCCAGACACTCACTCCCCTGGAGGGTCTCTTGGGCCCGGGCTCGCTCTCTGGCCCCGCCCCGCCGTTCTAGCCCCGCCCCGGCCTCAGGTGCCGGACCCGCCCCGATTTCTGGTCCCGGCCCCTGGGCCTCGGACACTGCCTGGCCTGACTCTCTGGCCCCGCCTCCTGAAACCTGGCCCTAGGCAAGAGCTCTCTGGCCGCGCCCCCTGGCCTCAGGCAGAGTCCTAGCTCTTTAGTCCCTCCTTCCAACCCCAAGTCCCGCCCCCGACTTTCCAGCTGAATCCCTGGCTTTTTGTCTCCGCCCAGCCCGCACCCCGCGGAGCTCGTTGGTCTTCCACTTTCTCAAGCCAGTCCTGCTGCCGGCGGCGCAGAGCCCTCTTAACCACCCTCCCATCGCAGGCGAGGCAGACGTCACTCACTCCCCAGGGTCCCTGTGGATCAGCCTCTGTCCATTAGTTACACTTATTTTGCAGATCACCCAAGTTGTTTCAGAGGAACCTGAAATTTGTGTCCCAAGCCCTCTGCCCTCAAGCCTGAGTGGAGCTGGAAGGTGTGTCTTCTCACTTGGGAAATAGTTGGCGCCCTCCTGATTAGGCTCCCACTGGAAAAGCTCCAGTGAGACCAGAATACTAGCCGGCTGAAAGGTCTTGGACAAGTCATTTAACTTCTGAGTCTCAGATACCCCCTCCCCTGTAACACTGGGGGTCACTACAGGGTCTTGGATGATCATGGCCAGGACCAAGTGAGCACGCGGACTGATGTTACCAGATCAGAGTGGGAAGAAGGAAGCCGGAGGAGCCCTAGGTCCTCACTGTGCAGGAGGGGGCCCTTGTTTCCATGGGGACACCCTGGCTTATTTCCTGGCTTCTTTTCCTGAGGTTCCTATGAGCTTATTTCCTTGCCAGTCTTCCCGCTCCACCTGTGGTATGGGGAGTCCACTCTGCTGAGAGGTTAGAGGATGGCCTACTGTCTTGGCCTCCAGAGGCTGCCTTGTCCCCTGTGCCCTGGACACCGCCTCCTCACCCTCAGTAAGTCGATAACCCACCCTCACCTCTCTCTTTCACCCTCTCATCGGGCTGACCTGCCCCTAGACCACAGGCTGGCATGCATCTGGAAGTGGACATAAAAAAGAGGCATCCCTCTCCGGAGCCTTCCCAACCTGTGTGGCTCTCAGCTCCCACCGCCTTCTCCGCGAGCAGTGAGGAGCTCCCACCTCGTCTCTCAATGAGAGATTTGTTAGAGAGGGTCTTTGTCCTTAGATGTTTCCCATCTTATCCCCCATAGGCTGCATAGCATCTCTGTCCTACCAGACTCTTCTGAAAAATCCCGTGTGTGTTTCTTTTTTTCAAAATAAAATTAAATGACAGGAACTAACTATTTAGGGAGGGTTTCCTGAGGGGAAGTGGAATCTCTGCAACCTTGAGATTACAGGACCTTTTCTTTTCTCAAAAGAAAAACATGTCAGAGCACTGGTATTCTGAGCCAGACCTTGTTTTGAAATATGCTCCCCTCTGTCCTTAAACAAACTACAGCCTTTCTCCCTCTTTGAAAATAAGATCACATCAAGTCAGGGATTAGAAATGGGAAAAATTCAGTCAGAACCTCCCTCTGCCAGTTATACATCTCAGTACACTCCTAGGCGAGCAGAATCAGCTCCCACTACAACCCAGCTTAGCATCATCATTCAGAACGCACCGGTAGGAAATGGTGAAACAGAAGGGCCTTTCATCCTGAGTGAGCGAGGCCTGCAGCACTGCTCTCCTAGCTCCGGAAGCTGGCGGTGTCTGGGGCCAGTGGAGTCAGGGCCTGTTGCTTAAATAGGCAGTGGGAGGGTCTTGGGGGGGAGGGTGGCGGGCATGGAAAGTGGGCCATTTACCCAGCACAGCCAGGCAGTGTCTGCCGAGCCAGCAGTGGTCCTAAGCACGCGCCTGCCTGCTTGTCCACCGTGAGCCTCAAGCCCACAGGCCCCTAGACCACAGACCAGCACCTGGGATGACCCCTGATGGACGTGCTGCTCCAAGTGAGACCACGTGCCCAGACGCACGGAGCTTGGTCCGGGTTCCTGAATACCTCTACCTGTCCTGAGACACAGCCTGCCTGGGCAGCAGAGCCAACTGTGGAGTTGGATGGACCTGTTCCCAAGACCAGTAAGTAGTGGGCATCAAGCAGGGCGTCTCACCAAGTCTCCATTTCTACTTTCTTGAAATGAGGATAATAACACTGACTTCATAGGTTCAGAAATAATGTTTGCAAAGGTTCTAGCACCAAGGAGGCTGATTTATTTATCCACATGATGATGTTGGAGTCAGGTTACTTTCAACAAGGTTCACGCCCAGAGAGGTTTGGTAACTTACACAAAGTCACACAGGCCTTTAGCTGAGTGTCAGAGTCAGACTTCATGCAGACCTGGGACTAAATTAGGTTGGCAGAAATCCCTTGAGGTGAGGGTAGGAAGCAACTGCTGACCTTGGGGAAATGTCTTGACTGAACTCTGGTGAAGGAGTTATCCCTAGAAACCCAACACAGAGATAAGGGAAGAGGCATGGCTGGAAAGGCAAGCTGAGATGGCCAGTCTATGCATTTGGTTGGGACCTTAGCAGGGTTACAAAAGTATCCTAGAGTAACTACTAGGTGTGACTGGTGAGAGGAGTTTGTTTCTTTTCACTTGTACAGAGCAAATCTTGTTTCAGAGCATAACTAATATATAGGTAGAATTGCACGTTTTCCCCTTAGGTTCAGCTTCAGCTCTCAAGGTGTTAGTCCTTTCGTCATTTTAATTTCAAAAGAACCTCTCTCTCTTCATTTCAGCTTGCCAGATAATTTATCATTCAAAACTATAACTGGTAAATGTTTATTTCTTTCCTTGAGAGTCAAACTTGGAAGGCACAGTGTGTGTGCTTTAGTTCTAGGCTGAACTGTTTTCTCATCTCTGGAAACTTTTCTTGTATTATTTCTTTCCAGATGTTTCCCTCATCATATACCCCACTCCATTCATCACTCTGTCTCCTATTTTTTGGGCTTCAACCCCATTTCCCATTTTCCAAATCAGTTATTTACGCTTCTCTTTTGTTTTCTGTGTCTCTGTTTCTGGCTGGATGTTTTCTTTTATCCTCAACATCACTGTTTCCTTTGTTCTTTTGTTTCAGTTATGCAAACTGCTACATCCAGATGTTTTCAGTTCTTTTATAGTCATGGAATTACAGCCATTTGTTGTTGTTGTCATTCTGATCTGTTCCCGTTAATAGTATTTTGGTTATGTATTTCTTTCAAAGTAGTTACTACTAAGTTCGCCTTACTTGCTTCTGAGGCTTTGCAGATTCCATCATCTAAAAAACAAGTTAATTGAGGTTTCTTGAGGGTCCACTGTGTGGAGACAGGCTGCTCAGCACCTAGCATGTGGTAACTGCTTCCCTTTCAAGTTTAACTCAGAACTGTGCAGTTAGAGCTGCTTTGAGGGAGATTCTGATTAACTAAGATTTAATACATCTTGTTTTTAAAAAGATGTTCTATGTGCAATGTATTAAGACTTTTTTTTTTTTAAGGAGTGGGAAAATTAGGGCTAAGGGAAATAAAGGTGGAAAAAACATGAAGCAGAGATGGGAGGATGGAGTGAATGAGGGGAGGGTCTTGATTCTGACCTCAGATGGGCACAGAGGGGATTCATTTTATGACTAAAACCTGTCCTTTTGATGTTTGTTGTTGTTGACCCTTCAAGTTCTTACTTAAACGGCTGCAGCACAGAACAGCTCCCTGATGCAGCTCAGTCTGCAAAACCCCAGGGTGGGAAACGCTTTTTTGTTTTGTTCCCAATAGGAATAGAGTTGAAAAGAAACAGAGGTGAGATATATTCGTGTTGTGTGAGCGGCTGCATGTAAACACTGGAAGTTACCTCCTGCTCGTCTTCCAAAAGTCAGTATTGATTAAGCAGCTAATTAGCTGCGTATTTCCTGTGCTCTAAATTGGATTATTTCCCTGTTTTGGGGTGGCAAGTGTCTTCTGGGTGGGGGCTCTCTGTTCCCATAGCACGCCAGGGTGGCCTCATTTCACACCTCTCAGGAAACAGCCTTCCGAGTGACAGATTGATTGCTGTATGGGTGGTTACCAAAAAAGATCTTGTTTTATTAGCTGTTTGTCTTGCAAAGTAAAATCAGCATTTTTTTTTTTTTTAACTTTATCAAAATGTCATCGTCCTGGGATTTAAGAACTTGCCCTCTGGTTTCAAGGGAAGTTTGGCAGATCCCACAGGTAAAGAGCTGTAATGTCAGAGTCTCACTTGAGTCCTTGAGTAATGAGCTTGGCTGTGGCCGCCAGCCTGGGCTCTCTCCTGGTGAGGGGAGGGTACCCAGGGCCAGCTGGGCACCAAAGGATGTTGCCAAACCTCATCCTGGTGCCTGAAATGCTGCCTCCCCCCTTTTATTTTAATGCATCAAGGGAACATAAAAATCAAGAGATTCATGCACATTAATGCCCATGTGTAGGTAATTTTGCTTTTCTGTTTGAGGAAGAAATAGAAAACATTCCACTTACTTTTTTTTTTACAGTAAAAACATGAAAAGACCCTGATGCTGGGAAAGATTGAGGGCAGGAAGAAAAGAGAATGACAGAGGATTTGATGGTTAGACGGCATCACGGACTCAATGGACATGAATTTGGGTAAATTCTGGGAGTTGGTGATGGACAGTGAGGCCTGGCATGCTGCAGTTCATGGGGTCGCAGAGAGTCGGACACGACTGAGTGACTGAACTGAACTGAAAAACAAGGAAATATATTAAACAATTTAAAAAGTATTTGGTTTCCTACTGGTGGCACTTAAAGAAGAGAGAAAGAGAGGAGATTGAAAGCAGTGGAGGGAAGGCAGGGGCCAGAGTCCTGGCCCCAGGGATACCGCCTCCCCCTGCCCCCCGCCCTCCCTGCTCCCAGCCCCACAGGACAGGCCCGGCCCCTGCAGTCTTGGGGGCAGAGACTTGTTCCTTGGCCTCTTCCTCTCCCTCACCTTGTCCTGTCTGGAGGCAGTCCCTCCCAGCTCTGCTCTCCATTTTCAGTCCCTGCTTCCCCCTTCTCTGGCTGTCATCTTCACTCAGGCCTCCTCATTTCTTGCTGGCATGGTGGCACAGCCCCCATGTAGGCCACACAGCCTATGTGTGGCCCCTTCATGCTCCAAGTCCAAGCCCGTGACCCCCACCACAAGCAGTCTGAGTTCCTCCTGCCCTTGGCCAGCGCCTCAAATCTCCCTCCACACTCAGAAAATCCGCCTCCCTTGCCTGATTTGGGGGCCCTGCCCTCCACAGCCTCGTTTCTGCCATGGATGCATTCGGATGGCCTCAGCCTGTGGCTTTCCCCTTTCCTGGAACACGCCATGCTCTTTCACGCCTCTATGCCTTTGCACATGCTGTCCCTGTGTCTGGAACACCCTCCCCAGCTGGTCTAGCCGGCACCCAGCCTCTAAGGTTCAGCACTGCAGCTCTCAAGCCCCTCCCTTCAGTCGCACCCCCACTGGGCTTTGTGCTGGCAGCCCAGAGCCCCCAAAGCAGCGAGCACTGAGCCCAGTCCCTGAGAGGCACCCAGGGAACCTTGGTTGAAATAATAAAATGGTTTTGAGCCAGGTTCAGTTCCGGAAGTTCCAGAAAGTTCAGTTCCCTCTGTACTTTCCAGGTGGCACAGCAGAAGCTGTGAGAAAACTTCCCACTGTTTGAACTAGCGCATTGATTAGGCTGCCTTAAAGGTGAAAGGACCCATGTGAGCTCCCATGTGTGGCGACAGTGCCTAGCGCCTGCAGCTGGCTGAGATCACACCATCACCATCACCCACGTTTAGGGGGCACCCACCGTGTGCTGGGAACTGTGTTGAGGATATTGCATGCAGAACCACTTGTTTAATTCTCTAAACAGCCTGGGAAGGTTGGGTATTATTGTCCCCATACTTGGAGAGGGAAACAGAGGCTTGGGGAGGGTAAGTGACTTGTCTGAGTCACACAGCTAGAGAGTGGCAGAGCCCAGACTCTGTGGGGAAGACTTATCGATGGCCCCCTCCTGGCTCAGGTTTTGACCCCCCACCCAGGACTCCTGAATGCCACAGAGGCATTTGCAGTCCGGGGACGAATACCCCAGGGGTCTGGGAAGCCTTGTAGCCTCCACCCTCCCCTCTCTGATGCCCTCCTCCTCTGTCCCCCGGGGAACTTAGCACCAGAGTGTGGACGGGGCTATTGCCTTGGACAGACAGCTGGTGAGGCTTGGAAGAATAGAACCCGCAGGAGCCAGACAGAGCTCTAGTCAGGAGCCAGGGAGGGGTTGAGGGGACATGCTGGCCAAGCCCAGTTTATCTTACCTGCGCCTTCAGACTGGCCCCCCACCATCTGTTCTCATCCAGAAACCAAAGTGATCTTTCTGCATGCAAACCGGAGCACCTTCCAAGTTTAACACACTTTCATTGCCCCCAGAATAAAATCCCTGCCCTGAGCCCACCGTCCTCTCCCAATTCATTCTCTGCTAGTCTTCTCCTCTGCTTGTGGAGGAGGACTTTACTCTGTGGTCCGTGTCTCTCTGAGGGCAGGCCTTTCCTCACTCTGTCCCCTCGTGCTGGGAGTCCCCCCACCTTGTTTGGCTGGTAGCTCCTCAGCTGAAAAATCTCCTCCTCAGGGAAGCCCTCCTGATTTCCCCCAGTGTTCAGTATTAGGGCCTCCTGCAGGGAGCATTAGTGCTCCCAGCCCTGCCTCCCAGGTGAGCTCTGAGGGGGCTGGGACCTAGCCACCTGCATACTGACAAGGCCAAGGGGACTGACACG
This sequence comes from Muntiacus reevesi, assembly GCF_963930625.1. Lineage (NCBI taxonomy): Eukaryota > Metazoa > Chordata > Mammalia > Artiodactyla > Cervidae > Muntiacus > Muntiacus reevesi. The sequence continues at coordinate 248,183,142 of NC_089250.1, forward strand.
TGGGGGCAGCAACGTACCCCAAGTGTGACCCTCCAGAGAGAGATGTCAAATCTGGTTGCAGGATGTTGGGGTCTTATGGTGGGAGGGGGAATGTTGAACAGGCAGTCAGTGCCTGGAACGTACAGGGCTGTAGCCACGTGGACCCCAAGCTGAAGCCACAGCTGTGGACACCATTCTCGAGGAAGGCAGGGGGAGGAAAAAAAGAGGTCAAGGACAGACCTGAAGACTTATCCCATTTTTGGCTTGGTGAGGAAAGAGGAGCCAAAAAGAGCACTTGGGAAAAGGTGGAAGAATGCAGAGGAAAAAAAAAAAAAGGTAGCTAAGATATAGCACTGTTTTTATTTAGTTCTCAGATAGTCTTAATTTTTTTTTGTTTCCCTTAGAATAGCTGAAACAGGAGGGTCCTACGTGGCAGTCCCTGGGATGAGAAAACCTTGTGTCAAAGCTGCTGCCGAGTCCCTCTCTATTTTTACCTTCCTCACACTACCTCTTTGAGCCTGGAGGAGGCATCCTGGCCTGAAGTGGCCCGAGCTGGCATCTCTGAGGCAGATTCAGCCAGCCCTCAGCTCGTTCTCCAGAAACCACCACCAAAAAGCCAGGTATTCACTTTTCTTGACCAGAAATAAATGCGTTAGACAGATGTCCACAGGCAGTCTTGAGGGATGTGAACACAGAATCACCCCATAAATTTACTTTTGTTTTCTTTCCTTAGTTCAAAGTTGGGGTTTTTTGTTCGTACTAGTTGCATTAAAATTGGACAGTAATTAATGTCCTTAAAATAGAATGTCCGTATTCCTAAGTTTAGAAAGAAAAACCACCTAGAAGAAAAAATGTGGATGCATGTGAATGCCATTCCATCAACCACGGCGGCTTTCATCAGCCTCGACTGGGAGCCCTGCCCAGTGGGGTTTGCAGTATAGCAGCCCAATGTCTGTGGTCTCTTTTCACCCTGTCCTCCCCCCCATACCCCCCACCCCCAGGCTCCAGATCAAGGGAGCCTTTGACGTATATGGCCTGGAGCCCTCAGGGTGCGCCAACCTCTCATTACATTTCTTTTTTTAAATATTGATAAACAGTTCCTCTGTTGATTCAAATGTTTTTAAACACCGAGCCTGTAGCTTCTGGCTCAGAACAGACAGAACAGATCCTCCAGGCCTCCTCGGGCCTCGAAGCTTCTCCCCCAGCTGCCTGGGCTCTCAGCCTCTCATTCGACCACTGAAGGTAGAAAATTGTCCCTCTGGCTTCCCTGGTGGCTCAGATGGTAATGAATCAGCCTCTAGCATGGGAGACCTGGGTTTGATCCCTGTGTCAGGAAGATCCCCTGGAGAAGAGAATGGCTACCCACTCCAGTATTTTTGCCTGGAGAGTTCCATGGACAGAGGAGCCTGGTTGGCTATATAGTCCATGGGGTCAGAAAGAGGTGGACATGACTGAGTGACTAACGCTTTAATTTACCTGGATGGGGGGCGGGGGTGGGGGTCACTTCAGGATTCAAAATCAGGCTTGGCAGGGCTGCAGGGTAAGGCTCACGTCCTGCAGGTGGGGACTTCTGGCCTCTCTGTCTAGCTGGACTCCTACTCTGGGTTCAGGGTGGAGGTGGGGAGGGTGAGGCAGAAGGGGCCAGCTTCCACTGCCCAGTGGCCTGATGCTGCAGTGCACATATGTTACCACCTTGCTTCCTGAATGGGGTGGTCCCTGGTCCCACAGGTTTGTATGTAAACAGGATGACAGTGGGGTCCCCCCCCATTCTCCCCACCATGGGAAGGAGGGGAGGGGGAGTGGGGGGACCCCTTCTAGTCCCACAGAGTCAGAAGAGCTAAATGCATTCCATCTTGGGGACACTGACATACCAGGACCCTCCAGGCATAGCTGACTGCACTGTGGGGGGAAGGGCGGTGCTCCCCGTGGCTCCTGGATGACTCAGAGCCCACTCGGCTGCTCCTTGCCCAGACTGCCCATTTCCCTGTCCTTATTGATCAGAGGACTTGACCAGCAGCCGGGTATCGACGTCGCTTCTGAAATGACCACGTCCAGAGAGGAGTGCCTTGCTACAAACGCAGCAGGCCGGTGAGACCTGTGATACCGCAAAGCCCTTGGCTTTGTGGGGCTGAGGGCAAGTTCCTGACGTTGCCACACCTCCCCATTTGACATCGTAGCAGGTCAACTACTATTGTTAACCATTTTACAGATGAGGAAACTGAGGCCCAGACAGGTAAAGCACACTGCCCAAGATTGCAAGGGAGGAGTTGGGATTTGAACCCAGGTCCATCTGATTCTGAAACCAGAGAGCTTTTCAATCTGTCCTGTCACAGAGCATCCTGGTCTCACCTCCTGCCTTTGTCAAGTGGTCTCTGGAAGGGGTCACCCTCAGATGTCAGCATCAGGGATGATGTGGTCCTGGGTGAGGGTCAAGGCTCTTGACAACCATGGTGATTCTTGTCAAGTCTTGCCCAGGTCTTCTTGGATGTCCTCCTTAGTTGGGGGACATGTTAGCGTGACCCATCTGGGTTGCAATTTAAGAAGCAATCGTGATCAGCTTGGTGACCATCAGGCCTTTCTGCTACATGCCAGGAAATGGACCTAACCCTGTTATAGGGTAAATCAGATATAATCAGCTGCTAATTCAATGGAGTGACTCTATCGACATTTATCAAGATACAGAAGCTGGTCCAGTGAGTTAGACAACAATGATGGTTGGATTAGACTCATAAGAAGAACCAACCAGCACTTTCTGAGAGCTTTAAAAAAAATTAATTGGAAGAGACAAAGTTTCTCAGTGCCATATGTTATAGTTATACACAGTCATGTGTCCTGAATGTAGATGGGGGTGACTTTCAGACTGGCCACGTGCACACCTGCAGCCTCATCTTTCCAGTCCTTACAGAGGTGCCTCCTTACAGAGGTGCCTAGACCCCTGGAACACTGCCCTGTTCAAAACCGAAGCTGGGAGATCAGCCAGTAAGTGGGGCTGGCCCTTCCCTTTCTATGCCTGAGGATCATAAAATTCTCAGCCATGGAGTTCATGGACATAGAAAATGTCTGACCAGCTCTGAGTGGGAGAGAATTTCTCTGCTAACTGGTGGTTTGGGAGTCACATAGGCCAGATCATAATCAGATTAGTGAGGACTGATTGGATCTGTTCCTTCCAGATTAGATTGAAATTTTTGTCCCCAGCTTGTTCTGGACTGCCAGCCCAGCTAACCAGCAGGGAGTGATCCAAGACCCTTCTCTGCAAGCTCACAGAGGTGGTGGCTACTAAGAGCCAACAACATCCCTCAGACTCCTACCCCAGCCTCCCTTTGCTGCAAAAGCCTGCCTTAAAGACCCCTCTGCAAGGAAGAACACTCCCCACCCACACCAGGGCCGGCTAGTGACTTTCCTCTGATCCGTCAAGTCCCTCTTTAGGGCTGTGCTTCCCCAGCTCCTCTCACAGTTGGTCAGGTCTAACTCCTAGAATAAATATCTCATGCCATCATGTTTGTATGGTTCTGCCTTCCTGACTGAGCCCTGAGCGATACAGCACCTTCAGTGTCTCTCCCCCATAAATTGGGGGTGGTGTGAGATATACCAGGCCTTAGAGGAGGATTGCATCCAGGTGCTAAGGGCTGTGGGCCTGGGATTGATCCTGGCAGGTACATTTGTCACCATCTGAGGACAAGCTGAGGATTTCCCGGGTGGTGCTAGTGGTAAAGAATCTACCTTCCAGTGCAGGAGATGCTGGAGATGCAAGGTTCTATCCCTGGGTTGGGAAGATCTCCTGGAGAAGGAAATGGCAACCCACTCTAGTATTCTTTTCTGGAGAAGGGTAGAGGAGCCTGGTGGGCTACAGTCCATAGAGTTGCGAAGAGTCAAATACAACTGAGCATAAGGAGTAAGAGGACAAGTTTTAGGCCAGAATCATTTCTCAGTTGGGCTTTAGTGTTCTGGCACCGGTGGTGGGAGCCCCGCAGAGCAGGGCTCACGTGAGCTCGGCAAACATGGTCATACTGGTGGTGGAAGGTGTGGGTGGCCTTCCAAAGGTCTGACTGGTTGCCCAGTCTGGTGGGCACTGTAACTGAGTGTTAAAGGCAATGGCTGGGCAGAGCCTTTCCTTTCGGATGCTGGTATCTCAGTCCAGGACTCACCCCCAAGTTGGCATATCATTCCCCTGAAAGCCAGTGTGTGCTGAGTTAGGAGGCTTCCAGAAAGATGCTGAAAAGGGCAAGAATTGCTCATTGGGACTGGGACAAGCTTTGCTGACTTGCTGGTGAGGAGGCTTTGTTCCTGGAATGATGAGGAGCTAGTCTTGCCTCTTTGAAGCTGGAGATGAGATTTGTAACCACCGCCTCTATCCCAGGGGCTATCCACACAGCACACCCGTCCACTATATTCAGGTCCCTGCTCAAACGTCATCTCCTTGACATGGCCTCTACCACCCTATATAAAATAACACTCTTTCCACCACTCTCTATGCCCTTACCTGGCTCCATTTTCCTTTCCCGAATTTCACCATTGCACACAGTATGCAGTTCTGTATTGTCTTTCTTCCTCCAATAGGAGGTAAAGCCCATCAAGGCAGAGACTGTGTCTGTCTTGTTCCCCATGATCACCCAGAACAGCGCCAGCTTATAGCAGTTGTTGTTTAGTCACTCAGTCGTGTCCAACTCTGTGACGCCATGGACTGTAGCCCATCAGGCTCTGTCCATGGGATTTTCCAGGCAAGAATACTGGAGTGGGTTGCCATTTCCTTCTCCAGGGGATCTTCCCAACCCAGGGATCAACCCATGACTTCTGCATTGGCAGGAGGATTCTTTACCACTGAGTCACCAGGCTCATAGCAGACACCAGTGCAAATTTGCTGCAGGTCAGAACTGCCTTCTGTGTAAAGAAAAGTGTCCTGATCTCCTCTCATTTGTCTTTCTCCTCCTAACCCAGAGGAAGGCTACTGCTTGGAGTCAGGAAGACTGCTTTGATGGGTTAGGTACCAAACAGGATTTCTCAACATCCAGGGTTTTTGAGTTTTTTAAGTCTTTTTTTTTCCCCTAATCACTACTCTTGATCATGGAATCTGTGACCATTTTGGAAGTGGACTTGGTATGATTAAATTCTTTCCTAGCTTAATTATTTATGGAAAACAAAAGTTTTAAATGAAGTGGGTTAGAGTGAGTTTGCTGATGTTTGATCATCTGTAGGATAATTCACCCCAGCTTCCCTCAGCCCCAAGGCTGGGCCAGCACCCTGAAGGATACGTCACTGGATCCTCCTAAGTGGAGGAGAGAAGATCCCCATTTTTACAGAATGCCCGTAACTGAATGGGTCGAGGCCCTTGAGGAACTCTCAGAACACCTGGGGGGTTCACTCTGCAGGGAGTGCCCGTCCTGAGATGAGGGGCAGCAGGCCACCCCTGGCCTGGTTACCATGTTTCCTCCTGGAGTACCCACAGCCACAGCTCGGCAGATGCAAGGGTGAGTGTGCAAGGCTGGGTGGGGGGGAACCTTTAGTAGTGGGACTGCTGGACGAGTCTAGGCCCCTCAGGAGCAGGAGGCGAGCACCTGTGTCTCTGGACCACCTGTCATGAGGTTCCCACCCACAGAGGCTGTGCGCTGCGCAGCTCAGTACAGAATCAGGGGGATCACGACTGCCTGAAACGCTGTTTCCAAGAATAGAGCATAGACAAGAACGCTCTCTGCCCGAATTGGAAATGAAAAGGCACTGGTACTTGGTGGGGCCCCTCCAGTGACTTGGAACACTCTGCGGGAGATCTTGTTCTCGGCGACACCAGAAGTGGGGCAACTGCTGTAAACTTGGTCACATGTGTGCAGACTTGTGAGGGCCTGTGGGCCTGGCTGGGGTAGACCCTGGCTCTTACCCAGACACTTAGAAAATGGGATTTCCCTCTTCTGATGATTCGATTTTTAACTTATTTCTGGAATCTGTAGCTTTTAGTGGAGACCTACATCTGAGGCCCTATGGGTAGAGACAGCGAGGTTACTTCCTCCCAAGGCAGGTGTTTTGATAAAGGTTTGGGGTCACATCCTTAGGACTCACGGCTGCCCTGTGTCTTCTGTTCCCATGGCAGGACCCCGTGGTTCCCAAGACTGCCTCCTTCATGAAAGGAGACAGGCAAAATCATTCTGTCTGGGAGGCCTTATGTTCCTCTCTCATCATGAGGAGCCAAGCTACACTCAGAAGAAAATAGTGACTTGGAGCAAAACATGTAGCCTGAAAGGCCTTTTCCTCTTTTGGAAATGTAAGTAAGCATGGCCAGGGCCCTGGAGAGATGCCATCTCAGCCACAGGATGGCATTCCACAGGGGCCACCCTTTCATAGTAAAACCCCTGGTTCACACCGCCTCCTCACTGTGTACAGTTTGGGGACTCATGTGGGCAAGTGCCCCTCACCTCAGAGAGTGGAGATCCAGTCATCCCTCAGCCCTCAATCCAAGACTTAACAACAGCCAACACAGGTGGAGCCCTGTGTTTATGCTGGACATGGCGCCAAGGGGCTCACCTCACTGTGTTTAACTCTGGTCCCGTCCCAGAAGCCCTCAGCGGTCACAGCTTTAGCCCTTGGTCAGTAGCGGGGCTGGGGTTTCAAGCCCCATGGGTCTAATGCTGGAGCCTGTGATCTTAGCCCGTCTGCCATTCTTCCCATGGGGCCTGTCGGATGATTCATTTCTTATTCTACACCCAGAGACAATGAGGCGTAAACCAGAATAAAAGGGGGCTATTACGATACCACTACTTGCCGTTTATCTAAATTAGGTAATAAATCACAGAGCCACTTGGAACACTATACACGTCAACCTCCTGAGCGTTTAGTTATCACTTAGTGCCATTTGATGGTGCCTATGTATAATTAACACTTTCATCTAGTAAATATATTTCCGTGAAATGGAAAAGTGAAAGAGAAGATACATTTAACCTGCCCCTCCTCTGCCTTGGAGACTGGGCACAATTCCCTGGCGGTGGTCGGCTGGGGTGGCTCAGGCTGGTGAGTGGGCATGCTGGCATTCCCAGCCCTCTCCAGCCCGGATGGTGTCCTGGGAAGGGGGATGGCTGTTGCTGAGGTAGCAGCAGGCCCAGCTGAGCCCCACGGAGCTTGCCGCCCATTCATCAGCCTCAGCAGGATCGGACATCTGCCGCTGGCATTTCCAGATGTTTGCCTTTATCACACATTGATGCGGCTCAGTGTTTTCATTAAGGGCCTCATCAAAAGCTCTAGCTGGTTGGGAACGCATATTGTTTATTTTATTTGAGTTCCTTATCATGTTTAAAATGTTCCAGGAGCCATTAGGAGACACAAAAGCCTCAGAAAACACAGTTTCAGGGGGCGGGAGCTCACCGTAGCATGGAGGAGACACGGCCACCAACATTTACAAACATTTGCTGAACAGAATCGGCTGTTAGGCATGAAAGTCGCTCAAAGCAGCACAGCAGAGGACGGGGTGGTGGGGGGTGGGGTGGAGTGCTGGTAGAGACAGGATTTAATGTTCGCCTGCAGGAAATCTTCTAAAATCAGATGGGTGTTCCAGGCTGTTTGTTCATTAACATGGTCTTACGATTACTTCCCAGCGAGGATGGGGTGTGGGGGCCAGATAGGAGGCAGAGGCTTGGTCAGGAAAAATGAAAGGGGACACACATTTTGGCTTGAGATTAACCTTTGAGGTACAGGGCCAGACATATTATAATTAATGCTTAATCATAAATGGAGCTTGGTGGGATACATTGATTCACACACAGGTTACTAAAGGCATTTAGGGAAAATAGAATGTAGGCAATGAGAACTGTCCCCATCAATTTGTAAAATTCACATCTGAGACAGCATGCTGGAAGTGCAGAGAATGCTCCTTATAGGCATAAATTAAAGCCATCTTCCTCAGAAAAGGATAATTTAAATGATCAATAACCTCTTGAAAGAATGCCTGGAGAGTATATGCCTTTTAAAAATTGACTTTGTTCATTCTCCGCCTCTTATCAAAAAAGGGTTTTGGAGGCTTATAACAAAAGATATGACAGAGAGGTTATTAAAATAGAAATGGGAAATTAAAACCCAGTCAGAAAAGAGAATACAAAATTTCTAACTGCAGCAACTAACCTTCTGTGATCAAGCTCTAAATTTAATCCCGAACTCCCTGGAATCCAAGATGAAGAGGGAAAGCAATCAATTACATAGGTTCAGCTACGTTTAGGACAAAGCGTATCAATTCAGTAGTATTTGATTATTTGTGAATTTATAAAAGCCAGAGAGGCAGAGGAAACATCTGTGAAAGTGGGGGGAGAGATTTTTTTTTTACTATCTGGAAAAGGAAGGATGGATTTTGAAATTTTTTGGTGAGAAGCAAAGCTTAGGCACCAATGACTGATACATTCACCAAGATCTGGGTGGGTGAACCTGGGGTGGCTCCGATGCAGTCAGTTTATTGTTGAATAAATCACTTCAGTGGTGAGCGAGTCAAGGTCATGACCAGGACCCAGGCATTTGGTGTGCCTGGTCTGTCCTTGGGAAGAGGCCGTGTCCTATTTCTCTGTACCAGTGCCTGGTACATCGTGCACATAAAGAACTCAACCATGGCTCTGTTTCTCCCGGGCTGAGAACTCCAAGAGGGCAAGGACGCGGTCCCAACACGCCGGGACGCCTAGTCCTAATAGTGGCTCCTAGTAGCTACTCAGCTGGATGGAGTTGGATGCTAATAGCTCACAAACTAAAAAGGGGAAAAGTACCATAAAATGCCAACCACTGCTCATGGGAGCAACTTAGTGGGAGCATTTCCCCAACTCTCAATGGCCACGGTCAAATCTGCCAGCTTTCACGGTGGAGAATCCTGGATGGACCTGCTGGCGGAGGCGGGGGAGGGGGGTAGTTATGACGAGTTGGCTGAGTGGGTGCAGTTGTGACGCTGGACTTCTTTTCCAAAAGCTTCCTTGTGGCCCTTCTGACAGAACGCTGACTGCAGGGCTCTGTGGGCTGTGTCGGCTCTCCTGTGGCCCTGCCAGTGGGGAGGCAGGGGAGGGACCCTCAGTGACAGCGCTGACCTGTCTCTAGCTGTCTTCCCAGCAGGCCTTAGGGATTCGAGCAGGCGCCGCATTCCACCAGCTGGTTTGCAGCCGCCTTTTATCCTCAGTCGCCCAGTGAAGATTCCTGAGCCGCTCTGAAGAGCCTTTCTGTTTCACCCTTTTCTTTGAGGAGTCCCTAGAGGGCTCGTTTTGGCCCTGCAGAGAATGATTTTGCCACAGGGTGGAGCCCTGGGCTCAGATGGGCAGGGTCTCGTGGAGGCCCCTGAGGTCGGGAATGCTGGGGGCGCCACACGGGAGGCTGTGACATGGACGTCAAGCCCCCAGGAAGGGGGATGCCTCTGCCGGCAGGACGTGGCCTGTGTCTGGGGTAGGCTGTGTGGGTCCTTCGGGTCCCACACTGGGTGTGTGTTGGGGGGGGCAGTTGCGTCTGAAGCGAGGTGCTGAGAGACGGCAGGAGCGCTGGTCTGGGCAGGACGGCAGGGTTAGGGCGGGCAGGGGGCATCTCTGAAGTGGGGGTTGGCATAGTTGCTCAGTAACACTGGATCAAGGGGTCCTGAGGGTAAAGGCCTCTCGAAGTCCTGTTGCAAGGTCTGGCTTAGAGCCTGGGCTCCCGTAGCTCCGTACTGTGCTGGTGACCCTCCCCTGGAAGATGAAGGACCCTCCAGTTCCGTCCCCGCAAGTCCTCACTCCTCACTCCCTCGATGGAGGAGATGCTGAGCTTATCAGGGAAGCTCAGGGAACTCAGGGAAGCGTTGTGGCCTGCCTGACCCTGTGTGAGAAGTGCGGCCGTCTGACTGCCCTGCCTGTCCGCTGAGGGCTGAGAATTGAGTGCTGTGAAGGCCCCCAGAGGCAGTCCCCACCCCCATCCCTCCCACCTCGTGGGGACTTAGTCCCCAGAAGGCTCACAGCACAGAGCCATACACACAAATGCCCCACAAGGGCCTGCGTTAGTTAGTGTTAGAAACCAGGGTTGCTCCACAGGCATTAGGCGCAGATTTTAGCGTCAGGGTTCCACTGAGAATCATTTTATCTGTTTCTCTACCACCATGGATGAAAATACTGGAGTAGATCCTAGTTTTTTTGTTTGTCAATTGCAAAGTTGCCTAGACATGGAAAAGAACTTATAAGCCAGAGGAAGGGCCAACAAGTAAGTCAGGTAAAATAAACAGTGATAGTGGTATTGGCTGCAAGGGTGGGCCCTGAGCCTGCAGTGGATGGAGAGTTTAGGCAGGGTGAGGACTCCTAAAGGCAGGACCATGGCATCTGAAATGTCTGGTCAGGAGTCGCTCAGACTCCGAAGCAGATCCTGGGGTTCTGCCCAAGTGGGGAGTCTGCCGGCCAGCTTGGCGGCCACTGCAAGAGAGTGGGGGCTGCTCAACATGAAGGTGTGAAGAGAGACCAGAATGAGAAACCAGCAGGAGGAGACCATGTGGCTGAACTGGTCTAAGATCTGAATGCCCCTGAGGTCATGGGGCGGGGTGGGGTGGGGGTGGTACAGGCAGTGTCCAGACAGCACCAGCCTGTGTGCCATCCCTCGGGTGGCCGTACCTGTGGGGAGGGTCAACCCAGTCCCCCTGCTCCCAGAGGCCTGTCGTTCTGCCAGGACCACCTCAATCCAGTGATCAGAGACCAGCACAAACTCCTCAGGCACTTGGCACTGGGGCATTGCTGTGGGGTTGGAGTGGGGAGCTCCAGTTACAGGGGTCATGCTGCCTGGCCAGGTAGGGGCCAAGAGCTGGGGTCTGAGGGCAATTCCCTGACACCCTTCACCATCCTCTGCCAACATGACCGCAAAAGTTCAGATGGAGGCCTGTGGGGCCCAGTCAAGCCCCTGTCTTGACTCCTGGCTTAGTCACCTCTGCCTCCCCTGCAGTCACAGATGGAGGTGTGGGGAGCGATGGGTGAAAGAGGAAGGAGGACTGAGCCTGAGCTGATGGCCAGCTGGGCCACCCACAGGAGTCAAGGTGGGGCAGGTGGAAGTGACGATGGGCAAAGATCAAAGGTGAGGAGGAGGCAGCAGGGGAGGAAGGCACAGCCAACATGCAGAGCATCCTTCTAAAACCAGCTGGGTCACTAAAGTGAGCCCCAAGCTTTATCTCGACTTCTGACTCTGTGAAATGAAGCTCCCTCCCTGGTAGTACCCACAGGAAGGGGCTCTGATACCCCAGAGACCCCAGGGCAGATGGATGGCCATCAGGAAGTGCAGAGGGTGGCAGTTGGGGGTAGAAGTGGAAGTGATTGGCAGACCCAAGGAATTCGGGAGTCTGATCACCAGGTTTGGAGACAGGGTGGCTGGGAGGCCAGTGTGCCTTGAGTAGGAATGAGGGCGTGGAGGAAGTGTGTTTTGTGACATAATGATTCGAGAAGGTGACTGGCAGCTGCAAATATGGGCCTGGACCGAGGAAGCCACAGAGGCAGGAGGCTGGTGAGGGTTGGTTGCAACAGGAAGTTTATGAAGAGCCAAGGGGCTTCCCTGGTGGATCAGATGGAAAAGAATTTGCCTCCAGTGCGGGAGACCGTGGATTGGGAAGATCCCCTGGAGAAGGGAATGGTTACCCACTCCAGTATTTGTGCCTGGAGAATTCCATGGACAGAGGATCCTGGCGGGCTACAGTCCATGGGGTTGCAAAGAGTCAGACATGACTGAGCAACTCAAAGGGGCATTTGCTGAGCAGAGAAACAAGCCAAAGGTATTGCTGTGCAGAGGACGGGCATCTAGAAGCAGTGACGCATCTAGATGCATCTAGAAGAGATGACAGGCAGGAAGAGATGAGGCAGGAGATTGCTGGGAAGGTGCATCAAGTGGAGGCTGGGGCGACAGAGGCAGAGCTGTGCTGGAGAGGAATGGCGGAGGGACAGGGATGATATGCAGGTTACGAGGAATGAGGGGATGGTGGGGACATAGAAGAACATTTTACAGACAATCAAGGTTCTCCTCATAGGACCTGTTAACCATGAGTCCCCACTAGCCCAATGCCCCAGTGCCAAGATACTTGCCATTCCTGACTGCCAGACACAGCCCTTGGACGTGGGTGGGGAGGAAGTCCACAGCCTGGGTGACAGCCCCCAAGCCCCACAAGTGATCAGACCATCTAACACCAAACATATAAAAGGTCAGGATCAGGACATTCAACAGATTTCCAGCCACATGTACCTCCCCAAACGTATCTGTGAATCCAGAAGTAATCAGTCATAATGGCTGCCACCAACCCCCGATAAGAGGGGAGGACCCTGAAGCCCTCACTCAGAGTCAGCTTGGTTTTTTCCCTATTCAGGCTCTTTTATTATTTTTTAAACTTTTGTATTGGGATATAGTGGATTAAAAATGCTGTGATAGTTTCAGGTGAACTGCAAAGGGACTCATTCATACATATACATGCATCCATGTTCCCCCCAAACCCCCTTCCCATCCAGGCTGCCACATAAGATTGAGCAGGGTTCCATGTGCCATACAGTAGGTCCATGTTGGTTATCCTTTTTAACAGAGTGATTATCCTTTTAATAGCAGAGTGTACATGTCCATTCCGAATCCCTAACTATCCTTTCCCCCATCCTTCCCCCTCAGAGCTGACTTGCTTTTATATAACACACAGTTCTGATCAACATTGTAACCTGGTTTCAATTTTTTTTTTTTTAAATCAAAATCAAGAGAAAAAAGCACAAGGTAAATGGTGGTGCAAATCTCTAATGTGTGAGATCACGATGGGGAGGGCTTGGCCTGGCCAGGCTCTCGGTTCCCACTGAAGACTGATAGTGTATGATTGCCACATTTTCATAAAGAGGATCCTAGAGTTATGAAGACATTGTGGAATAATATTCCATCTCTGTTGCTTAAGAAGGCAGGGCAACTTGAAAAGATACATGTATTATTACCCCAGTGTTCACTGCAGCACTATTTATGATAACCAGGACATGGAAGCAACATAGATGTCCATAGATGGAGGAATGGATAACGAAGAAGTGGTCCATATACACAGTGGAATATTACCCAGCCATAAAAAAGAATGAAAAAATGCTATTTGCAGAGACGTGGATGGACAATAGAGATTGTCATACTGAGTGAGGTAAGTCCAACATAGAAAGACAAATATCATTATATTACTTAGATGTGGAATCTAAAAAAAAGGTACAAGTGAACCTATTTACAAAACAGATATAGAGTCACAGATGTAGAAAATAAACCTATGGTTACCATGGAGGAAGCAGGGGATAAATTGGAAGATTGGGATTGACATATACACAGTATTGCATATAAAATAGATAATAAGAACCTACTGTATAGCAGAGGGAGCTCTACTCAATTCTCTGTAATGACCTATATGAAAAAAGAATCTAAGAAAGAGTGGATATATGTTTAATTGGTTCACTTTGCTATACAGCAGAAACTAACACAGCCTTGCAAATCAACTATACCCCAATAAAAATTAATTTTTTAAAAAAGAAGGCAGGGCAGTGCATGGTACACGTTAGGAAGTGTTTTTAAAAGTTTAGGTTCTTGAGCAGGGAATGAAACCCCGTTTGTTGAGCGCTTATTGTGTATGGTGGTTTAGTTACTAAGTCGTGTCCGACTCTTATGATCCCATGGACGATAGCCCGCCAGGCTCCTCTGTCCATGGGATTTTCCCAAGCAAGAATGCTGGAGTGGGGAATCCTTCCCTAGAGGATCTTCCCAATCCAGGGATTGAACCTGGGTCTCCTGCATTGCAGGCAGATTCTTTACTGACTTGAGTCACCAGGGAAGCCTTACTGTGTATTCACCAATCTAAATATGTTTACCTCCTAACAATCCTGCAGGTAATTATTATCTTTACCACTTTATAGAAAACAGAGCTGAAGTGATTTGTCCCAGACACACTGCTAATGCTTTTTCCACGTCACCCTCGGCTTCCGAGAGATTCCTGGCAGGGGCGTGTGTGGAAAGCCTGCTCTCTGACAACAAGTGGGCCCCCTGGGCCAGAGCCCAGGTGATGCCTTCTGGGGCAATGCTGATGCTGGCATTGCCCCACCCTCTCACTGTAGGGTCCGATGTTCCTGCCTCGGCCTCCACAGCCTTGGAAAATCTGAGGGGTGGCAGCGGGGGGGACCAGCCCTGCTCATGCCCCTGGATTCGGGACAAAGCCTCCTGCCCCCACTCCATGGGCAGACCACGAGCAGCACGGTGTTTGCAGCTGAAAGACAAATCGAAGCTGCAAGAGCCTCGTCACAAGGGGTGGCTTTGTGAACCCCATCCTCCAAGGAAGATCACTCCTGAAGGACTCGAATGCTGACAGGCTCTGTTTTTCATTCCCTAATCATTCAGAAAAATACATCCATCTCCGTTTATTCAGAACAGTGGAAAATCATTGAGGTTTTTCCTGTGTAAAGGTCAAACTATAAAAAGATAAGTGGACTCAGAGAAATCCAGGCTAGTCACGAAAACGTGGCGGTGTATTAAAATGGATCCCCAAAGGGATTTAATCCTCCTTCAGAAACAGCTCATAATAATAATCCCCTCTTTACTCTCCCCGATGTGTGTTAAGTTTCTGTTTTTAAGTTCAAGGACACGCAAGTGACTTTGAATGGGTGGAGCCTGGGCCGTGCAGACCGGGGTCCTGGCTGAGAATCTCTGACCAGCCACTCCACACCAAGTGTGAAGCCTGGAGTGAGTGAACCCTCACCCCTTGAACCTCATTTCCCTCACCTGCAGAATGGAGAAGAGCCCCGGTCTCGGTGCTCTCCTTAGTGGCCTGGGTGCTGCCTGGCAAGGCGCAGGCCTGTGGGCCTTTGAGAACCTTCCCAATAGCCCGTCCACGCTCGCCACCTGAGAAGCAGACAAATGTGTCCTGGCTCGGCCTGCTGGCAGTATGGAGGGCGCTGCTGGACCACGGTCTGGCCCGGAGACAGATCCCCTGCTCTGGCCTTCCCCCCCCCGCCCCCCCTGGCCTCCCGGACGTTCCCAGACTCTGATGGGCTCTGCCGAATGGACTTGGGTGACCTGTGAAGGCCTTGCAGCTAGAAGATAAACAAGTATCTGCGAGATCCCCGTCACGAGGACGTTTTAAAGGGCACTTG
Organism: Muntiacus reevesi; assembly: GCF_963930625.1. Taxonomy (NCBI): domain Eukaryota; kingdom Metazoa; phylum Chordata; class Mammalia; order Artiodactyla; family Cervidae; genus Muntiacus; species Muntiacus reevesi. The sequence continues at coordinate 248,198,189 of NC_089250.1, forward strand.
GTAATTTAACTGCTTTTGTGAAGCTGAGCAAGTGTTGAGGGAATGATAGAGTATCTTGAAAATTCAGCCTGGACAGGAAAATCCTGGGTTTCCTCTTTATTGAAAACTTGGAGAAGATCTTTAAGGGTGTTTTTTGGGGAGATAAGGAACAGCTGTGTCCCCTCTTTATCAAGTCAAGGCCCCACCTCTGGTCAATTTTGTGCAGCCCTGCCCGTTGTCTCTCTGTAGGCCCGGCCTGGTCTCTCCCTCACCAGCACCCTGACTGATGGCATCTGGGAGATGCAGTCAGGTTTCCTGGTGGCAGACCCTTCAAGACGTGAGAGGCTCTCACATATGGGAGCTGACTTTTGTTTCTTGATTTGTGGCCAAGTAGAAAGCCAGGTGGTGCAGTGGTAAAGAACCTGCCTGCCAGTGCAAGAGACTCAGGCGGTGTGGGTTCAATTCCTGGGTTGGGAAAAAGATCCCCTGGAAGAGGGCATGGCAACCCACTCCAGTATGCTTGCCTGGGAAATCCCATGGATAGAGGAGACTGGCGGGCTACAGTCCATGGCGTTGCAAAGAACTGGACATGACAGAGCACGCACACAGAAACAGAAGAGACAGCATGGGCCGAAATCTGTAGGGGAGAGTGCTGGCTCCCGGCTCCAGCCAACTGGGGTGTGGCAGGAGACGAGGCTGGCCACAGCCAGATCCCACAGCCACCAGCTGGAGAGAGTGGCCTGTCTCCTTTGTGCTCCACAAAGGTCACATGGGCTGCGGGAGGGGAAGGGCTCAGAGGAAGCAGGACCCGGTCGCCTTAGTCACCTGGGGACATGGTGGCAGGGGAAGCAGAGGTGATGAATCTGGAGAGCTGGTGGGCTGGTGTGACACGGAGGGCAAGGGACAGGTGGGCCTGGGAGGAGGCCTGGCCACTTGCACAGATGTGAGGGCTCAGTATGGGATGAGCACGAGGGGAGAGGCGGTGTGGATGTGGGTGTTTATGGTGAGTCAGTCGTGCAGGTAGAATTTGAGGTGCCTGAGGGTTATCCAGGTGACTGAGACGCCGTGGAACATAGGTGTGCACAGTAAGGGAGAGAGTCAAGCGAGAGGTGGAAAAGTGGATGAGGCCGGCTCAGAGGTGGCCAGTAACTGAAGCCAAAGGGTGGACGAGATCTCACAGGGAGGGTATAGGGTGAGGCCTAAAGAGGGCCAGGACGAGCTCCAGGAATGATGGGCATTCAAGCTTAAGGAAACAGACTCTACGGAGAAACCTAAGGAGCAGAAAGAGGGGTGACTGGGAGAGGGTGGTGTCCAGGGAACCCCGAGATGAGAGTCTGCAGGGGTCAGGGCCATGGAGAGGGTTGCTTTAGAGACTGGGCTCCTGGTTGGGTTAACCTGTGGGTGATTGAGGTGGATTTGACCCAATCAGCAATGCTAAGGTTCATGCTGTGGTTTCAGCTAGCTCTGCAGATGGTTTCTTTTCCTGGAGAGGAGATTCAAAGTGGGCTCCTTGGGAATTCCCAGGAGATGTGTCAGTGGAAACTTTATTCCATATCTTAAATTATCTCCCTGACAGGATCTTTTTAATTTAGATTAAAATGTAACCAGGGCTACTGTGTGTATATTATTTTAATCTGACTTCAAAAATGTTTATAGCAAAAGCTTATTTTAAACATTAACATGAGGTTCTATTTTACTGTCCTTTAGGCTCTTCAATGAAGAGCCTAATTTTAAAAGATCTGCAAATTACATGTGTAATTTGTAGGCTCTCAGAGAGAATCTACCTCTTCAGCTTTATTTCAGGTCACCAGGGACCTGTCTTAGGCCATTAGGTATTTAATGTGACACACTCCGCTTTGCAAAGTAAAAGAGAAAGGGCTGTTTTTGGCTCGGATACAGCAGCTTTGCCCCCAGATGTGTCCAACGGCCTGATTTAGTATTAAAGCTCTGAAATGATTGATTATCCATTAGGGCAGCTATTTAAAGAGTTCATTGAATCGGCTTCAAACCAACAACAGCTGCGCCGCAAGGGCAGCTAGGCGAGGCCAGGCAGAACCAAGTGGAACCTGAATGGGGCCATGGATTCTGCCTTCTGCGGGGTTCCGAGAGCAGACCTCCATTAAGACAGGTTCCAGGTTGCTGTCGCCTCCTTGCCTGGTGATCAGGCAGGTGACAGCCGCTGCCTGCTGGACCCCAATCAGGGAGGACTCCTTGCTGGGAAGGAAAACTGTCATGGGGCACGGCTCAGAGTTGAACTCTTCTCTCTCACTCTGCCTTGCTCCTCCCCTCCCTCATCTCTCCCTTGTGTCCTGCCAGGCCCTTCTTGTCTACCCCTCCCTGGGGCCTCGGACCCTCAGCTGTCCTAGGCCTACACTCCCGCCCCACTCTAGCCTCCCCAAATCATTGCAGCCGCCCCAGCAGGGTTTGCCCCCAATCCCTCCTGACTCTCAGGCAGCAAGGCACCAGCAAACTGCAAAGCCTCAGGCCATTATTGTCTTCTCCCAACCCTGGCAGGTTTCCTGGCACCACCCAACTCACCCTGCCGCCTCCTCCTCGTATGCTTAGCAAATAGTTTACTTTGGCAAGTTCACCGGGAAGCAATAATACTGCTAAAGGCGGGCGCTTGATGGACCTTTACTTTCTGAAGTTGCGTATGTGTAGGTAGGTGTCCCTTTGGTGGGTGTTGAGCAGTTTCCAGGCTGAAGTTAATTGCTGCCCACGTAACCCGAGCAGCCCCAGGGGCTCCAGCACTGTCTGCTTGATGTGTCAGAGCACAGGCAGTGCTATATTCCCGGGACGCCTTGGCTGGTCCTGGGGGCCGCTTTGTCCAAGCCCAGGCGAGAGGCCTGTGTCCTTGGAGTTTGTGTCAGCCCCCCCCAGGAACTCCGTGGTGGGAGAGCTCCCTACGGAGTGCTGCGGCACTCGGTCACGAAGGCTGTCCCCAGAGGCTCTGTGCAGTGGCTGCTGGGGTCTGCCTAGCCCAAGTCTTCAGGGTTGCCACCACCATCCCCTAGATGGAGCTGGGACTGTCTCATAGCCACGTCCCTTCCTGGAATTGCCCTCGGGGGAAGTGAACTACATCTCTCAAGGTTAAGCCCCTTCCCAGAGGTTGACCTGTGGCCCTGACCAGCTGAGTGGGAGGAGGCTTCAAGCCCAGGCCCTAAGGCCACTGTCTGGGACAACTCTGAGGGGCTGTCTCAGCTCCCCAGTTCCCTGAGAACGGTTGAGACCTCAGGTGCAACGGCAATCCGGCTCAGTCTCTCTCTCCGCTCAGTCCTGACTTTTCTCCCTCCTTGCACTCACTGTCAAGTCTGCACACAACTCGGGGAGTCCAGTCTAAGAGAGCTGTCATGGCTGAGCTCAGAGAGAGGCAGGGCTGACCCAGCACAGCCCCCCAACCCACCACAAACTCTCAATCCAGAGCCAGCTGCCTGGCCATGCTGTGGCAGGGCTGCTGAGGTATCCCAGGTGCTCTGTTCTTACACTCAGGCCTTCCTAAGAGGTTACTTGGGAGATACATGGTTTGGGACCAGAAGTCAGAAAAAATTGTGCTGCTTTGGGCCCTTGGTCTGGCCTTTTTTTTTTTTTTTTTTAAATAATTTATTTAGGCTGTGCTGGTTCTTTGTTGCTGTGCTAAGCTTTTCTCTAGTTGCAGGGAGCAAGGGCTACTCTCTAGTTGCTGGGGTGCGGGCTTCTCATTGCAATGGCTTCTCTTGTTGAGGAGCATGGGCTCCAGGGTGCCGGGCTTCCGTAGTTGGAGCTCATGGACTCAGTTGTTGGGGTTCCTGGGCTCTAGAGCACAGGCTCTGTAGTTGTGGCTCCTGGCCTTAGTTGCTCTGAGGCATGTAAGATCTTCCCACACCAGGGATCGAACCCAAGATTCTTTACCACTGAGGCACCAGGGAAGACCTAGTCTGTGTTTGATTTGTAGTTATGCTACCAACACCAACAACTGGATTCACGATCGGGCTCTCTCTGCTTTGGCTGCTAGGAAGCTTGGAGCCGATTCCATGTGTTGCAAGACACCATGGTACTTTCTGAGTTCCCTTAACACACCTTCCTCAGTATTGTTATTTGGGTTGCTTTGCTGTATCATGCAGCTCTCTCAGAGTTGCCTTCAAGTCTGTTTGGAACGAGATGGGGTATAAATGAATAAGCACATACCTACAGCATTAGGGCTGTGTTGTCAGACAGATCTGGCTGCTGGTTATCAGGTGGGACATTTGCCAAGTCACAACTTCTCTGAACCATAGTTTCTTCAGCCAGACAATGGGCCCGATGCCTACATCACTAGATTATTTTGAAGATACATACAGTAAACACATGGCTACTACACATCAAGTGCTCAATAAATGGAAGACGTTAATAGCACTTTTTAAATGAAATTGTGTTGCTCTCGCAAACCTGTCCTTCCAGGTAGTCTGATCTCCCTCATTACTCCCTGTCACATGATGGCTCTTAACCAAGATGCATTTCTGGGCCCTTGAGTTTCCACTTTCTTGTGGAAGAAGGATGCCCACCCAGGCATCCACTGCTCCTAGCAGACTGTGTGGACCAGTAGCAGGGCCAGTGGAGATGTTCACAGATTGTTTATCCAGGCAGGTAGATACACTATCCAGGCAGGTAGATACACAATTAAAACACTCACGATATAAATGAACACATACTTGAGAAAAACTAAAACCTCTTTATGTAAACTAAACCTTCAGAAAATGAAAAAAAAAAAGGTTGTAGATGAGAGATTGGTGATGAGTAATTTAACCAAGACGATGTAAATCTAGGCCTTTGAATACTTTAAATATAACCGCCTGATATAAAAAGAATTGCACTAAATTTTTTAAAGCTGAGATCTTCCCTCGGGTGAGAGACGCACTTTCCTGCAGACACATTCCCCAGAAGGCAAGTGGAAAAGGCGAAGAATGACATCCCCGCCGGCATCACATCCCCCCCAGCCAGCTTAGGAGGGTTTCTACACATTTTGTCGTTTGCCCTCACTCCCCACGTGCCACTCATTCACCTTGCGAACCAGTTTGGAACCCGTATTGGAACAGAAAAACCCATTTCAAGAGGGTAGTGGCTTGGGAAAATCTTTTATTTGTCCCTAAGGTCAACAGGTCCCTGCCTCTTCCCCTTGTAAAAGCCACACGGACCTGACCCTTGGCCTGGAGCTCATCCCGAACTGGGTGTGAATCTGGAGATGCTAGAGTTTCCTGGGGGTGAGGCGTGTGGAGCAGGAACCACCCGAAGGCAGGTCTAGGACAGGCCTCCTGGGTGCATCCTCTTAGGGAGGACAGGGGGGTGGTGTGAGGGCAGGATACTGAGGATGGGGCTCAAGGGCAGGATGGAGAGTGGGTGGGCACAAAGGAAGCCCTGGTTGGTCTTTTTGTAGGAGCGGGCCTCAGGAAGGGGGAGAAGAGCAAAGAAGTAGGAGGAAGCTGGGGCCTGGCAAGTACCTGGCTGGGCATTTACTCCTGGAAGGGTGAGGGGTAGCAGGTCACACCCCTGAGGCTGGCTTGAGAGGGACCAGGTGAATCTGGGAGGAGCTGCCGCTGAGCTGCTATGGCCACTGGTGAGAGGGGGAGAGGCTGAGGGTTGACGACCCTTCAGGTCAGGCTTCAAGAGCCTTCCTTTCTGGGTGCAGAAAGGAAGTGCAGAGGGACAGTCGATGCCTGGGGAACCAGGGACGTCCTACTCTATCACGCACAGGCAGCCCCTTGTCTGTCCGCCTCGTGCACAGCCTGAGGAAGCAGGTGGGGCAGGGCTTCATTTTCAGTCTCCTTTAGCATCTACTGACTTTTCCCCTTAAAAACCTGTTACCTACACATTTCCTTACACCTCCAGAATTTTGATGAGTGAGAAAACCCACATACTTCACCTCCATCTCAATAAGTTTCTTCCCTTCCCATGGAAGATAGAGGGTCAGAGATGACCAGGGACCCTCCCCCGTGCTCGACATAGCAGATGCCTCAGGGTCCAGTTTCCAAGCACTGGCTGGTGCATTTACCCCAAGTAATGATGATGGTGATGGTGGTGGTGGTGATGAAGGCACACAGCCTTATTCCTCAAACAAGGATAATGACAACAATGATAAAGGCAGCAGCAGAGCGTCAGAGAGAGAACAGACTTTGGAGCCATACTGCTTGGGTCCGAAGGCCAGCTCCACCTCTCACTGGCTGTGGGAAACTGTAGGTCACTTGACTTCTTTGTGTCAGGCTCCCTCATCTATAAAATGGAACTCAGTGCCTAATTATGGGATGTGTTTAGATGGGTGCCTGACACGTGATAGCATCCTTACCAGCTATGGCTATTCTTATTTTGTTGATATCATTGCTGTAGGCACGAGGCCTTTTCATGTACTGTATCATTTGAATCTCACAACCCTATAAGGGAGAAGATATTATTATTATTATTATTATCATTATCACTCCTTATAGATAAGGAAACTGAGGCTCAGAGAGGTTGATGAACTTGCCCAAAGATACCCAGCCTGGCACGGAGCTGGTCTCACCCTTGCAAAGCTGTACAGCCCGGTTACCGGGATGATAAGCGGCGCTTCACCGTGACCCCCGCCAGCCGGATAGGAGGTTCTACTGCTTCTACTTAATGCATGGAGATAACGGCCAGGTGAGTTAAGCGGTGCCCACACAGGCCCGCCTCCCCTGGCTGAGCTGCTTTTGAGCAAGCTGATCAGGACCGCTCTTCAGAATCACAATTTAACTGCTCTGCTGCGTCCATTGTTCTGTGCGTGGAGGCAGCTGCCCCCCTGGCCATCCCACTTGGCGCTGCGGCGGTGATTAATAAGGACATTCTGCATTCACGGGAGACCTCTCAGTCAAGGCCTCCAAGTACTTTGCAAGCGTTAATTAAGCTTCATGGCTGCGGCTCAGGCATGCGGGGGCCCTGGATTCACTCTCTGTCTTTAGCTGATGCAAGAAGACACCAAGTCTCTCCCCCAGCAAGCCCTGGCCTTCAGCCTGGCCAGGCCCCAGTGGGCATTCTTCATCCCTGGGGTTTGACCAGAGTCATTTGTAGAGAAAAGACTTCCTGCTTGTTCTTCCAGACTTCAGAATAATAGCCAGTACTCAGAAGCCATTTCCCATTTGAGTTAGGTCCAGACCAAGAGCTCCGTGGCTGGGCGCTCCTGGTGCCCACCCCCGGCCCACCTCAGTTAGCGGGGAGCCGGTGTAGCCCACGGCTGGCACCTTCCAGCGTGTCAAAACCCACTGTGCCTGCACGTGGGGCCTTCGGGTCAGGCTGGCCCCTGCACCACCTTTGCAGCGTCCCCCACCCTCCACTCCCGGTTCTGCCCTCACAAGTCTGCCGCCTGCCTCCTGTGGCTCTGATGTCCGGAGCTGGTGGGGAGGTGGGAAGAGACCACATAACTCAGGGTAGAAAGCTTGGGCTTCTACCCGAGGATGTGGGGGAACCACAAAAGGGAGGGGCAGGGTCAGATTTATGCTTTGAGATGATGGTTCAGGGAGATACGTGTGGGCGGTGAGGGAGGGGGAGGCCAGAGGCCGTGGGGCCAAGAGAAGGCCATGGTGATGAGCCAGGGGAGCAGGGATGGGACTCTAGTGGGCCGTGTCAGTGGAGGGAAGGAGCCTGAGAGGAGTTTAGCGAGGAGATTTTTAACTTTTTATTTTGTAATGGACTATAACCGGTTAACAGTGACAGTTTCAGGTGGACAGAAGAAAGACTCAGCCATACATATACACGTATCCATCGTCCCCCAGACTCCCTTCCCATCCGGGCTACCACATAACACTGAACAGAGTTCCCTGTGCTATACAGTAGGTCCTTGTTGATTATCCGTTTTAAATATAGCAGTGCGTTCATGTCGATAGAGAGGAGATTGACAGGACTTTGTGGCTCCCTGGAGGCAGCATGAGAAAGGAGGAGGATCCCTAGATGACCCTCTGGGCTGTCAGACCCACTCCACTGGGCAGTTACGCCCTCCGTGTCCAGCACTGGGCTCAGGAAACTTGTGGCCAACTTGGCCTTGTTAGTGCAGATGGGCTCCCCCAGCTTCCCCGTGAAGTCTTGTCAGAGCGAACAACCAGACCCAAACCCCTCGCTGTCACCTCCTACCTCCCAGACACCATCCTTTCTGGCTCAGCCAGGGATTGAGGCCCGGCACTGACCTCTCAGCCTCCACTCCTGGGCCGTGGACATGCCAGGCCACTTCTGAGTTGACTCACGTGAATCTGGGGGTGGGCATTTGTTCCCCACTTGGCTGATGAAACGAAGGCCCAGGGGTTGAGTGACCTGCCTGCCTGGGCTGAGTGGTGGCCCCTGAAAGGTGTTCACGCCCTCATCCCTGAAACCCGTGACTGTGTTACTTTATGTGGTAGAAGGAACTCTGCAGATGTGATTAAGTCAAAGATTTTCACCTGGAGAGATTATCCTGCATTATCCAGGGGGCCCAATGTAATTACAACGGTCCCTGTAAGAGGAAACAGGTAGATAAAAGCAGAAGTGATGTATTTTAAAGATGGAGGAGGACACCATGAGCCAAGGAATATAGGCAGTCCCTAGAAATTAGGAAAAGCAAGGAAATGGATTCTCCCCTGGAGCTTCCAGAAGGAGCAGCAAACAGCTGACACTGATTTGAGCCCAGAAAAGCTTATCTCAGGCTTCTGACCTCTGAAACTGTGAGATAATAAATTCCTCAGCATCGTCCAACTACATCAGAAGTTCCCAGTAGGAGGTATCGTTTAATCTGGGCAAGAGAAGAGGTTTGTCTGGATTCTACCCAGGCCGACACAAAATCACAATCAACCTCTTTCCTTGCCCAGAATAGGGGAAGCCATGGGTGTCAGGCCTGGTCCTCATTTGAGCTGGGACCTGGGCAAGACAGAGGGATGAGCCCCCTGGAAATGGGCCAGAAGAGTGTGGGCGACGCAAGATAGGAAGGTGCTCAGAAGAGGAAAACGAGAATTTCGCTGTTGTCACAGAAGTATGAGCCCCAGCGGTTTGAAGTGCCCGGCAAGGGGAGAAGTGGCGGGGAAGCATTCTGGTTGTTACTGGGGGTTTCTGCCATAGGTGGATGATGCGAAGGATCTGCAGAGAAACGGGGGGCAATGTCCCCTGAGGCTCAGATCTGAGATGAAGGCAGATTGCTTCCCCTCAGTTTAACCTCCAGGGAAAGAAGAGTGAATCTCTGCCTCCTGTGGGCTAATCTGCCACAGAGGGAGGAGGCAGAGCTGGGAGCGCCTGGGTGGAGCCACACTGGTTCTTCATCAAAGTGAGGGGGTTACAGTTAGGATTTCTGAGACCCCTTTCCAGCTTAAAGTGTCAGATTCTCCTTGACAAGGAAGTTTCTTTTACCATTGTGCATATACATGGACCTGCCCCGGTTTATAGGGCTTTGGTTATGATTGATCACATTCACACTGTCCTGGGGGGGCTTTGTGGTTGTTTGCAAAGTTAAGAGTTCATTGATCTTCACAGCCTCTGAGGCTGAAACTGGTATTGTCCCATTTTGCAGTTGAGGAAACCGAGGCTCAGAGAGGTGATGTGTTTGGGTTAAGGTAGTTGTCAGAGCCAGGATTTTTTTTTTTAATTTATTTGCATCAGGCATTGGTTGCAGCATGCGGGATCTTTAGTTGTGGCATGTGAGATCTAGTTCCTGAGCAGGGATTGAGCCTGGGCCCCCTGTACTGTGAGTGTGGAGTCTTAGCCACGGGACCTCATGGAAGTCCTCAGAACCAGAATCTTGACTGAGCTTTTCTGGCCTCCCCTTGGCCTCCTTATGACACAGCCAGGGAGCTTGAAGAACATCCTGTTCAGGCCTGCTCTGTGACCGCACCTGGCTGGGCTCCAAGCTTGTCCTGGGATACCTCTGCTTCAGGCCTGGACGGAGGGCCTTGGCCCACCCCACTGTTTACCCGCTATCAGGTATTGCTGAGCTTGGCCCTATTCCAGGCCTTGGGGAGCCCTGAGCATGGAAGAACAGGCTGACAGATGCAGCAAGTCATGGAGGCTGGCGTGGGCGGCCCTGGAGCCCAGCAGGGCCTGAGTGGGGGCTGCTGTTCAGTGGCGTTGGAAAGAGGGACCATCTAGAGGCCTCAGTAGAGGGTGGGGCAGCCCACACTGGGGTGGACGTGGCCAAAAGAATGAGGGTAAGAGGTCAAGGTGACCAGGGACTGGGGAGCACTCCTGCTCGGGCAGGCCCTTCCTGCACAAAATCAGACGATCTGGCTCCACCTTCTCCAGATGTTGCCTTCCTCACTAGCCCTTCCCTTTGCTCCATCAGAGGAAACCCCTGCAGAACCCTGGCTTCACCCTTCAGGGATTCGGGTGTGGGTTTGAGGTGGTGGGGAGACGCTGGGCCAACACACACAGAAGCACGGCAGGTTGGTGCCCAGGGGCAGGGGGTGATCACCACCCTCCCGTCCTGCCACTGGGACGACGGTCTCCTCTGATCCCTCTCTTTGGCCAGGAGCGCTGCCATGTCCTTGCACCACTAGGGAGACCCTGTGTGTACATGACATAGTATCACCGTCCTGCAGATGCTGTCTGGGGGCCTTGAATCCTGCACCTTCCCCCGGGGCATCAGCCCTGCTCTACTGCCCACTTTGCTCACCCTTCCATGTGGTGTCGGGGGGCTGCAGGGGAGTAGGCCTCTCTGGAGACCCTTGTGACTCCTGGACACTATGTGGAGAGCACTGTGGTGGGTGCCAGGGGTATGTGGCATCACGGAAGTCAGGTTGGACCCGAGTGCACCATGACTGGGTAAAGTGACTTCACTTCTGAACCCAGTTCTCTCGTCTATAAGATGGTTGAGAGGAAGAAACGAGAAAATTCTTATAGAATGTTTTAGTGCTGTGCCAGGAACCTAAAAGCTCACTAGATGCTATGTAGTTCTGCAAAACTGTGGCCCTGGTGACTCTATTATAAACTAGAAGAAATCCTTAAAGAAATAGTCCCCAGTAAAAGGTACAGAAATCTCACAAGACAGGGTGGAAGAGAGGCCTCGGCCTCAACCAATAGAATGCTGTCCATCATGGCATACCACCCCCACATCTTCAGACAATAATAGGTTTAGAAGGGCCAGAATCAGAAACTCTGGCTTTAGACTCTTGGTTGTAGATTCTCAGCACACGGAACAAAAAGACAATCCTCATGGATGTCACTAGAGGTGGCCTGCAGTCAAGGCTGGAACTGATGAGGGGGACCTCCTCTATTGAAAAGAAGTTGGATGCTTTGTGTATGGATATGAGAGTTGGACCATAAAGAAGGCTGAGCACCAAAGAATTGATGCTTTCAAACTGTGGTGCTGGAGAAGGCTCTTCAAAGTCCCTTGGGCTGCAAGAAGATTAAACCAGCCAATCCTAAAGGAAATCAATCATGAATATTCATTGGAAGGACTGATGCTGAAGCTTCAGTACTTTGGCCACCTGATGCGAAGAGCTGATTCACTGGAAAAGACCCTGATGCTGGGAAAGGTTGAGGGCAGGAGGAGAAGGGGGCGACACAGGATGAGATGGTTGGATGGCATCACCAACTCAGTGGACATGAGTTTGAGCAAACTCTGGGATATAGTGAAAGATGGAAGCCTGGAGTGCTGCAGCCAGTGGGGTCACAGAGTCGTACACTACTTAGCAACTGAATGACAACAATGATGCTTGGGGCCAATGTATTATAGGCGGGAGCCCTGCAGGCCAATAGGGTCTCTTCCAGCCACAAGGTTCAAAGACTCCATGTGAAGAGCCAGTGGCTGGGTTTCCCCCAGCGGGAGGGATGGGGACCAGCTTCCTCATCTCCCCAAAAGAACCTTTGCATCTGGGCAACATGGCAGGAATGAGAGGAAACTCAGCTGAACGCCAGGGGGACAAGGAGAGGCCCCTAAGGAGCGAGAGATCTGGCCACTGGAGCAGATCTAGGATGGGAAGAAGGCATAACAAAAGGCTGGGAGGACAGTGGCAGGAAGCTGAAGGCCCTGTGGGAAGCAGCAGATCCTAAGCTCTTTGGATTATTGGAGCTGTGAGAAGACTTCCTCTATGCTGGGAGGCTGGTAGATACTAAACAAGATGTTTGGACCAGGCCAACCCCCGGCTAGTGCCCAGTGGCAGGGATTCAGAGAACAGGCAGCCCTGCCGAGAGAGGGCAATGCACACAACCCAGAAGGGACACACTTGGAGGTGCCAGCCCTTCCTCTCTTGTCTTATGCTGCAAAGAAGGCAGCTGCATGTGGGTCCCTGAGCTTGATGATGTACCTGCAGCACAGAACCTGGCATTTGGGGGTGCCCAGAGGAGTGCTAAGGGGGTGGGTTTCACCAAAAAAAGAATGGGGACCCCTGGTACTGACCATGGACTGGATTTTTCTAAGGAAAATCTTTAGAGTTCAGAGAGTAGAATAAAGTTAAAAATAAAAGAGGCAAAAAAAGTAAAATAAAAGAGGCTCTATTTTAGGCTCTCTTATCTATTGCACTAATCATCCTGCCCCATTTTTGCAAAGCGCAGAGCATAGTTCTAAACAGGATTTTTCAATGATCAGCCATTCAGGCGATATGTGTGCTGAGTGTCTAGTTTCATGCAGAACCAGGTTCCAGGGGGGCCAGACACAGGTACACCCGCAAGGAAATGAATGTTGACTCAATAACCTCATTTGGTCTATGACAACCCTGTCAGCATGGGGACGGGGCGCTGGGAAAAGAGGAACCAGTGGGCAGGTTGGCCAAGGTCAAACTGATAAGCAGTTCTTGATCAGACCAGGAAGTTCCTCTGGCTTTCCCCATGGCTGCCTCAAGCTGACTGCCAGCTGACCCAGCAGGTCACCGTGACTCTCACAGAAGTAACTCACTGATGGCATTTCCAGTGGCAGCTGCTGAGTGTCCGAGGAAGAGATAGGCTTCAGAAAACATGCAACAATGAAAAGCTCCTAACAACTGATATAAAATCAATCCGACAAGGAAATAGCACCCCACACAGAAATATCCCCCAGAGGCCGAGAAACAGATCTCTCCTTGAGACTCTTCCTGTCACGGCCCTGCTTCCCAGCTGTGGCTGTGCCCGTGTTTGCATCCACCAGCCAGGCTTGGGCCTCAGCCCCATGCTGCTCGCCGCCTTATTAACAACAACAATACATTTGAGAACTTCTCTCTGCCAGGTGCTTTAAACATGCTCATTCAATCCTCCCATCAATCTGCTTAGGTCGATGATTTTTACCATTTCATAGATACTGACAGTCGCTCAGCTCCCAAGTTTCAGAGATTTAAGCTCAGTCTGTCTGATTCCAACAAGATGGCCTGCTTCTCTCTGGTTGTCAGATTTGCAGGTGGCAGGGAAGAGCTGGGAAGAACTGGGAACACATTCAGTGAAAGAGGCCCTAAAGATATCCTGAGGCCCTGGGCAGCAGTGTCCGATAGAGCTTTCTGTGATGATGCAAGTGTTCTGTGTCTGGGCTATCCACCTCAGCAGCCACTAGCCATGCATGGCTATAGGGAATATGAAATGTGACTGAAAAACTGAATTTTTTAAAAATTTATTTATTTATTTATTTTTGGTTGCCCTGGGTCTTTGTTGCTGCGCATGGGCTTTCTCTAGTTGCTGTGAACAGAAGCTCCTCTGTGTTGCGGTGCGCGGGATTCTCATTGCTGTGGCCTCTCTTGTTGTGGAGCATGGGCTTTGGCAGCACAGGTTTCAATAGTTGTGGCTGGCGGGATCTAGAGAGTGGGTTCAGTAGTTGTGGCACATGGGCTTAGTTGCTCTGTCTGGCCTCCCAGACCAGAGATCAAACCTGTGTCCCTTACATTAGCACATGGATTCTTACCCACTGTACCATCAGAGAAGTCATCTGAGTTTTTAACTTAAGTTAAATAGCCATATGTGGCTAGTGGCTACTGTGCTGGACTGATACTCACCGAGGGCTGTGGGCAGAAACCAGCAGGATGACGCTAGGTCGGGATCTGTGCAACTCATGCATTTGGGTCATAGGAACAGGACAGGGAATTGAAAATGGCTGGGGCCCAAGCTGGCATGCCGTGAGCTCGGGCCTCAGTGGGTGAGGCCTCTGCAGTCACCTCTAGAAGTGGGAGCTGAGACATTAAATCACGGAAAGGAGGGAGGGAGGAGTGGGCAGGTAGAGGCGAGAGGAGGGGCTTGGAGAGTGGAGGCAGGTATCAGATGAGTTCACCAGAGGACCTGGTCCCTTGTTCTCTGAGTTAAAGCCCCATGAATGCGAAGGAAAGAAGTCTTCTCAGTGTCAGCTAGTGGTTCTGCCCCGAGGGGAAGCAGCTTCCTGTCCCTCTGCCAGGTGCCCTAGACTTCCTGTGAGCTGTGTGCACCTCCGTCTACATCCTTTTCCTTTGTTTGCTTTGGAGCATCCAAGCAGCCTGTGCCTCATCCTGGGGGCTGGAAAATAAACATCACCGTGGAGACAAACTCACTTGGCTCCACTTACAGCGGGCTGACGGCCTGTGATTTGCTAACTCAAAGGCCCTTTGCTTCTGTGAACATTGCCCTAGAAGCTTTGCCCAAGCATTGCCCATGGAAAAAAATATCAGAGGCCGAGGGCAATAAACTGCCTGTGATCAGAAAGACTTGGGAAGATCCCTGACAAGGCATCAGAGGCAACACTGAATAGGACAGCCTTGTGGGCTGCCTCGGCCTCTCCGCTTTCGGTTTGGTAAACTGAATACGGCCCTCTGCCTGCTCCTGCTGTACCCCGCAGAAGTGGGGGTAGTAGTGCAATGCCAGAAGCCTGAGCAACTTGCTCCAGAGGGGCGCCCTTGCTGCGGGCTTTCAAGGGCTGGAATGGATTTACCCTTTGTCCTCATGCTGCCTTGAGCCTGGACGCCTGGACCAAAAAGGGCAGGAGGTTGACCGCGGGACTAGTCACAGGGAGTGAAGAGCCTTCCCAGGGTGTGATGCTGAGACTTGGGACATCCAGCTCCTTTCCTGTTCCGATTATGGGAGGAGGAGAAGCAGCAGTGTACTTGGAAAGTTTACAAGACCTCCCTGAGGTTCCCACACCCTGGAACCTTCCATCTGTGCTTGAGCCTGGACTAGGGGCTGGAGAGGGTCAGATGAGGACAACAGGTGGCCACGGTGCTAGGTACAAATCACCCAGAGCAGGCTGTGATCAGTCAGGCTCTTGATTCTGGAAACTACAGTGAGGTCAGAAATCCCAGTGGACAGTCAGAGCAGGCTAGCCTGCTCCAGCCAGGGGAGCCTCAGTGATGTGTGCAAACTTGGCTGCCCCATGGGAGGTGACCCCTTTGTGATGGCTGCACAACAGGTGCCGAAGATGAGGCAGACATGGGTGAGGGTCTAGGCTCCTGTAGGGTTATGGATCTGGAGTTGATCCTGGCCCACCAGGTGCCCCGAGGCTAGGGTATAAGGAAGCTAAGAGCTGTGTTACTGGAAATCTGGGCTCCTGTGTGGCAAAGCCAAGGCTGTCTGCTTTACTGCTGGACGTAGTAGGTTCAGTCCAATCTGCCTGCCAGACCCTGCACTTTTGGGGTGAAGCTTAGTGTAATAGGGGCTCAGATGGTAAAGACTGCCTGCAGTGTGAGAAACCCAGGTTCGATCTCTGGGTTGGGAAGATCCTCTGGAGAAGGAAATGGCTACCCATTCCAGTATTCTTACTTCAAGAACCCCATGGACACAGGAGACTGATGGTTCCTTAGGGTCACAAAGAGTCTAACTAACACTTGCACTTTCACTTACAGAGCCAGGTACCAACCAATCAGAACCACATGCAGGCAGGTTCATGCTCTGTCCTGGAGCATGGTTGTTCTAAAAACTCCACCAGCCTCTGTATCTGGGGACCAGGGAACTCTGACTGTCCTGGCAACCTTGGTGCCCCACTGGATTTCCTGGGAAGGCTCTGAGTGGGTTGGGGGATGCTGGGCCTCAGGGCTACAACACTGATTCCAGGAGAACCATCATTTCTGCTCTCAGTGGGAGCTTGGTGCTCATGTGATGGCCCCTTCCTTCCTGGCCTGCAGTGAAGCCTGATCAACTGCAGCCTGGCTGGGGATGAGCAGAGCTGTGTAGCTCAAGGCTGACACAGGCCTGTCCCAGATCTCCTTGTCAGCATGAGTCTCTACCAGCCCCCTGGGCTGTGCCCTTCCCTGGTCTTTTTCCAAATGAAGAACTTGAGGACCAAGGGAGGAAGCTCTTCCTGGACCAAACAGTGGGGCCCATCTGAAGTTGTTGTTTAGTCTCTTAAGTTATGTCTGACTCTTTTGAGACTCCATGGATTGTAGCCTGCTAGGCTCCTCTGTCCATGGAATTCTCCAGGCAAGAATACTGGAGTGGGTAGCCATTTCCTTCTCCAGAGGATCTTCCCAACCCAGGGATCAAACCCAGGTCTCCTGCTTAGGAGGCAGATTCTTTATTACATAGCCCCCCACCTGTTTTGAGGTGGGTCTCTTGTAGACTACATAGCCCCCCACCTGAAGAGAGGGGAGTAATTTCTGGGTCTGCAGTGAGGAAAGGAATTTAAAGTGGGGCCAGGCTTCCAGGGTGATTGTAGAGGAGACAATACTTGCTCTCCTGCCCTCCCTGCCAGCTCCTCTACCTACATAATGCTATCTCCCACTTTTCCCCTTCCCCTCTCTCCCTTTCTTTTTCTTTCTGGGAATGCACAAGAACATTTTCCAGAGAGAACACGTAAACCTAAGCAAAGCCCACTACAGTGTCCCTCTGCAAATATTTGGAGCAGCTGCTTTCTTCTGCCTTCCCAGTCACGCTTTTTATCGACTGCAATGCCAGGGCCACGGGTTATGATTCTGTGGCGAGAATCAATTTCATAGATGTCAATAAACTAAGAAGAGGATTAATCCGGACTCTGAACATGACAGCTATTTTGGGTCAAGTCTACATTTCACTGCTGAATGGACACTGGCTTACCCCTCCTTTCCCTGGTTCAGCTCCTTAGCTTTCATTTTGCGTTCACACATTGAGTTTGACCATTAGCTCTGGGCTAATTTCCAACCTTGGGGGCCTTTCCCCCTTATCACCCCTACTGTTCAGCATGAAAACCAAACATTATGGAAGAGAATTTGAAAATATGTCATGTGGAATTGGGCCTGTCTCAGAGCAACAAATTCTGTTAGGTTTCCCTCTTCAATCTGCACCCATATGTGTGGTGGCTGGACCTGGGAATTCTCTTTATGGTCTATTTATTCAGTTAATGTTAGATGCAACTCTATGTGGCCTTTAAGTCTTCAAGAGCATCATTTCCACTGGCTGCAGAATGTTGTGTCGAGTGGGTAGACATGCATTATTTAATCACTTGTCTTCTGTGCACATTATTGCTGGAAGCCAGGTCACCTGACCTGATTTTGGCTCATAACACACATTTGCCAGTCCCAGTGCAAGGAGGTGCAAAAGTGGGGCCAGATTTCAGATGCATTTACTCATGAAATATTTATTAATTGTCAGTTAAAGGCCAGGAAACATGCCACGGGGAAGAGAACAGGGTTTAGGGGAGTAAGAAATATGGCCCTAGATGCCCAGTGGCTTGAGAGTCTGGTTGGGGCAAGGAGACAGAACATCAGGTCTCACATGATGGATGGATGGGGGAGTGGATGTTAGGGCTTCTGATCCCTAGGGAATGTTATATTATAGCTGGTTCTGAGACACTAGATTCTCAAATAATTGCGACTTATCTTTTAAACATTGATGCATCCTTACTGAGTTTTTTTTTTTTTTTTTTTTTTAAACAACTAGTTTTTTGGGTTTTTTTTTTAAGGTTTGTTTATTTTTGACTGTGCTGGGTCTTCATTGCTGCTCATGGGCTTTCTCTAGTTGGAGTGAGCAGGAGGGACTCTCTTGTGGCCATGTGTGGGCTTCTCATTGCGGTGGCTTCTCTTGGTGTGGAGCTTGGGCTCTAGGCATGCAGGCCTCAGAAGTTGTGGCTTTTGGGGTCTAGAGCACAGGGTCAGGAGTTGCGGCACATGGTCTTAGTTGGCCCATGGCATGTGAGATCTTCCTGGATCAAGGATCAAACCCGTGTCTCTTGTACTGGCAGGCAGATTCTTCACCACTGAGCCACCAGGGAAGCACTACCAATTTGTTACTGATGATAATAAAGTTCGAAACTATCTTATTGGGTTGGCCAAAATGTTTGTTCAGGTTTTCCATACCATCTTATGGAAAAACCTGAACAAACATTTTGGCCAACCCAATACCTAAAAAACAAACAGGCAGACATTCTAGGAGCTTTTCCTATCATCACTTCCATTTCAGTCATGTGCCTACTGATGGTTCTGGAGTAGGAAGGGAAAGGAAGTGGAGGTCGAGCTGTACTTGGGGAAACTGGGGTACAGTAGGAAGGGAAAGGAAGTGGAGGTCGAGCTCTACTTGGGGAAACTGGGGTACAGTAGGAAGGGAAAGGAAGTGGAGGTTGAGCTGTACTTGGGGAAACTGGGGTAACTGGGACTCCCTTCCCAGTGTGCGTGGGCTAGGGCAGGGGGGCTGCAAGCCACTAATATGAGAATAATAACTGCTTTTCACGGAACTCCTACTTCAAGACAGACACTGTACAAGGCACTTTATATGAGCAAATATGACTCTATAACAGTATTTTATGGTAGAGATGATTCTTTTCATGATTAAGAAGAGTTTGCGAATTAGAAAGGGCTTCTTGGGTAGTGCTAGTGGTAAATGCAGATGCAGAAGAAGGGCTTGACCTCTGGTTTGGGAAGATTCCCTGGAGAAGGGAATGGCAACCCACTCCAGTATTCTTGCCTGGGAAGAATTCTTGCCTGTCCTCTGCCATGGACAGAGGAGCCTGGCAGGCTATAGTCCATGGGGCCCCAAAGAGTCAGACATGAAATGATTCTCTAGAGATGACTTCTCTTCTCCAAACCAGGTAGCTGCATAGTATTTCATTTAACCCCCTTTCTAAAGAGGGATCCCATGCATCTTTGCCTTTCAGAATAAAACAGTAAGTGGATAGCAATCTAGACCTAGGAATACAAGAGAAATTATATGGAACAATTTTAGAAAGCTCTCTTAAAGTCACTTACTTTCCCATGAGAGTATGTACTTAGAGCTGAAATTGATAAGCATGTATGGTTAGAATTAGTACTTAAGTTTATTTTGGTCATTTTCAAAAGACACTGTACCTTTAAATTAGCATACCACATCAGTGGGCTCACAACCTGATCTCATCTCACTCCCTTTGCCAGTAGATTAAAGACTAGGCTATTTACAGACTTTCTACTCTGTCTTGAAAAGTCAGGAGGCCAGACCAGAAACCACTGCCCAGCAAATCTTGGTGCTAGATCAAGGTCTGTGCACTGAACTGGCGGCTAGATGTGTGTGGTGAGCAGAAGAGAATTTGAGGGACCCCAGGTGAGCATTCCAAAGGGCAGGGGAGCCTGGACCTAGGTTTTACAATTTGACTGTTGTTTTTCTTGATTACTGCAACAACCATATTCATAGTCCTGTAAATCAGAACCATAGGTTTTGTTTTCAAATGGGCCTTGCTCATGATGACGATTTATTTTGAGTCTGTCATGAAACCTTCTACATCTGATTGGATGATAAAATGCTCTCATGACTACCCCTTGGGACATTGCTTCACACTCCATCAATCCTGCCCCGCATTGTCATATGTTCAGAGGGGCTTCAGTGGCAGTTTCCTCTGAAGGCATGTCGACCACACCTGACTCCCACGTATAGTGTGACATCCAGTCTGCAGGTTGATGTACTTGGAACTTTGATGAATTTGGAGCTAGAGATGAATTTAGGAGTCCTTGGCATATGGAGAGGAGCTACACATCTCTACAAGAATAGGTGAGGGGACTTGGCTCCCCTGGCTGTCCTGTGGCTAAGGCCCTGAGCCCCCAAGACAGGGAGCCCTGGGTTCAATCCCTGGTCAGGCAACTAGATCTCACATGCTACAATAGAAGGTCAAAGACCTGGCACTGCCAAGTAAATAATTTGAGAATGAAAAGAGTAGGTGTGGTCACCAGGGGTGTGGGCAGAGGGGGGGAAGACTGTGATCTGTCTTGGGGCAACTGTGCTTGAGCTGCCAGTAGAGGGCGGAAGGGTTGAAAGGCACAGAAGAAGAGATTCCAGCTGAGTTGGGGAAACAGAGTGCCTCAGGCTAAAGAAGCAGAGGGTTTCCAAGAGGGGGTGAGCAGGAGGGCCTCTGGCCAAGAGGCCCGGGCTGTGTTGAGCCTGCTGGGACTCCCTTTGCTGCTTTTGTTCTTTAAAATTTACCCCCCAAAAAATAATAATAATAATAAAATAAAATTTACCCAAATCTTGGAAATGACCAGTCCTATGCTGGGGGGAGGAATCTTACAGTTTGTTTTTTTCCATTTGTTTTTACATAGTCAATAGAATATGATATGATCACTAAAGAACATTTGGAAGAGAAAGTGGAAAGAAAAATTTTAAATACTTAATTTCCACCCTTTCTGAACACACCACATATTAATGTTTTGGTACATTTTCTTTCAGCGACTCTTGCAGGTTTTCAGTGGTTTAGAGTTTTTTTAAATTGCAATTATAATTATTATACCATATATATAAATTTATACACAATTTAACATTTATACCACAAGCATCAATCTAGGGTTGGTCTTTTAAAACATGGCCAACATCATTCATACTGCTACAAAGGTCAGCACCCACCTTTCAATTCAGTCATCTTCATTATATTCCTCCTTTCTGTTATGTATATTTTGGTTACCTGATATCAGTGATGTCAGTTACTGAGAGTAGTATGTAAATTTCTGCCCACAACTATCTTCATCTTGTATTTCTAATGGTTACAGGTTTTTGCCTCAAGTATTTTGATGCTAAAATACTAAGTGTACAAATGTTCAGAACATTTATGCTTTCACAATTGCTTCCATGAATATAAAATTACCCTTTTTATCCTGCTTGATGCTGCTTTTTGCTTCAAATTGTGCTTTGTCTGACAGAGCCTCTCACGCTTTTTCTTTTGTTTGCATTTACCTGGTATAGCTTTGCCTACTCTGGAATCGTTTTATTTTAGGTGAGTATCTTGTATTAATTTAATCTGGGAGCCTTTGTCTTCTAACAAGGGAATGGGAAAGAATTTTCATTTATTGTACAATCATTTTGGGTGGCCTCCTGTCATCTTGTTTTGTGTTTTCTGCATTTCATTTATTTTCTGACTTTTGTGAGCCATAGCTGATGCTTTCTTTTACCTTCTACAGTGATTTGGAAGGGAGACATCTTGTTTCTCACTCCACTGGTCTGCATCCTATGGCCTCTCACAAAGGTCTTAATTTGTCTCTGTGTTTGGTTTGTAAGCAGCTCTGCTTATCTCAGCCTGGACCTAAGCATCTCTGGGCGTGACACCCTCTGCAGAATGGCTGAAAGGCCCTCTGTTGATTTCTTTGTTTGCTCACTCTGGGAAGGGAGTTCCGCATAGCTGGGCAGGAGCTTCACTCCAGAGGAGGTGCCCCATGCTTCCAGCAAGATGGAGGGACCATCCAGGCTCTAACCAGTGGGGGGTGGGGAGTGGGGGTGTGGGGGTGTGTGATGATGGTGATGGGGGAGGGCAGGAACTATCATTGCTGCCTGTGGAAGTCCCAGGAAGAAGTGCCTGTTGGCCTTTGGCTGAGATAAGTGGCCTGAGTAGACCTGGCCCAGCTGGCAGGGATGAGCTCTCTGCAGAGAGGGTGTCCCAGGGCTGAGGGACCAGAGTGAGGGTGGGTGGGGAATGGCAGACTGGAGCTGGCAGGGTCTGGCCTAGACAGGTGGTTCAGGGCCTGTCAGTCTCCGGCGTGAAAATTCTCAGGCACATAAATTTTTTTTATATTCTTTTCCTAAAACTGAAGTATAGTTGATTTACAGTGTTGTGGGCACATAAATTATTATGCTTGTTTTGGGAATTCCTTGGCAGTTCAGTGGTTAAGACTCAGTGCTTCCACTGCAGGGGACACAGGTTCAGTCCTTGACAGGGGAACTAAGATTCCACGTGCCAAAAAATACTGTGTGTGTGTGTATGTGTGTGTGTGTAGGGCGGGGGTGGGTGTGCTTTTTAAGACTTGTAAACAAAATTTCAGTGAAGGATTTATCAGGGCCTCAATTTGTCTTCTCCCTTAACCAGATATTGCTCCTATGTATTGCTCCCAGGTATTCTCTCTGTGGGGTAATTAACAGCTTTAAATGACTTATTTGAATTTAAACACTCCAGTATTTTTTAAATTTATGCAAGAAAGTTGCTCCTCTGTATCTTCTACCACAGAGATGCTAGTTCCAGAGATGACAGTACCATAGCCACAGATGGGGGAGGGTTGGGGTCTGGGAAAGGCAGGTGGGGCTGCTTGGGGGGACAGTCTGCCAAGGCCAAGAAGGTCTCCAGAGGGAGACAGGACAGGCTGGACTTTATCGTTGTCTGTTTTCTGCTTTTCCCAGCTTTGTAGAGAAGTAATCACATGTGACATGTGTAGGTTTTAACGTGTGTGTGTGAACAATGTGATGATTTGATACATGTATATGTTGTGAAATGATTATCACAAGGCTTCATCTTCTGTAGGACCTGAGAGGCGAGGGTGGGGCTGTCCTACCACCAGGGGTCCTCTGCCTGACAGGACCCAGGCTTTCCTCAGAGTGGCCACAGGTCAGAAGACCAGCTGGTGAAAAGTGGGGGGTGCCTGCACTGGTCAGAGCTTTGACAGGGCCAGCCTGGCTCCTGGGGAGGGTGGTGAGCCAATAACTACTCAGGAGAGCTAGACCATCTCCATCAGACAGGAGAGGCTGACACCTCACAAACACCATATTTCTTTAGGCCCAGCACCTCAGCTGATCCTCTGGGAAGCCTTGGAACATTTAAGCCAGAATCAAGAGGTAGCATCATCAGGGTCTAGACAAGCAGGTGCCAAGGAGGGACAAAGCCACGCCTGGCCACTGGAGTCAAGGTCATCACTCTAATCTCCCTGCTGCTACAGACTCACATGGTCACAACAGCTACTGTCCAGCTCTTGGAGCACCAGATGAGGAAACTGAGGTCCAGAGATGTAGACGACATATCCAAGGTCACTCAACAGGCTGATTCCAATTCTTTACAGTATTTCAAAATATTTTGACACGTTTGCTTTTCTTTTTCATATGGGTTGGTGCAAACCCTCTGACTCAGGTGTTAATGTCCAGACCCAACAAGTGTGTGTGAGTGTGTGTGTGTGTGTGTGTGTGTGTGTGTGTGTGTGTGATTTCCACTGTCAGTGATAGTCATTCCTCTTCTGTGTTTCCAGTGCTCTCTGCTCATCCCTCCATCATACCATTTATCTAGCTGCATGGGAATTATCTGTGTTTGTCCTCTTGACGGGAGTGAGTACCTAAAGTACTTTGTGCTGTTTTTTACACACAGTAGGCAAACATGAACTTTGTTTAATGAATATTGATGAATTCACTGTCTACTCACTATAAACAGGTAACCATTTTATATGCAATCTTTCTATGATCAACTAATTTAAAATTATGTTCCTCTGAAGGTTAATAACTGAAACTCTGCTGAGCTGACTGTGCCTGTGAGGAGCACAGCTACTTGGGCCACACTGCTTCATGATGCCCCTTGTGGCAGCATGCTCTAATTGCAGGCAAAGGTTCTTAAGAATGGGTCTTTCAAAAGAGGTAAAGAAAAAAATTTTTGCTGAATGTAGGCAGAAATACATCAGCTTATGCCTCCTCTGCCTTCACTCTGCTACCCTAGAGTCCATAGCTGGAGTCCCAGCTGCTTTGATTTGGTTAGTGGTATTTCTAAGATACCGGTTTGGCTCAGCGGCTGGGCTACGGGTGAGGCAGCACTTAAACACAACCCAAAGTAGCCGTGTTCATTTTCACATTTCCTACTCTGTACTCCATGTTCTGCTTTAGATTCAGTTAACCCCCGAAGGACAGGGACTGTGTCTCATTCACTTCCATCTCTCCAATGCTTAGTGCAGGGCTTAACACAGAGCAGGTGCAGGTGCTGTGCCGGGAATGTCTAAGAACTGGCATGTCAGAGCCTGGGGGTCAGAATGATCAGGTAAGGTCTACTTTCTGATGCCCAACCATTCCAAACATCCATGCCTTTCTTATTATTCTGACTTCTCAATTTGATGCTATTCTTCAGAAGTCACCATTCCACTCTGTAACACTCAGTGTGTGTGGACACACATTAATCATTACTGGGGTCAATGACCAGATGAGCCCTTAACATTTCATTACCAAGTGTTTGTCATTTCTCATTAGTGTTATGTTTGTAATCGCTAGGGACTTCTCCCTGGACAACTTGTCAAAATCTGCATGGCCTTGCCAAACCATGGATTTATCCTTCCAGAAGTGTGGAGGGCATCTGGAATTCGCGTGACTTTCCAGAGGAAATGCAGCGCAGTACCATGATCTCTTTCATCTTCTATCAGTTGCACATCAAAACCCCCTCTCCACTCATCAAGGGACTCTTGCATAGCTGTGAGTATTACCTCCCCACTGCCTCTCATCCTTCACAGAACCGCAGGTGCCTCTTGCAAGAAGTGCCGCATCCATGTCCCTCTCCCTTCCTGCCTGTTTTCCATTGTTATTAGAAGCGTAGCTATGGAGAGAAATCTGGTGGTCAGCAGTGACTGCAGCCATTAGAAAAGATAGATTTTCCTTCTCATCTGACTAAGGAGAATGGGGTCTGGTGTCTAGTCCCCGCAGTTTGCAGAGAATAAGCTGAACAATTTCAAGATGGCAAGTCCCCCCCCAAAATCCCTTTTTGTGAAACAAGCTCTTTGCATGAGAGGGGTTACTGATTGACAGGTGCTGCATCCAGAATGGGCTGTGGGATTTACAGTGACCCCAGCGCAGGCTCTCATAGCAGCCACTCTGGGAGACAGCCCTTCAGGGCTGTCATTGAAGAATCATGAACCAAAGGATAATACCACCTGCCTCCTGGAGCACAGAGAAAAGGTCTCGGCCCAGGGGGCAAACATTCTGCCTCCTCCTTCACAGAAAAAGCCCTCCTTAGCTTTATGCCTGGACTTGGGCACTGAAGCTCTGGTTGGAATGTATGCTTCCTGGCAGCTCATGCTGCCTTTCACTTGACACAGGCAGTGATCCTTGTAGCAGACCTCCCACCCTTTTCCTGCCTAGAGCGCTTTTGTGAAGAATGAATGAGAGAAAAGTCCATGCATGTCCTCTAAAAAGCAAAGAGCACTGGTAGGAATGCTGGATGAAGTGCTGTCTGGCCACACCCTCCACAAGCTCTGGCTTTGGGCATGCTTGATGAGCGCATTCCATACTGCAACAAAATGCCCCACTTCAGTGAGATACCCCAAATTGGTAGTTTCAGATTTTACAACCCTTTCCTTGTCTATGAACTTCTTTTTGGCCAGCACTTGTTAGCCATAGATCTTCTAAACCCTTATTTCCAAACATCCATTTCCTACTGAAACTCTCTTCTCCATTTCAGAACCTCCAGAATACACCACCAGCATCCCCAGCCCTTTTTCTTTAGTCACAGCTTTTCCCTGCCTGCCCTCCCCACCCTACTTACCCTTCAGAGCTTCTCCATGTTGTCCCCACCCTTGAAGACCAAGCAGAAGACCTCGCCTCAAGCTGACCCACAAAGCACCCTGTCCTCCTTCAAAAGAACTTATTGTGTTTCTGCTGACCTTGAACCAGGGAGGCAGTAATCACACTGCTTAAGGGGAGGCTCCGCAGTCAGGTTGCCCACTTCTTACTGCTTGTGTGACCTTGGGCAAGTTACTGGAACTTCCTGGGCATTGCTTTCCTCAGCTATAAAATAAGGATAATAACAGGAGCTCTTTTCTGCATCTAAAGGGCTGAGCACAATGCCTGATGTGCTGTAACCACTCAGTAAAGGAGAGTTAGCGTCATCCTAAGAATTTTCTTTATATGTTGCCATGTAAGGTTGTAACAGCCCAGGAAAAGTAGATTTCATTGCCCCAGATGATGAAAATGAAGCTCAGAAAGATTAAAACACTTGCCCAAGGTCACATATTTGGTCATGGAGCTGAGATGCAGAGTCAGGTCTGTCTGGTTGAGATCCACAGCTTTTGCACTGCTATAGCCAACCCACCTCAATAGGCCTCCTGTGGTTAGGTCAGCCCTTATTCCTCAGTTTACCCTTCATGTGGGCCTCCCTTCTATCCCCACCCAGACCCTGGGTTCCTCCAGAGTAAGGTTTCTCAAATCTCCTCACCCCAGCTATGTATCTGTTGAGTGGACAAAAAAGTGAATGGATGGGGAAAATATATTTCAAGACCAGACTATCCCTGAAGAACCTAGCCCTGGTACTTAAGTACATGGAAGTCAGGGGACTCTCAACAGAACCAGGGATGAGCCCACCTCCAGGCTCTTCTCCACTTCAGCCTGCCAACCACACTGATCCAGGATTTCTGACTGTGTCTCTCTCCTTCTAAAACACCTCCAGGTATTCTTGCACTTCCTGTGGGACTAGTCTATAGAAAGGAGTTTGGTTCCAATACAGTCTGTTAACGTAAGTCTTCACTGAGCTTAACACGTATTTCTTTGATCTGGAAGGCAAACGTTTGGAAAAGAGATGGTCAAGAATAGCAATGATGTACTCCCTCAGAGCTGTGCAGTAAAGCGACCACGGCCTCCTGGGGCTTCAGTTTCTGGATTTACATCCCTTTATTTTTAAAGTAAAACTGCATGTAAAGTGCTCTAAACACCAAGATCAGAATGTTAGAACTTTAAATATGACAGAATGATGCCCATTTTGCTGCTTGCCTCACCATCCCAGAGAAAGAACCTCATGTGAGTTAATTGGACAGATGAGAACAAGAAAGATGGTGAGGTGCGCCCCACATTATTGAGACCCAATGTTTTGGTGTAGACACAATCAAATGAAACTGTCCTTTAAGCCTCCTCAGGGACCAAGCAAAGATGAGGAGTGAAGCAGTAGCATTATAGAGAAAATCATGCATGTTCTGAATAGAAACTTTTCTGTTATAGAACACCTGAAATCCCAGTTAGTCATAGCTATCATTTTTTGAGTGCTTAAAACTCCATGTCCTGATCAAGGCCAATGTGTGGCAGAGCAGCTTTGACCTCGCATATGTCTGACTCCTGTCCAGCATCTTTCTCCTAAAGCACAAGGCTCTCATTTCCCCTGAGGAATCTTGGAGTCCAAGAGACTTAGAGCTCTTTGGTCATCTGTTATATGTACCCTCTAATCATCCTCTTCCTCAACTCATTAGCCAAGGTCAAGCCCTGTGCATAATTCAGTTTGCTGATTTGTCTATTCATCGTATGCTTATGTAAATGGCTTGAAATATTTCCCCAGTATTCTTTTTTTAATATTTATTTTAATGGAGGATAATTACTTTACAATATTGTGATGGTTTTTGCTGTACATCAACATGAATAGGCATACATGTGTCCCCTCTCCTTAACCCCCCTCCCGCCTTGCTTGTCACCCCATCCTTTCAGGTTGTAACAGAGCACTGACTTTGGGTGCCTTGTGTCAGCATCAAACTCCCACTGGCTATCTGTTTTACGTATGGTAATGTGTATATTTCAGTGCTGTTTTCTCAAGTCATCCCACCCTCTCCTTCTCCCAATGGGTTCAAAGTTCTGTTCTTTATGTCTGAGTCTCCTTTGCTGCCCCCTTGTAGGAACACTGGTACCATGTTTCTAGATTCCATATATATGTGTTAAAAATATATAGTATTTGTCTTTCTCTTTCTCCCCTAGTGTCTGCCTTCTTAGCACAGTAGGCAGCGCGTCAGTCTCATAATCTTTCTCCTCTAGTATTCCTATTGGCAAGAAAATGGGGCCCACATCAAGGTAATTCATGAGATAATACTTGCCAATGTTTTCAATCATGTTTTAACTAGTAGTAAATCTTGCTTGATTTATCTGAAAATTGTTTGTTCCTCTTTCTCCTGCCTCTGTCTTG
The DNA here is from genome assembly GCF_963930625.1 of Muntiacus reevesi. Lineage (NCBI taxonomy): Eukaryota > Metazoa > Chordata > Mammalia > Artiodactyla > Cervidae > Muntiacus > Muntiacus reevesi. Next base: position 248,226,018 of record NC_089250.1, read on the forward strand.
TAAGATTCTATGAACCTCTTCTGATAACAACAGCAGCTAAGTAAAAAGAAACAAATGAAATTAATTTTAATATCATTTATTTAACCTAATGTAGCCAAAATGTTACTATATTTTACCCAAAACATTATTGAGTTATTTTATATTTTTCATACTGGCTTTCCAAAATCTGGTGTATATTTTATACTTAAAGCACTAGTCTCAATTCAGACTAGTCACAGCTCAAGTGCTCAGTTCACATATGGCTATTATACTGGACAACACAGATATAAATAGGCATTCTCCTTTTCCTATTTCATCTATTTGTTTCTATTTCAACTTTAAATTTAGGTTTTGCATGAGGATTGGATCATAAAAGGCTACCGTAATGGAAATGTGCCCTTTGGATAATGTAATAAAACATAGCAGCTGTTTGGGACAGCAGAAAGACCATACCTTGAAAGGAAGTGAAAGTTGCTCTGTGGTGTCTCACTCTGCGACCCCATGGACTGAATTCTCCAGGCCAGAATACTGGAGTGGGTAGCCTTTCCCTTCTCCAGGGAATCTTCCCAACCCAGGGAACATACCTCAGGAGTTATAAAACCTGGGTTTCAATTCTCACAACTAACTGGGGATGTGGCCAGTGGCAGCCCTCAACTTCCCTCAGCCTCTTTCCTCATGTTGAAAGAGAGGTGATGGGGACTTCCCTGGCAGTCCAGTGGTTAAGCCTTCATGCTCCCAATGCAGGGCATGTGGGGTCAGTCCTTGGTTGGGGAACTACGATTACACATGCCATGCCTGTGTGGCCAAAGAAAAAAGAGAGAGAGAGAAAGAGATGATGGTTTATGATTACTGTTTCTTTCCATTTCTAAAAATCTCTTTCTGCTTACTGCACACACCCTTTCCAGGGTTTCTGCAGCCGTTTCCTCTTTCCAGGCACAATTTTTGTGTGACAGGGCTTATCCCAAGCTGGAGTAATGTGATTCCTGTGCCCAGCTCTGTGCCTGGCATGCTGCAGGCACAAGAAATGCTTGTTGAATGAAGGAAAATCCAGTTCTCTGAGGGACCCCTGGGCCTCTCAGTTTTTGCTAGAGTAACTATAGCAGCAGTAGTAATTAATTATACTTATTTCCTTTCTCATATTAGCCTAAAATCCTGACAATCTAAGCTTTCTGAAGGGTAATAGCTAGGATTAGAAACCATTTCCTGATCCTGTTAGCCAAGGAGATGGTGCTCAGCTACAGGCATGGCTGCCTAGAGACCCCCGCAAATGGTCTCCCTCTTATTACATGCTGTTCTGATGCTGAGGAGAGTTAATTAATGACTCTAAATAAGAAAACAATCAAATCTGTCTGCAGTCATATGAGTCAGAGCAGACCCAGATGGGAAACCGGTCCTTGGCCTCCAAGTGCCCTAGGGGAAAGCAATAACAGCTTTTGCTCCAGACGTCAGAGCCCTGCAAAATCCCAACCTAGAAGGGGAAGGAGTTGCTCAGAATGGCTTGGAGACCCAGCATGACGTGAAACAGTTTCTTAAAAGACCAGGCCCCCTACCTGGGTGTTGTGCACACTGACTCTAGGGAGAGGAGAAAAAGCACAAGCCTGTTTCTCTCTCCTCTCTTTAGACACCCAAACCTGCAGCAACTGCATGGGCAGTTCTCAGGCACAGGCCTCCTGTGTGTGTGTTGCAAGACGAGGGCGATGGCATTGCCACCTGGAGGATATGTGGCTTGAAGCCTGTCAAGCCCCAAACCTGCCCACCTTCAGGACTCCTGTAGCCACATGTGGAAGTGGAACATTGGTTGTGATGACATGAGGGCAGAAATGTGATGTTTCCCTGAGATTAGGTGAGGCTCAAAACAGTGAAAAATTTTTTTTGTGTTAGAAAGTTTGCTGTGAAAAATCTGAGAGTGAGAATGGGTGGAAGAAGCCTCTTAACAATATCCAAGTGTTCTCAGCACTGGAACAGGATGCCAGCAGATAAAGATAAGCCCTACTTCTTTAGCTCTGTATGAACTCTGTTGAGTAATAACAGCATCTTCATGGTTCTCTCTCTCTTCTTGCATGCTTGGCTTCCTGTGAAACAGTTCCATGCTGGAAAGAAAACTCTGCACCACTGGCCATGAGGGTCATATACCTGTCTCCTTCTTTGGTAATCAAGTTCGGGTTAGGAGCTCTTTGTCAGGATAAAATGTAATACGTATGTGACAATGCGCTTGCTCAGTTTGAAATACTCTTTGTGATTTATGTCTGAATATTATTGGTCCCCAATTTAATTTTTCTAAAATTTGGTTAGAATATCCTAGAGGACAGGATAATATTTCAATATTTCTTCTACAATAGCAGTAGGGAAAAAACTAGTGGTAAAGAGGAGTCTCTGGAGTTTTAAGATATCCAGACTGGAACATAAATATTGCCCCTTCTGATCTGTATAACCATGGGCAAACCCCTTTCCTCTTGAAGCAGCTTCATTTGCTCATCTTGAAAGTGGGAATAACAACACCACCCACCTCATAGGACTCTGAGAATTAAATACATTCTTACATGTGAAGAGCCTGACTCAGAAATGTTTCCCCTTATTATTAGCTTGCAATTCTTTAAATAGGGACTGCTGCTGGGTTCATTCAAAGTGATGCAGTAGATCATCTACAGCTATGTTTTCTCTTGTTCCATTCTGTGACCAGTTGTGGGGAAATCCTCACAGAGGCTGTTGGTCCTTGGAGTTTGCTCCTACTCCATGCCCTAAAACTGTTTTTTCTCTACATGGGGTGAGGCTAGTGCTCCAGAACCTTGGACAGCTCCACTCCTTAGGGACTGCTGGGTGGCCTGAAGGAGCATGAAGGACTTGGGGGATTTTCCCAGAAGGGCTGCATTAGTGTGGGGATTTAGGGATCCCAAGGGCCTCAGTCTCACTCCCAGAAGGTGTACCAGTGACTGCATGCTCAGATTCTTCAATACCACCAGCCCTCCTGGAAAATTCTGAGGAGCCTCTCCTCCTCAGAAACCCTATCCATAGGAGTTACCAAATCATCAGGGCCTTTCCTTCTCTCCTAAGAACTCCAAGGGTTTTTTTTTTTTTTTTTTTTCTTTTTTGAACCCAAGAAGAACAGAAATGCCACCCACATCTTCCTGTATCCGCTGATATTTAATTTGTTTGGCTTCAGTACAAGGATTAAACCTTCTTGATTAACCTTGAGTGAAAGTAATAATGTATGAGCATGAAGAAAGGCTTTATAAGACAGAGACTCATGTATGAATGAAAAAAAAACATAATGTCATTGCCTGTATGTGATGTTAAGTGACACTTTCTAATCAGGATAAGCAGATAGTTCAATTTATGAGATAATTTATCTTTTCACTCTCCAGTGCAGAACACAACACACATACGCAGTCACCTTCTGAACAGGCAAGGAAGAGATTAAGTCCTATTTTTACTTTATGATACTGAGTCATGTAGTTCAATGCAAATCACACGGATGTCAAAGTAAGAACAATACCAGGTATTTAAATATCTCTTTTACTTTAAGGAGCACTGAAGAGTTTGTGGCTGCATGAAATCACATTAGAGCAGCTCCAGGAGAGGAGACATGTGTCAGCAGGTGGGCATTTAAAGACTGAGCATATCCCATCCATCCCCCCATTCCCAGATCATTAGGCCTGGAGGAGCCAGTGTTTACTAGTTCTTTGCATTTAAAAATAGCACCCTGATACCTGGGTCTGACACTTTCTAGGCCATAATGTTGATGAGAAAAAGAAAGTATATGTTTGAAAAATGTGCTTCTGATTAATAGTGAGGAAGAGGGGAGGGCAGAAGTAGAATAGGGAGAAAAAGGAGAAAGGCATTGAAGAAAGAGAGGAAAACCTCCCTGAGCTTGATGAATGCTTTTCATGCATTTTTCTCTTAAACAGATTTAATGTCCACCCTCAGTTGGATGAAACCTTGAACAAAGGTCTTTAGGCTCTCTTTAAATATTTCCATATGGGGGAGGACAGTGGCAGTTGCATTGCTTGAAGGAACTGCAGACAAGAACTTCAACTCAGGACTCCAAAAGCAGACAAGCAGCCCCCAAATGGTTTTTACCTAACAATGCCCACACCCACCTTGAGCTTTCACAATGTGAGGGAGTGTTCGTTGCCAAATTTCAGCTTGGTTACACTTCTGCCCAGCAGAGGTCGCTGTGGACACTTGTGGAGACGCCGGGTAGGGCGGCTCTGTCTGGTAACTGTTCTTCCTGTGGTTCCACGGGCCACTGTCTGCCCCTCATACGGGAAGGGAGTCTCTGGTGACAGCACCTTTGCTGTCAAAGTGCTGTATAACTGAGGTCACTTGGTGGGAGTGGGCAGGTTTGGGAGGGCTGTCCTCATCCTGTAGGATATCTGCCCACAGTGATATCTCTGCCATGTTCGTGCCTTCCTCATAAGTGTTTGGTATTACTGAGAGCCCACCTGTCAACTGACCAGCAACTCCGGCCTCATAGCCCTTGCAGATAGAGGCCAAAGTGATGAAAATTGTCTTGCCACACAATCTTGCACCCGCCCCATAAAGGATTCTGCTGATGAGCTCCCCAAGCTCCACTTGTCAGCCCAGGATGGTGGGGAGCAGAGTTCTGGTTCTCAGGGCAGCCCATTACAGCAAGATAAGGTTTCTGAGGGATGGGAAGGGCAGGGTGCTGGTGAGGATATCAGGGTCAGACCCAAAGCACCAGAAGGACTGACGAGAGCTCCACATACTTGTGAGGCCCCACTTTCTGGGCCACACCACATGCACATGCTCTGAAGCTACCTCCACCTTGAGGGCATGCACTGGGACCCTAGGTCATTACTGTGGCCTGAGAGTTGAAGGGATGACTACCCTGCCTCCAACCCCACCATCCAAGGCCAGCAGTAGTTGATTCTTTTTACACACAACCAGCTAGATGCACAAGCTCACCATGACACACACATGAACACTGGAGCACAAATTGGCACCTCACCCAGGCATACACATTCACACTCACACTCTGATCCACACCATCACCCTTGCAAACACTGTGACACACACACACACACACACACACACACACACACACACACATTTGAATCCTGGAACCAAATTTGACCCAACACCCGCTGATGGAGTGGGGTTAGGGGGTCCAGTCAGGATGCCCCTACCAACCCCTGGCCGACTCATGCATCCTGAACCCCGGGCCCCTCCTCGCGAGGCGGAGCCCCTTAATTGTCCACGTCCTCGTGGTCACAGGTCTTGAACGCTCCACAGAAAGGACCCTGGCTACCGTCGCACACACAGCATCCTGGGTGCCGGACCAGCGAGGGTGGTGGTGTGCAGAGAAGAAGGGTGCGGGGGTATAGTGCCTTGCCGGGCGCAGCCGCCTCCTCCCTCGGGATTTTCCATCGCGGCTCGCGCGGGCCCGCGGCGAGGAGCGAGCGCGCTTTGTCTCCCGCCTGGTTTCTCGCACGTTTCCGCAGAAGCTCCCCGCGCCGCGCCCGAAGCGCCCCCACCCCTTTTCTGGCCGCGCCCCCAGCCCAGCCCGTGGCGCAGGCCCGCCAGTGCGGCGACCGCGGCTTTGTCCTCTCGCCCGTGGATTCGGGAGCCGAGCGCAAAAGCCCCGCGCCCCGAGTGGCCGCCGCATGCCTGGGACACAGGTCTCGGCAGTCGCATGTGAGGCGCGCCCCTCGCCGAGCGGAACAGCCCGAGGGTCTATGGGGACGGGGCGGGTGCGGGGGGCGGAGAAGCGTCTGCCAGGAGCTCTAGGGCGCTTGAGAGGGGACCAGCCCCTTCCCGCCCAGCACGTGCCCATCCAGGTCTGGCTACCCGCTGCGGTTCAGGAGCCCGAAGGCGGGGCGGGGCGGGGAGGGTCGTCTCAAGTAAGGGCCTCTGGCCTGGATCCAGTTTGAGAGCGACAAGGCAATAAGGCCCGGGAGGGGAGAGGTCGGGAGGGGGTTCCTCAGTCCCTCTTACTTTTCCCCACCACACACCTCACCCCCAGGCCACTCCGACCTTAGACACGGGGCCCAGACCGCAGAGGACCCGGAGAATCCGTCAGTGCTTTCCTGTCCCAGCGACTCCTAACAGGGTGGGGAGGGGTCTCTGCGCCTTTTCTCTTCACATCGCATTCCTCCCTACCCCTCCGCCCGCCACCCCCCCCCCCCCGCAATAACCTAGGTGGGTCCAACTGGGAGGGGGAAGAGTCCTCTGTCTCCATCTTCATCCTGTTCCCGCCCCCCACCCCCGCCACTTTCACAAAAACCCTAGCCTTCGGGGGAGGGGTGGGTGCGAAGAAGGGTCTTTCTGACATCCCCAAACAGCCCTTCCTCAGGAGGGTCTGAGCAGAGGAGGTGGAGCACCGCAGTTTCATCCATCACATCGAGACCCTCTTTGTAACGTCAGGCAGCCGAGGTGTTGTGGGGAAGGGTCCTCCTGCCTCCGAATCTTTCGTCCCGGAACACTCCCTCCCATCCACAATAATCCAAGCAGCCTCGACTTCAGGCACAGGCTGAGAGAGGCTCCGGTCTCTCAATGCACCGTCTCAGGAGAGACGGTGGGGCAGGTCCCCAGTCCCCTCCTCGCCCCTCACGCTCAAGAGCCTCCTTCACCATAAGACAAAAACTAACCAAAGCTGCTCCGATCCCAGGCGCAGGGCCACAGGGAGACTCACGAGGAGCCGGTCAGCAGCTCTCCGGGACAGATGGTCTTGGGGGCGGCGAGGACTGGTCACATCAACTCCCAGGTCCCCTCACGCCTCGGTTCATTCCTTCCCCCAAAAAACAAAAGCGAATCGAGCAGCACCGACCTCAGAGAGGCGGGAGGGCTATCGCCGCCCAGCAGCGCACCCAGTTCCTCTGGACTCCTCACGGCTTCAGCTTCCAGGCGATGGCTCTCGCGGCGGCAGCGGCGGCGACGGCTGCGACCGCGGCTCTCCGGTCCAGAGCCTCCCTCGGACTCAGCACCTGGAGCTGCGAACAGCTCCGCGCCTCATTCCGCTGTCCCCGCCTCCTCCGTGCCGCCGTAGCCAATGGCGGCCTGGGCTCCGCCCAGGAGGCCGCCCATTGGGGGTGCCATCCCCCCTCCTTTCGGCCCCGCCCGCGGGGTTCCTCTGTCTCTCTACAAGACCGCATCCCCGAGAGACCGCCGGAGTTTTCGCACAGCCTTCTGGAACTTGTAGTCCTTTAAGGACGCAGAGTGGGCTCGTGCATCGGGCAGGTAACGAGAGATAGACTGCATTTCCCAGGGTGCATTGACGAAACCGAGGCGCTGAGGAGGGCGGGAGGACTGTTTCTATAGCAAAGGCGGCCAGTTGGGAATGACTGATGGAGATATGGGGCAGGCCACGGGACCCTCGACGGATTGTGCGTGACTTCGGGCAGCCTCTTAGAAGGCCGTTTGCATTCTTTTTTCGCCTCGGTCCCCACACCAGGACTGTGGGCCTCAGTTTTCTTATCTGGGAAGAAGGGCGTGGAGTCGTCTCCCCGCCCACGCTCCATGGTGTTAGGGCAAACCGGGAGCGGAGCCTCCGTGCTTTGCCCAGCAGTGGGGAGAGGGGACGGAGACTCTCGGCTTGAGAGGAAGGGGCGCGTTCTGAACTTTATCCCTTTGTTTGTGGCCAAGTCTTGTCTTAGAGAGGCGCTTTACTTTTGGTCATTTTCCTTGGGCCATCAAGGCCTTCCCATCCTGGCTACTGGCCTCGTTCAAGCCCTTCCTCCCCGAACTGCACCGTCTTTCACAGCGTAGAGAGAGGGCGCTTATCCTGCTTTTTTTTTTTTTTTTTTAAAAAGCATTCACCAGGCTTCCCATTGCCTCTGGAATTAAACCACATTCCTCAGTGTCAATCCAAAGGCCCCTCAAGATCTAGACTCTACTTTCTTGCCACACTCTGAACTTCTTTGGAAGCTCCCGTTCTCTCCCGTGGGTCCCTCCACCTTGCGCTCAACTAACTCCTCATGCTCTTCAAGCCCCAGCCTCGACGCTGCCTCCTTAGTGAAGCCTTCCCAGATGCCTGGCTACTTATGATGTACCTCACCTTGTGTTTGAGCTGCACTCTCTACTTCCCTCATTCTACTTGTTTGAATATCTGGCTTCCACAGATAAGATCCACAGAGCAGGAACCGTGTCTTATTCACACTTAGTGCCTGTAGTGTCTGACACATAGTAGGTACTCAGTAGATACTTGTAGAATTGAAACTGAGTGTAGTGTAATTGAATTTGCCTTCCACCTCCATGATTTTGATCTCCTAAGGTTAGACATTTCCCATTGCTGAAAGTGTTCAACTAGAGAGATGCCACCCCTTTGAAGAAATATTCATGTTATTCACACAATGGCTTGAAATTTTGCCTGAGTGCTTAGAGGGCCTTTGACGTTTTCAGTCCTGTGACGCAGGGAGTGATAGATTTATGCTTATTATTCCTTAGAAGTCCTGTGAATTCTCCCCTAAATGTCATCAGTTCTTCGTGTTCCTCTATTTCTAGCTGTTGGCCCTTCTTCTTTCTGTGCCTAAACACTCTACCTCCCACTCCCTTTCTGGGAAAGATCTCCTGCTCCTGTCAGTAATGAAGTAAAGACAGTCTGAGATCCCTGCCCTTCTCTCAGCCCTCTTCTCAGCATCATAGGCCCCTGGTGTGCTATCCCACCTTGCTAGGTATCATCTTTTCTGATTTTCTCCCCCATTCGGAACCCTGGTATTGGCCAGATGGTCCAATTAATCCCACACGTGCTTCATATATCACTACGTCCAGACGTTTTGGATATATTTTAGTTAAAGCATTCTTGGAAGAATGCTTTAATAAACAGGAATAGTTAATTTGTGACCAGAGAAGTAACAAGGAGGTTTATTACCCTGAATCTGATTCAAACCAAAAGGACAGAGCCCGAGAAAGCAGCACTGCAGTCCTTGTGTTGATGACATGCAGGGAGGGAAGGCTAGAATGGGAGAAGGAGTCAAATAGATTGCATTTAGAGAAGAACTAACAGGATTTCTATGGGGCATGGCAGAGGCTTTGATCCTGGTTAGACCATGAGGAAAGGCCTTTGGAACTGAATGGACAGTTGGGGTCTTATTACTGAGGATGAGGAAAGTGTAAGGAGGCAGGGGGAAAGGGGATTTGTGCTGACACAGAGTGCCTAGTTCTGTGAATGCAGTGAGAGCAGAGGTTGTTGGAAAAGTGAGAAGGGGGGAGGTCTACACCACAGGGTGGGCATCATCCCAGCAGCAGCAGAATATCAGCAGGGGGCTGCCCAAGAAGACCTCCTGGAGCAACAGTTGAAACTCTAGAGGTCAGCTTAGTCTCTCAGGAGTAGTGCTAGTTTTCAGGAAATTGTTAGCAGCAGGGTAAAAGTCAGGGTTCCACGATTCTCCCAGAAAGCAGGGACTAAAATAGCATCTGCTCACCCAAGCTGAGTCGGGAAATCCAGATTCTAATTCTGACTTTGCCTCTGACTAGGTGTATATGACCCCAGGCTGGACCTGTGTCTTCAGTTGTAAAATGCTGTTTATTGGTGGTAAAGAGCAGCTAATAAGGTGGAGGTGGGGAATTCAAACCCATTTACTACCTGTGTGACCTTGTAAAACCACCTTCTCAGATCTGCAGTTTGCTTATTTGACAGTGTTGAAAGGGAGAAATGAAATGCCTATGTAAAACACTTCATACATATTAAGTACTGAATGAATGTTTGTCTCTTTCTACAATCTTCATCTTGAATTAATCAGAAGTTGGTTTGACTATGAATAAATAGACAGGAGGTAATGTTCTGGGTAATCTGAGTTCAAATCCCCATTCCCTCTCTTATTATTATATGGTTTTGCTCAGACATGTGCTCAACATATTTGTTTTGTTTGCTGCACTGCATATTATTTGCAGCATGCAGGATCTTTAGTTGTGGCTTGAAAACTCTTAGTTGCAGCATGTGGGATCCAGTTCCCCGACCAGGGTTCAAACTTGGGCCCACTGCATTGGGAGCACAGAGTTCTAGCCACTGGACCACCAGGGAAGCCCCTTGTTTTGTCTTTTTAAAGGGCGGGGGGTGGTTTTAGAGCAGAGTATTGTAGGAGAAATTCTACATGCTTATAAACTGGAGTTGCAAAGGATTCCAGGGGAACCCTGAGCTAGCCTCCTACCTTGTTAGAGAGACAAAAGTTCTTGGTGAAGTTCCATAGGTCTTCTAATTCAACAACAAGGGGATTAACTAGGCTGCTGAATCTCAGACATGGGGCTGGAGTGATTAATCAGGGCAGGCTCCTGAAGAGCCTAGTATATCAGACTGAGAACTATAACTTTATTTAAACGAGAATGAAGATTTTTAAGAAGGTGTGCATTTTGCAAAGGTGTAGGGCCTGTGTAGGGGCTTCCCTGGTGGCTCAGACAGTAAAGAATCTTGCCTGCAATGCAGGAGACCTGGGTTCAGTCCCCTGGGTTGGGAAGATTCCCTGGAGAAGAGAATGGCTACCCACTCCAGTATTCTTGCCTGGAGAATTCCATGGACAGAGGAGCCTGGTGGGCTACAGTCCATGGGGTCGCAAAGAGTCTGACAGGACTAAGTGACTAATACTTGCACTTTCAGGGCCTGTGTGGACAATGACCAGGAGAGAATGAGGCTTAGATGTAGGTTGGAAGCTGCTGCAGTTATCAAGCATAGAGTCCTTGAAGATGAAAAAAGGGGTATATCTGAGCTGTATTAAGGAGGTAAATATTCAAGGAATTCCCTTGCTGTCCAGTGGTTAGGACTCAATGCTTTCACTGCCAGGGACCTGGGTTCGATCCCTGCTCGGGACCTAAGATTCCACAAGTTGCATAACATGGCCAAAAAAAAAAAAAGAAAGAAATATTCAGAGGACTATGTGAGTGATTAGCTGAGGGTGAGGAGGAGAGTGGTGAGTCAAGGATGATGTCCAGGTATCTGTGTTGGGTAACTAGGTGAGTGGATGGTGGTGCTTTCCTGTGAGGTATGGAATAGAAAAAGGAGCAGGCTTAGGCAGAAAGAGAAGGAGATGAGTCTGAGGTGAGTGGGACATCAGGGGAGATGTCCATTGGGTGATTTGGAGCTTATCTTGGGAGAATGCCTTAATATATGGGAGTAATGAATTCAGGCCAAAGAAGAAGCGATCAGGGATACTCTTACCCTGAACCTAATTCCAACCAAAAAGACAGTGCCTGAGAGCCTGTCATCCTTGAGAGATGTGATCTGGAGAAAGCACCTTAAGTTATCAGGCTCTTAACATATACATCATAACTGAAGCCATGGAAATGAATGAAACTCTTCTGTAGAGAGGGTGAAAGAGAAAACAAAAATCGCTTGAGATATGCCAGCATTTAAGGGACAAGTAGAGGAAGAAGAGCCCAGAAGAAAAGGTTAGAACAGAGAAATAGGAGGAAAACCAAAGAATAGTGTGCACAGAGCCACATGGAGGGTGTGAGTTGACATGCTGTAGAACAGTCTAGTAAGCCAAAGTCTGAACAAATGAACACCAAATTTAGCAACAAAGAGGTCACTGGCAATCCTGGAGAGAGCAGGTTCAATGGAGCAGCAGGGTGGAAGTCTGAGTGTGTGGGAGGTAGATGTAGATAAGGCTTGTTAGCAGTTTTGAAGGGGAGGAGAGAGAAAACCAGAAAGGAAATAGCGTTGGGAGACAATTTTAAGTTGGGAGAGATTAGGACCTTTAAAAATGTTCATAGGAAAAAGCCAGTATATGAATAGTTGAGGATACAGGAAAGAGAAGGATTGAAGAATGAAGTGAGGTCAGCAAGAGGATGGAGGCGGGGCGGTGAGGTTCAGAGTGAGCCTCAGGCAGGAGAAGGGAAGGAGGAGTTGGAGATGCAGGTAGATCAAAGTTGGTTGGTAGGTAGTCGGGAGGTGGGTTCAGGAAATGGAGGGAATTCACGCCTAATGGCTATTACTTCTCTTGGGATGGGAGGCAAGGATACCTGCTCAGTGTGAGGAAGTGAGATGGGGTGGGAAGCTTGAAGAAAGAAGAAAATATTCAAGATGGCTACTATGGAGAAGGGGAGGGAAAGCTAAGAGCAGCCCACAGAGACTGCGGGCTAGTGGTGAGGGACTGATGAGGCCGGAGGCCATGGATTTGTGGGAGCACTAATCTGTGAGGCATGGGCTTTCTCCAGCATCCCATCAGCCCTGAGATAGGCAGGGAGAAAGCTACTGGTGAGGCTGATCCAGGGCTGGGCTCTGCAGGACAGAGGAGACAATTCTTGCAGGAAGCTGGAGATGCTGACAAGAGAGGTGGAAGAGGTAGTACACCAAGAAAGAGGAAGGAGGGGAAGCCAGACTGGGGTGGGAAAATGGGAGGGGTGGGGCTCTCAGTGGGGAAGAGCAGAGAGGTCAGACATGCTGGTCAGAGGCAGAGGAGCTGTGGGGCAGGGGCGGGGTGGCTGGAGTGGACAGAGGAGGTCATGGGTTTGAGAAGCGCATTTGTTGGAGGGGTCATTGGGAAGTCTTCCAGGGATACGACTGCTTTGAAGGAGAGAGGAAGTCTCGTAGCCCCATGCCAAACTGTACGTTGTGTGAGAAGTTAACAGGTGAGGGCAAGGAGAAGGGATAGGGTGCAGAGCCCTCTGATAGGATTATCACAGTAATCAAGGTGTTGGCGAGCTAAGAAGGAGCCCTTTTACCCAGGGCATGAGGGGTAAGGAGGAAGAGAAAGAATAAACTCTCTCATATGTTTTCACAGAAGTATCATCTCAACATCATCTACACATGATCAGTTTTATATATCTCTAAAAGGCAGAATATCTAGGAATAAATTTAACCAAACCAATCAACAATTCCAGATTTCACGATGAAATCATGTCAACCAAGTTCAATGCTAGTGATTCCTGCATTTATATTTTGGTATAGTTTGTAGTTTTAAGTACATGCATATCAACTAGAAAATGTGTTTAAGAATTTTGAAAATTTCATTTCTTAGCAACGATTTGTTTTCTCAGTTTAAAACATAAATTAGAGAACTTGTGTTGATTTTTTTTCAAATGTAGAGTTTAGAGCTTAATTCATGCCTTTGAAATGCCATGAATTTGAAATGTAGCCATTTTCCTTTCTGCATCCTTGAAAAGGATTTTATTAGTCTTTCAGATAATCTTGCCAGCACATACAGACTTCCCACAAGGGTCTCCTGTCAGTAATGATGGGTTGTGAGTGATGTTGTAGAAGTTGTGCATGAGATATTTAAGAGTCAAATAAGCAGCCAACTTTAGGATTTCCCAAGCAGCAGCTTAGTTTACAATTAAGGGACTTGGTATAGAATATGAAATGTACATCTAAGTGTTAATTTAAAAAATTACCTCCATAATTTCTAAAGAAAAAAAGGACAGAATCAGTTAATTAATTTGAATAATCTCTCTCTCTTTTTTTTAAAGAAAAAAAAAAAACAACAGTGTTATTTAAACATACTTTTGTGTGTGGGGAATTCCCTGGCAGTCTCAGTTTAGGACTCAGCTCTTCCACTGTTCGAGGGCCTGGGTTCAAACCTTGATCCAGGAACTAAGATCCTGTGCTGCGAGGCCAAAAAAAAAAAAAAAAAAAAGACTTTTGTATGGTTGATATATCTTTGTAATCTTGAAATAGATTCTGAGCAGGGGGGCTCAGAAAATATTTTGTGAATCAACTCAGGAATGTTATGATAATCTGTCCATTGTTTAAAATCCTTCCTTTCATCTTAAACTTTCATAAAATATTCTTATAAAAGGATATAAAAGAAGTGATTCCTTTTTAAACATAAGTCACATCTCTATATAAATGCCTCCAGTGTCCTCTTTGTCTCTTTGAGTGCAAGCCCTACAGTCTTGATGATGGCTTAAGGGCCTCATCTATTCTGGCTCCTATAGCTTCTCGCCTCATCCCCTAGGCTTCCTCTGCTGCAGCTCATTGACTTCCATGCTATTCCCTGATTGCATCAGGTACACTCTGGCCTCAGGGCCTTTGCACATGCTGTTCCCACTGCTTGAAAGATCGTCCCCAAATATCCTCATGGACATCACATATAGAATGGCAGCCTTTCCTCTCCTGGAGCTCTCTATCCCCCTTTCCTGCTTTTCTCTCTTTCTTTTTTTTTTTCTGATAGCATTTACTACCACCTGACATATATTCATTTACTTATTTGTTTATTATCTGTCTCTTCCCTACTCTCACTCCATTAACCCACCAGAATTAACTCTCCTTTAGGGTAGAGACTGTGTCTTATTTTGTTTACTGCTCTGCTCCCAGCATGTAGCATAGCACCTGATACATTAACAGGTACTCAGAAAAACATGGTGAATGAATAACACATCATCCTTAGTACATGACCCTAGCATCTATTTTTATTTTTCCCTGGTAGCTCAGTTGGTAAAGAATCTGCCTACAGTGTAGGAGACCCAGGTTTGATCCCTGGGTTGGGATGATTCCCTGGAGAAGGAAATGGCAAACTATTCCAGTGTCCTTGCCTGGAAAATCCCATGGACAGAGGAGCCTGATGGGCTGCAGTCCATAAGGTCACAAAAAGTCGGACACAACTGAGCTACTAACACACTTTCACACAGTCCACATATAGGACACACGTATGTAATCTTTCATATTCTGGAAATCATAAATTAGATATAATTTTGAGTTCTGCTTATTTTTTTTTCAACATATAATGAGCATCTTCCCTTGCTAAGATTGACTTCCTTTGTTCAGTTGTTCATTCACTCATTCAGCAAATACCAAATGAGGCATTTCTATGATCCAGACAGTCCTGGGGCTACAGCAGTAAATAGGATGCAGGACTTGCCCTTGAGGAATAGAGATTCTTTATAAACAACATCTACAATGATTGCCTAATACGCCATCAAACACCATACTAATCTCTCTCCTGTTTAAGACTGCTTGTTTATTGTTGATAATGATGTAGTGAGGACCTCTAAGTATAGAGCAAGACCCCTTTACAAATTATTCTTTAAGGTAGACTCCCAAGTGAACAATTATTGGTGTCAAGGATTAAATATGCTTTTGGTTTTTTGATATCACCTGCCACATTGATTTCAAAAAGGATTGGTACCTATTTTACCCAGTTGCCAGCACGAATGTTCCAGCTTTATCACAACCTCTCCAGTATTGGATGTTACTTTTCAGTTTGGGCTAATGTAACATATAAAATGACCTTTCCTTTTATTTTTGTGTATAATTGATGTCTAGGAAAGTGCACATTTTTATTTTTCCTTGTCATTGTTTAGTTCTGTGGGTCCCTAGGAGGCTCTTGGAGGGTCATCGTCCTATCTTGTAGATTATGCCCAATGTTTAGAACACATTATTGGTTTATAGCCTCTTAGAGTTGGAAGGGACTCTATTTATCATCTAGTTCAATTAAAATTTCTGATAGATGGCTTTATGTACCAGAGTTTGTATTCTCCTGGCAGTGGGGTATACACATGAAGGTATTCTTTGTACATGAGGTATACACACATGAGGTATTCTCCACCTCACAAAGAAGCCTGTCTTCTTTTTGCCCTGTTCTACAAGTGTTGATCTGGCATGTGGTCCCTGTAGCTCCCGTGTGGCCCCATTTCTGCCTCTGAAGCAGCAGAGCCCACGCACCAGTTGTTACAGAACCTCCCTACCTTGGCTGCCCATCTCTGCAAATATGTGGTCAGACTGGAATGGTCAACCCCAGGTAAGTCAGGCAGGCCCAGAGGCCAAGACGTTGTTGCACTCACAAGTCTGCAGTGGCCATGTCAGCAGCCTCTTTAGCCGGCTCATATGAAGCTCAAGGTCTGCTGCGATTCTAAGACTGTCTTTACATGACCTTTACCTTTACATGACTTTGCCTTCAGGCAAACCTAGATCCTGTTATTCCATACTTCTGCAGCTGATCTTTTTAAAACTGACTGAAAATAAGACTGCTTTTCTCCTTGTTTTATTTCAATATGTAGAGAAGCTGCCCTGGTCAGCTTCTGCTGTCTAAAATGGGGATAATAAGAATGTCTCTGACAACTTCAAGTGTTGGTGGGATGATGGAATGAGATGCAGGGCTGGACATCTGTCACTCATTCTGGTTGCTCGGCAGCTGAGCCTCCCTCTTGTGCTTGAGGAATTCCATGCCTCATGAGGTAGAGCCGTTTTCCTTTGCAGCTAAGACCTGGACATTGATCTCAGGCTCAGGCTCCTCCAGTCAGACAATCCGCACCCCCAGCCCATGCCGCCCCTCGCCAGTTTTGAGTTAGAAGCCAGTGACAGCAAAGGAGCAGGGTCTGCTTCACAGGCCTTGTAGGGACTTGATGGGTGCAATCTCAGTTTCCAGTGAGAGCAGTGTATGGGCACCATCTGTGGTGCAGGTGGCAGGGCCTGTATGCTGGACTCTAGTCATGGTGGCATCTCCTTAGACCATTGCCGAGTTGGGGTTTGGGGCATTGAATCTCAACTCTCCTGGAGATTTTGTGAGCTATACATGGGATAGCTTCCCAGGTAGCTCTGCTCGTAAAGAATCTGCCTTCAATGAAGGAGACCCTGCCTCGATTCCTGGGTCAGGAAGATTCCCTGGAGAAGGGATAGGCTACCCACTCCAGTATTCTTGCCTGGAGAATCCCCATGGAGAGAGGAGGAGAATGGTGGGCTATAGGCCATGGGGTCACAAAGAGTCGGACATGACTGAGCGACTAAGCACAACACACAGCACATACACGGGATATGAAAAGTGCATTGAAAAATGCCAAGCACCGCACACATATAAGGTATTATTGTTTGGGATTTTGATACTTAAGTAGTGTGCATGAGGAGAGTCAGAGGAGGTAGGCCTGAGCTTTGTACCTGCTGAGAGTTCAGACAGGTCTAGGCATGCCTGGAAAGCTGGAGGGAGGGTGTGATGGCAGGAACTTGTGGGTTAGAACTGGCTCAACAGTTAAAGACTGACCGCTGACCCCAAGGCCGTTGGAATGGAGATGGCAGTTGTCAGAGGGCCTGCTGGGCACACAGGTGGGCCGGCTCCTTGCCCTCCCCTACCCGTGGACCATTACCAGCAGCCAGGGCAGGAGGAGGGGCTGAGCAGGTCACCCGTGGCTGCGCAGCTGCCCCTGGGCGTCCTCCCTGGGCCGGAAGAGGAGACCTGTCTGAGTATGGCCCCTACCACAGGAAACAGGAGGGATTATGAGTAGGTTGGGATTCTACCCCGTGCTGCCTTCAGGCTGCCCTTCGTGCGACTGAGCTGTGGCTTGGGGCTTTCCAGTCCTGCCTGGCTGTGCCTCCGGAGTCCTGCCTCACAGGCTGCCATCTGAATCCATCAGCCCTGGATGACCCAGAGTGGGGCTGAGGCTGGCACTGCTGCCGTGCCATGAATGGGCCCTTGGGAGTTTTATGACATTGAGCACAGCCTCTCTGGGGACTTTCTATTTTGAACCCCCGATCATGCCCGAATCAGCCCAGGACGTGTAACAGGGGTGGTGCTTCTGCTTTAGGGTATTCCCTGAGTGCCAAACACTGGTACTGGCCTGATCCTGGCCTTTGCCCAGTACCCTGGTGCACCTCCAGGGAGGCCAAAGATCACGGTGTGTCCAAATCAGCCAGAGGTCATGGGCTGGGCCTGGACCATAGTGTATCAGAAATGTGTTCACATTGTTCAGAGCGATCCTCATAGGTGACTGTAGGTTCTATCCCTGCTGTAGCTAGTGATCTTTGTGATGTTAATACTACAGGATTTTAATCCTCTTGCCAAATATGATTGTATGTAATATTATTTTGATATCAAATAAGATAAAATCCACTATAAAACCAGCATAGTATGTAAACTCTCAAACATCATCTGATCTAAGTAGAGTTTTTCAGTGTCTAAGTTACTTTGTATCAGGCAGTACCCTGAAACTTTACATGCGTCTCTTATTAAATCTTTACCACAATTCCATGAACTAAGCCCCACTGCAATTCCTGTTTTACAGACAAGAAGACTGAGACCCATCGAGTTTATGGGAGTAGCTGAGAGTCACACAGTCAGTAAGTGGCAGAGCGGAGTTGATCATTCATCAGCAGAGCCTGGGAATTGCCTTTTCTTCAGTGCATTCCACTGTGGGGCAGCTCTGGCTGTTGAAATATTTTCACTTACCTGGAGCTAAAATCTTCTCCCTATGTCAGTCTTATTCCTGTTTCAGCTTATCCCCGTAGCCCGCTTTGGCAGCTCCTGGTTTCCCAGTGTTCTGGCTCAGTTCTCTATTCCATTCATGGTTGGGGTGTTTCATCCTCTTCCTCTAGGAATAAAGGAACCACTTGGTATCAGTTAAGTCCTTGTGACAATCACTGTAGCAAGATCAAGGCAGGGCAGCTCTCCAGTTCTTTAATTACTGTGACTCCAAAGGTACTGGAATCCAGTCTGCCCCACTCCTGAAAGGGTTGTGTCAAGAAATACCCAGCCACTGGAGGTAGTAGTGACTTGGTAGAAAGTTTTCTTTCACTGAGAAAAATGACAGGAAACCAGTCAAAACAATAGAAACAGTATTAATACTAAGCTAAGGATTTTCCTGTTTCTGTCTCCCTGATGGGAATACAGTCTTCCCGAGGCCAGGGATTTTTGCTAGTTTTGTTTACTGCTGCATACCCAGTGCCTAGAATGTGCCTAGAACACAGTGAATATGCAAATATTTGTTAAATGAATTACAAATCTAGTTGTACAACCGGTGTCACCTCCTCAGGTTCCTACATTGTTTTGGAGAATAATGTGATCTCCCCAGTCTATGGCTTTGAATGATTTTACCAGTAGGTTTTCTGCTTTTGTTGTGATTTTGGCTCATAACCATATGCAAAATACACTGGGTAAATAATCCTGCCTCAAAAACAATTTCCTTTCATCTGGTAAACCTCAGTATAAACTGCAATTTGGTTCAGCTTGGTCAAGAGCAAGGAGGGGTCACTGAATTTCTAGTCTCCTATCATATGGAAAAATATTCTGTTGCTTTCTGTTTTGAATTTTAAGCTTGAATTCAGAATACAAATCTACTGGGAAACAGCTAAGTGAGAGGAATGTTAGTCTTTACATTTTTTTCTCATTCTCTGTACCCAAAAAGTACATTTCATTGTTGAAATTGAGAAAATACAGGTAAGCAAAATGATGAAATTAGAAATCACTTATATTCCCACCACTCAGAGATGGTTATGGGTATTATTTTTCTGTTTATATCAAATATGAAATTAGCTGACATCTGACATGGTGATTGATTCAGTGGAGGAGTTACATTTTTATGATGAGAAGATAAACATGGGAGATATGATTTCCAGCCCAGGTCGACCTGTGTTAAGAGGACCCCACAGATCTGAGTCCCTCAGGGCACAGAGAACAAAAGAAAATGGATGGATTCACATCCAGTTTACATCCCAGAATCTGACCTTGGAGGGTGACCCTGGAAGTGTTGGAGGTTAGACTAGGAAGTGAGCGAGGAAAACAACTTTGACCTGGCCAAGCATCCCAGATTTGACATACAGCAAATTTCATGATGTCTTCCTAGAAATGGGAGTATCTTTTCCAGAGAACTGAAGTTGAGATAATCTTGAAAGAGTTGGCCCAAGGATGACTCTCAGAAAGACAGGCTGTGCAAGCAAGGCTCTGGGGACAATGAACACAGTGACCATGAGGGCTCCCTGTGTAATTGGCTGGTTTTCTCTGGACCAGTTCTTTTCCACCCTGATTTTTCTAGGGAGGGACCATGTCACTTCTGGTTTATGACTCACTGCAGGAAAATGTGACGACCTGTGTGACCTGGGCCTCAGGTCATGTCCTTGGTTGACTTAGCACCTTCAAGCCTCTCTGTATGGGATTCCTAGGAAGCCTGGGGCATGGGCCAGATAATTCACATTTTTCTTTAAAGTTAATGCAAATTTTGCTTTCTTCTCCATGAGATTTGTCTGAATATTAAAATAGTATTTTGAAAAACCTTTAAGTGAAGTCACTGTTCCAGGGTGCTAGGCACACAGGCACTTTGTGTAACTGTGACTTGAATGAATACATGCTGTTCACTCCCATTTCTGGGATGCTCTTACTCAGATTGTGGTAAATCTGAGAAGGCATGATGGGACCACTGGGCTGGAAGGTAAAGAATTTAATACTCCCTGGGCACCCCATGCATGACAGATAAGGTGCCAGGTGTTTTTCCTACACAGCCTCAGTTTAGTCCTCATAATCCTACCAGGGCCCCTATTTTATGGGCAAGTAATTGGAGAATCGGAGAAATTAGGTAACTTTCTCAAGGTTTAGAATGGGGCCGAACCAAGTATGACATACCGTCTGGCCCACTGAGGCCAATCCACCGATCAGTTTCCTGAAGACTGCATAAGGAATGCCATCCACTGCGGTGTCCTAGGGGCATGAAAAAAACTCTCCATGTTCTATCTTCCTGTACTGGAGGCTGAAAGAACTGGGTCACAGAGTTTGATGGTGGGCAGGGAAAGGCAGCACCCCTGGGGGTCTGGAGCACATCCTCTCATTCCACATCCCACACCCTGGGATGCTGCACGCTGAAAAGGGCACTCTTTCTATGTTATTTCAGGACAACAACCATTCAGGATGGCGGTTGGCACTTGTAGTTCATTTAATCCTTTGAATTTTGTGCCTCGTCTGTTATGGCTCAAGTTCAAGTTTCGCTGTCTCCACTCGGCCATGAGTTGAGTGTCCTCAGCTGAGGGGCTCACCATGGCTTTGTGGAACTCTCTAAAAGCACAAATTACAAGGTTCTAGATGATTTACAGATGTCCAGGGGTGGTGGTAAACATGATTATTCAGTGAGGGCGTTTCAGTCCCTGAGGTAGATGTGGCCATTTCACCTTCCAACAAGAGCCCACAATGTCTTTCTCCTCTTTAAGTT
Source organism: Muntiacus reevesi (assembly GCF_963930625.1). NCBI lineage: Eukaryota > Metazoa > Chordata > Mammalia > Artiodactyla > Cervidae > Muntiacus > Muntiacus reevesi. The sequence goes on from NC_089250.1 coordinate 248,246,787, forward strand.
TACCTCACCGCATCCTCAGCTCTCAACTTACAAAACCCCTTCCCTAGGGCACACGGCAGGCAGCGGGTGTGTGTTGGGGAGGGAGGCAATAGACTGGGGACTTAAGCCTGGAGTGCTGAATTCCTTAAGGCAATTATAAGTGGTTGCAAAAAGTAAATACGGTGTGAACCCACTATATTCAGGCTTAGAGAAAAGCCTGGAAAGCTTGATTCTGGGTGTTAACTAGCACTGGTGTCTCTGGGAGGGAGTCCACACATCCTTCAGTTCTTTTACCTGTCTGCACTTTTACCTTTTATGACATGAACATGCATTGTTTTTCTAATAAGAGAAAAGAGGACTATAAACAACTCCTGTTGGATATTTAGGTAATTCTGACTTTTTATGAGTATAAACAGTGCAGAGCAGGAATAGTTGCCAGAAAATGAGTTAAAAATTGTAAAGCGCAAAAATGTAGAACACATCTCTAAATTCTGAAAAACTGACTAATTGCTTAAAGGCGTTTAAGAGGGTGACAAAACTGCTGCAGTGGTCAGCAGCAGGTCCCTATTCAAAAAGCAAAGACTGGACACAATAGTCTTCAACCCAGGCATTCTTTCAGTAATGATTCATCAGGTTGACCAAAATACCATGTTTTAGAAACTTGTAAACTTCTCTTTTTGACACCTTAAGTACCTGTCATTGGTGCAGGGGTGGGAAGTAAAGACAGAAACCTCCTTTGGTTGTTACCTCTGAGTTTGTGGAGTGCACCTGAGGCCCAGAGACGTCAGCGGGGAAAATTGTGTGCCGATAGCAGTCACTTGACTCTGGTGAGGGACCCAGAAGCAGGATGGGGTGCAGACTGCTACTTCAGTGTTGAAAATGTCAACTCCAGTCATTCAAATGGCTTTTCTATATAATGGCTTTTAAGTTACAACAATATACTGTTGTCTCTTATGAAAAAGAAAACTGGAGACGTCTATTTTGTCCCCCAACCCCAGCTGTCCCCAGAGCTGCTGTCACCTAACCAGCACTCTCGGTGGCCTTAAGGCCCATGTCCAGCTGTACCCTCTCTGCCTACCCCCTCCTGGAATAATCCAGCTTTTCAATGTCTCTGTGGGGCTTCAGGTCTGTCCAGCTCCACTGGGACAAAAGAAAATTAGCACCACTCAGAGATGTGGTTTCCACCTCAGCCAGCTCTTTGTCAGTCCTTTTATTTACACTTGGCCAGACACTAATTTCATTCCCCATGATGGCTGCTTCCTGCTTGTCCAGCTCTCCTCAGATGGTCCACCCCACTGCTGTTTCTGTCTCCAGTGACCGTAATGTCTGCTGCTCTGGGAGCATGGAGTGTATCGGGTTCTCAGCTCCTCGCTTTCTGGCTGCCAACAGGATCCATGCATCATTTCCAAGAGCAACTTCCTCCTAGGCTCCCCCTCCTACCCTCTCTTGCCTCTTCCAGGACCCAGTTCAATAAATTACCCTCTTTCTCTGATTCCCTAATCCTTCCCTTTCCTTTCCTTCTCTCTACAAGCATAATTCCATCCCATTCTAGAAAACCTTAGCTTTACTATCTCTTCCCTGGCACCCCCACCTTTGTGTTTTGAACAAAGGTCTTAAAAGTAACCCACATTTTAAGCTTCCATTTCCTTCTTTTGTTCCCCACCAAGTTGGGACTCTACCCCCATCATTCTAACAAGACTGCCCTTGCTGAGGCCACTAGCAGTATTTTGTCAAGTTATTAATGACATCTTTTCATGTGAACTGATTTACCTCTGTGATATGGGATCAGTTTCTGTAATGCCTCCTTAAACAACTGTGATTTCACTGACTTTTAAAAAAATATATTTATTTGGCTGTGCCAGTTCATGGTTGTGGCATATAGGATCTTCGATCTTTGTCACAATACATGATATCTTTAGTTGCAGCATGCGGGATCTAGTTCCCTGACCAGGGATCAAACCCTAGCCCCCTGCATTGGGAGTTTGGGGTCTTAACCACTGGACCACCGGGGAAGTCCCTCCTTGGCTTTTCTTGTCTCTTAATGTTTCCCAGTTGTTTGCTCTGGCCTCCTTTCATCAACCTTAACTACTGGTGTGCCTCCAATTTTGTCCTTGGCCCTGCTGCTCAGCCTTCCTGCCTCAGCTTCTTTCCAAGAGCTTTTTAGTGAGAAGGGGGTTTGGCTGTGGCCAGTGGCTGCCCAGCAGAATACAGTGGAACCAGAAACTATTGGATCTCTTTGATTTCTAAAATAGCCCACTAACTTTCACCCAGAAGATTAAATTTCTAATGATGGAAATTTGGGCATTGGACCCTTGGTGGTTTTGAATCAGACCAGTCTTGTATATGATTCTCACATTCACCATAGGAAGCCATCCACTACCTGCTCCAGGACCCAGTGAAACAGCATGGCTCATGAAGGCTCTGTGCCTACAGGGCTGGCAGCTCCATGTCACATCTCAGAATCTTCCATGTCGACCCAGGTAACTCTAATTCATTTGCCTGTGTGCCACAACTAAAACCCAACACGCCCAAATAAAAATAAATGTGTTTTGTTTTGTTTTTAAACATATGATGGAAAAGTATGGAAACTCTTTCTAGACACTAAGTCAACTACAGCTGTGATTGGGTTCTCCAGTATGTGGCTCCTTGTCTAATCTAGTGAAATATAAAGGCAAGTGGAAGTCAGGCAATTTAGACTAACCAAACTACGCTCCAGTGCAAACAATAATAAGGCATGGTAAGAAACAGTGTAAAAGCTGGTTCTAAAATATTTGTGGACAAATTTGCTTTTAACATTGTAAGACTGTTTTCTCAACAAATATTATTTAGAATAGAAGAAGTTAATTTCATATTCTGTTCAGTATGAGTAGAAAGCCCTGAAATTGGATCTAGATCAAAATGGAAAATTTGAAGAGTTCTGGGATTTCTTGAGTCTGAGCAGCCAAATACTTGGTAGGAGAAATCCTTTTCATATGTGTGTTAATACTCTTGCTGTTTTAAAAATAAATATTTGACCTCAAAAAGACATTTCTAAAAATGAATTGAGTTTCAGTTTTGTTCTCCCTTTTTAAAAAAAAGTGGTTTGGGCTAACATAATCTTTTGCTATTCTTATCCACTAAAATTATCAAAAACACCAGATTTCCAAAATTCAGCTGGTGGTAGAGTTTGCTAGGAAAAAATAATTGATTTTAAAGAAAGCAACAGGGAACACCCAAAATTCCGTTTATTCGTAACATAACTATACATTTTTACAGCCATTCATTAACTGCTTCATGCAGAGCCTGGAGGCTCGCTCTGAACTTACGGCAAACTGAGAGTGATGGAGCAGCTGCTTGCATGCCTGGAGATGAGTGAGAGGTGGTTAGAAAGAGACCAAGGAGGAAAGTTATGCTTGTGAGGGGTTTGTTTTTTGACACTTGTTTAACATCCTTACTTACTCCTCACGACTGGGCCCCTTGGCAGACAGGGAAACCGAGGCACAGGGCAGGACAGTCACTCAGCAAGGCCACAGAGCAGAGAAGCCACCGGAGCCATCCGGTTCAAACACTCTGTCCCTCTGAAGAACAGCAGCGAGCCCTGGGGTCTGTGGGGGGAAGCTGAGCACTCTCTGGGGGTACGCACGCCGCTGGTCTGCTTCTCCTTTTTCTGTTCTCCTTTTGGCTGTCCTGTGTCAGGGTCACATGGAGAGACGTGGCCGCTTTCAGAGGACTGGCCCCAGAGTGCTCTGTGCCAGCAAGGCTGTCCAAGAGCCACAGAGGTTTAGAGAAGTTCAGTTTCTCTGATGGGGGAAGATAAACAGCCCAGAGAGCCTTTACTGGGGAATCAGACCAGTCAGACTGAGCTGCGCGCAGTGGGTGAGGCTCCCTATGCAGCCTGACACAGGGCAGGGAGTGTCATCAAGACCAGGAACCTGAAGCCAGGAAAGAAGTGATCTGCCCAGGACCCCGCAGCAAATCGTGGCAGAACTGGGCTCAGCGCTGGGCTTCTCACTGCCTTGGTTCGGGTCAGCACATGCCACATGGCTGCTGATGGTTAGAGATGGCACTCGTAGGTGCATGCTGGCATCTTAGCGTCATTCTCATTTCTTAGAAGCCTTGGAGCCACATTCTTCTTGGGAGTTGATTATATGTTTCCAAATTAACTCCTTGACGCTTATTTGAGATCCTGGCATCTTGAATTGTAATATGTGTTTCCTGCCTCTTCCCAACTCCACTCTAGATTTTGGATGATAAACAGATGGGAGCAGTTAATCTAAATTCCTTAGGGCTGGATTTACTAACTGTATCTGTGTGGCCTGAAGGAGCTAAGAAAACTCTCTGACGTTCTAGACCTGTGGTGTTGTGTCCTAGGGAGAATCTAGCCTGGGCTGCAAGGTGAGCGTGCAGCCACTCTCCGGAGCACCCAGCGGAGCACCCCAAGGGGGAGCTCTCTTGGCCACTGTGGCTCTTCCTCTTCTGGCCTTTCCAGTCTCTGGTGTGCTTTGCTGAGCAGTGTCTCTGAGCTGCTGCAGACAGGAACATAGGGAGTCCAGCTGACAGAGGTGCCCAGTTTGAGAGCTGTCTCCAGCCAATTGCTGAGTTCCCTCAGTCTCTCTGATTCCTAGCCTGAAACCCAGCTTAGCCGCTCTTAGCACCTCAGCTTAGCTCCTGGGATCTCCAGGAGGCTTCCACCCTCAGTCATGATGGCCCCCTCAAGCATGTCTCTCGAATCTTGAATGAACTTGCCTCCAGCTCATGCCTATTCCCATCTAATTCCCGAGAAACCCCTAGTTTCTTACCCTGAACCTCCATACTTTGACATACCCCCTCGTTCCTTCTGGATCATCCTCCATCAAGTGGGATCAGGGAATGCCTGTAGGGCACGACCAGCCAACTCAATACTTTGGCAGGTGGGGTGAGGCCAGATTGGATCAGACAGGAGGCAAATTAGCCAGAGGAGGGAGAGGGCAGCTGGACACGAGATACTCAGGAGTCAGGCCAAGGAAGTCCAGCTTTGAGGTGAGTCCCCGGAGTGAGCGAAGACTGGACACGAGTGACACGCTGAGAAGGCCAACGCCTGAGGAAGGTGGCTTGGAGGGAAATGGCGAGTGATAAGCCGAGGCTGGAAGCCAGCTGCAGCAACAGAGAGTCTCAGGCTCATGTGCATCTCAGCTCCTTAAATGAAGGGCTTCAGAGAGCTTCCAGATTAGTGAACATGTTAAGGTGCTGGTGGTGGCTTCCCCAGGGGCTCAGCTGGTAAAGAATCTGCCAGCAATGCAGGAGACACAGGAGATGTGGGTTCGATCCCTGGGTTGGGAAGATCTCCTGCAGGAGGAAATGGCAACCCACTCCAGTATTCTTGCCTGGAAAATCCCATGAACAGAGGAGCCTGGTGGGCTCCAGTCCATGGGTCGCAAAGCGTTGGACACAACTGAATGACTAACACTTTCTTCTTTCTTTTCTTAACGTGCTGGGCAGGTGATGTGCCCACAGAGAACATGGAAGCTCTGTGCCCCTTCCCCATACTTTGCTCCTTGCATCTCTTCTGTTTGACAGTTCCCAGCTTGGAACCTTTATAATAAACCAATAATAGTAAGTATAGTGTTTCCCTGAGTTCTGTGAGCCACATAGCAACCTATGGAACGTGAAGGAGGGGGCGGGTCATGGAAGCTCCCAATCTGTAGCCAAGTGGGAAGTGTGGGTAACCTGGAGACCCACTACTTGTGATGGTTGTCTAAAGAGGGGCAGTCTTGTGGGGCTGAGCCTTTTATCTCTGGGGTCTGTTCTAATTCCAGGTCAGAATTGCTAAATATAAGGAAAAACCCCACATATTTGGTATCAGAAGTAGTGTGAGTGAAGGAAACAGTTTTTCCTTTGGTCATGAAAGAAGTAGTCTCCAATGTCCACTCTGTGGTCAACATTTTGAATCAGGCTTTCCTTCAGTGAGGCTGATGCCGTCAAGGGTAACCCACAAGGGGTGACAGAGGGTCATAGTTGTTGGCAGCACTGACAGCAGGGTGGGGAATTGCATTCTCAGTTTTGTTCATATTTATATAAATCTATGGTAACTGTTGGGCTTCCCTGGTGGCTCAGTGGTAGAATATTCACCTGCCAATGCAGGAATCACGGGTTTGATCCCTGGGTCAGGAAGATCCCGCAGAGAAGGAAATGGCAGTCCACTCCAGTGTTCTTGCCTGGGAAAAGCCATGGACAGGTGTGCTGCAGTCCATGGGGGTCACAAAAGAGTTGAAAACGACTTATCGACAAAACAACAATGGGAACCATTGCCACTGTGGTCCCTTGTAGTGGTTGAATGCAACAGAAGTTAGCTCCCGCATGCAGAGTCGAGTACGGGCCCTCAGAAAGCCAAGCCCCGAGCGCTCGGGCCTGGTGCACCGGGAAGACCCAGAGGAATCGGGTGGAGAGGGAGGTGGGAGGGGGGATCGGGATGGGGAACACATGTAAATCCATGGCTGATTCATGTCAATGTATGACAAAAACCACTACAATATTGTAAAGTAATTAGCCTCCAACTAACAAAAATAAATGAAGAAAAAAAAAACATGCTGTGTTCAAAAGAAAAAAAAAAAAAGAAAGCCAAGCCCTGATGACATGAAGAATTGCTGGTCTGGCTGCTAGAAGGGAGAGAGCTAAGAATTTGGCTTTGTAAGGTCACCAACCTCTGGGTGAGTCAGCCAAAATGACAGTCTGTCCAGAAGACCATAGAGATCTCAAACAGGTCAGCATGGTAAAGATTGGAATTTGGGTTCTGTCAATTGCTGGAGGAGCACTTTGCACACAGCGTTGTCTTCCTGGCTCCAGAATTATTTCACAACTTGTTGTAGGTTTTGTAATAACCATCTTGTCCAACAGGCCTGACCTGAAGGGTAAGCTCCTTCGGGAGCCTGATGGGGCTCAGCATCTCAGTTCTGCCTTATCCAGTTCTGCAGCAGTGTTAGGAGTATTCCCCAAGTGCATTGCTACACATCCCACAAACAAGGCAGGAATGACAGCCATCTGCATGCTCCACTCGGTTGGGTGCACCCTCCAGGATCCTCATGTCATCACCACTGGTCCCAGTGAAAGACCAGCCCTTTTTCTGCTCCCCATGGAGGCTGCCCCATCCTTTTGTCTTCCTCTTCCCCAAGGGGGAGGCTGGACACAAAAGGCACTGCCCTGCCTTTGAGAAACTTGAAACAACTGGGAGAGATATAGCCAAATAGGTAAAGAATACCTGGATGGCAGAGGAGACATAGTTCTGTAGATAAACCCCACACCCATGCTTGCACTCAACCAGGAGAGCAGAGTGACTGGTCTCACCAATGAGTCAAGGGGTGCCACATTCCCTCCTCCTCCTTCTTTTGAACAGCTTTATTGAAGTATGATTGATGTACAGTAAACTCACATGTTTGAAGAATACAATTTGATTAGTTTGACCTAGGTCTCCACTGTGAAGCCATCACCACCGTCAGGACATTGAGTGTATTTGTCACTCATTTCGTTGTGCCCCTTTGAAGCCCCACCTTCCTGCCCCTTCTGCCCCACTCAGCTACCCTCTCATCTGCTGTCAGGTTTACTTCTATAGGTCGGTTTACTTCTTCTAGAATTGGATGTGTGTGGAATCATACAGTGTGTGTATTTTTTTTTAATCTGCCTTCTTTTACTCCACATTATTATTTATGTTGTTGCTTATATGATTACTTTGTTCCTTTTTGTTGCTGAGTAGTACTCTACCCTATGAATATACCACAATTGGTTTATCCATTAATACGTTGATGGACATTTGAGTTGTTTCTAGCTTGAAGCTACTAGAAATACAGCTTCAATCAATGTTCATATATCAATACAAGAATTTGTGTGAGTATATGCTTTTATGATTCTTGGGCATGAAATGGCTGGCTCATGTGTCTAACTTTAAAAAAAAAACAACCTGCCAAACTTTTCCCCAGAACAGTTGAATCATTTTACATTTCCACTTACAGTTTCTCCCTATCCCTGTCAACGTTCAGAATTGGTTGGTCTTTTAAATTTTAGCCATTCTAGGGGATGTGTCATGGTATCTTATTAACTTACCATTAGTTATTTCCCAAATAACTAGTGATGTTGAGCATTTTTCATATGTTTATTTGCCATCCATATATTTTCTTTGGCAAAGTGTCCCTTCAAATTCTTTGCCCATTTTTAAAGCTGGGTTGTTTATATTAATATAATATGTAAAATAATTATAATTTATTTTATATGTTACATATTATACATTAAAATAAAAATATATTGTAGGTTTAGAAAATATTTTTAGATTATATATTATATTTAAATATTTACAAACTGTATATCCACCAAAAGGTTTGTATTTCAAATATCTATTCAAATATATTATATTCTTTCTGGGAACTTATTGACAGTTTCTGTGGTAAAATGGAATCAGGTAACAACTATATTGAAACATCAAGGAGACTAAAGTTTATACTTGCTTATTTAAATATATATTTGTAACATTTATGTAATTTATATTATATAGATATTCACCAAAATATGCCTTTTGGTGGATACATAGTTTGTAAATATTTTATCTTAGTCCTTTTCATTTTTGTAACAATGTATTTTTTTTGTAACAATGTATTTTGAAGCACAACAGTTTTAAATCTTGATGAAGACTTTTAGATCAGTATAGAGATTGTGCTTTTTGCGTATTATTTAGGAAATCTTTGCCAAATCCAAGGCCATAAAGGATTTTTCCCATATGTTTTTCTAGTCATTTTATAATGTTAGTTCTTACATTGAAGTCAATGATCCATTGAAATGCTTGTATACAGTGTGAGGTAAGCGTCTAGGTTCAACCATTTTCTTGCAAGATTCCTGGTGCTCTGGGTTAGTTAGTATTCTGTCCTCTCTCCCACTGCCACACTTCCACATTTCCACCTCTTCCCAAAGCCTCTGTCCCGTCTCTGATGTTTGCTAAGCTGTTCAGCCTCTGATCTCTTGCTCACACTCAAGCACTTGGTGGGGACAGAGACACTGTCCCCCTTCCCCCTGCTCTGGATGTCCTGCAGCATGCCCATCTGGCATTGATCATGGAGGCAAAGACCAGGACAGCATCCCTTTGAGGCCATTCCAGCCTTGATGGACAGTAGTGCTGGTGACAATGTGCCTTCCCAGATAGTTATCTCTTACAGTGACTGCCAGAGGGTCTGGAACTCCCTGTTGGGAGAGAGAAGCAAATTTTAGAATTCTAAAAAAACAACTGGAATCTCAACTAGCCTGACATCCTAGTTGACACTTACAGAAACCCATGTGCTTGGAAGGTAGGCAGCCTTCCTGAGTGGGAGCAGGTATTGTTATCTTCATATCAGAAGTGAGCAAACTGAGGTTTCATAAGATTCAGTGACCTGCCCAAGATTACCCAACTAGTTCATCACAATGCGACTTAACTCCTGGGTCCAGTAAAGAACCACACTCAGACTTCTACTCCCAGGTCAGCAATTCCCACCCTCTAAATGCTGCAAGTTGCATGTGGAATTTTCCTGCCAGCAAGACAGACTACAGCCCCACATTTTTTGATGGTTTCAAAGAAAAGCAACTGCAATGAATGAAGGGGTTGAAAGGGTGTATTTAAGGTCTTGGGGGCAAATCAAAGGAAAGTTTGGGAGAGGCTGGTTTACCCTTTTCCGAGTGGATCTAGGCTTTATTTTTTTCTTCTACTGTTTTTGGGTCTGGAAAGGGAGTGCTTCTGCAGCAGTCAGGGGTCAGCTCACTGCGCTGAGTCTGTGAAGAAAGAAGCGGGAGGTGGGGCAGCGCTGCCTGGTGTATCTTCCTCAGTGCTTCCTCAGCACTGTCCCCATCAAGACCCGAGCTTCTCAGCCTGGTGTCCTCAGCTTGGCCATTTCCAACCTCAGCTACCTTTCCCTGACCCTTGCATCAACCCTCTGTCCACCTATCTAGGCTGATCACCTCAAGGATACCACACCCCTTACCTGGTCTACACCCTTCTTCCGGTCCCTCAGTTTTGCACATAGGAATGACCCTGCGCTGTCACCTGAGAATCAGCTTGGGTCCCAGATTCTCCCAGCTGGGCAGGCCTGTTCTGGCCCTGGCTCCCTCAGGCCTGGCTACCCTCACGTGTGCTAAGCCTGTCTCTGAGGCTCAGTCTTGTGGAACCTCTTCCCCTGTGGCCTGCAACTGGTAATTAGGCCTAATTTCATTTTCCTCTGCATAGCTTTCCCATGTGTCTTATCTCTCCACCTAGATTGTAAGCTCCTCCTGGGCAGGAATAGGAATGATCCTTCCTCATTCCATTGTATCTTCTCAGCCTCTGGCCTCATCGGTGCAGCACCAAATTGGCAGTGATTGCTTCGATTAGATTTGCCTGGGTCTGAGTCTTAGAAGGACGGTGAGAGGTTTGCCAGCTGTAGTTTATAGTTTTCCTGTGAATTCTGGAAAGGAAACAGGCTGTGGTGGCACAGAGATGCAAACTGTTCTCAGGGCTAGAGGCTGGGGCTTAATAGGAGCTGGAGCTCTTTCCTGAAGGTGAGAGGCTATAGAAGAGGGGTCCTGAGCTCAGAAGCAGCGCTTCCACCACCAGGAGCATCCCTGCCTACAGAGGCTTCTCCATTGCTGCATCATGGGGAGGGCAGGAATGCTTCGGTGCCCAACTCCAGGAGAATGTGCCCCGTCCTTCAAGTTGCATTTCTTGGGAAAGGATCTGCTTGTGTGCAGCCTCTACCAGTCTGCTTGAACTGGATTTAAAGGTTTCAGAAAACATGCACAGCATGCACTGCAGAGGGTACTCTGGGGGCTGAAGGACAAACCAGGCAAGGTCCCGGCTCTTAGTAAACTCACCGTCCAGTAGGGCAGGTGACATGTGAACACGTAACTCGAGCATGATGCAAGTCCCCGACAGTCGATAAAGGCAGGAGCTATTTCCTGGAGAGGAGACATTTAGGATGAGACTTCAGAAGACTAGGGCTTGGAGAAGGAAACCGCAGGATGAGGAACCTGTGTGAACGAAGGCAAGGAGTTAGGATCGTGCAGGGCACGCTCAGAGGACAGGACTGAGTTGCCTGAGCGTAGGCTGCGATGGTTAGATGGGAGCTTGGGACCGGTTGGTATATATTCCCGGAAAACCAAGAGGCGGAAGGTAGGATGGTGTTTGTCAGGTACTTGTTACAGACTTTCAGCTTCGTAACGTGAAGTGTTTTGGAGATGAATGGGTGATGGTTGCACAACAACGTGGCTGTTCTTAACACCACTGAATTGGGCATATAAAAATGGTCAGATGTTATATTTTATGCTGTAGGTATTTTACCATACCCCTGCCAAAATCCTTGAATGCCACCTTAATGTTTTAGGGGTATGACCTCTGAATTAGACAAACAGGCCCAGGTTGGGCAACCTTGGCTTCATAGTTGGGTAACCTTGGGCAAGTTAGTTCACTTCTCAAAGCCTCAGTTTCCTCATGAGTAGAACTGAGATGATGTCACAACCAACATGCTAAGTCGCTGTGAGGAGTAAATGAGGATATGGCTGTGGCGTGCACAGTGTGTACCTGTAGCCAGGCAGGCAGGAGGCCCTCGGCAGGGGATTGCTGTTAATGCCAGACTGAGTCGCCAGCCTTAGGGAGCCCGACCCTGATGGAGGGTCACTGGGAGGGGCAGGATGTGAAGCCCCTGCAGGAGACAAGTAATGCTGGGGGCTGTGTCAGGAGGCAGGGGGATTGCTCGGGATGGAGGATGACTTTCCAAGGTTGTGTGGAGCCAGAAATGAAGCCAGCTTCACACACACACACACACACACACACACACACACACACACACACTCACACACACTCACACGCAGTGATCTTGAATCCACTATCCTATTTTGTGCTTCCTGTTTTTCTCATTTTTTTGTGTTTATTTTTCTTTTGAATTTATTATTTTTATTATTGTCTTTTTTTCCTCTATTAATTGAAAGTCATACATGGTATTTCTTTTTCTTTTTCCTTTTCTATTTCTTAGACATTACTACATGCATACTTATCAAGATCTAAGGTTAATCAACTTACCTTCCTCTTTGCAAAATCTTGAAACGTCTTAACTCTGTCTACCCACTCCTGACTGTTACATTATCGTAATGTGCTTTAATTCCCTCTGGTTTTACTGTGACCTCACAGGACCTTATAATTCCTGTTTTGTTACACAGCAAATGTTTGTTCAGCTTTGCCTACATATTTACCACTTTTTTTTGGCTCTTCATACCTCTGGCATCTCAGATTTTCCATCTGGGATAACTTTTTTTCCCCTGCCTACTGTACATCCATTTAAACTTTTTATTAGGGGTAGAGTTGATTTGCAGGGTCGTGTGGGTTTCGGGTATACAGCAAAGTGAGCCAGTTTCTATGTGTGTATGTATATACACACACTCTTTTTTAGATTCTTTTCTCGTATAGGCCATTGCAGAGTGCTGAGTGGAGCTCTCTGCACTCTACAGTAGGTTCTTGTTAGTTACCTGTTTTAAGTGTAGTAGTGTGTATATGTCAATATCAATCTTCCAGTTTACCCCGCCCCTCTTCCCACCTAGTAACCACACGTTTGTTTTCTACATCTGTAATCTTATTTCTGTTTCATAGATAAGTTCATTTGTAGCCTTTTTTTTTTTCTTTTTTAGCCTAATAAACATCCTTTACACGGAGAAGGCAATGGCAACCCACTCCAGTACTCTTGCCTGGAAAATCCCATGGACGAAGGAGCCTGGTGGGCTGCAGTCCATGGGGTCGCTAAGAGTCGGAAACGACTGAGCAACTTCACTTTCACTTTTCACTTTCATGCATTGGAGAAGGAAATGGCAACCCACCCTAGTGTTCTTGCCTGGAGATTTCCAGGGACTGGGGAGCCTGGTGGGCTGCCGTCTATGGGGTCGCACAGAGTTGGACACGGCTGAAGCGACTTAGCAGCAGCAGCAGCACATCCTTTACAATATCCTTTAATGAAAATTTAATGAGAATTCCCTAGTTATACATTCTCTCAGGTTTTGTTTGTCTGAAAAAATGTGTTTGTTTCGTGCTCTTTCACAGATTGAATGAGTTACTTTCACCGAATAAAGAATTCTGGCTTGTCAGGTCTCTCCCACTCCCAGCTTCTGCCGTTGCCATTGATAAGTCAGCTGTAATCTAAGCACACCGCCTTTTTCTTTGATTCTCCCTCTCTAGCCCGAGTGTATTTTCTGCAGTTTACTTTATGTGTTTAAGGGTGTATTTCTTTCATTTCCCCTTCTTTTTTCAATCCTGCTTGGAATTTCTTGGGATACTTAACCTCTGTGAATGGCGTCTCTTACAAGTTCTGGAAAATTCTCACTCAGTATGTCTTCAAGTATTGCCTCTCTTCTCTTCTTCCTCCTCTCTGTCCAGAACTCCTACTAATGATACGCCACTCTTTTTCTGTGTCTCTTAAGCTTTTATTCTGTATTTTCTGTCTTTTGGTCTCCCTGTGCTGTTTTCTGTTGTTTATTTCTAATCCACCTGCTAGTTCACAGTTGTCCCTTTTGCTAAATCTAATCTTCTGCTGCATTTTATTTAAAAAACTCGTATTGAAATATAGTTGATTAATAATGCTCTGTCAATTTCAGGTGTACAACAAAGTGATTCAGTTATACATACATATGGATTTTTTTCATTGCATTTTAAAATTTCAGTTATGTGATTTTGTATTTCTGGAAGTTCCATTTACTTCTTTCTCAAATTGGTTTGGTCACATTTTGTAGTCTTCTACTTCCTGCAGATACTTTCAAGCTTGTCTTTTATTTCATTAAGCATAGTATGCATGATTGGCTTATAATTTGTCCACTATCTGAAGTTGTTGTGCATCCATGTCTGTGGTCTCTGCTGGTTTTTGTTCATTGTTTGCTTGTGTACTTGGTTAGTTTTGACTTGTGTACTGCTCAAAGTTCCTTGAAATTTTATTGATGGTTATTTGCTGAAGCCTGGGGTGGAGCTGCCTTCCTCCAGAGAGGATTTACCCTCTTCCAGGCAGCAGTCCAGGAGTGCTTTGAACTGAATTCATGACTTGAGGTGTTTTGGACCACTCAGTGAGATGAATTTGGGCAGTTACTCTGTAAGCAGTCTAGCTTGTGGTTACAAGTGCTGAGGGACATACCCTCCCCTCTTATTTTGCATTCCCCTGGAGGTAAGGCCTTCTAGGGTGCCGGCTTAATCAAAGAGGGTCTCCTGGTAGATCCCCGACTTGTGACAGGCCCCAAGTTTTAACATTTGTCCCCATTGCCCCTCAAGGCCATTCAGACTGAGATTCATGTATACCTGTAGCTGCCGACACTCACAAAGCCAAAATGACTTTGGTGCTCCTTACTTTTCACAGTTCTTGCCTCTCCTTTGATTTTGACCTTATTCTTTTCTCACTTGCCAGTTTTTTGATACTTTTTAAAAAGGATTTTTCATGTCTTGTCTAGTGTTTAGGGTTGTTTTCAGCACCTGTTTTCTCTGAAACAGAAGTTGGAGGAGCTTCTCATTCTGTTTGATTTTTAAAGATTGAAGTATAGTTGACTTACAATATTAGTTTCAGGTGTACAGCCTAGTGATTCAATATTTTTATAGATTATGCTCCATTTAAAGTTATTACAAAATGTTTGTATTCCCCTGTGCTATACAAGATATTCATGCTGTGTGATTTTGAGTTGGTCAGTTTTCCTTTCTGGGCATCAGTCTTGTTTACTTCAAAGGGTGGCTGGGAGAATTAAATGAGAAAATGAAAGTAAAGACAGAACTCTACACATAGTGCTTGTTCCTGGCGTAGTAAACAGCTCTTCCCTTTCCTCTTATGTCCTGGTGGGGCCGCATCCTTGGGACAAAGCGGGAGCCCAGTCATTAAGTCTGAGGCCAAAGGTCCTGGGGGGCTAATGCCCAGAGTTGTGTATCTTCCTTCAGTCCCTGAGGTACCAGCTAAAGTTTGACCCCTACATGAAGATCTGTAGCACAGCCAAGCTGGGCTGGTTGCCAGTCACAGAGGAGGTCCCTGACCACCAGCTTCAGTGCTGGGGAGTATGAAGGGCCCCTGGTGAAGTCTGAACCCACGGCCTCAGCAGCATCCCCAGAAATGATACCTATCAGGCCTCCAAGGATGTTTGGCTGTGCAGTTTGTTCACACTTGGCTTGTGAACCTAGCCTCTGGCAGGGGGAAAAAAAAACCCTGGGTCTAAAAGATCACTGGGAAGTGTTCATTCCCAGAGGAACCAGTTTCTGGAGCCAGGAGGTCAGAGTGCTTCTCTCTGACCCAAGGAGCTGGAACAAAGGAGTCCCCTGGAGGCTGTGCGGGCTCTCCCCAGAGTCAATTCTGACCCCTCCACCTGCTGCCATTACGGTTCTCTCACCCCCACCCACCCCACCATCAGTGTTAGCCTGGGTCACCACAGTTCTCCCTGACTGCAGAGGGTTTTAGCATGTTTCCAAGGTCATAGATACTGCTTTTTATGGGTGACATTCCCAAAGAGAATTCCTGAAACTCAGGGTTGGATGACACTGCAGTATCCTGTCCCCTCAGCCCCATTTGGTGTTAGTTGGGGACCCTCCTGTCCTTCCCTGAGCTTAACCTCAACCATTTTGGTCCCCATGGCCCTTGCACCAGCTCTCAGACATCCATTCTGACGGCGCACACTGCAGGGTCCCAGCCCAGAGAGATCCTTCTTGATCTCAGAGTTAGGTGGGGTGTGAGGTTGGAGACCATTGCATTGGCTATAGAGCAGCCAAGGTCTGTAAGATTGAGAAGTCGCACCGTCCTCACTCATTATAGAATACTTTATAGAAGGAAGTCACTGTCTTATCAAGTGCAGCCCTTTTTTCCATTTTTACCTGTTCACATGCATAAAATAGACAGCTTTTAAACAAGCTCATCTAGCTAAAAAAAGGTACAAGCCCTTACAAAATGGAAAATGAGATTCAAATGGGGATAAAATGCATCAATTAAGGAGCCCTGGTCCCTGGGCTGTGGCAGTTTAGGCCCTTGAGGAAAGGCAATATCCTTCTCGAACCTTACCGGAAGGTTCAACTCTAGCCTAATTATCCAGTGGGGAATCGGTGTGTCTTTGGAGGAAAACATTACTAAGGGCTTTTAGCATGAGCTGTCTCCAAGACATTCCCTACAGAAGCAGAGGGAGGAGAATCAGGCCAGCACCCATTCTTGTATCGAGAGGCAAACATCACTGCATTCTTTTTTTTAATCTGGGAATTTTTCTGGAATTCTTTGAACTCCCATAGCAAGGTTTATAATTCTTTCAAGATGCTTCTTATCTCACATCATAAGATGTTTTTCGGAGATTTACTTGTGTTGTTTCCATGGCCTGGGCTGACCTCTCACCCTTCACCTACCTGGAAAACGTCTGTTTATTACTCAGAGACTGTTCAAGCAGCACCTCCCCACAAGCTGGCCCTGACCCTTGACACTCCCAATCAAAAGATGCAACTCGTCTAATTCTGCTGGAGAGTGAGCTCTGAATGAGAATATATAAAACAAGTGCTACTCCCAACCTTCTTTCCTGGTACACCTGTTTTGGAACATTCTTTGATCAGTTCACAGAGCACTTGGGATTGTGTTGGCTTCTTGGTTCCCCCATTGGGCTGTACGCCCCTTGTGAATAGGACTGAGTGTCCCCCTACCCCTCATTCCTACTCTCCACATCCCCAGGTCCAGGCACGCTGGACCAAACTCTGTAGGCTCTGTGGATCATTGAGCATCTGAATGCAGACTGCGACCTCCATGAAGTAGGGTGTTCCTCTGTCTTCCCTGAGGCATCTAGTATAGGGCTCCACGTTAGCAGGCACAGTAAAAGTACTTGTGAAATGAAAGAAAGGGAGTGAGTTGCAGGCCCTTTGAAATGGAAGATGCTGAGATGCTGAGAGTCTTGGCAACTTTCCAAAGCAAAGTATGTGGACTTAAGAATGAGTTTATAGGACCTCACCTGGTGATGCCAGCTTGAGAAACTTTCGAGCAATGCAACATTAGAAGGTCCATTTCTGAGGGAGGTGTCACAGGATTACCTTCAAGGACAGACTGAACTTAAATGAGCCCTTTGGTGGGAAACCAGTTACTACACCAGTTAGGATGGGACCCAAGAACAGCCAGCTCACATGTGGTTCTCCTGAGGGGTAAAGAATGGGAGCAGTCCCCCACAGGGATACTCGAGTTCTGAGAGAAATGCGATGTTTATGATTGTCTGCCTGTGGTGTCAGGAGTTAGTCTGACCAGAGTTGGAACAGCAGCATTCTGCCTCCAGCCCAGGCTTGTTACCCTGGGCATTGCCTCTAGCTTGTGACTGTCCTTCCTCCCGAATATGCTGCTCAGGTGCAGGAATTTTAGCCCCAAACACACCTGTGTCTCTAGCTACCAGCCTAGAAGCTTGTGAGGCATCATTTCTGGGTATTTAGTCTCCCAGATTTGAACCCTGATGACTGAGTTCCCACAGGCCTTCTGCGCTCAGCCTCTGCACTGTTCCCTGATTGATGAGGCTGAGTGGGAGCGCTCATCTGCCTGCATGGCCCGGCTCCCAACACAAAGATGAGCTAGCTTAGCTTAGGCTGACGCTAAATGGAAAGGTCAAGGCTGCAGGGCTGTGTGGCAAAGGGGTCGCCCTGGCACACTGTCCAGCCAGAGACTCGCTCAGGACCCCTGCACCGCAGAGGATGAGGTCAGGACTGGCCGACAGTCACCCATAGCGGGGGGCCCTCCTGTGGGTCCCTTTGTGGCGTTTCTCTCTCGCGGTGTCCAGGAATCACTGTAGAGCCTGCCACCCACTCTGCTCCTCTGAGCTGCTCACCACAGATGGAATTTCTTGTGTTTCCCACCTGACCTGGGGGCACAAACAGACTTTGGAAACTCTCGAAGAATCCTGGGGCTAAGAGGCAGAGCCAGACCTTCTCCTCTGCCAAGGCTGCCTGTGCTCCCTTGGAAAGGGAGGAAGGGGTGCACCCCACCCATCCCCACCTGCCCTGAGGCTCTGGCTGAACCCTAAACCTCCCCCTTCCCAGGGAGGCACCCTGCCTCTCCTTGGAACTGTTCCTTCTGTCCCACTCCCCCGCTTCTTAGCTCCTTAGCTCTGAACCCCTCACATTCACCCCATGCTGACCCACCTCACCTTCTCGGGCAGGTGGAATCTTCTGAGTAAAGGCTCACGGTTGCCCATGTGCCTCGCGCTGGTAAGATAAGGATGGACATGTCAGTGTCCCTAACCTCATGGAGCCCCCGGTCTGGCTGGGACAGACAAATGCTGGTGACAGATTGAGTACCTGGGCTGTGGGGCGCAGAGGAAGGAGAGGGCACTGCTGAGCAGGGCTTGACACAGGGGGAGTTCTCTGTGTGGATGAGGCAGCAGATGACCCAGCTGCTGGAGGGGACAGTGCGCACAGAGCCGTAGGGGGCCTGGCACCTTCAGGGAGCCAGAGCTGACTGGTTGCCCTGCAATAGAGAAACACAGAAAGAGGCTGGAGAGAACAGCCAGGCTGCAGGAAACTAGGCCTTGGAGACCAAGCTGAGTGGGGACTCTGTCCTGAAGGCTGCAGTGAAGGTCCAAGGAGACTCACTTGTTTATTCCTTTGAAAAAATAGCTTTATTAAGCTATAATTGACATATATAAACTGAACACAGTTTATATATGTACACACTACATATATACTGTACACACACATATATATGTACACATATATATGTACACATATATACTGTACACACATATGTACACACTATATATATACTGTACATATACACTGTACACACTACTTAATGTGTACAATCTGGTGAGCTTTAATGTATATGTGTATATAGCATATATATGTGTGCACATGTGAAACCATCCCCACCATGAATGAACACATCCATCTCCTCCGAAAGTTTCCTTGTGTCCCTTTGTCATCCCTCCATCCCATCCCCACTGTTTCCAGGCACCCACCCATCTCTGCTCTCTGTCACTACAGGTTAGATTATATGTTTCTGAATTTTATAGAAATGAACTCATCCAGTATGTACTACTTTTGCTTGTTCTTATCACTCAGTGTATTTGTTTTGCAATTCATCCATGCTGTATATGTTAATAATTAATTCCTCTTCATTGCTTAGTGGTATTTCATTGCATGGATTATACCACATTTTATTTCTTCATCTGCTGATGGACATTTGGGTTGTTTCTAGTTTGGAGCTGATGAATATCTGCATGTGAATATTTGGGTAAGCAGCTAGGAATGGAATGACTGGGTCATATGGTAGGTATATGTTTAACTTTTAAGGAAATTACCAGACTATTTTCCAAGTGGTTGTTTGATTTCACATTCCCATGAACAATGTATGACTTTTTCACATACCCTTTCTTGACTGGCTATGAAATGTAGGGTGGACCCTCAGAACAGAATCTCCACTGCATCTGTCTAGCTGGTGACTACAACTGAATCCCTGAGACATGCACTCCTCAGGCCCAAGACAGGGCGGGAGGGGTCTCCTGGAAATCCTTCCAGAAGATGGTGTCAGACTTGGTATCATCTTAAGAGGCTTGTTTGTCAATGATACTACCCCAGAAGCTGGAGGAGTTGAACAGGACCTGAGGGTAATGAACTAAGGCATCTCTAGTTCAGCTCTTGAGAAAATTCCTCTGGGCCCAAAGAGCCACAGTCCAACAGTTACAGCCCAGTTTCCACAGAAGTTCATTTTTGTGTTAACAAGTGATTTCAGCTGGTGTCAGGGCCCCGGTCAGTTATGAGAGAGGCCTGGCCCCTGGCTCAGGGCCCTATTCCAAGGAGGCAGCCTCCAGGTCAGACTTCCCTAGGAAGAGCCATAGAACCAAAGGCTCTAGAACCCTGGGGACCACCCAGGTCAAGGCTGCTGATCTGAGGGCCCATTCCCCTCAGGCTGGAGCTGTGGAGCAGCATCCAGGACTAGAAGGCAAAGCTGACATCAATGACCCTCTGGTCACTGCAGGGGCCTGGCCTTTCCGAATCCTGATGTTTGTATGGCGTGAGTGAGCCCCGCCAGACTTTGGAGTGTGCTCTTTGTTTGTCCATTCAATCATTCATCAACATTAATCAATGCCTCTTTGGAACCAGAGACGACTCAGGCAGGTGGGGGTCAGGTTGTGAAACCCTCCAGTCCCTGCTAAGGGATGCGGATGGTATTTATGGGAGGGGCACAAGTGGTAATTAGATCAGGCTTGTGTTTTAGAAAGGGACCCTGGCAGCCAAAGCAGAGAATGGATTTGAGTGTGGACACACCATGGGCAGGAAGGTCATTAGGAAGAGGCGAGGGGTATCTGAGTGGCTGGTGGTGGTGAGAGGACGAGGAAGGGACTCTCTTGTAGGAAGAGGAGAGTCCGCACTCCCCATGGCCACCAGCCCTTTCTTGTCTCGGCTCTAGTGACACTTCTTTTTCCCAGCTCCCACCAAAACCCAGAATGCATAAAAAATAAATGGAAGGATGGTTGGAGGGATAGAGGGATGGCCATTTGGCTCAGGAGTGAGTCAAGGCACACATCTCCTGCCCACCCATCCATCACCTCCTGCCTGGGCAGCCATCCTTCATTGAGGCGAAGGTGGGGACGGACCGCAGGTGTCTCCCTGGCCAGCAGGGTGTTAGTGATCCCTATCTGATAGCTTTCAAATAGACTGACTCCTGGGGGCTATCAGTCACCTGCGAAACAGAGCCCTGCTGTCCCTTCTTGCCAGGATTCCTCAGACAGTCAAGGACCATAACTTTGAACTTCTGGGAAGGAAAGGCTTCGGTTTCCCATAGAGTCCCCATCCTTGGGGGCAGGAGGGGAAGGGAGGAGAAGCCAGAGCCTGGTGGGGAGGTCAAAGGACTCAGCTTGATGACGCCAAGGAGCTGAGTCTCGGCCGTGGTCCCTGAGCCTTGCTGTCACGTGACCTTTTTCTGGTTGCTCACAGTGAGTCCATGGGACTCACTCACCGTCACTCACTCACTCACCGTCCTGGCAGGTTTCTGTGATTTAGACTGACCTGCAGAGAGTTCAGTCCACAGGTGACCTCAGAATGGCATTCACCATAACCAGAGTTCATCTTCAAAATGTGTGCATGGGTGGAGTTAGGTGGGAGAGCTGAGAGGGGCCATGGGCAGGAACCGTGGGTGTGTCTGGAGTAGAGGCTAGAGCACGGGGGTCATGCCGGAGGAGCTGAGAGTCCTGAGTTCCAATCCCCCGCACCACCCTCACGGGGTTGCCAGGGGGGACAATCCCTTCTCCTCTCTGAGACGATCCGGACCCCGGTCACAGGGTCTGCAAGTTGGTATTTGTGTCTGCGTTCCCTCAGCCTCAATCTGGACCCTGGGAGGGTTAAGACACTGGGCACAGACCCCCCGAGTTGGGTTTGGGAAGAGGGGTCAGAGATGCTTACTCCTGCTTCTCTTGCTCAGGATGCAACTCGTGGACTAGTTGACGCTGAGGGTTGACAGTGAGTGAACCTTAGTTTATCAGAGCTGGGAGGGCACTTAGCGGTGGCCACTCAACCCTCCACTTGCTGTTAGGTGAAATGCAGGCCTGGAGAGGTTGGAAGAGGAGTCGAGGCACTGGCAGATATGGCCACACTTGTTCACTTGGGCCTTGAGGGCTCCCCAGGATCCTCCATGTTTGGCATTGTGGGGTACGGGATACCAGTGGTCACTGACTCAGAACTGGCCTGTTCCCTGCCCTGCAGCACCACCAGCAGGGCCTTCCTGCCCTTGCCCATTGAACCACTGCGACTTCTCAGGGCCTGCCCAGTCAGGCCTGCTGGCGGATAGGGCCTTCCTGTCCCCCAGACTACTGCCGTGATAGCAGCAGGTGTGGGGAAAGTGGTCCAGGCATGGACAGCACAGGTGAGGAGCCCCAGGGCAGGGTGGAGCTGGAGAAGCCCAGAGCCAGGAGAGAAGGCTTGTGCTGAGCGGGCGGTGCTTGGCACGCAGCGCAGGAGCCCCGAGGTGTTATTACTCTCAGTCCAGGGTGGCCCTCCCCTGGTTCGATGGGAAAGACCAGCGCCAGGCACTGGCTGGTGGTGCCAGCCTGAGAAACCCCAGGAAGGAGGCCCGTGATGAGGTGTTTGGCCCCAGGCCAGATGGTACAAGTTGGGCATCCCAGGACCCATGGCATGAATTCTTGCCAACGACTGGGGAACTTGGAGGAGGGGGCACTCTGTAAATCTCCATAGCACCGCCAGGGGGGGCCCACCTGGGGTGGCTGCCCTCCCGCCTTGGGTGAGTGAGGAAGAATGCGGAAAGGCTGGACAGGGCATGCCCCGGGGAGAGGGGCTGTGATCTCTGTGCTGTTTGTGCAGCAAACACTTCCCCAGGCCTCCCGGTGCTACCTGGGAACTGTAGATGTGAGGTACACAATCCTGAGGGACATGGTCCTGCCCTAGGGCACAAGTCACCCCCACAAAGCGTCCTCTGGGCTTTTCTCTGTGTCCTTCAGGCCTTGCCTGCTCAGGGGCAGAAGAGATCTCCCTGGCTGTTTGCTGAGTGAGTGATGGAAGGGAACGAGCAAGTGACCAGACAGATGGGCCCTCAGTCCCCAGGCCTTCCACCAGTTATCGTGGGAGGGAGGGCGACTGGGGCTCCAGCAGGTCTGGATGGGGGGATGGTGGGAAGAAATGAACAAGCTGGGTAAGCCCTTGACCTTGACCTTCCTGATGATCACCAAGCTCCTCTAGAGTCAAAGGTAGAGTACTTCAGGTGTGGCAGACCCTTCTCCACCCTTTCCCCTCACGCCCTTTTCACCCCCAGCAGTACCTCGACTCCTGCTCCTTGACATCCCTTCCTCCCTCTTCCAGGCTTCCCCTGCTCCCTCCCAGGCCCCCTCTGTCCTCCAGGTCTTGCAGGAAGCTTTCCCTGCTGCCCCAGACCTTGTGGACATCGTGCCCACTACCAGTCTCAGGCAGGGTGCAGAGCCAGTGAGGGAGGCTGCCAGAGAAGGAAGTGGGAGGTGAGAAAGACCCAGACCAGCAGATCTATAGCTGGGTGGGGCCGCAGTGGAGGTTGGAGACCTCCAGGAACAAGGAGGAACGAGGCCTGAGGGGGAGATCATCTCTCTGGAGTCTGCCAGCACGGGTAGGGTGGATGAACAGTAGAGTCCTGGTCAGAGAGCTGGGCTGGTGGGGCCAGGCAGGTGCTTCACTCGGGGTACCAGCTGCGGCTGTGGTCAATGGAAAAGACAGGAAGATGGGGGAGGCCAGGAGACCTAGGTCTGGATATCTCTGGTTGGTGAGGTGAGCCTGAGGCCCTCCCACCTGCAGCCTCCCTTGAGCCTCCAGGCAGCAGAAGCTGGGTGTGGGGCAGGGTGACAGGCTCTTATTGGGAGCCGCTGAGAGCTCATTTTGGGTACGGAAGTAGATACCCCTATTCGTGGAGCTCTACCCGTAAAATGGGGCAGCACCTCTGTCCTTACAGGTGTGGAGTGGAGCTCATGGGAAGCAAGTGTGCCTTTGAATGAGCCTTTGCCGTGGGCAGCTCTGCCCCATCCTTCACCCTTACTCTTGGTACCACAAGTGCATTTGTGCCCCGAGTGGGGCCGCCGTGGGTGGCTGAAGGTGTTCTCAGCACTAGCTGTCACAGCCTGAGCCAAGTTACCACCCCGCCAGCCAGTTCATCCCAGGTGAGGAGCTGAGCGTGGAGAGACAGCAGGCATCCCACTCATTTTGAGCAAAATGGGGCTGTTGGCACAGGTCCAGCCCTGCCTCCTGTCCCCTCCTGGGCCTCATGGTGACCGGGGTTCTCCCTGCACTCCTCCTGCAGTATCTGTGCCTGGAGGCTGGTCAGCCCCACACCGAGGTCACAGGGTTGACTGGCAATAAGACATATCGATGCATCATCGTTAGTCATGGGGGGAAAGATTATTAAAGTCGTGAAGAGATACCATCACACACCTACTAGAATGGTCAAAAGAAAAAAGCTGGCAATACCAAGTGCTGGTTAGGATGCAAAGCAGTTGGAACTCTGAATCATAGCTCGAGAGAAGCAAAATGGCACAACCAATTTGGAGAACACTTTGGTATCTTCTTTTTTAAAATTTATTTATTTTTTCCAGTGGGTTTTGTCATACATTGATATGAATCAGCCATTAGTTACACGCATTCCCCATCCCGACCCCCCCCCCCCACCTCCCTCTCCACCCAATTCCTCTGGGTCTTCCCAGTGCACCAGGCCTGAGCACTTGACTCATGCATCCCACCTGGACTGGTGATCTGTTTCACCATAGATAATATACATGCTGTTCTTTCGAAACATCCCACCCTCACCTTCTCCCACAGAGTTCAAAAGTCTGTTCTGTACTTCTGTGTCTCTTGGAAAACACTTTGGTATCTTCTTATAAAGTTAAGCATGTCCTTACCATATGACCCAGAAACCCCAATTCCTAGATATTTAGCCAAGGGAAATTAAGTTAGGTTCACACAGAAACCTTTATGTCACCATTTATTGTGGCCTTATACATAATTGCCCCAGATTGGGCGACAATCCAAATGTCCTTCAGCTGGAAAATGGATAAACAAACGGCGGTACGTCCACATAGCGGGATGCCACTCAGCAATAAAAAGAAAACAGCTACAGATATGAGTGGCAGTAGAGATCAATGTCAAATGTATTATGCTGAGTGGAAGAAGCCAGACTCAAAGGCTTCATACTATTGATTTCACCTGGATTTTGGAAGAAGCGAAATTATAGGAACAGAAAACAAATTAGTGGTTTCTGGGGTCTTGGGGTAGGGTGGGCTGGGGCTCTTGACTACAAAGTGGCACAAGGGAACCTTTTGGGGTGATGGAAATATTTTATACATTGAGTATGACGGTGATCATGTGACTGTGTATTTATCAAAACTCATAGAACTGTATACTACAAAGGTAGATTCCACTCTATGTAAAAGATACTTCATTAAAATTAACTTTAAAAACACACACATGTTAATCACAGTCACTGTTTCTGAGCACCTACTAGACACTGTGCCAGAGGCTTTGTGTGTTTTCTCATCCACTCATTCACTTGACTGCTCACTCAGCAAGCAGTTACCAAGCATCTTTACAAGGTTCAGTCAAACTTCCCTAACACCTTCAAGCCACATGGCTCCCCGAGTTGTGTAGAGAAGCCAATGGGAAGAGGTGACCGGAGCCCAACCCTGGGGGCCAGTGGGTGAGCTTACAGGTTCTCTGTGGTTGCATTTCCATGGGGAGAGAAAATCCTAGCTTTGTGAGCCTCTCGAGGGAGTCTGCAACCCAGAAAGAGAGACCAAGGTCATGGAACAAAGAATGATACCCTTGCTCCATCTCTGTGGTGCTGGCCCCTGCACAGGAGGGCAGGCCGTGGCCCTCTCAGCTCCAAGCCCAGAGCCTGCGCTGGTGTGAATAGTGGAGGCTCTGGGCCCACTGTCACGTTCAGCTTTCTTGCTGGGTAGCTGCTCCACTGCTTGGAAGCATATCTGTGTCTGTCCTAGCTTAGATGGGAGTGACCCTAGCTTCTCTTGTGAGAATCCAAATGTGGGAACCCCCTGAAGAAAGCCAGAGTGGGGTACACAATGCCCAGGAACACTGTGTAGGAGAAGAAATGAGCAAACCAGAGCTGCCCAGATCAACACAGCTCCATCTCAGAGATACAATGTGGAGTGGAGCGAAAATGACAAGATGGGACAATATCTGACACCATTTAAATATGTTGTAAAGACACAGAATAGTACCATGTGTTGCTATGGTTATAAACTTAGGTCATGAAAATATGAAAACATGAACAAGAAAGACACAAGTGGATTAGCTCTGAGGAAGACAACAGCAAAAAGAGATGAAAACAACAAATATAGCAAGAGGCTAACAAACGCATTTAGCAGATCAGGGATATGTGATTTAAACAAGGGAGTGTAGTGTTAGTCGCTCAGTCATGTCCAACTCTTTGTGATCCCATGGACTGTAACCCGCAAGGCTCCTCTGTCCATGGGATTCTCCAGGCAAGAATACTGGAGTGGACTGCCATTCCCTTCTCCAGAGGATTTTCCTGACCCAGGGATCGAAGCCAGGTCTTCTGCGTTGCAGGCAGATTCTTTACCGTTTGAGCTACAGGGAAGACCTTTTAAATAAGGGAGCTGTGTTGCAAATTGTTTTCTCTACCTTTGGCTTAAGTAGTTCATAAATAAACAAGCCACAATGAACTTTGAAAACATTACACTAGGTGAAATAAGCAAGACACAAAAAGACAATTATTGTATATGGTTCCACAAGGTAGCTAGGGTACAAATTCAGAGTCAAAGAGTAAAATAGTGGTTAGAGTGGGGCTGGGAGGAAGGAGGATGGGGAACCATTGTCTAATGCGTGTAGAGTTTCTGTTTGGAAAGATGAAAACGTTCCAGAGATGGATGGTGGCGAAGGTTGCACTACAGTGTGAATGTACTTAATGCCACTGAACTGGATGCTTAAGAACGGCTAAAACGGTAAATTTCATGTTATGCACATTTTCCCATAATAAAAATAAATAAATACAAGCCAGAAGAGGCAAATCTATAGAGACACAAAGTAGATTAGTGGTTACCTGGGGCTGGGGAGGATACTGGGAAAACAGGGGTCATGGCCAAGGGGTGCGAGTTTCCTTTTGTGGTCATGAGAATGTGGTCATGAAATTGTCCTAAAATTGATTGTGGTCACGGATGCACAGCTCTGCGAATATACTAGAAAACATTGAACTGAGCACTTTCAGTGGGCACAGTATGTGGTGTTTGACTTATATCTCAATAAAGCTGGTTTTTTGGTGTGTTTTGACTGCACCACGCAGCTTGTGGGATCTAGTTCCCAGACCAGGGACCAAACCTGGGCCCTGGCAGTGAAAGCACAGAATCCTAATCACTGTACCACCAGGGAATTCCCAAAGCTGTTGTTTTTTAAAAAGCCAAAAGGAGGGAAATCCTTTCTGTGTCGGCTATTCTAGTAGAAGCTGCGATCTGTCTGATCTAGACCTGGCTCTGACGTTGAGTGTCACAAAGTCATCAGGAGCCCAGTGCCTCATCTACCCCTCCACCCTGAGACACGGGGAGGGAGCCCTGCCAGCTCAGCTCCCAGGGCTGGAGCTCTCGCCACATCCATGGGACTGGGGGGTAGAGGCAGTCTGCAGAATGAGGTTAATGAGAATCTGCTCCAGGCTCCAGGGGCTTTGAGCCTTAATTAATACTTGCAAAGCCCTCGGTGATTGTGAAATCAGAGGTTCTGTAAATGTGCACAGCAGTGGCCTTATTAGTGCCAGCGTATTACACTGGAGAAAGAAGCCAGCCTTCTTAGCACTGCCTTATTTTGCTGGAGATGCTGATCGCAGGGTGTTGAGGCCAGACCAAAGCTGTCTCTCCTGGCCTCTTGTCTGGCTCTCCAGGCCATGCCTAGGGTCTGAGTGGTCTGGACTGGTCCAGGGCTCCGGGGTGGCCACCCTGAGCACTGTGGCCAGGCTTCTGATGGGAGTCTTCGGAGGACAATCAGGCAGACCGCCTCCAGCAGTCTTGGTGAGGGTCCCTCAAGGCCTACAGAAGGTGCCATCTGGCATCTCATTTTCTGTAAATCTTGGGGCCCCGGTGAGGATACTGGCCATCTTCCCGGGTGGCCGTGCTTTTTGTGTTTGGCATGTCTCCTAGGATTGAACATAGCCAGGACTCTGGGGCCCTGAATGGAAGACTGGCTCTGCCCTCAGCCCAGGGCAGCCTGTGAGCAAGGAACCGTTCCACATTGCTTTAGCTCAGGCCTTTCCTGTCTGTGATTCCTTCCTGGCCCCTCAAGCGCCCTCCCCTAGCAGGCTCTGAGTTCTCCCAAAGCCACATGGCACAACCTCTCGCCTCCTGTGATCTGGTGCTATCCTTCCAAGGGTGGGTCCTCAGACTACCTCACCCTTTGGGCCGCCCACCCAAGAGCACCTCACACCAGCCTCCAGGGCCCCTGGCTATGCTGGGCATCTTCATGCTGAGCAGAACTGTCCTCGCCTCTCAGAGCCTTGCTGCCCTCAGACACTGGGAACACAAACCCATCTGCCAGGGCTGATTCTCTGACCAGGGAGGTTGGAGGTAGAGGGAGGTATGTGTCAGAATCTGTGGCCCTGGGTGCCTTCAAAGGCCTGGGGACGTGGTGCCCTGAAGGCCCAGGATCTTGAGGATTTGCTGCCTAGGGTACCCGTGATGCTAGTTGTCTTTGACCTTGGGCCCCCATACACCTAGTTGCTGCTGACTCTAGCCCCTGTGACCCTGGACCAGCTTCTAGTATGTGGTCCTCTCTACCCACCCGCTTGGATGGGTAACTGCGGCATGCACTGCTGTTAGGACGTGGCACACGACCTTCCCTCCACGTGGGTTCCTGTTTCTATTTCCCAGCTCTCCACGTCCCCCCAGGGGTGTTGCATTCTAATGGAGGTGACTGGTAGCTCCTGCCAGGTAACTCTGAGGATCAGTAACATCCTCCTTCACGTCAGCCGCCCCTCCTTTCCTCTCTCCCTCGTGGCTCCCTGTCATCCTCTATCATAGCCAGTCTATTACTTACCTCTTTCCTTATCCCGGGCCTGTCAAACCAGATGGGGCTAAGGCATCAGAGACCCCTCTCCAAGCTGACATAGATCTTTTCCCCAGCCCTCTCCGGGAAGCAGGGTCGTGTTGTGGTTAGACCTACAGGCACTGGAGGCAGCTTCCTGGTTCAAATGTCTCTACTTTTTATCTGCTGGGCGACCCTGGGCAAGTTGCTTAACCTCTCTGTGCATCACCTGTATAATAAGGCAATCAGAATACTACAAGGTTGTTGTGAGGGTTAAATGAGCTCATGTGTGGGGAGTGCTGGGCCTGGCATACAGTAAACAGTCAAGGAAGGGTGCTGAACCAGTTGCTTCTGAATCTCCTTGAAGATCCATCGTCCATGTCTGAGAATGTGTCCTGAGAGAGTGGCCAGGCATCTTGTCCAAGCCCAGGTGACCCCGTCCACGAACTACACCCAAATCTGTCCCTGGCCTCCCGCCCCAGCAGAGGAAACGCTGCTCACAATAGATGCCAAAACCCCCACACTCGAAGTGTGTCTGTGCAACATAGCCCATAGGTTCCTCTCACCCCCATCCCTGCCCCAACCCAGCTGCCTCCCAGGGCCCGAGGTCGGATGGAGGGGCTGCTTAATGAGAGGGTGCAGGTCTCCGCCTAATCCCAGGGGCAGCTTGGAGAGGTCAGATTTCTTCTATTTATAGTGAGACTTCTTTACCATTATGGCCCATCTCTAATTAAGGAGCTCTTTTATTATGTTTTCTTTATGTTCTCTTCATGTGGATGACTGGAAAAAATAAATGAAAGGGAAAATCATGGTCTTGCGGTTAGGAAAAACTGCTGGAGAGAACAGACTTCGAGGTCACTGCCTCGTTGGCGTGGCTGGGGTGTCCTAGGGCGTCAGAACAAGACACGGCCTTTCTCAGGCGTGGTTACGGAGTGTCCATGGGGCAGGGCGCCCACAGCTATGGGAACTGGCTGGAGCCCGAACCATTGCTTTGCATTGGCTCCCTGGGTGCCCTCAGGTAGCTCCTACCTCTCCAGGCCTCACTGTGGCTGTGTTAGTTGCTCAGTCGTGTCCGACTCTTTGCGACCCATGGCCTGTTTCCCACCAGGCTCTGTCCATGGAATTCTCCAGGCGAGAACACTGGATTGAGTTGCCATTCCCCTCTCCAGGGCCAGGCCTCACTACCTTATCTCAGTTCCTGGTGGGCTGGGCTGCACAGACCCCCTAGAAACACCAAAGGATCAGGAGAGGCTGAAGCCCCATTCTGCCTGCCCTGGGACTGCGGACCTCTGACCCCAGGCCTTTTGGAGCCCAAGGAACTACTGCCCCTCCTCCTTCTTTGTAGTTACCACTCCCGCTGGAGGGCGAGGATCCCAGAGTAGAGACAAGAGGGATGCTGTCTGGCCCGGAAACTGTCCCCATGGAGAGGAAGGGGTTAAGGTGGTCATCATGGTCCCTGAGTTGCAGTCCCAGAGCTCCCTAGGCACAAGTCCATTTGAGGAGGGTGGCCTGACACCCTCGCTGTGGAGCAGGGCTGGACTTATTTTAAACTGGGTGGAACAAAGGACTCGGTGTCTCTGTGGTCTGTGGCCTGTGCACGTGGCAAGGCTGTGGTGGGAGGGACACCAGGGGCTCAGCTCTCAGCCCTCATCTGACCCCCCGAGGGTCATGCAGGGGTGGTGCCCTTCCTCCACCCCGAAGGTCTGCTTGACCCCTCTCAGGCCAAGTGGGCAGGGAAGGTCGGTCCAGAGGTCCTGGCCTGAGGCACTTGAGCAAGTCAAGGCAGATGCTTAGGGGTTGGCTCAGAAGCCATGGTAATGACGAGGGGCTGAGGCTGGATCAAGGTCACTCAGGCCGAGGGAGTAGGAACACCCTGTGAGATGGAAAATCTCAGGAGAGGATACATGCAGGGGGCAGGAGGACTTTGGAGGAATGGGGGCGGGGTGTCCACTGCTTTAGACTTGAGCCAGAGCAGCTGGGTTCAAGCCCCAGCCTGGTCAGTTGCCAGATGCGGTGTGACCTTGGGCAAGTTAGACAATCTCTCTGTTCTTCCACTTACTCACCTGTAAAATGTGGGTCATAATAGTAACTTACACCGAGGACCACTGAGAAGGTTAAAGGGGTTAAGCGGGAAACACAGAACCCTGTCTGACACTTTGCAGGCCCCTGTGGCTCAGACTGGTCCCAGCCCTGCTGTGTCCCTCAGTGAGTAGACAAGGACAGTCGGTCTCCTGCAACCCCCTTTCCCCCGTGAGTGGCAGGAAAGGAAGGATGGATCCCCGCCTCAGAGCTAGTAGTGAGGCCAGTCCTGGCTGCTTCACTACCCAAAGGTATGGCCTCCAACAAATCACTGGGCTTCTCTGAGCCAGTCCCTGCACTGGCCGTGTGGGGGTGATGATTCCCACCTCCAGGGTCATTTGAGGACTGGTGGGAGAACAGAGGGAAAGACCCAGCCTGGGGCTGGCATGCTACGATGCACAGCTCCTCCCCTGAGGCCTCAGTGACTCATTAGTGTAGCAAGGGACCCTAGAACCAACATAGCATGTGTTGCCAGTTTCAGTTCCTTGATTTCTCACCAGTCCACCCCCTCCCTGCCAATCCCACCTCCTTGACCTTGTTCAGGCCCCTTACACGTCAGTTCTGACCCTTCACACTCAGAATGAACTTTATAACATATAAATCAGAGCTTGGGACTCTGCCTACCACTGTCTCTGCCTCCCCTGTGTCCTCAGGGGAAGGTTCAGATGCCTTGACCTGATCTGTTAGGCTGGTGTGACCTGTCCCTGCCTGCTCCCCACCACCATCCCCACAACTGCCTTCAGCATGCGCCGTATAGGAGAGCTACATGGAGTGAATTGTTCCCTGGATACCACCTGGCACTTTTCTGTCTCCAACTTTCCTGTATGGAGTTTATCAAACGAGCTGGACTTGGCCTCTGCAAACCCCGCCTTCTCTCTAGTTTCACCTCCACCTGTCAGAAAACCTCTCAAGCACGCTCCAGATCTTTTCCAGCTACCCTCACGTAATCAAGTAAGTGTCTGTCCTACTTTGACCTCGTCTTGCCTCACCACAGAAGCCAGCAGTGGGACAAGGAGGTTGTGGGGGGCCTGTCTTGTTTTTCTTGCTCCAGCTCACCCTCCACTTGCCAGTCCATCTCTTCGGGGATGGACTAGGGAGGAGGCGTGAGGTAGAGAGAGAAGCAAGAAGGACTTTCTTTTAAATTTTTATTTATTTATTTATTTTTGGCTGTGCTGACTCTTCATTGCTGCACACAGGCTTTCTGTTGTGGCAAGCAGGGGCTTCTGTTGTTGCGGAGAACGGACACCAGGCATGCTGGCTTCAGCATTTGTGGCAAAGGGCTTAGTTGCTCCATAGTATGGGGGATCTTCCAGTACCAGGGATCAAACAGGTATCCTCTGCATTGGCAAGGAGATTCTCAACCACTGACCACCAGGAAAGTCCCAAGAAGGCCTTTCTTGATGCTGCAGCTGGGATCAAACATCCTGGCCTTCTCTGTGACTGATGTGAAACGTCTGGATCTCTCTCAGCTGGGTGCTTGCATGGGTTCCTCAGAGCTCCTCCTCATGCCCTCCCCAGTAGGAACCTACAGATGCAGCTCTCTGGAATGGGGTTCACCTCCTCCAGTGGCCATTTGTGACCTACGCCAGCCTCTTTCTGTCACTGCCCTTCACCTGGAAGGAAGCTCTGTTGGACAAGATCCTGTTATGATAAGCCCAGGTCAGCTCCCTCTGTTGAGGATTTGGGAGTGTGGAGCACACACTTTGTGCGATGTCAGCCACTGTGAGAGGTTTGGATGTTAGCATTCTAAGAATGTGGGGAATCCCCCAGAGGGTTTGAGGCAGGGCAGTGAAATGATACATGTCTACTCTACCGGTCTTAAAGACAGTGGCCTTTCTCCTGGATGGAGCTATGGAGGACAGGAGAGCTGGCCAGCTTGAAGGTGGAGCTGATAGAATTACCACTGGTTTGCATGTGAGGGGCAACGAAAGAAGAGTCCAGTGTTTTGGGTGAGTAACTGGGTGAATGGAGGTGGCCGTCACTGAAAAGAAGAAGTCCAGAGTGGAGCAGGTTGAAGGGGCAGACATCAAGAGCTCTTGATCAAGAGTCTTGATCCTGCAACATTTGAGATGCCTGTCAGGTACCTAGTGGAACTATCAGGAGGCCAATATAAATGCAAGGCCTCCACCAGCCCATATGGTGCCTTTGTGCAGAGGCGGGAAGGGCATCCTTTCCTTCAGGCAAAGGTGGCCTCCTGCCAGGTCACACGGCTGGGTGAGCAGAACACAGTTGGACCTCAGCCCCGTGGGTCCCCTTGGCCGCCCACCTGCCCTTGTGTGGTAAACAGACTCCAGAGTTCTGTGCGGCAGCTCACATCTGGAGGCAGCTCACAGGCCTGGAGCTCAGGGGAGCATGTGGGGCTGTGGAGGAGCCACAGCTGATGGGATGCTTATTTGGATGCTGGTGGGAAAACGACTCCCCAGCCAACGTGGGGAAGAAGGACCTGGGTTGTGCCTTTGTGGATGAAAGCCTTTCTCTCTGGGTCAGAGCTGTCCCTCTCATCCTGCAGGTGAGGCCCCACTGCTGCCCTGCCAGGCTGAGTAGCTGTGGGCCCCTCGCTCCTGTCTTCTCTGGGCTCATCCTGGGGAATGCCACACATGTCGGGGTGAGGAAATCTTGTTCTCTCTCCTCTCACTTTCCATCCTTGACGCAGGTGCATTGACCTCTGTCACCGTACTGATGTCTGTAGTGTCTCCCAAGGGATCTGTGAACAGATTAAGCACCAAGCTATGGGGAGGGACATTCAGAGTGCCCCTGTGCACCCAATGGGGGAGGAACAAGCCACAGAGACCGTAATGGCAGGAGTAGCAAACAGCCAGGCGTTTGGCAGAGGGATGGTTGGCATCAGACTGCCTGGATTCCAATGCAGGGCCAGTTCTTACCAGCTGGCTGACTTCAGCAAGTCCATTACCAGCGTTGAGCCTCAGTTTACCCTGTAAAATGAGGATAATAATAGTATCTACCTCATAAGGCTGTGGTGAGGAATGAATGAGTTCTTTCACATAAAGCACTTAGCACAGTACTTCAAATTGTAAACACCCACTCCATCAATATTAGCTTACATGGTGTATTCTAGAAAAGCCCTTCCCAGGGGAATCCCAAGGCCCCCTACTAGTTGCTGACCTGACCAAACCATGGGGCACAGGAAGTGGCAAGCGGACTTGCTGAGCTGGTAAAGCTGGGAGCTGCTTCCTGCCTCCCCAGATTGGGCACCCAAGGGCTTGCACCCCCAGATCCCCCAGAGCTGGGTGGAGGTCAAGCTTGAGTCATAGCCACTGAGCAGCGACTCTCCCCTTTGCAAGCACTTCCAGGGAAGGCAGTTTCATGACTCCTCAGGACCCATCCAGAATTGCACAGCCCACATCTTCTGTATTTTCCTGCGGTTGCACATGAACCCTGAGAGGTCTGATCTTACACGTGAGTCCTTTTCTGTCTTCAGAGCAGAAGGGAAGTGAACTTGGTATAGGAATCTTTGTGATGCCTCCCCAGACCTTCTCTTAAGCCTCTATGGGGTCCTAAGCCCCTATAACATCTGATCAGTGCCTTAGACTCTTCTTCCAGAAAAAATGTCTCCCAAATATGTGCTCACAAGCCAAATTTTGCAAGTTTCCTCCTCTTTTAGGAAAGGTCCCTGATCTGACTTGGTGATTAGGCTGGTGGGCTCTGCAGTTGAATTTTCTGGGTTCCAAGGCTGCTGCTTTTATTTACTGACTGTGAGACCTTTAACATGTTATGTGCTATCTCTGAACCTTGGTTTTCTTATCTTTAAAATGGAGGCAGCATTGTGGACAGGGGAGAGGGGAGGAGAGGGTGAGATGTATGGAAAGAGTAACATGGAAACTTACATTACCATATGTAAAATAGATAGCCAATAGGAATTTGCTGCATGGCTCAGGAAACTCAAACAGGGGCTCTGTGTCAACCTAGAGGGGTGGGATGGGGAGGGAGATGGGAGGGAGATTCAAAAGGGAGGGGACATATGTGTATCTATGGGTGATTCATGTTGAGGTTTGACAGAAAACAACAAAATTCTGTAAAGCAATTATCCTTCAATAAAAAATAATTAAAAAAAAGAAAAAATGGAAGCAGCATTGGTGGTTCCTTCATAAGGTTTTGAGAGGGTTAAATGTAGGGTGACTAACTCGTCCCATTTGGGACTTCTCATTATTATTAACTGTTTGTTTTTATCTGTTTATTTGACTGTGCTGGGCCCCAACTGCAGATCCAGCACACAGTATCTTTGATCTTCATTGCAGCAGGTGGAATTTTTAGTTGCGGCATGTGAACTCTTAGCTGCAGCATGCAAGCTCTTAGTTGTGGCATGTGGGATCTGGTTCCCTGACCAGGGCTCAGACCCAGACCTCCTGCATCATTGGAGTGCAGTGTTAGCCACTGGACCACCAGGGAAGTTCCTGGGACTTTTCCATTGTTACACCGGAAGTCCCACTTTTAGGGGAGTCTCTCAGTAGTGGACAAACCAGGACAGTTGGTCACCCTGGAAAATTATATAATGCCCAGAAAGCAGTTATCCCAGTGCAGGCAGTTCACCCAAGTCCCCTCATTCTCAGCAGATACTGCTGGGCTTTTTCCTGATTAATCCATCTGATAGAAATGTTGCCCTGGGGATCAGGAGTCCAGGACTTGGTTCACCACTTTGTCCCCGTCCTGCTTTAATGGGCTCCCGGGCAAACCTCCAGCCTCCCTGGCCTCAGTTTGCTCACCCATCAAACTAGAGAGATGAACTTGAGAGTCACTGGGGATTCTTCCCACTAAAGCCTGTGAGATTTATTCAAGGATGCTCTCCCAGTGTCTGGTAAGGCAGCCTTGAATGTGGATGGCATAGGTATGCACTTGCCTGCTTGACATGTCAGTGAGAAAAGCCCACATGTATTCTAGGAATACAGTCTGCCCAAGGAGAAGCCTAGATTGGAAATTTCCTTGGCACCTGTTCTTCGCCACACCTCCTCCTTAGGGCTGAGAAAATGGGGAGAACACGGAGACCCTCTTCAGTCCTGAGAATTAGGTAACCTAGCATTTCAGACCCAGCATCTAGAACAGAACTTGAAACATGGACGGTGCACGACACACATTTATTTGCAAGGTGAATGGACACGGTTGTCGGGTGAATGAACCAGAATAGGCAGGGGGGGGAAGCAGTGCCCTCCGGGGGTGACCACCATGGACTCCCACTGAACAGACCATGGATCCCAACCCCAAGAGTGCCCCTCTGAGGTGACCCAGCTACTCCCAGACCCAGGGGCTCTAGGGGGTCTCACTGAAGGGGGTCAATCCGGGAAAGAGCTGCCAGAAAGGTTACTAACAAAGTCCCTACTGCATCCCTTATGTTACATGCTGCCATGTGGCTCCTATTCATTTTATTCCTCTTTCTGTTTCTTGGAAAATGGGAGTTGGATTTGCAAGGCCACAAGATCCCTTCTCGCCACTGCCCCAACACCTGACCTGGGCTGTCTCCTGACCCTTGACATTGAACACACATCCACTCTGGAATTAGGCATAGAGATTAAGGCAGTTTTCAAAAATTTAGAGCAACAGATTATTTTCCTGAAGAAATAAATGCATTCCTCTTACTAAGAAGAGCTCTCAAGGAAGCTGAACATTATGTCCAAGGTACCAACTTCCTCATAAGGAAAGTTGGAGAGGCGCTCTGCCCTTCAAGCCTTAGCATCTAAGGTGAAAACATGCAGGTTTGGATTGATTTCTCACAAACCATGTGTTTGTAAAAGGAAAATGTCCAGCACACCCAGCATCTATACGAGGACACCTCGGGGCTCCTCCTGGCTGCAGAGAGACAGACCTTAGGTGACACAGAGGGTGCCCTGAGGGGACCCCTCCCACCTCTGGTGATGGAGTGCCCCTGATTCTGCGCCAGCTTTGTTGTGGCCTGCATCCACCAGACTACACCCACAGGGCAAGGGCTTGCTGTGTCTTGTCCACTTGCTCTGAGCTCTGCTCTACCCATTCCTGGACCTGGCCTAAGCAGACGTTCCCCCAGATGCTTCCAGAATTTTATTGAATTGCCCCTTTAGTCTGGGTAGTGACATATTTACATGCCAGGCACACATAGATCTGTTGGTGAAAGCGCTCCCTCCTCCCAGCCATCTCAGAAGCGAGGCCTGTGGAGAAGGGCATGTGTCACTCTGGGCCCTGGGCTCCCAGCCAGCCGGCTCCATTGGTCCCAGGGCTGACAGTTCATCAACTCACCCAGAGCCCAGAGCCAGCCACACGCAGCCAGCAGGGAGTTGGCGGCCCTGTTTCTCCCTCCCTTTGACCCCTTCCCCCCACTCTGACAGGTAGAGCACCTGGTTGGTCAGCCAGTGTTCCAGGTGCCGGAGACACAAGAGAGGCAAGGACCCTACTTGGGAAATCTCATTATTGAGGTGCACAGAGAAAGAGGCTCACCTTTGCTTCTCAAAGAGATAAGGTGAGTTACCCAGAGAAATGGACATTTGCCCCTGTGGCCTCTGGCATCCATCCTCCCTTCCCTTGGCACCCTGTTCCACATTTTATTGGGATGTCCATCCTTCCCCTGGCAGCCTGTGGACGTCCCACCCGCCCCCAGCTGCATGGTGGGCCTTGACTGAGTGAAATGAGTCAGCACATTTGTCCACCTGGCCCTAGTGATTGGCTCAGGGGTGGACCTCAGACCCAAGTTGGGTCAACCAGACCAGGGGAACTTTTGAAGGGCCCCTGAGACATGTTATCTTAATCATCTGGAGAAAGACCTACTGACTCGTCTGAGTGGTCAAAGCACAGACATGGGGGCATGGGTTTGGAACAAATTTGTCCCATTTGCAGTTTTGAGTGTGGCCAGGCTGGGGATGAGGTCCAGAGGCAGGCAGGCCTGAGAGGATTCCGGGGTGATGGAGACGCTGCCCTGCTCAGCTGGAACATCGGCTTCCTCTGGACTCTGAGGCTGCAGGAACCACCCCACTCTGTTGTTTTAGTTTGGGCTGGGTTATCTGTCACCTCCAGCTGAGAGCATGCTAGCTGATCTCTCTAAACAGTAAGTTCCAATGAGGTTGCAAGGTCAAGACTGAGGCTGCCTGGGTTCAGGAGAATGAGGGCTAGGCAGCTGGTTGGTGACCCATTCAGGGACTCGTAGCCTTGCACCCCCAGCCCAGGAGAGGTGGGAAAGCACCCTCAATCAGACAGAGGAACCAAGGGGCAGCGAGTCTGGTGAGGGGAGGGCTGGTGCTGGGGTCCCTCACCTCCAGTCTGGCTGGGGCTCCCTCCCTTTAACTCTACCTGACTGGTAAATGCAGAGTGCAGTCCACTTAAAGAAATCAGAGCAGCTGCCACTTCAAAGCAGGAAAGATGTGTGTAGGTGGGTGGGGAGGAGGCGGGTAATTATGCAGGGAAAATAGTTTTCTTGATATTCTTCTGGAAATGTGCGTGGAGCAGAGAGAGCAGCAGGAGAGATGACAGGAAAGGGGAAATGTATTAATAGAGGCTGTGCGCTGTGCCTCTCCAAAGGGCCACAAAGTACAGTGTGCTTATCCCATGCTTATCGGATCACAGCATCCTTTTTCAGGTGGCATCTGAGACTCCATGGATACTCCTGGTATGGGACTTCATCTACGGGTTGACTCAAGGATTTCTTGGGAATGACTGAGTCCTCCTTTTGCGCGTGTTTGTACAATGCAGTGACTCTTCCTCATGAGTAGAGGGGCTGGGCGCCATTTGCTTTGCACATTGGGACTTCTCTTGCTCTGACGAAGGAAAAGTGGAAGTTGCTCAGTCATGTCCGACTCTGCTACCCCATGGACTATACAGTCCATGGAATTCTCCAGGTCAGAATACTGGAGTGGGTAGCTGTTCCCTTCTCCAGAGGATCTTCCCAACCCAGGAAAGGGGATCTGAACCCTAGCAGGGGAGGGGGCCGCAGTGTGACCGGGAGAGGGACCCGCACAAGCCATCTCCTTGCCCCTTTAGGGATCTGCCCACTGATTCCACATACCCAGAATGCCTCGGGTGGCAGAGGAATGAATGCCCCTGAACTGTGAGAAGCAGCTCTGAGTCTGTGAATGTTGGATACGGATAATTACCTAGCTGTGAGTAAGCTGAACATTTCTTAGGGCTATTTTTACATAATTATAAATATTTGAGGATATTAAACTCCCAGGTTACTCACTGAGGGTATTATCTGAACAGTGGTTGGCTGCAGAGTTGGAAACGCAAACATCTTTTCATTCTTCCCTCCTGGAACACTTAGATTATTTAATGGGATTCAAAAGAAAAAAAAAGTAAAGATTCGGTTGAGGGAAGGGAAAAAAAAAACCCTGGAAGCAAAGTCAGCTGCTTATATTTCTAAATAGCTCTAAATCAAAAAAGAAAGAGGACTGTGACCACTTCACTTAATTGCGGTGGGTTTGTGATGCACTTTCTCTATGGGTTAGAAAAGCAATTACCATCAAACAACCTACTTGTGCCTCCATTGTGAGAAACTGTTCCCTCTAATGGGGCCAGCACACCAAGCCGGGGCCCTTTAAAGCACTAAAGGCTTCCGGGAGCTTTCTCATGTGTGCAGCTCCTGGGTGTGTGCTGAGAGCCCCAGGCTCCCTCCTTCCAAAGCACCCCATCGTGGTGCTAGGGGTTCTTGACAGGAGAGGGGTCCTGAGAAGAAGCAGCAGCAGTGGAGGGAGGTTGGGGGCACGGGCGAGGGCTCTGCTGTTCTGGCCTCTATCCAGAGGCCCTGGGTTGCTTTGGGGCCTGCCCCGTCTCCCCCTCTCCCACCCCCGTCCAGCGAAGTCTCACATCTTCTCACCTGCTCCCCTCTGCCATCCTCCCGCCACAGGCACCATCCCTGTAGGAACTGCT
Organism: Muntiacus reevesi; assembly: GCF_963930625.1. Classification (NCBI taxonomy): domain Eukaryota; kingdom Metazoa; phylum Chordata; class Mammalia; order Artiodactyla; family Cervidae; genus Muntiacus; species Muntiacus reevesi. Next base: position 248,286,133 of record NC_089250.1, read on the forward strand.
CGCCTCTTTGTCCATCTCCTACTTTATTAACCCGCCCCCTCCCACCACAGCTTCCCCACAGCCCCTGGGGGTTGTTGCTCATTCTCCAGCCCCCCCTTCCCCAAACACCCCTGAAGACCATGGCTCCTGGGCCCTTAAACAAAGCCCACAACCTACCTCTGAGGCTCTTTCATGCTGTCCCCCCACTTCCCAGTCCTTGCTCTGGGCTCTGATTCACTCTTTCCCACTTCAAAGGCCCGTCCTCATCCTGGGTAACTTTTATGAGGTGTGAACACCCCGTCCCACCATTCAGGTCACAAGTTCCCTTGATGCCCCTCCTCTTGCTGCAACCTCCAGGCTGCTGTGTCCACTGGACCCCGTACAGTCTTGGCCACACCCAGCATTCTGTGTCTCTCTCAGAAGGTCTCTGGTCAGCAGCCCTGAGGATTTGGTGTCCCCTCGTTTCCAGCTGGGACCCTGTGTCTATTCCATTACCTCCCTCTGGGGCCCCTGAAGCCCATCATCTGCCTCCCTGGCTCCAGGTGCTGCCGTCTAAGACCCCTGCTTGGGCAGGGAGCTGCTGCCTGGTGACCCTACTAGCCAGGCTGGTGGGAACCCCACCCCGGTTCCCTCCTACTCCCCCACCCCACCCCACCCCTGCTTCTGTCCCTAGTTTCTCCCATCACAGTGAGACACCCATGAAGATATGTTAATGTACAAATTCTTCCAAGTAAAATAACCAGGGCTTCTTTTCGCTTGAGTTGGGGGCAACCTGCAGGGTCGTCCTCCGAGACCCTTGGGCATCCCTGCTTGCTTCTGCAGGGTGCAGTGGGGGTGGTGGGTGGTGATATCATCCAAAGCGGGGGCCGATCTGGGAGGCTGTGCTCCCCAGACGATGCATCCAGCCATCCACGCTGGACCCCTCGCCAGCTCCCTGTCCTTGGGTCAGGGAGCGGGAAGAGGGTGGAGACGAGGGGGACGAACCCACAGGTCTTAGCTCCATCTGGAGTTCCGTGCCCCAGTGCCAGTGGGACCCGGGCGCCCTCTGGAGGCAGTGCGAGCCCTGAATGTGCAGCACACACCCAGGAGAGCATGGCTTAGAGAGCCTGCCCATCAATTAGAAAAAGTGCCCCCATAAATGTGGTCAAAGGACAGAACAGAGACATTGGAAATGAAACACAAACGCTCAATAAAACATTAAGATGATGTTTATATAGGCAGGATCTGTTGCAAGCCTTTATATGCATCAACTCCTTTAAATCTCAAAAGCATTACTAGGGAGTATTCCCATCCCACAGATGAGTAAACTGAGGCACAGGAGGCAAAGTGACTAGCTCAAGGTTATAACGTAAGTGGCATGGCCAGTACCTAACCCTGCGGCCTGGCACCAGAGTCTAGGACCTTTCTCATGACGCCAGACTGGTTCTCAGCATATGAAAAAACATATACTCTGGCTAAAAAGTGAAGTGTAAATGAAAACTATTTGGTAAATTAATTTATTCTACAAGTATTTATTGGATGCTTATTGTGATCCAGGCCCTATTTCAGATGCAGGGGATTAGATGCCAAAACATACAAAACTTTAAGCTTACACTCCAGTGGGAAGAGACAGACAGTGAACATGAAACCATATTCTGTGGCATGGGGTAGGGCATGGGGGAAAATAGCAGGGTAGGGAGGAGGGGGTCTGTTTAAATCAGGCGTCAGCTGAACCTCTTTGAGAAGGTAACCCTTGAGCTGAGACTTAAAGAAAGGGAAGGAGGGAGCCTGGTGGTTGTCAGTGAGAGGAGCGTTGGTCAAGTACCTGAGGTCAGTGCTGAAGGCGCTGTCTGCGTAGACAGGAGGTGGTGGGCTCCCGTCCCACCTCCCTGGCTCATCATCAGTGCCCAGGCCATAGGAGGTGTTTAGGGAGGACTTGTCTGCCAACCATTAAGTGAGGAAAATGCCCTGGGCATTTGCTCACTTCTCTGCAACCAGTCCCATGGGACAGCTGACCCCATGTGTCTCAGCAGAGGAGGGTGTGATGTGGGGAAGTAGAAGCAAAGCCCCCACGAATATTTGGGTGGGGATAACTAACCCAGATTCTGCTAGGAAGCTAGGAGATGGGATGGCAGCAAAAGTCAGCCCTGTGAAATGCGATGAGAGAGGTTTGATGACCAGGGGACCATCCAGCCCAAACCCCAGACTCTGAGGGAGCAGCCTGCAGAGGGGCCTGAAGGAATCGGGGATGAGTGTGCCCTGCACCTCTCGATGGGCCCAGCGGGGGCCCAGGCCTCCATGGTCTCTGCCTCTCCAGATCTAGGCGGCACCTGGGATGCACAAGCGAACTTCCCTTAAGTGAGGTCCCTGACAGTTGCCCTGGAGTAGAAGGGCCAGGACATGACTGTTGTCTGCATGGCCTACTTTCCTCCAGGGACAGAAGCCCAGAGGAGGGTCAGGGGTGGCCCCGGAGGAGGCGAACCCAGTTCTTGCCCAGTGCCTGCCATTCTCCTTGCTGCGGCCAAAAGGCCATTCCTTTCCCCGCTGGTTTCGCCTCATCACGTCCCTTTGAGATTAGATGACTCACTCTCTATAAATTGCGTGTGTTTTTCTTATGGTGAACTGCCCTGTTGTTCAGTGCTGAAAACTTCTGTTGATTCTTGTGTCCCCCTGGGCTCTTTAGAGTCCTGCCTAGGCCACCTTACGAAGGGGTTTTCAAGACGAGCACAAACTGGGACAGAGCCGGGAACAGAGGAGGAAGGGCCGTTCCGGGGGCCGGCGGGCTCCTCCGTGTCTCTCTCAGGCTCACACAGTCTCTGAGCTTGCTTTGCTCTCTTCTCTCTCCTGACCAACAGTTCCTTGCGTTCTCCTTCACTCTGAGTTTCCTTTCCCGTCTCCTAGCTTCCGTTTCTGGATAGTTTCTGCTTCCTCACATCTGAACATACTGCCGACCTCAACTCCTGACCTCTCCCTCTCCTCCTGTCCGCGTCTGCACCAGCCGCTCACCGTCTCCGTGCTGGACTTCTGCTGTCATGTGCCCAAGCTCGCTCACCCGCTTTTTGCCACAGCACGCTGTGTGTCTCTGGATGTGTTGTTTTGGCTCACAGTCCTCTCCTGGTCCAATCAGCAGGGCTAAGAAGGGAGGACACGGATGGACCAGCACAGGGCTGCCTCTCCTGCCAGTCTCTGGGTGCCCTTGAGAGTCCTGCGGCAGGCACCACTAAAGACTGTCTGCCAGCGTCCCAGATGCACTCACTGTTTTAATCTGTTTACTCATGCTTGAGTTTCATTTGTTGACCTTTGTTATTATTGCCTAGATATCTCTTAAGGATCCTTAAAAATTCCTCAGCCACCCAGCCTTGGTTCACTGTGGGGGCTCCTACCCAGACGCCTGGCGGAAGGAGGGTTGTTCATAGTAAAACCAACCGTAAGTCATTTCCTCCTCCCTCTTTACTCTCGCCTTTCATCAAAGGGAGGAGGAACCATATTCAATAAACATCATCCATGACTTTAGATCAACGGTCTCCGAACATTGCAATTCTTCCAGAAACGGTATCTCTCTTGCCCTCACAGAAGAGCATGTGGTCAAGAGGAGATTGAATAAAGCCCTTTAATCAGCTGCAGTAGTATTTGAATCATTTAATTTAGGATCTGACAACCACACATTATTTTTTAGGCCAGTTTTAGCCAACCAGGAGAGCTGGCCCAGTCTGACCCATGCTTCATAAATCACCTCCTTGCATAATTGCAGAAAGTTTGGGGAAGAGATTTTTCTGGGGCTTTTCAAACATAATGAAAAACAATCTCCCAGGCTGTGTATGCCTAGCAGGAGTCCTTGGCTGTGCTCCCTTCACATGGCCCTGTAGCTATAGAGCGAGCCCTCGGGCTGGAGGGAGCCAGAGACATGAGGCAGGGAGCTGTCACCCCCCGCAGCCTGAGCTTTTTATTTCTGGCTACAGGTTCGCATGGCCAGGAAAACAAGTCAAATCAAATTAGATGCCAGACACACGCTGCTTACTGCAGCTCACCCTCTACTGCCTCAGACTCTTCAACACCTGCTGAAACCCCCTCACCAGAAAAAATGAAAGAGGAGCTTCTCATTGAAAATAGCACCTGCCAAACACCCCCAGTGTGGCCTCTACCACAGTCACATTAAATCGCTTGTGAAGTCCCAGGAAAGAGTGAAATGCAAGACATCCCCCTGTACCTCCCCCCAACCCCCGCCGCCCCCGCTCAGAACCAGTCTGACATCAGCTACATCTGAGCCTCTGGCAGACATCCCCTCTGACCTATCAAGCAGGTGAGATTGGGCTGAAAAAAACCCATAGGACTTCATTCTGTCCTTCCTGCAAGCGACAGCCACATGTCTGCACAAAGGGCTAGATGTTAGACCAGTCTTCCCATTTTTCTCCATCTAGTCCAAGGAAGCGAAGTGGCAGAAAAGAGGCTAGGGGACCAGAGCAGGGCTAGTGGCCTTCCTGGGACCACATAGCATTAAGTGGCATTAAGAAAGGAGGACTCTGGTGTGGGTCAGTGCAGGCAGGGAATTGTAAGTTTTTTGTGAAGGCGTTTTTAGTTTCTTAGTTGGGGGTTTATTGATGTGAGAATAGAACCATCAACAGCCAAAACTACAAGGGGGAGTGTCCCTGCAGGGGTCCAGGGAGATCCTGGGCTGGAACCAAATGTGGGAGTCCTCCAAGCCTCCCAGGAACTGTCAGTCACAGGCAGCATCCCCTGGTGTGGATCTGGGGCTGCTCACCCGTCTCCTAGCTCTGGGTCCTACTCCCCCTAAAACCTGAACTCACAAAAGACTCTGGGCTCACTAATTCTAGCCATCACACTTGATCCAGTAGCGTGAGAACGGCTATCAACTAAGGATATCTCCTTCTGGCTCCTTTGTGGGGTGGTCTCCAGGGGACAGAGTGGTTCATGCACTCTTGTCAAAGTCCTGGGCAGCGAGGGCCACTGTGCTATAGGTGTTTGTCAGGAAGCCCCACCCAGAACATCCTCAGAGGGCATCTCAACAACAGCTGCACATACTTAAGATGGGAGTTGGGGGCACTTTCCAGGTGGTCCAGTGCTTAAGAATCTGCCTGGCATTGCAGGGGATGAGAGTTCGATCCTTGGTCAGGGAACTAAGATCCCACATACCTCGAGGCAACTAAGCCCACATGCCACAATGAAGTTCCTGTGTGCCGCAATTAAGACCCGACCCAGCCAAATAAATATGTGTGTGTATATATATATATATATATATATAATGAGGGTGGAGATGGAGCTTGGGGGAGGGCTGCCCCTCATCCCCTGTTGCATCACCATTGCCTACACCCTCACCCCAATAAAGGCCTGACTTTTCCATTTAAACTTTGCCTCTGCCACTCACTGCTATGTACCCTTTAGCCCCGGTCTGAATTTCTGACCCTCGAAAACAGAACAGGGCTAACATGAGCCCTTCCCTTCCAGGGTTGTTGTGAAAATTGACATAAGAGTTCTAGGGCATAAACTATTTCAGATATAATAAAGATAATGGATGTTTTTAACCTCAGTGCAACCAGAGACCATAGAAAATATAGATGAGTAAAGACTGGAAACACAACCTTGTTCTAGAAAGATGAAGATGTTTTGAATTGACACAAGAATGACGTACATTTCATTAGGGAAAAAAAGTAATTTATGTGTAGCCCTACAGACATGACTCATAAAACAGAACTAACTATAAAACAATTTATCTTTGTCTCCCTTTGTCCTTTAAATGTACTTATGAAGCTACCTTTTTCCCCAGCCCCTGGGTGAAATCTAAGCTAAATCGCCTTCTGACCCCTTCTTCACCCCTTGGCTGATGTCTTTTTGTTCCTCCCGGAGGCTTTCTGATCAGGCCGTGAGACAGCCCCATGCTGGCTCTCTCCTGTCAGCGGCCACTTCTCATCCTCTGCGAGTGTTCGTTCATCCTCTGCCCTCCTGATCTCCGGGCGGGCAGGCAGATCCCGACACGACTACTCTCCTAGCTGCCCCGCGAAGCCATCTGGCCAGCCTGTCTCCTTCCATCAGGATTTTTCTGGCATAAGTCGCCCCAGTTCACTCTGTCCCTGAGGCTCCAAAGGACTTGTCTTGAGCTTTCTGCAGTGGTCTCCCAGAAGCCCTGTCCCCCAAGCTTGAGGTGGGGGGCGAGCATCCTTCACTATCCCCCTGGGAAGAGGAGATTCATAGCCCCAGCTCTCCAGATGAGCCCACAGCAACCAGCACACTGCAAATGCCCAGGAAATGGCAGCCATCCTGGGCTCCTGGTCCTGCCCCCTGCCAGGGCCCAGGCAGGGGCTCTGTGGCCACTGGGCCTTGACCACCCGTGTCCTGAGCAGTTCTAAGCCCTCAGCCCCAAGGGCAACCCCAGACCCTAAGTGACAGTTACTGAGAAGGGAAACTGGGATTCCACTCCAAGCCAAAGTTGCCTTCCTGGTCTTTGCCAACTGTCTCCAGGAAAAAGAATACTCCCCACCCTTACGTGAGGCGGGTAGGTGGGCAGGTAAGAAGAAAGGTGTCCGGCAGCCACAGAAACATGGTGGATATGGCCGAGTCCCAGGCAGGCACCAAACAACCCCCGACACTGGCTGCCTTGTTGGGTACCTTGGACCATTAAGGATTTACTCAGGAGACCCAATGAGAGAACAGTTATGAGACCCCTTGCTCAGCGTGACCAAAGGGGTCTTAGAAGATCTTCTGTTTCCTGGACTTAGAGGCAGAATGAAAACCTAACCCCAGGAAACAGAAGAGGAGAAAGCTGGGGTGAGGAAGGCAGTAGATATGGGAGGGAGAGGGGACTCAAGTCAGAGTTGCCCTGGGGACAAACCAAAGGTCTGAGGGTCAGCCTAGAAGCCCTGGGGCAGTGATCTGGGTCCTGTTTTCAGAGTGGCCCCAGAGGAGACAGATGGTCTGGAAGGCAGTGCCCTAAGAATGTCCCCACCAGCAAGCCTATCTCAGATGATTAAATGGCAGCAGATAAATTTAACTAAACGTGAGTAATGGGAACACAAAGGGGAAGTGAAGAGAAATAGAATATTTTAGCAACATAAGGAAATGAGAAGAAAATGACTTTGCAATGAAATGTCAAACTTCTGTGCCTGGAAGAGATGTAATACGGTCACTGCAGGCTCAGAGGAGCTGGGGAGTCTGTGGTTATTTCAAGCAAATTTTAATTCACTTCAATTTAATAACATATGGCCAAATTCTTTGGGGACAGTGTCAGGAGACAAAACTGGGAGTCAGAGGGTTCCAGCTCTGGTAACTGGAGTGTTTCTTGTGGTTTTACAAGGAGATGCTATACCTAAATTCATTCAGTCATCCATCCATTCATACAGGGAATGAATCTTAAAAGCTGAGGTTTAAGAAAACAAAAGATACAATCCTGCCTGCGCCCGCCCCCAGGAGATCCTGGTCAACTGGGGAGAGACAGACAGGTAAACAGTTACAAGGTAGGGACCCATTCTGGACCTAAAGCTTGATGCTCAATAGCAGTTTGTAGAATGAATGTATGATTGAAAGATTGGTTTTGAAAAGGCACCAAAAAGGAGGGAATATCAAGGTAGGTCTTGAGCGATGGGTTCCCCAGAGAGGCATGTAAGTCAAGGGCAGTCCAGGTAGCAGGGATTGCATGTGACAAGGTAGAATGGACCACAGGTAGCAAAGGGATGCTGGTTATAATCCTGGGGCTGGAGGAGACTGCTCAGAGCGAGGGAGCAGGGTGAGAAGGGTCAAAGGACAAGGACAGGATCCATGGACCCTGATCATGTATCCTCAAGAAGGCAGACTCCAAAGACCCCCCAGTCCATTATTAACTGTCCCTCACATCTTTACTCTAGGCCATGTGCCTGTTCATCCTTGGAGCTTCAACACAGACATTGCATCCACTAATAAGCTTTTCTTTCTGGCTCAGGCTGGGGAGAGTCCCCCTTCCTCACGCCTGCTCCCAGTGTACCCTGCACCACCAACCTTGTCACTGCCCATCCCCAGTCACATTTTTAAAAAATTCATGCATGTACTTTTAAAGAAGTATTTATTTATTTGACTGCTCTGAGTCTTAGTTACAGCATGTGGGATCTTTAGCTGTGACATGCCAACTCTTAGTTGCAGCATGTGATATCGAACCCCAGCCCCTTGCATTGGGAGCTCAGAGTCTTATCCACTGGACCACCAGGGAAATCCCCCCCACCAAGTCCCATGTTGGGTTAGTTCGTCGGTAGGCTTGTCTATTTCCCAACTGAGGCTGCCATACCCAGCTCTGATAATGCCCACACCACACTGGTCCCTTCCTGGATCCTGGCCAGGCTCTTGTGTCTATGGGACCCCATCCTAAGGATGGACAAAGTCCATCTGGAAAAGTGGCTCTGGAAGCTGAAGTCTGAATTAAGGGCTGTTGGGGTGAGGGGTGGGGTCTGGCCGAAGGAAGAGTGTTTTATTTCACATCACATTGGACTTTGCACTTTCTAGGGGGATTCTGGAAGAGCCCTGGTTCAGAGCCCTTAAGACCCCAGGACTCTGACTGGAAGGGGTGAGTGGTTAGGACTATTGGGCATGGGCAACAAAGTCAGAGAAACCTGGCTCCAGGGGAGAGAAGCTGGAATGGTTGAACTGGTGGGATGGGTACCGGGCCCACTGAAGTCAAGGCTCAAAATGGCCTAGCAGAGCAGGGCCTGTAGGAGAGCCTCTTCTTCCCTGGACAGCCGCCTGCGGAACAGGCCGCCCAAGAGAAAAATGACAGAGCTGTAGGAATCCTGGATGTCCACTAGAGGGAAACAGAGGATAAGCCAGCCGGCGGGTTGCCGTGGTAACCACAGAGCCCACTGCTGCCTTATCCCTACTCTGGCAGGGAGGTGCAGAGAATGCCCAAGCTGGGTGTCACAAATGCTCCTGCATCTGTGGCCATCAGCTCCAGGCACAGGCAGGGACAAAGGACTCAGGTGATTTTCACTTTCTTGTTTTCTCAGCTCCACTCAGGTCATACTTTTCCTGGTTGAGCCAGGCATAGCAGTTGTGGAAGAAATATAAAATGGGGTTTTGGATCAGCCAAACCAGAGCCTTCCTTTTAAAAGATGAAATAGAAACCCAGAGAGGGAAAGACACGTGCAGGAGACCACACAACAGCAGTCCTGTAAATGGAGCTGAAGAGAAAGACCAATACAACAACGTGTCATTTTTTTATTATCGTTTTTTAGTTTAGAATGTTGTAAACCCCACGTTTAAATATATTTGTGTGTATGCATATATATAATGCTACAATGTAACTGAAGAATCTCCTTTAGCTGATCACATGCATCTTTTCCTTCCTATACCATTTTCTTCCTCTCCGGTTAGTGTCTTTCCTTGTCTGGGCTTCTATTGCTTTTATAAAATGAAGAAGCTAGCTTGACTGATCTCAAAATACATCGCCCTCTATAATTAAGCAAAGGCTTCATTTCTAGTGAAGCCACTCACAGGACTAGTGAGTGGCTTTAATCTGTTTTGAATATTTCAAGTTCAGAGGTGGTTAGTGTAATGTAGTGTCTAGGACTCTAGTTGCAAGAGATGGAGAAGTCATTTTAAACTGGCAAAGGACAAAGGAAATTATTGGTGCATGTGATCAAACTATGGACCAGCTGGGCAACAGCTGTACACACAAATCCAGCAGGACTCATTCAGACAATCTTTCTCTATGTTTTCTCTCTCATCCCCCTTTCCCATTCCCTTCTCCCACCCTCCATCGCCCATCCCTTCATAGAGGAGGGACAAGAAATTCCTTCAAGAAAGGGGAGTGCTACTGAGACAGAAAGGAAGGGATGTTGAGCAGAAGAGGGGAAAAAATGCCCATTACAACATATTAAATGGGTTATCCTAGTAATTAATGAAAACTTGGGCCCTGAATATACTGACAATAAGGGGAAAATCTGGTGGTCCAGTTTAAGGTGCAGGTGTGGTGGCCTGCAGGCACAGTGACCATCAGGCGAGTCTCAGTAGCAGCCAGACTCTGGTCTGATGACTAGTGGGTGGTGATCCACAGAGGAGCATGAGAGCTCTGGGGGAAAACTGTGCTGAGCCTATAGGGTCAGAGGCAGGCAGAAGACCCCATTGGAGGGCCCTCGGAACAGGATCACCAGGGACTCAACTGTAATGTGGAGAGTATATCACAGGGTTTCCTGGTGGCTCAGATGGTAAAGAATCAGCCTGCAATGTGGGGGACCCAGGTTTGTTCCCTGGGTTGGAAAGATCCCCTGGAGAAGAGAATGGCTACCCACACCAGTATTCTTGCCTGGAGAATTCCATGGACAGAGGAGCCTGGCAGACTACAGTTCATGGGGTCGCAAAGAGGTGGACACGACTGAGCGACTAACATTTCACTTTCCAAGAGCATGCCTGAGATAGGATGAATCCTGGATCTGACACTTGGTATCTAAGTGACCTTGGCACACTTCTTAAATTCTCTGAACCTGTTTCCTCATATGTAAAACTGGGATGAGAATATCTATTTCGTAAGTTGTTAAATTCAGTTGCTGTAGTGAATGTGAGGTACCTAGCCAGGCAGAAACTTCCAATAACTGTTATTGCTATGCGGATATCTTTTCAGCAGTAGGTGCACAGTGGCAGGCAGGTGGTGCTCGAGCCCCATGCTCCACCGAAGGATGCTCTGGAAGTTGCAAACTGACTGAAGCAGGTGCTTGGTCTTATCTGCAGTAGAGGACCAGGGTGCTGAGACTCGCTTCCCTGAGTCCGACTCAAAGCTCAGCCGAAGATCTTGCAGTGGAGGGCTGAAGATACACAGTCCACTCAGGGCCCCCGTCTAGTCTTTCTGGCTCAAGTGTGCACACGGAAGATAGTCAGGGGACCTGAGTTACCTGGTACTCCAGGAATTGCTGATTTTCCGACTTAACGGGGTTGGACTTGGGCCAGCTACTTTTGCCGGGACCCGTATCCTCTCACAAATTTTCGTGGAAACTGGAGCGTGGCACATTTTAATGAATGTTTTAAAATGACTGGAACTTGAATATGCTTGTGTTATAGGGGAGGCCCCAGCCAGAAACCTAGACCCTTAGCAGACCGAGCGAAGAGTTAACGGTCAAATCTATGTGGGCAGTAAAAGAGCAGGTGATGTAGAAAACACATTACCTCTGCCCTGGCTGAGACAGAGTCCCACTGAATCTAGCATCTTCTGCTCCGCAACACCCTTCCCACCACGTTTCAGGGTGTAAAGAGGCTTTCGGGTACCACTAGCACATTTAGAGGTTCCCCCCCCCCGCCCCCCGATCTCCCTAGCCCAACCCCTGTGCAAGGAACCTGGACGGGACCTGCAGGAAGGTCTTTTCAGCAGGAGAACTGCGAGTCTGCACCAGATGCTGAGGTAGTTGTCATGGAGACAGGAGGATGCAGAGAAGAAAGTGACTCTTGATTGGCTGGGAGGCTTGTAACTGCAAGCTGGCATGGTGGTCTACCCGCAGGTATGAACCTGTTCGAGGAAACTGGCCACTCGGATGTCTGAGCTTTGTGGCCAGTCCATAACTGTCCCTGACCTCCAGCAGCAGAGCTGGATGGGGTACGGCCTCGCTTTCCCTGAGAGGTGCCCCGACCCTCCCGTCCAGAGTGCAAACCTCCAGCAGAAGGAAGGGGACCATGCCTGGGACCCAGGGGTCAGTGTCTAGAGCTACTCAAGGCTGCTCTGGGACTCCCCGCAGACCATCCCCCCATTCCGCAGTGGGTTTGGCTTCCTCCCCAGGGCTCAGAGCCCTGTTGGATATCCGGAGCGGCAGTCAGCTGACAGGCACCAGTTAGCACTCAGACCTTAGGTGAACTGGTTTGGGAGGATGGTTAGGGGTAGTTCGGGTTTGGGGCAGGATTTCAGAACACGAGGAGGAATCAGAGATTTCTCCCGGGTGTGTGTGTCTGTCTATGGATCTGTCTATGCAGAAATCCAAGCCAGCCACCAGAGTGATGTGACTCAAGGGGTTTTGCCCTCCAAAATCTCCAGTTGGTCCCTTCTCAGGTTTTATAAATAATCCTTGAAATGGACATTTGAAAACTTTTTAATCTTAGGTTAAAAAATGAATAAACCTATCTTTGCACCATTTTGCTATCCTACTGCCATTGAGCACTGAAGGCTGAGCACACCCAGCTCCAGCCCAGCTCAGGTCTCCCTCCTGCCTCTCAGAGATCCCTTCTGATCTCTAGAGCCTGTGATGAGTGACATCTCATTCTTTCAAAGATCACCTGTCTTTTCTCTCACTACTTTTAAGATCTTTGGGGTTTTTTTTTTTTTTTTTTTTGGTTTCACTAAGATGTGTCTCAGTGTAAGTGTCTTTTTATTTATCTGGCTTGGGATGTTGGTATTCCAGAATCTGTAAGTTTGTAGCTTTCATCAGTTCTGAAAATTCTCAGCTTTTATCTTTTCAAATATTACGCAGACCCATTATTTCTTCTTTTATTCTTTTGGAACCCAGTTAAATACATTATGCATTCTCAGTCACTTGTCATGTCCAACTCTTTGTCTGCCTTTGGACTGTAGCCTCCCAGGCTCCTCTCTCCATGGGATTCTCCAGGCAAGAATACTGGAGTGGGTTGCCATGCCTTCCTCCAGGGGATCTTCCTGACCCAGAGATCAAACCTGGTTCTCCTGCATTGTTGGCAGATTCTTTACTGCTGAGCCACTGGGGAAACTCAGATCAGATATATTATAGCACTCTGCTTTACATCTTTTCCTTCTCTTTGTCCTTTTGTGAATAATTTCCTGAGGTCTAGATTCTGCTCACTGGTTTTCTCTCCAGCTCTGCCTAATCTGTTGTTAACTTTGTGTGTGAAGTTTTAAATGTAACCTACATGAAAGTGAAGTGAAAGTCACTCAGTCGTGTCAGACTCTTTGCAACCCCATGGACTATACAGTCCATGGGATTCTCCAGGCCAGAATACTGGAGTGGGTGGCCTTTCACTTCTCCAGGGGATCGAACCCAGGTCTCTTGCATTGCAGGCGGATTCTTTACCAGCTGAGCCACAAGGGAAACCCAAGAACACTGGAGTGGGTAGCCTTTCCCTTCTCCAGCGGATCTTTTCGACCCAGGGATCAAACCAGGGTCTCCTGCATTGCAGATTTTTTTTTTTTTACCAATTGAGCTATTAGGGAAGTCTGTAACCTACTATAGTTTTTCATTTATAAGAATTCTACTTGGATCTTATTCTGTTCTGTTTTATAAGATTAATATAAAAATCTTGATGTCTACTCATACACTAAACCCATACTTGAATTTATTAAAATAATTTTTGAAACATTAGACATATTAATTCTGTGTTTGAGAACTCCCTCAATTTGACAGTTATAAATCTGACTATACAGTTTTTTCCTGTCTGTCATTCTTTGTTCCTTGTTTCCTATATGTGTTTTGTGATTCAAGACTGTGAGCTCCTATTTCTTGGGAACGTAGTTTCCTCCAGGCAGGATTTGTGCTTACTTCTGCCAGATGCTCCATTAACCTGGGGCCAACAGAAACTAAGTTTTTAGCTTGTGAAGGTTTTTTTTTTTTTTGCTGTGATTGGTCTTCGTTGCTGCACACAGGCTTTCTCTAGTCAGGGCGAGTAGAGGCTACCCTTTGCGGCGGTGCTCGGGTTTCTCGTTGCATTGGCTTCTCTTGCTGCAGAGCACAGGCTCTAGGCTCCTAGGCTTCAGTAGTTGTGGCTCATGGGCTCTGGCACACAGGCTTAGTCGCTCTGTGGCATGTTGGAGATCTTCCTGGACCAGGGATCGAACCTGTGTCCCCCACACTGGCAGGCAGATTCTTAACCGCCTACGCCACCAGGGAAGCCCCTAGCTTGCAGTTTTTAGAGCACCCATGGACTGTGAATTCAGGTTGCAAATCCACACAGAGACCCTCCTGTTGTTACAAATTCTCAGCGGAGATATTTTCTACCTCTTCCACTCATTGCCAAGATTTGAAACAGGCAATTTATCTTTAGTCTCCACCAGGAGGGTGTTCACCCTTGGGGTCCCAATTTGAATTGGGGTGTGTTTGTGTGTCTTCTGTTAGATACCCATCCTTGGACGGGGTTTGAGTTTCATCACCTGGCCTCAGTACTTACAGGACCATGAAACAAAGTTCAGGTTTGTCTCATCTGGCAAATGACTTCCAGGTGAAAACTAGTTTTCTGTGGTTTGTCTACTACTCTGAGTTAGTTTTGCTTCATTTTGGTTCTGTGTGTTCCTTACACATTTTGTAATTCCCCAATGCCTTTAAAAAGATTTTAAAAATATTTCATCGATAAAATGGACGTGTGTTCGTGAGTTCTTTAGAGGAAACCCGCTAATACTAGACTTGCGAGTTCTGACTCTGCTTCAGCCTCTTCTAACGCCTCAGCTTCTTCTCATAATCAATTAATTACACAGCCTCTTAACTGTTGTGAGCTGCACCCCTGCCCCACCTCCCCCGGCGACCGAAGCCCAGTCGTTTTTCCACTGCATCCACTTACTACACAAATAATGAAAATGCAGCCTGCTCTCCTTACACGCCCTCATCCTGTTCTCTAATTCCCCTTTCCCTTGCTTTGGGGAGGCCTTGGGGTAGTTTATAAACCCTCCCCTTCTTCTGGGTGCTCGCAAAGTTTTCTTTCTCCCATTCTTCTGGCTGAGGGTGTAGAACCTCACATTCCCCACTAGGTGGAGGGCTTGCTCTTCTGAAGAATTCTTCCTTTAGTCTCCTCACGTGCCTGTATGCTGAGTTTCTTAAATCGTGTCTCTGCAACTCCATGAACTGTAGCCTGGCAGGCTCCTCTATCCATGGGATTTCCCAGCCAATACGGGAGCGGGTTGCCTTTTACTCTTCCAAGCGATCTTCCAGACCCGGAGATCAAACCTGTTTCTCCTGCGTGTCCTGCATTGTCAGGCGGATTCTTTACGCCTGAGCCACCATGGAAAGCCATCATGTATAACATACAGCAGTGTTAATGATATGGCTCATGTTGTACATTACATCTCTAGTACTTATTCATAACTGGACATTTATATCTCTTGACTGCCTTTATCCAGTTTCCTGTCCCCCCACCCTCTGCCTCTGGTAAGTACAAATATGATCTTTTTTTCTATGACTTTGTATGTTTATTTGGTTTTAAAGTATAATTGACCTGCAACACTGTTAGTTCTGTTACACAACATAGTGATTTTTTTTTCTATTCATGTCAAATGATCGCCTAGTTACAGTAGAGCACCACAAAGACATTACTTTGTCACTGACTGTATTTGCCACACTGTAATTTTATACAGATGGCTCATCTCAAGACTGGAAGTTTGTACCTTTTAATCTTCCTCATCTATTTCTCCCCCCAACCCCTTCTCCTAGGTAACCACTTCTGTTCTTTGTATCTGTAACTCTGTTTCTGTTTTCCGTTTCTTTTCCTTTTCAGATTCCACATAGGACTGAAATCAAACAGTATTTGTCTTTCTGTGACATATTTTACCTTTGCATAGCACCCTCTAGGTCCATCCATGTTGTCAAAAATGGTAAGATTTCATTCTTTTTTATGGCTAATATTCTATTGTGTATATACCATATCTTCTTTATCCATTTGTGTGTTGATAGGCACTTGGGTTGCCCATCATGGGTTGATGGGCACTTGGCTATTGTAAATAATGCTGCAGTGAACATAGGGGTACATATCTCTTTTGTAACTGTTTTTGTTTTCCTTGGATAAATGCCCAGGAGTGAAATTATTGGATCATGGTAGTTCTATTTTTAATATTTTGAAAAATCTCCAACTGTTTTTCATAGTGGCTGTAGCACTTTACATTCCCACCAACAGTGCATGAGGGTTCCCTTTTCTCAGTATCCTCACTAACATTTTTTATTTGTTGTCTTTTTTATAAAAATCATTCTGACAGGTGTGAGGTGATATCTTACTGTGGTTTTGTTTTCACTTCCTTGATGAGTGATGTTGAGCATCTTTTCATATGTCTGTATGTCTTCTTTGGAAAAACGTCTGTCCAGATCTTCTGCCCACTTTTAAAATTTGGTTGTTTGGTTTTTTATGTTGAGTTGTACGAATATTTTGAGTTCTCTGAATATTTTGAATATTAACACCTTATTGGATATATCATTTACAGGTATCTTCAGTAGATTTTTTTTTCCTGTTTCATTAGTAGGTGGTCTTTTTATTTTATT
This sequence comes from Muntiacus reevesi, assembly GCF_963930625.1. Taxonomy (NCBI): domain Eukaryota; kingdom Metazoa; phylum Chordata; class Mammalia; order Artiodactyla; family Cervidae; genus Muntiacus; species Muntiacus reevesi. The sequence continues at coordinate 248,302,245 of NC_089250.1, forward strand.
GATATTTCCTTTGCAGGAGAAAAGTTTTTTGTTTGATGTAGCCTCATTAGCTTATTTTTGCTTTTGTTTCCCTTGCCCCGATAGACATCAAAAAATATATTACTAAGACCTCTGTCAAAGAGAGTATTGCCTATGTTTTCTTCTGGACATTTTATGATTTTAGGTTTTACATTTGAGCCTTTAATCCATTTGAATTTATTTTTGTGCACAGTGTGAGAGAGTATCAGTTTGATTCTTTTGCATGTAGCTGTCCAGTTTTCCCAACACTGTTTATCAAAGAGGCTCTCTTTTTTTTTCCCCATTGTATATTCTTATCTTCTTTGTCATAGATTAATTGCCCGTATAAGTGTAGCTTCATTTCTGGGCTCTCTAGTCTGTTCCATTGATGTATGTGTCTGCTTTTGTGCCAATACCATTTAGATCACTGCAGCTTCATCATATAGCTTGACATCAGGAAGTGTGATACCTCCGACTTTGTTCTTTTCTCAAAATTGCTTTGGCTATTCAGGGTTTTTAATGTTTCCATACACATTTTAGGATAATTTTTTTAGTTCTGTGAAAAACACCATTTGTCCCTCTCTTTTTTAATTATTTATTTTTGTTTATTTTAATTAATTTTTGGCTGTGCTGGGTCTTCGTTGTCGTGCAAGAGCTTTGTCTAGTTGCTGCAAGTGGGGAGCTACTCTCTAGTTGAGGTGCTCGGGTTTCTTATTACGATGGTGTCTCTTGTTGCAGAGCATGGGCTCTAGAGTACACAGTAGTTTGGCGCACCGGCTGAGTTGCTCCGTGGCATGTGGAATTTTCCCGGACTAGGGATCGAACCGGGTCCGGGAAGGACCTGGGATTGGCAGGTAGATTCTTAACGACTGGACCAACAGAGAAGTCCCTTGTCTCTCTTTTGAATGCAGAAGAATTTAGTCTCAGCTCTGAGTCCTGGTTACCGATTCTGGAACAACAGGAAATATTTCTCTTATCCCGTCATAGCAGTAAGTGACTCCACTGCTGCTAATCCAGCGGTTCCCATCACACTTAAAGTAAAATCCACACTCCTTATCATAGCCTCTAAAGCCTTGCTTCATCAAACCCCAGCCTAACTGCCTGACCTCTGTGTCACTCTCCCTCCCCTTCACTCTGCTACAGTTACATTAGGTATGTTTTGAAAACCCACCCAGTTTGTCTCGACCCTGGGACTTCAGCACCCTCAGTTCCTCCAGCCTGAAGTTCTTTTCTCCCTCGTGTTCCTGCAGTTGCCTCCTTAAGTCTCAGTCTACTAAGTCCTTGCCTCAGAGCGGCCTCCTTAGACCCCTCATTCATATTTCTGAATGATGCTTGCTTTGTTCCAGAGCATTATACTCCTGCAGTAGTGGTAGAAAGGGTTATTTTTTTTTAATATCCATCCTCTTGGTAAAGCATGTAAGGAACATTTACTTGCAATTATTTTCTATCATATGGATGTGTGATTGTCTAATGTCAAAAAGTCAAGTCTAAGTCTAGTAAGTTTTTAGAGCATTTGTGATATATAAAACATAATTGAAAAATAAAAAATAAATAAATAAATAAATTTTTAAAAATTTAAAAAAAGAAGAAAAAAAACAACATAATTGATGGTTTAGTCGCTAAGATGTGTCCAACTCTTGCGACCCCATGGACTGTAGCCTGCCAGGCTCCTCTGTTCATGGGATTCTCCAGGCAAGAGTACTGGAGTGGGTTGCCATTTCCCTCTTCAGGGGATCTTCCCGACAAAACATAATTATATAAATCTAATTCTTTGTGTTGAAATTTCCCGTCATTTATATATTTCCCCAAGCACAAAATGGGGACACTAAGCAATGGTATACTAAGCTACTGATACTAAGGAATCAAGAAATGAAGTGAAAGTCGCTCAGTCGTGTCCAACTCTTTATGACCCCATGGACTATACAGTCCATGGAATTCTCTAGGCCAGAGTACTGGGATGGGTAGCCTTTCCCTTCTCCAGTGGATCTTCCTAACCCAGGGATTGAATCCAGGTTTCCTGCATTGCAGGCGGATTCTTTACCAGCTGAACCACACAAGGGAAGACCAAGAATACTGGAATGGGTAGCCTATCCCTTCCCCAGTGGATCTTCCTGACCCAGGAATCAAACCGGAATCTCCAGCATTGCAGGCAGATTCTTTACCAACTGAACTATCATAAGTAGTCAAATAACATTGTAATCTGATGACATGGACCACAGCCTTGTCTAACTCAATGAAACTATGAGCCATGCGTGTAGGACAGCCAAGACAGACGGGTCATGATGGTGAGTTCTGACAAAACGTGGTCCGCTGGAGAAGGGAATGGCAAACCACTTCAGTATTCTTGCCTTGAGAGCCCCATGAACAGTATGAAAAGGCAAAAAGATAGGACACTGAAAGATGAACTCCCCAGGTTGGTAGGTGCCCAATATGCTACTGGAGATCAGTGGAGAAATAACTCCAGAAAGAATGAAGAGACAGAGCCAAAACAAAAACAATACCCAGTTGTGGATGTGACTGGTGATGGAAATAAAGTCCGAAGTTGTAAAGAGCAATACTGCATAGGAATCTGGAATGTTAGGTTCATGATTCAAGGCAAATTGGAAGTGGTCAAACAGGAGATGGCAAGAGTGAACATTGACATTTTAGGAATCAGCGAACTTAAATGGACTGGAATGGGTGAATTCAGCTCAGATGATCATTATATCTACTACTGTGGGCAAGAATCCCTTAGAAGAAATGGAGTAGCCATCATAGTCCACAAAAGAGTCTAAAGTGCAGTACTTGGATGCAGTCTCAAAAACAACAGAATTATCTCTGTTCATTTCCAACGCAAACCATTCAATATCATAGTAATCCAAGTCTATGCCCTGACCAGTAATGCTGAAGAAGCTGAAGTTGAATGGTTCTATGAAGACCTACAAGACCTTCTAGAACTAACACCCAGAAAAGATGTCCTTTTCATTATAGGGGACTGGAATGCAAAAGCAGAAGTCAAGAAACACCTGGAGTAACAGGCAAATTTGGCCTTGGAGTACAGAAGGAAGCAGGGCAAAGGCTAATAGAGTTTTGCCCAGAGAACGCACTGGTCATAGCAAACACCCTCTTCAACAACACAGGAGAAGACTCTACACATGGACATCACCAGATAGTCAATACTGAAATCAGATTGATTATATTCTTTGCAGCCAAAGATGGAGAAGTTCTATACAGTAAGCAAAAACAAGACTGGGAACTGACTGTGGCACAGACCATGAACTCCTTATTGCTAAATTCAAACTTAAATTGAAGTAGGAAAAACCACTAGACCATTTAGGTATGACCTAAATCAAAATCAAATCCCTTACGATTATACAGTGGAAGTGACAAATAGATACAAGGGATTAGATCTGATAGACAAAGTGCCTGAAGAACTATGGACAGAGGTTCATGACACTGGATAGGAGGCAGGGATCAAGACCATCCCCAAGGAAAAGAAATGCAAAAAGGCAAAATGGTTGTCTGAGGAGGCCTTACAAATAGCTGTGAATAGGAGAGAAGTGAAAGGCAAAGGAGAAAAAGAAAGATATACCCGTTTGAGTGCAGAGTTCCAAAAAATAGCAAGGAGAGATAAGAAAGACTTCCTCCGTGGTCAGTGCAAAGAAATAGAGGAAAACAACAGAATGGGAAAGTCTAGAGATCTCTTCAAGAAAATTAGAGATACCAAGGGAACATTTCATGCAAAGATAGGCACAATAAAGGACAGAAATGGTATGAACCTAACAGAAGCAGAAGATATTAAGAAGAGGTGGCAAAAATACACAGAACTATACAAAAAAGATCTTCACTACCCAGATAACCACAATGGTATGATCACTCACCTAGAGCCAGACATCTTGGAATGCCAAGTCAAGTGGGCCTTAGGAAGCATCACTACAAACAAAGCTAGCGGAGGTGATAGAATTCAAGTTGAGCTATTTCAAATCCTAAAATGTGATGTTGTGAAAGTGCTGCACTCAATACACCAGCAAATTTGGAAAACTCAGCAGTGGCCACAGGACTGGAAAAGGTCAGTTTTCATTCCAATCCCAAAGAATGCTCAGACTATCACACGATTGCACACATCTCACATGCTAGTAAAGTAATGCTCAAAATTCTCCAAGCCAGGCTTCAATAGTATGTGAACCTTGAACTTCTATATGTTCAACCTGGATTTAGCAAAGGCAGAGGAACCAGAGATCAAATTGCCAACATCCGTTGGGTCACTGAAAAAGCAAGAGAGTTCCAAAAAAATATCTGCTTCTGCTTTATTCACTATGCCAAAGCCTTTGACTGTGTGGACCACAACAAACTGTGGAAAATTCTTCAGGAGATGGAAATACCAGACCACCTGACCTGCCTCTTGAGAAATCTGTATGCAGGTCAGAAAGCAACAGTTAGAACTGGACGTGGAACAAGAGTGGTTCCAAATCAGGAAAGGAGTACATCAAGGCTGTATATTGTCACCCTGCTTATTTAGTTTATATGCAGAGTACATCATGAGAAACGCTGGGCTGGATGAAGCACAAGCTGGAATCAAGGTTGCCAGGAGAAATAACAATAACTTCAGATATGCAGATGACACCACCCTTACGCAGGAAGGGAAAAGAACTAAAGAGTCTCTTGATGAAAGTGAAAGTGGAGAGTGAAAAAGTTGGCTTAAAACTCAACATTCAGAAAACTAAGATTGTGGCATCTAGTTCCATCACTTCATGGCAAATAGATGGGGAAACATCGGAAACAGTGACAGACTATTTTTGGGGGCTCCAAAATCACTGCAGATGGTGACTGCAGCCATGAAATTAAAAGACACTTGCTCCTTGGAAGAAAAGCTATGACAAACTTAGCTATTAAAAAAGCAGAGACATCATTTTGCTGACAAAAGGTCCATATAGTCAAAACTATGGTTTTTCCAGTAGTCATGTACAAATGTGAGGGCTGAACCATAAAGAAGGCTGAGCATCAAAGAATTGATGCTTTCAAACTGTGGTACTGGAAAAGACTCTTGAGAGTCCCTTGGACTGAAAGGAGATCCAACCAGTCCATCCTAAAGGAAATCAGTCCTGAATATTCATTGGAAGGACTGATGCTGAAGCTGAAACTCCAGTACTTTGGCCACCTGATGTGAAGAACTGACTCGTTTGAAAAGACTCTGACACTGGGAAAGATTGAAGGCAGGAGGAGAAGGGGACAACAGAGGATGAGATGGCTGGATGGCATCACCAACTCAATGGACATGAATTTGAGTAAACTCCGGGAGTTGGCGATGGACAGGGAGGCCTGGTGTGCTGCAGTCCATGAGGTCCTAAAGAGAGGAGAGGACTGAGCGACTGTACGGATAGAACATTGTAATACCCTGGTGGCTCAGTCAAGTAAAGGATCCACCTTCAACGTAGGAGACCCCGGTTGGACCCCTGGGTCTGGAAGATCCCCTGGAGAAGGAAATGACCATCCACTCCAGTATTCTTCATGCCTGGAAAATCCCATGGACAGAGGAGCCTATGGGATCGCAACAGTCGAACTAAACCATTAGCGACTAAACCATAAGAACCACAGTACAGTTTGTTTTTGAATACTGTTCAGGAGGCTACCGGGGGATTCATCTGAAGGCTTTTTGTTTTTTCCTTCTACAGTACCAACTATTTCATCAAGTATTTTAGTCGTAGTATATGTGGTCTGGAGAGTCCGTGTCCAAGCCTTCGGCAGTGACCCACGAGTGAACACGGCATAGAAGTAACATGTTACCCCGTGCCATTCACGGTCTTACTCCTATGGCTGAAGTCAGTAAGTGAAACTGTCTTGTTGACATGTTTACCTTTTATGCCTAGTCCACAGGAGTGCATGCTCGCTTCCCCAAAGCAGGATCTTTCCTGCCCGATCTATCGGAGTATCCTGCCACGAGCAACACGACCCTGGCACAGAGAAGACGCTCGGTGACTGTTACTCGGACGGAGGAGTACTCGAGCTCCACTCTCTGCCCCATTGGGCCCTGACAGCGGTCCCCACCCGGGCGCCTCGGAGAACGCGCGTCCTCTCCGGCAGCCTCGGTGGGACCCAAGCGCGGGCGCCTCTGGGAAGTGTAGTCTCGCGCCCGCCACGGCCGGGTGGGTGGAGGGCGCCAGGCTCCGCGTGCGCAGGCGCACTTCCCGCTCTACCGGGCCGCTGCGGCCATTGTCCAGCCGCGCTGCGGCTAAGGCCGCTTTGGGCCGCCCCGAGCGCTTCAGAATTGCAGAGCACTAAGCTTGCAGCGAGGGCGGGAGCCTCGGCCGGAGCCCCGTGTGGGCCCGAGGCCGCGAAGTCCGGAGCCCCAGCAGGCGGTGACTCCGAGTGCGCGGGTCGGGGCAGCCCCTCCCACGAGCTTGGCGTGCGTGCGCGCGGCCGCGCCCACCGTCCCGCGGGTGGGACTGGGCGTGGCCGGAGGAGGGTGTCCGGCCGGCGGCGAGCCTTTCATTTCTGGGAGGCAGGCCCAGGCGGGGCCCGCGCGCTCCCCCACCTCTCTACGCTGGAGAAGTGGCTGGGGGGCGGAGGCGGGCGGGCCGCGGTGGGGTCGGCGGTCACAGCCGGCTGAGTGGGCCCTCTTCTCTCTCCCCAGACCCTGTCCCTGGGAGCCCTGCCCAGCGACGCAGGGATGGCCCCGAGGCCTCCGACGGCCAGGCACCAGGTGAGCAGCCCGTCGCTATCCCGGGGTGTATTTGGAGCGGTCATTGTTCTCCACGTGAGCGAATCCTTTCCCGGCTCTTTCGCCCCCTCGGAGCCTCCTAGCCTTGCGAAACCAGGGTGTCCAGAGCTCGGCGGAGCGGGCTTCTCCGAAGGGGGGCTGCATTGTGGGAAGGAGGGGGCCGGGGAGGAGTGGGCTTGTGGGAGGAGTTGACAGTGGATGGTTTGGGCAGTGACAGTGTTGGGACTCCCGAGTGCCAAGCCAATTCCTTGAATTCTTTCGATTAGGTATCTGGAGGGTGGGGTGACAGGATAGAAAACTAGAGGGGAAAGTGACTGTGAGTGAAGGAGAGAGGAGCCCCAGCTTCTGACCCAGGGGCCAGAGAGAGACCTTAAGGGGCCAGAGAAGCCTGGTCTGGACTTGCTTAGGAAGAGGCTGGAGATGGTCTCTTCCCTGGCAAGGAGGGAAACAACAAAGGAAGATTGTCCCATAGCTTTTCGTGTTCTTTTCGCTTTAACTGGTATAGTAATGCACGTCCCAAGATGTCCAGCCTTCAACTTAATTAACATGGTGCTGATTTGTGAACTTATTTATTCTTGTGAGAGAGGAGGTACTTTCTAGAAGCATCCCAACTCTGAGCTTACCCATTGAATTACATAGAGTCTATCCGTGAAAATATAACAAGGTTCAGTTGGTGTTTTAATCCACACTCTCCTTACAGTTAAGGGGGAAAAATTCACAAATTCTAATTGCTAGGGCAGGAGACAGTCGAATCAGATAAAAATTACCAACGTTCTTTAAAGCAGTTTATAATAAATTAAACACAGTATATCATGCCTTTATATTATTTTACTTCTTGTTACATGTTTTCATTTTAATGAGTGAGCCTTCAGGAGTAAGACAAGTAACAAAACTAGAACAAAACAGTTACTTGGTTTGAGGAGAGCCAGAGCAAATCACTGTCATCAGCACCTTTCCATATAAAGTATTTCCTCAGTAGCTTGTGAGAATTCAGATGACTTAACATACTTAACACCTCGTGGAGGTGATGATCATTTCCACGTTGGGGGTAGGATTATGTTTTGATGGTGAAAATGGATCTGTATTCTGAGCAGTGAACTTAGGCACCTGCTTAACCTTCACTTTTAAGCCTGTGTTCCCTAAAGCACTCTGGTTCAGCTGTAGTCTCATAGAATGGCCTGACGGTGTTCACTTGGTTTACCTACCGCAGGCTGCAGTTGATGACCGGGTCGGAGGACAGGACATGACAGAACACTGGCCCTACAAATGGGGCTTTTTAGGCAGAAATTTCCCTTTGTCAGTGGTTCCCTTTCTGTGAGCATGGCCCTTAGAGGAGTACAAAAGTTGAGTAGTGAGTCATGTGACTACTTATCCAGGAAGTTAATTTAGTAGGGGAAGACAGCCTCATGTAGAAGTATAGCACTAGAAAGGTGGTGTCAAGTGTTGCTGCAGAGATCCAGAGCCTGCTGCGAGTGCAGAAGGGAAAGGAAAGTGTGACTGCAGGAAAGAGTCAGTGGGGATTGCATCTTTGAATAGGAGCAGGGTGGAAGCAAGTGAACATGAAGGGAGTGGGAATAGAGCTGATTGACCGTGGTCAGGGGTTGGGGAGCTTCCCAAGTGACTCAGTGGTTAAAAAAATCCACCTGCCAGTACAGGAGATGTGGGTTTGATCCCTGGGTCGGGAAGATCCCCTGCAGAAGGAAATGGCAACCCACTCCAGTGTGTTCTTGCCTGTAGAATCCTGTGGACAGATGAGCCTGGCAGGCTACAGTCCATGGGGTCGCAAAGAGTCTGATACAACTGAGTATCTGGGCACACAGGAGTTGGGAGGCACGGAGATGAGGGGCCTACACCTGAAACCGTTGTCCTGTATGACTGTGGGTGTGGGAAGATGAGAATACAAGAAAGTTTGGGCATTTTTCTTTTTGGCCTTGGTAATCCATCCGTTCATTCAGCAGATAGTCACTGAACCCCTGTGTTGTGTTAAGACACTTTTCTGAAGAAGTGAAGTGAAAGTTGCACAGTTGAGTTCAACTCTTTGCAATCCCATGGACTATTCAGACTATGGAATTCTCCAGGCAAGAATACTGGAGTCAGTAGCCTTTCCCTCCTCCGGGGGATCTTCCCAACCTAGGGATCAGACCCAGGTCTCCTGCATTGCAGGTGAATTCTTGACTAGCTGAGCCACCAGGGAAGTCCAAGACACTTTTCTAGGTGGTTGGGATACATTAGTGAACAAAACTTGTAATGGTCTCTGCTTTATGTTTACTAATGTTTCCCAACTGCCTAGAAAAGTGTCCTAACATATCAGGGGTTCTTTATATGCTGAATGACTATATGAACGAATGAATGGAAGGACGTATGGGAGTTAACATTCAGGTCTGGGGCATAGTGCTCTGGGTAGGAGTAACAGTGGGATGTGTGTCTGGTGTGTTCAAGGAGCTGCCAGGAGACTGTTGTAGCTTGAGCCCATGTTTTTGAGCTGGGAACTGTACAATTAAAGATTGCTGTGAATGATGTGCAGGAGCAAGAGTTTGGAAATTGGGGCTCCTGCAGGTAAGACCTTCTCCCAGGTCTTGGCTAACGAACAATTAAAGTGGCCCTATGGTGGGAGGGCAGTGGGAACAGAGATGGGCCAGGTGAGATACCCCCAAATCTTGGGGATCTATGTATAGATGGTTAGTAACTGTAGCTGTGCAAACACTATGCATTCTTTTTTTTTTTTTTTTTTTCATTATATGTGTACTGTGTTTTTAGCTAGGATTTTGAAAAGCTGTTTACCATTCTTAAAATTGAAGCCACCAGAAAAGTAAGAAATGAGGAAGGTTTTATAAACAAAAGCTGCTTGTGGAGACCAGGTTTCTCGGTGTTGTATCTTGAAGGGGAGGCAATGCAAAGGGACCAGGCCCTGGTGTCTGTTGACTTTAGATCGCAAGAGAGCTCTGTGGCTCAGTCATCAGGATGAACAGACCCAGCGAAAGCTGTCTCAGGTCACTGCAACTCAGACACGGTGCTTCAGGGAAACCAAGCCACTTGCTGAACCAGGTCAGGATATTTGTGGTCAGGGATATTCAGGCTTCTTCTGTGCGGAGGCCCCCTTTCTTAACCTCTTCCTAAGCTGACTGACGCTGGTCTTTAAGCTTCAATTCAGACCCTGCTTCCCCTGGGTAAGATCAAGTGCCTCTCCTTGCACCATGCATACTTGTCATGGTGCTCTCTTAGTCATGGAGTTCTGTGCTTACCCGTCTGTCTGTGTACGGGTCTTCCTGCTTTTGTGCAGCTGGGCTGCCTGACTTCTTTCATCCTTTGCTCCAAAGTACACATGCTTTAAGTGGGTGTCACGTGAACAAACATTAATAATCACTTAAGCCTAAGAAGTCATTTTACACTTTCTGCATTTTCGTCTCCTCACATAGCAAAAATGTAATTTTTCCAGTTGTGGTGATGCTCATTTTCTGACAAAGTAACTGCATGAAACAGTGTGACTTTCACCGAACAGTTTTAAGAAATTTGTTTTAAAGACAGTGTTAGTATGTCAAAATCTATTTCTCTAAGACATATTTCAAAAATACAATTCTTTTCCTGACTTTTCTGTGACTTCTGCTACCTTTATTAAAATACATTTTATCAAAGTATGTGAGCATGTATTTAATACAGACTTTTTAGTAGAAAATTCTTTTAGCGCTTCTTTATTTATTCTCATGAATTTCCTTTTCTCCCTATGCATGTTTTTCACTTAAACATTAAGTATGATTTTTGAGATAATCTTTTGTTTTCTAAATCATTTTTAATAGCTGTTTTATATTGCTTTGTATGATATGACAAAATTAACCATTTCTCATAAAACATTTAAATTGTTCTTAAAATTTCTACTATTAATACTGGGATAAAATCCCATTGGTTACAATAGATGATTAAAACATTTTTTTAAAAAAAATTACATCTGTGTTCTTAAGTAAAGCAACCCTCAGAGCAAGAGGGAGATCTTTGGCAGGTTTTGGTGGCATGCTCACAGTTAATCTGTAGAAACATTTTGGTTGATTTTCAGTTCTATCTTCTGAAATAATTTACCTATAAAATATTTGAATCCAGGCTTTTTATAGCAAGGATGATTTTCTCTATTTCTTCCTCAATTACTGTTTCTCCTTTTTTCTGCCAACATTGGTGGCCTAGGATTTTAAAATTACCCACTTCACTAAGATTTTTCACATTTCTTAACACACTGTTGGATATTTTATTGGTTTATCCCCTTATTTTTTTTTATATAACTATTTCTATGTATTTAAACTTTGAGTTACATTCCAGTCCAATACTCCAGGTGGTTTTCCTAGCTTCTCTCCTTTAAATTTTATTAGATAATTTTTTCCAGTAGTGAGAAACCAGGCTCTCAGCATTCTCAGTACATTTACTTATCTGCTCAGTGTTTCTGGTATCTCAGCCATGCTAACCATTTCTTCCACCTGCCCTCAGCACTCTTGATGCAGGTGGGTACATCGCCACAGCACCTTTCTCATCTCTCAAGGCAGGGCTGTTCTGACCCTTCAGCTCTAAGAAGGGAAGGCAGAAGAGAAATGTACAAAATGCAAGGGAGAAAGGAGAATCTGCAGTAAAGAGGAGTAGAAGGCTAAGTCAGTTGAATTTTAAATATTAAATCCATCCTTTGATTCCTCTAATAAACATCATTTAGTCTTGTCAAGGTATATTGTCCATTGATATGGCTGGAATTTTTTTTAAGATTTTGCATCTAAATTCATAAGATAGCGATCTCTAACTTTAGTTTACTGAAATGTCTTAAAGGTTTTGGTGTCAAGGTTGTACTGGCCTCATGAAATGAACAGGAAAGGTCCCACCTTCCTTTCTCTGGAAAAGTTTATAAAGGTTTGGTATTCTTTTTTAAACATTTAGAATAACTACAGTGAGTGAAGACATCTGTTTCTATGAGTTTTCCTTCTAGATAGATTTTTAAATATGAGTCATGGATTGTTTGCAGTTTTGATAAGATACAGTCTACCTCTGGGATGACCTTGTGCTTTTATTGATAGCATGCTGTTTTCTCTAAGAGTCTGTCCTCCTGGTAGTTCATGAATTCTGTTCATTTTTCCCCCCACTACTGTGTTTCTCAGCTTAGATTTTTCAAGTTCCTGCCCTGTGTCAGTATTCCAAAAATTTCAAGAAACTGGCTATGTGTTTGAAGCCGCTTATGTTTAAAAAATTTTCACTCCAGCCTTGGCTGCCAAAGTTCTGTCATTCCCTGGTTTCTGATCTCCCTTAACCCCCACCCATGACCCCTGAAAGCTATAGCCCTCTGCCCGAGACAGGCTCAATATTCAGGTTCCTTCCTATAGCCAAAATCGGCTAGTGCCCCCAGGAAAAACAACTATATTTTCCCATATCCTTTCTGTCATTTACTTCTATCCCGAATATTAACATTCTAGCCCTCTCTGTTTCTACACCAATAGGTTGCATTTAACTAGATTTTTGCATTAACTAGCTTTTTGTGAATTGTTTTTCTTGTTGTTCTAGTCTGCTGCAAACTACTATATCTTACTCTGTGGTAGAATCTATTTGTGTTTTTAAAGCTCCATCTAGTGTATATGTTTGTATATAAGTATTCTGCTTTTCAAAAGAAAAAAAAAACCACGTTGTATCACATATGAAACCTGTTAATTATCTGGAAAGTAAAGTTGGGTGCTATAAATCACTTCACAGCAGGATGGCATTTGGCCAAACCGTTAAACACTGGTAGTGCAGAATTTGTGTTCCATACTCATTTCCGTTACACCTAGTAGTCTCATTCAAGGCAACCTGTATTGCCCCTTTGATCCATCATTTCAGAACAGGCCACTCAAGATTAGTCTGCCTCAGGATTATTCAAAAAAATTCTGCTGGCAGGCTCCTGTCCTATATATATCACCAAAACCAAGGTATCTTTCTTTGTCCACCTGGACATCAGAAGATCTTGCTGGTAGGTCTTCTTGCTAAAAATCTTCCTTAGTTTGTATATGTCTGAGCAATAGACATTTGTTTCCCCTTATTTTAAGTTTTGTTTATTTTTATTTCTTCTTTCACTAAATTTGTCAGAGATTTTTCTGTTTGACCAGCATTTCAGAGGAGCCAGCTTTTAGATTTGGCTATTAATGCCACCATTTTGCCATTTACCCCTGCTTTTTGTAATTTAAGAACAGAATTCGCTAATTTTTATATATATATATATTTAATTTTTATATTTTTTAATCCTCAAAATAACCCCTCATTTTCCTTTGGTAAGAATTATCCAATTCATTTACTCAGCAGACATTTTTGGAATGCCTGCTCTGTGCCAGGTGGTATTCTTAGCCAGAGTCACCCTTCAGAACCAGTCAGGAGAAGGTGCCTGCTTCCTGTGGGCTGGCAGTAAGGAGTGAGTGAGAAAATTTAGTGAGAGGGTGTGTGGGCTGTGGTGAATGCTCAATAAATGTTAATTTTTGCTTTTTTATGATGTATCACATGAGGGGCTTTTAAATGTTGCCTGGTAGGGCCCTTCATGCTTGGCCAATTTTTCTAAATTGCCCATGTGATTCTGGAAAATTCGAACATACATAGTTTTGAAAATACTGAAGTGAAAAGAAGTTTGAGAAATTGTTGAGGGGGAAGAATGTGAAAATATAGCTACAGTTCTGAAATGGAGATAGAGACCAAATACCAGAGGTGGCAGGGGGAGGATGCGGGATCTGGAAAAGCTTCAGAAAGGAAGAGACTTGAACTAGTTCTAGAAGGATGACTCAGAATTTTCTGTCTAGAGCTGAGGGAAGAAAATAAACGATGGTCAGAACAGGATGTGCAAAGGCAAGGAAACGTGAAAGAGTAATAATATAGTCAGGGAAAAGAGTCCCACTTGTGGAAAGCATGGGATGTATGGCAGGGTACAAAATTATAAGAGAAAGATGATTCAGTCACCTAGAGAGAATGACCTGAGCTGGAGATCTAGAACAATTAAGAACAGTGTTAGCCAAAACAAGCATAATACAAGCTACATGGATAATTTAAAATTTTCTGGTAGCCACAATGTTAAAAAAAAGGTGAAGTTAATTTTAGCAGTATATACTATTTAATATAGCCAAAATCTTACCATTTCTACACCAATCAACATTTTAAAATTATTAATGACATGTTTTACTTTTTTTTTGTACTGAGTCTTTGAAATCCATTGTTTCACAGTTAACTGCATGTCCTAATTTGAACTAGCCACTTTATAAGTATTCAGTGTTCACATGTGGCTAGTCGATACCGTATTAGACAGCATAGATCTAGAGAGTTAGGGCATTGTGTGGCCAATTGTATATAATATACATAATTAAATACTACATTTTTTATTAAAGATTACATATAGTATAGATATAATACTTTAAAATATATAACAAATAAATAAGATTATTTTTACTCATTAGCTGCCAGACTCTGGTTTTTAGCTTTGCAAAGTTTTAAAACTGCAAAGTTTCCTGACTGTTAGTTTTAGGGGAGTTCTCCCACTGGGTTGGTATAGGGTAGAGCCAGAGGGACATGTCGCTTTATAGTTGTAAATGTCCTTTTTCACCCTTCTGCTGGTAAAACTCTTATTTCTTCAGTTCAGGGAGTCTGTGTCATAGATGAGAAAATTGGATCTCCAGGAGGTGTGTGTGATTTGCCCGAGAAAACTACACATTTTTTAGTCGTGGAGCCTTCTGGGGCCCATGACACTGGGCCTTCTCAACTTAGCATGTGCTATTTCCAGTTGTGTGCTTTGGGCTCCATCTTTTGGCCAAGGTCCTCTTTATGTCAGCATGAGGGAGGGGAATATTTAATACTCCTTGTTAATTTTTAAAAGGTATTGATTATGAGTTCCAGTTATATCTGAAAGAAGGATAAGCAGTGTATGCAAGACATCACTGGATCATTACAGTCTGAGGTGTGACTTGTGTTGGAATGTCCTAAAGGTGATCTAATTCAGAGTGGCTGACTGACACCAAGGCTCTTTTTACCTGTTTAATCTTGCAAACTCTTGACTGTCCTTATGTCCCGAAATGGTTCTGGCCTCTGAAGATTTGAAGATTCTTGAGACAAGGAACTTGACCTGCTAGAAGACCACTGAACAGTAGGTAACAGTCACCATAATGTAGTCTTACGAGCTGTGCTGAAGAGAAGCCCAGGGAGGGAGCTGTGGTGGGGTGGACTTAGCCCAGACCTATAGGTAGGAATAGAGCCCCGAGGAGAGAACTTGACTGAGTCTTGGTGGGAGAGTAAGTGTTAGTCAGGCAGAGGAGGGAAGACCAACCTTTTGAAGCAGAGCTTGCAGAAGAGAAAGAGCGTTTTGTGTCAAGGCGGTGTAAATGTTCTCCACACTGAACCATGGTGTACAAGGGAAACAGCAGCCAGAGCTAAGGCTGTGGAATTAGGTGAGGACTAGGTTAGGAAGGGCTCAGGAGCTCACAACAAGTAGTCTAATTTTTAATCTCAAGGAAAGTTTATTAAATATTTACAGAGCACCTGC
This sequence comes from Muntiacus reevesi, assembly GCF_963930625.1. Classification (NCBI taxonomy): domain Eukaryota; kingdom Metazoa; phylum Chordata; class Mammalia; order Artiodactyla; family Cervidae; genus Muntiacus; species Muntiacus reevesi. The sequence goes on from NC_089250.1 coordinate 248,317,445, forward strand.
TCTGTGAGCTGTAGAGAAAATAGGTAATATCACTTCTCTCCTGGAATTCATATTCTGCTGTGGGATGCAGCCTGTAAACAAATGAAAATATCACATATCAGGTATAAGGACTATGAAAAGGGAAAAAGAACACAGAGTGACAGTTGAGGGATGGGAGGGTGCTATTTCATATGATGTGGTCAGGGAAGGTTGCTCTGGTGAAGTGACATTTGAACAAAAAGCTGAAGAAAGTGAGTGGGGAGCCATGTGCATATCTGCAGGAAGAGGCTTCCAAGTCAAGGAACAGGCAGAGCAAAGACCTCAAGGTGGAAACATGTGCTTTGTGTTCCAGGAGTTTTTAGGAGGGTGGGGTGAGTGAAAGTAAGAGAGCAGTAGGTTGGAGATGAGGTTTAAGATGAAGGCAGGGAGATGAGGCAGGGGATGGATTATGAAGGACTGTGTAGCTACTGTAGACTTTGAGTTTTACTTGGGGTGAATTGGGATGCCATCAGAGGCTTTTTTAAGCAAAGGAATGACATGCTCTGAAAGGTTTTAAGAAGATGAGTCTAGGTGTTATATGGAAAACAGACTTGGGAGGGTTGGGGCATGAGTGGAAAAGGAGGGACAAGGTAGGAGATTGTAGCAATGATCCAGGTAAGAGATGATGGTGGCATGCGCTGAGTGAGGGCAGTAAGTGTTGGGAAAAGTGGGAAGAAATGAAGGGTTTGTATGCATGATCAAATGTGTGTTTTAGAGAAGTGACTCTAATAGTACATAGGAAAGAATTGATGAGACCATGAGTAGTAGAACAGGTTAGTTGTCCAACCAGGGCAAGAAGTGATGAGTGTCGTGGACTAGACATGTGTTTACTGGTCAGCACATACTTGACCATTCATTCAGCCTATTTGGGGAAGCAGAATAAAGTCAAGAGTCCATGCTTAAACATAGGGAACCAGTTAAGCAAAGGAATCCAGGTTGATTGGCAGTTCTGTTCCTAAACCACAGGGGCTGTATGTTTAGAGGACAGAGTAGGAATAGAAAGGTGTTACTTCTCACAGCCTAACTTAAAATGTCTGCTTTGGTCCAAACCTTTTCCCTGCTGGTCATCTGCATCCCAAGACCAGCCTCCCTTCTTTCATTTGTCAATCCCAGGACCGGATTCCCATTCTTTCTTCTCCCCTCTTAATGGTACTTACCCCTCAAGGCCCAGTACATAGGCTTCCTTAAAGTTTCTCTCCTGTGCCCGGAACATTGGTAGCACCTTACTTTACTATGTATTGTCTCATACCATGTTTTAATAAATAACACATTTTAAAATAAACTGAAACCTATTCAAGGACTGCAGTGTTTTTCATTTGCATTTTTATTCTACCACAGTGCATATGGTAAAGCCAGGTACCTAATACATATCTAGTGTCTTTCTTTTCTTTTTAATCTAGTATCATCTTACCTGGCACAGTCAATTCCTGACCTCTGTCAGAAAAATCTACCATATTTCAGCCCTTCGCTGTTCTTGTGGAGACACAGCCACAGTGTTGAGCAGAGATGTGATAGGGAGGAACCATTGTTGTTTATGAATGTGATCATGCACCTCAGTCACTGAGATGGGGGCCACTCCCGTTTTCTCTAAAATTCAGGTCTCAGCCATCTCCTTAAGGCTCAGCCCAGTCTGGAAACGGATATTTAGTGTTGGGTCAGATACTTACTGGACAATGGTATTTTAGAGTTAAAAAAAGAAAAAATATGCCCCTTTCCCTCATAATGCTCACCATCTAACTAGGAAGTTCAGTCACTCAGTCGTGTCCAACTCTCTGCGACCCCATGGACTGCAGCACAACAGGTTTCCCTGTCCATCACCAACTCCCGGAGCCTACCCAGACTCATGTCTATCACTTGGTGATGCCATCCAACCATCTCATCCTCTGTTGTCCCCTTCTCCTCCTGCCTTCAATCTTTCCCAGCATCAGGGTCTTTTCCAGTGAGTCAGTTCTTCACATCAGGTACCCAAAGTATTGGAGTTTCAGCTTCAGCATCAGTCCTTCCAATGAATATTCAGGACCGATTTTCTTTAGGATGACTGGTTGGATCTCCTTGCAGTCCAGGGGACTCTCAAGAGTCTTCTCCAACACCACAGTTCAAAAGCATCAATTCTTCAGTGCTCAGCTTTTTTTATAGTCCAACTCTTACATCCGTACATGACTACTGGAAAAGCCATAGCTTTGACTAGACAGACCTTTGTTGGTAGAGTAATGTGTCTGCTTTTTAATATGCTGTCTAGGTTGGTCATAACTTTTCTTCCAAGGAGCAAGTGTCTTTTAATTTCATGGCTGCAGTCACCATCTGCAGTGATTTTGGAGCCCAAAAAAATAAAGTCTGTCACTGTTTCCATTGTTTCCCCATTTATTTGCCATGAAGTGATGGGACTGGATGCCATGATCTTAGTTTTCTGAATGTTGAGTTTTAACCCAGCTTTTTCACTCTCCTCTTTCACCTGTCATCAAGAGACTCTTTAGTTCCTCTTCGCTTTCTGCCATAAGGGTGGTAACAAGGATTAAATAGATTACTAGGTGTTTTAAATAGTTATGGATTTGCAGAGCGGCTTAAAGCACATCATATGGGGATTGACCCTCTGTTGGGAGATCAGAAGACCTCAGTGAAGATGTGCTAATCTACCTCCAAAGTGTGAAATGTAATTAACAAGGGACAGATGGATGGGAGGGTGGAGAGAGGATGATGTCTTCCAAGAACTTGAGAATTCCTGTTCAGTTATGGCTCAGCACACAGGGAGGGCATGAAATCAGGCAGAAACCATGTAACTTTCCCTCACTGCTCCAGCAAGCTCATGGGTCTGCTTTCCTGCTGATCGTCTTCACATACTTTATTATGTACTTCTTGAGTTAGAAATTGGTTTAACCAAGACCAAAGGACATATTTCATACTGAGCATGATGACAGGTGTCTTAACAAGGCTTGGTGAGGCAAGACAGAAATCAACACATGAAAAACAGAACTTGACTATTCAGAGGCATGGAAGTCCTTAGCCAGCCTGGTTTCAGTGGGTGGTGAGGAAGGAGTGAATGGAGGGAAGTACAGCATGCAAAATATCTCTCATCTGGCAGTTCTAATTCTAGCTAGCCAGTCTACAGAAATTCTAGCATATTTGCCCAAAGAGTGTATTACAGTGATGCTTGTAATAGCAAAATATTGGAACTAATCCAAATATCCAAAAGGAATTGGTCCATTTATTCATTCACCAAGTATTTTTTTCAGCATCAATTATGTGCTGGGCATCACTTTAGGCACTTGAGGGGCATATAACTGTGAATAAGGTAGTAAAGTCCCTATTCTCACAGAGTGTGCAGTCAGGGAGACAGAAAAGCTAACAAGAAATTCCAGATAATTATTAGAAGTACAAGCATCCTTTTAAATCTGCATCTGTTTGGTTCCTGAGTTAAAGTTCAGGTGGCAGGAATTTGGACAGTGAGAGATACTTGTCTGTGCTAGGTGGAAAATTAAGCATGGAAAGATGATGCATAGTAAATTAGAAGGAGGTGCTGAGACACCTTTTCTCAGGTGGCAGTTCTGGATGTGAGACCTAAAGGACTAGTGACTGGTTGTCAGCCATGTGGGAATCCGGTGCCCAGGGTGGGAAGAAGCTTGGTGTGTTCAGGGATCAGCGAGGTCAGCAGGGCCAGAGCCCAGTGAGGGATGGAGTGAGTTTGAGTCTTATTCTTAGCACAGTGGAGTGCTGTGAGTTTTAGGTGATGGGTGTGTAATGGTACTCCAAATGTACTCTGGAGTGCTGTGAAGCAATTCAAAGTAATGAGGTGAAAGTATACAAAGCACTAAGGGAAGACTTCCAAGATACATAGCTAAATGTAAAAAGCAGGATGTAGAACAATATAAATGATAGTTCATAAAACAAGACCGTGTGGGGGAGGGGAGAGGATGAAGGAAACATGGAAAGGGACGGCTTAGTATATACACCAAACTGTTAATAGTAGTTACTTGTAGGGAGTTTAGTGGAATTGGCAATGGGGGTGAAGGGGTGCAGTCACTTTTTATTCCCTGCTGTATTTGGGTTTTGTAGCAAAGACAGTGCATGGGCAGTGAGGAATTGGTGATAATATAGAAAGACTTGGCTTTGAAGGTAACAAGAAGAAAGCTAAGTAGGCTTACAGGATTGTGGAATATATTGCCCCTCATGACTTTCCTGTGTGCCATATTAGATTCTCTATAAAATTATATAACAACTAGTATATTTAACCCACTTTGCCACCTCAGGATATCAAACATGTGATCACCTTTTCTGATAGACCCTATAGTAGGTTCCCAGTACTGCCATGGGAACATTTGTGGGGTTGATCCCTACTTGAGCAAGAATGTGTTCCTACAGGAATCACTGACATTTAAGGATGTAGCTGTGAACTTCACCCAGGAAGAATGGCACCATGTGGATGCTGCTCAGAGGCGCTTGTACAGGGATGTGATGCTGGAGAACTATAGCCACTTGGTTTCTCTTGGTAAGGACCACATCTTCTTGTCTATGTATTGGCAGATCTTCCCTTTCTCAGATGTTCAACTTGTGGGGCTCACAGTTTGGGTGACTGTGAGCAGGGTGTTCAGGGTTAGAGTTTGTTCATCTTGTTGAGACCCAGGTTTATGGGTTTCTGAGCCTGCTTTTTAGGTAAATAGGAACCAGAAGTAGGCCATTTGATTGCATGACTCCTCAAGTTGCACCTTTTTTCCCCTTCAGAGTTACTGAGGATCAAGTCCTAGTTCTGACTTGTAGAGGGTTCTTTGTCAACTTACATAAACAACCAAATCTTATGTGTTTACCTATGAGCAGGATATCAAGTTTCCAAGCCAGAGGTGATCTTCAAATTGGAGCAAGGAGAAGAACCATGGATAGCAGAGGGAGAAATCCAAAGACCTGTCTGTCCAGGTAAATGAGGGAGAATCCAAGAATCAGTGCAGAAAGTGGCACAGCTGAGGGAGAGGGAAGCACCTTCGCTTTGCTGCCTTGGGAGCTCCTCCATAAGAGCTGCACCGTCTCCTGGATGACATCTCTGTGTGTCTCCCTTCTCCAGTAGGGTTTGTTGCTGTTGATAGGTCTCAGAGGAAAAGGTACCCCTTTTTCCTTTGTGAAAGTAGCCCTTTCTTACTCAGAATGCCATCTCTCCCTGTCTTGTAACCCTACTTCTGGATCATTTTCTCCTCTAGTATCCTCAGTCTCCCTGCATTGTTTGGAGATCTCTCTTCTTACTCATTCAGATATTAATTGAACTCCTGTGTCTCCTCTTTGTTTCGTCTTTCTGCTTTCACTGCAGAAAGACTTGTAGGGAATACCCATCATCTTGATTCTCCTTCCCTCCAGGCTTCTTTGCCTGATTGTACTCCTGTTCCACCTGTCTGGGGAGCAATGTCCTGCACTCCTGCCCGTCTGGTTCATTTCCTCCCTCCAAAGTTCCTAGAGTATCCTTCTCTCCTGACTTGCCCACTTGTTCAGTGCTTCTTGGCTTTAGGTCTTTGGCTTTTCTTGCTTTCCCCTCCTGGTGAATCTGTCTTAAGGAGCCTGCCTTCTGGCTTCCTCTTCGTTCTTTCTGTATTGTGCTTAGTTGCTCAGACATGTCCTACTGTTTGCTACCCCATGGACTGTAGCCTGCCAGGCTCCTCTATTCATGGGGATTCTCCAGCAAGAATACTGGAATGGGTTGCCATGCCCTCCTGCAGGGCATCTTCTCAACCCAGGATCGAACCCAGGTCTCCCACATTGCATGGCAGATTCTTTACTGTCTGAGCCACCAGGGAAGCCTGAGTACTGGAGTGGGTAACCTTATCCCCTCTCCAGGGGAACTTCCAGAGCCAAGAATCAAACCGGTGTCTCCTGCATTGCAGGTGGATTCTTTACCAGCTGAGCTACTTGGGAAGCCCATTCTATATTACTTCCCTGTAAAAGGGTGCCTGCCTTCTGGTAGTCACAGGTCTTTATTCTGTGCTATAGACTCAGAATTGTCCTTACTTGTACCCTGGTCACTTTTTTTTCTCTCCCTTCCCACAGGACCCCTCCAATGCAAGTCCCACAGAGTTCTTATTAAAGATGTAAAATCGAAGTTAATCATTTTGCATCCCCAGACAGCACATTTTGATACCTTACCTATTACCCATTTCTTCTCTTGCCCATTAGGAATTATCAGATTGCCAGTTCCTCAGACCAGAAACCACAGTCAGTCTAGTATTTTTCTTTCAATCCAAGTTATTTTCCTCCTTTGAGAAGTATCTTAGATTTTCCTGCCTTTTAAGTTGGACTGGTGATATCCTAAACCATGCCTCAGATTTAGATTACTATAATTCCCGGTTGAAATTGCTCACTCTATCTTATCTTTTTGTAATCGATATTGGGTTTTTTAAATCATAGTTTTATTGAGGTATAATTGACATACCATAAAATTCTCCCTTTAAAAGTGCACATTTCAGTGGTTGTTTTGGGATAAATACAGAGTTATGCAGCCATCACCAATATCTAATTAAGCAGAACATGTTCAGTATCTCCAAAAAGAAATCTTATACCCATTAGCAGTCACTTTCTACTCCTCACTCCCCCCAGCTCCTGGCAACCATTAATCTACTTTTTGTCTCTATGGACTTGCCTATTCTGGATATTTTCTATAAATGGAATCATAATATGTAGCCCTTTGTGATTGGCTTCTTTCACTTAGCTTAAGGTTCATTCATGTTGTAGCATGTATCAGAACTTCACCCCTTTGTATTGCTGAGTAATATTGCATTGTATGGATATATCACATTTTGTTTATTCATCACGTCATGGACCATGTTGAAATTTAATGCTTTATCTCATAAACTACCATTCTCTGAAAGAACCTTTTACCTCATTATAGGAAGCAGAAACTCCCTTGATTTTTAAGGTCCCCATCATATCTTCCAGTAATATCTTTCTGTTCCTGCCAGAGAGAGCTCCACCTAGGTTGAATTTCTTTTTGAAGTTACAGACCTGAATACATTTCACCCCTACATACTTGCTGATGTTCTCTGTAAGAAGTATACAGTTTCCCTCATTAGATAATAGTTTCTCTCTGTCCAAAGCCATCTATAAGGTCAAGGTCTCTCTAATTCATAAAACCTAATATATGCTCATATACTTGTTTCTTTCTTCCCTGGTCACAAATACCATTTATATCATCTCTACCACACAAAATCAAATTTACTACATGCCATCTGTTGGGGGTTTTTTTTTTTGGTTATCAAAAGATTGTCTTGTTTTTATTCTTAGATTTTTAAGCTCCTGGAGTGTCTATTTATTATGTTTCTAAATATTTTCCCTCTGTGTTGCAGAGCATATAGAAGGCAGTCAGAAAATTATTGATTGTTATGGAATCTTGCTGGGGAAAGAACTTTCTCATTCATTAATTTCACCAAACATTTCTTGAATGTCCCACTGAGAAATATTCTAAAAGGAATACAAAGTATTCTCTGTCTTCAGGAATTTAGAAATGAGTCTTGTTCCAGGGTAAGGAATTTGGGAATTTAGAGTTCTTTAGTTACTGTTCTTTTTTCCCTTTCTAATGTTTATATGAAAATTTTCAAAATTTGAGAAGCTGAAAAGATACAGTGAACACCATGTACTACCACCATGATGCTGTAATTGTTAACCTGTTGTTATATTATATAGTAACCTATTATGTTTGCTTAACACATATTTCTTTATCCATCTATTAATCTGTCTTACTTTTGATGTATTTCCTAATGAGTTGCAGACATGAGTACATTTCACCCCTGTGTACTTCAGCATGTATATCATTGACAGGAATTCAATATTTGTTCATAGTTCTTTTTTTTTTAATTAAAAAAATATTAACTACAGTGAAATTTACACCTCTTATAAGCACCATCTGTTTGACTTTGACACATGCATTCTCCTGTCTAACCCAAACTTCCGTTGATATGGAACATCTCTAGCATTCCAGAAACCTCCCTCCACTTAGTTTTTAAAAAGTTACCATTCTTAGAACCTAGGCAGTAATTAATTTTCTGTTAGTATTCAGAGGTTAAAGAAAGGTTTAAAGGTCAATTTTTTAGGCAAATTAAAATAAATTGGTTTTGCTTAAGAGAGGTGGTTAATGTAGAATCAGAACTCAAATAGACTAAAACCACAGCTCTAGTTGTAAGGGCAAGGATGATTTGCCTCTTGAAATATTACTTTTTTATCTGCTTGGGAAGTATAGCCCTCTATCTCTAGTTACGTCAAAGAATCATTTCAGTTAGTTCACTGGCTACAGATTTTCTCAGCAAGATTTGAAGATCTGAAGCCTCAGAAGTGACTTTAAAGAAATTATGAAATGAATGTATTAGGAAGACAGATTCCATGGCAGTTTGTAAAATGGACAAAGAGGCATGAATAGCAGATAGGACTTTTCATGAAAGACTATGATCCTATTCTGTTTGTATCTGTGCCTAACTCTCTCATGCTAACTGGTTCCCTTACTCCCTAACAAGCCCTTCTATGTGGGCTTTCTCGTTCTGGACTCATCCTTCATGATAGCTCTGCAATGACAGCTCTGTCATCTCTCTCCACTCTTCCTTTCTCCATTCAGGGTCTTTTGAAGTTATTGGACTAATTTCAAAACAAAGTGATATATAATTGCTGTCTTTTCATTCCTACTGTAGCAGTTTGTTTTAACAGAGGGGAATAGGGGATGTTTGCACTTTGGGTTTCTTTCAGACTGGAAGACCAGGCCTGAAGCCAAATCTTCACATCTGCAGCAGAGCATATCTAAAGTATCCCTTAGCACAGATGAGCTCTCACATACCACGGGAGAAGATGCTTGGGACCTTAGTGGCCAGTTAGAAAGGCATAAGGAAAACTGGAAGAGACATCTGGGGCCAGATTCATCCACCCAGAAGAAAATAATCACACCAGAGGAAACTTGTGAGCAAAATACATTTGGTGAAAACTGTAGATTGAACACAGAACTGGTTACACAGCTGAACATTCCTCCAGGGTCTAGTGAATGTGATACCCTTGGGAGCAATTTGGGACATAGTTCAGACTTACTTAATCAGGATAATATCCTTGCAAAAAAGAAACCTTATAAATGCAATAAATGTAGAAAAGCATTTATTCACAGATCATCTCTGACTAAACATGAGAAAACTCATAAAGGAGACGGAGCTTTCCCCAATGGTACAGATCAGGGAATTTACCCTGGAAAGAAGCACCATGAATGTACTGACTGTGGGAAAACCTTCCTCTGGAAAACACAACTTACTGAGCATCAGAGAATTCACACTGGAGAGAAACCCTTTGAATGTAATGTGTGTGGGAAGGCCTTCAGGCATAGCTCCTCCCTAGGTCAGCATGAGAATGCTCATACTGGAGAGAAACCCTATCAGTGTAGTCTTTGTGGGAAAGCCTTCCAGCGCAGCTCCTCTCTCGTTCAGCACCAGAGAATTCACACGGGAGAAAAACCTTATCGATGTAATTTGTGTGGGAGGTCATTTAGGCACGGCACATCCCTCACTCAGCATGAGGTTACACACAGTGGAGAGAAACCCTTCCAGTGTAAGGAATGTGGGAAAGCTTTTAGCCGATGTTCTTCTCTTGTCCAACATGAGAGGACACATACAGGAGAGAAACCTTTCGAATGTAGCATATGTGGGAGAGCTTTTGGTCAGAGCCCATCCCTTTACAAACACATGAGGATTCATAAAAGAGGCAAACCATACCAAAGCAATAACTATAGCATAGATTTCAAGCACAGCTCATCTCTTACTCAAGATGAAAGCAATGTCACTGAAGTGAAATCCTATCATTGCAATGCCTGTGGGGAAGACTTCAGTCACATTGCAGACTTCTCTGACCATCAGAGGATCCACACTGGAGACAAGAACCCCTATGATTGTGAGCAGGCCTTCATTCAACAACCTATTTCTCACCCTGGTGAGAAACCCTATCAATGTAATGTATGTGGAAAAGCTTTCAAAAGGAGTACGAGTTTCATAGAGCATCACAGAATTCATACTGGGGAAAAACCATATGAATGTAATGAATGTGGAGAAGCTTTCAGTCGACGCTCATCACTGACTCAACATGAGAGAACCCACACTGGAGAGAAACCCTATGAATGTATTGACTGTGGGAAAGCCTTCAGTCAGAGTTCATCCCTCATTCAGCATGAGAGAACTCATACTGGAGAAAAACCGTATGAATGTAATGAATGTGGGCGAGCTTTCCGAAAGAAAACCAATCTGCATGATCATCAAAGAATCCATACTGGAGAAAAACCCTATGCTTGTAAGGAATGTGGGAAAAACTTCAGTCGAAGCTCAGCTCTTACTAAACATCTGCGAATTCATACACGAAATAAACTCTAAGACCCTTGACATTAAGAAATACCAAGAAAGCTTTAGTTAAAATATTATTCAGTATCAGACGATTCTTACTGGAGAGGAAGCTTGAGGATGTAATGAATTGTGTGTGTGTGCGTGCACACATGCGTGCAGGTGTGTATGCTTGTGCGCATTGTGTGTTGAGAAATCTCTGTACTAGCAGTGTTTTTTTTTTTAATAAAAGCCACATTCTCAGATCTGATTACATACATGTGAAAACAACTACAGACATCTTATATAACCTGTTAGAAATGACATGCCTATATATTGGACTTTGTAAAGCTTTTTGAATATATGTATGCAGGGAATCACCAACTTTCAACAATTTAATTTGTAACTCTCAGTGTTTACAGCCTTTTTTAATAAATAAAACTCCCACAGTGATGACCAAAACTCATTTTTAAATTGTTTAACAAGTGAATTCAACTGCAGCTCTTACATTAAATTTACCATGGAAACCAGTTTCACCTCCAGGAATTCACCGTTGAAAGAATTAAATCAGCTGGTCCAGCCTCTTCCTTGTACAGATGAAACTGAAGGCCAAAGATGTGAAGTGGTTTGCAAGCCTGATACAGTTTATAACAGTAAAGCTGGGTGGAAAATGCAGGACTTCTGGATCTTTGGCCCTGTGGTCTTGCCACTGAAAAGATATTTTGGAATTCAGGGCTTTAAAATAAGTTTTAAAATAAATCAGATGCACAAATATTTAACAGGCACTCAGGAGTTGAATATAAGAGGCAGCAAGGCATATGCAAATTTGTCATACTTATTTAAAGCAGCTTGTTGGAAGCTTACAACCAAAGTTGTAAATAGTTGAACTACTAATGACTTCTTTCCTTTTCCCAAGTATCATATTTCAGGAAACATGTGGTCAGTTTCATAGAATTTATTAAGTCTTCCTGCTGTGCTTTTCATGATCCTCCCATGGGAAAGCACTGCACCAAGTCTCCTATATTGATTTGGTCAATGGGAAAACAGCACAGAACCATAGACAAAAAAAATCCCCCAATTTAATTTTACTCTAAAGTATGAGTCCAGTTATCTTTTGCCATAAAACTTGCCTTTAAATCAGTTTAGGGAATCAGCATACAGCAGATCATTTTGTGTGCCAAGGAAATTTTCACCATTAAAAAATTAACTTTTTTGGCTCTATGGTGCTTTTCCATCAGTAAAGCATGAGGTCAGCTTCAGGAGCCCACTCTAGTCATTAATATCCCTTAAAGCCTCCCATGGGCTGTTCTAAAGGAATTTCCAGAATCTGTTCATTCACTGGCACCAGTAGTGCAGATAAACTTGGGAGCAACTGTGGAAATTGACACCTTTCATGAAAGAGCCTCTACCCCTGCCCCGGGATAAGCAGATTTTTCCATCCTAATGATGAATCATGGGGAGGAGTGATAAGGGTTGGTGTTGATGGTAATCCTTTCCTACTTGGCTTCTCTGCATGCCAGGTAGCAGGAGCTATCCTTTTTGTCTCATGCTGGATAACGTGACGCAGCTCCGAAACATCCTTCATAATCCTTTCCTGGAAAAATGTGTGTGGGGTCCGAAATGTGGGATGTCTAGCCCAGTGCATTTATCACACGTGAAGCAGGATGGGTTATTCTGTAGCAGATTTGTCCTCCCAAGACTTTTTAACTGTTCAAAAAAACCTTTTCTGTGATGTTCTCTGCTTAGTGCTTTGTACACACTGAGTGCCAAGACCATGCCTATGTTGTCAATAATTCTATTCAGAACCTCCTCCACTGATGGGCTTCTTAGCTGGGAAGCCTATCAGAAACTCCTTTTGATTTTGATTGGGGATCCCCATAGTGGACTGTTTGCAAGAATGGCATGAATTGTAACCAGTTGAGTACAACGTAACTGTTAACGGAAGTTTATAAAGACTTGGTTCCAGGATACCTAAAGGAGACCACTGGTTTGTGTGTGGAGTCTGGCCTAGATCCAACCACCCCTGAATCTCAGCACATCGTCATTGGTGGGGGGTAGCCCAGGATGTATGTATGAATGGAGGATTGCCTAGTCCAGCAACCACACACCATGCACTTATGAACACCGAGCTTTCTAGGCAATATGAATTACATTCTTGGAACATCATTGTATTATTTCAATAAATAGCCTTCTTAGTTGAATGGGAGTCAGTTTGTCTTTTTCCATTTTCAGAACTTGGCTAAGATTAAAGAGTGGTGCATCAAAGGAAGAGGGATTAACTGCTAAACTCATCACAGCCAGGTGAGTTAATAATAGCATTTACTGAATGCTTACTTCTTGAAAGACACTGCTAAGTACTTTACAGCCATCATTTCATTTAATCCTTACAGCTGCCCTAATAGGTCTTGTGGTATCTTGTCTTTACCCAGCTTTTTTGCCCCCCTCTTCCTCTTGTAACAGTCCCTTCTGTACTGACCACAAGAACACAAGTCAAGACATCCAGGAGCTCAAAGATAAGTTCAGGGACTGTTGAGCCGATTAGAGTCTTTCAACAGAATTTTTTCAAAAGAGACTTTAGCAAGGATACTTTGATTTGAGGTCACTAGGCTGATAAGGTGAAAGCCTAAAGTTGCTTGGAACCTAATTCTTTACCAGAGAGGGCAGGTCTGCTGTCATTGCACAGGATGAGGCGACATGATGGTATTCTCATTTCTCATTCCTAAAGTCCCTGGACTGGATTCAATTTCCAGAGCTCTTCCTGGGATTCAGTGGGTTCCCCAGGACCAGTGGAATGATTCCCCTTTTGTTATATTTCTGTTTGTTGCTTTGAAGAAACAATGTATGTATTATATCTTTGTTTTCTAATGGGGAGAAAAACCCAAAGAGATATCAGACTTGGAACCCGGAGCTGCCTGGCTGCAAAGGCACAGCTCTTACTCTCTAATCTTCATCATGTCTTCAGAGCCATGTTATGCTCAAGGAACTGCATATAACAGGCTTTTGAGGGTGAATGGAAGAAGGGGTATGGTGATAGTTTAAACTGGAGACCCAAGTGGAAACAAAATGAAGGACCTTGGAAGGTTTTTCTTGACTATTTCAGTAAATTAAGTCCCCCCAATTCACCCACAACGTTCATCCCTTAATATATCAATTATTTGTATTTGCCTGTACTGTAGATAAAATCTTGTATCATACTTAAATAAAATACCTTCTTATAAATGTTTTCATGTTGCTACATAGTCTCATGATCCCCTTAACAAATCCACTACTATTGCAATAATATTTGGATAGTTTGGGGCATTGGTTTTATAATAATAATATTGAATACTTATACCTTTTGAAGCACCCTCGCCTTTTTATTTCCATAAAATTTTTTTCTTAAAATGCCCATAGTGAGATAAATACCTAGAATGGGGTTACTGTGTCAGCATGTATAGGTAAGTATAACCAGATGGTGTGAGGTTCATGTAAGAGTGAAATAGATATAATAGTGCAGGAATAATAGGCTCAAAATTGCAAAAGAGAAACAGGAGAAAACCAATCTTCCACTCCTGTTGCCTGGGTATGTGTGGGGAAAATCACCAGGGCAGGCCTTATGTCCTACAAAGCCTCTTGCATTTCTCTGTGCAATCGTGGATAAGAAAACAATTCTTCTGTTATTAGGTATACTTATGCTGGTGCTCAGGTCTTTATAGCTGCAGTGGGCCTTGATAGATACTGAACTAGTTAATTACTTTTTGTTAAAAATGCAGATGTCACATCAGGGAAGGTTTTAATGACTGCCCAGCTAAATTGGTCTCCTTTTAAATTCTAATGGATTATGTTGATGTCCTTCATTTTACCATGATTTGTACTTTTGATGGATTGGTTTTTCTCCCCACCCTGAAGTAGATGGTGAGTTCCAGGAAGGCAGAGTCCACATCATTTGGCTAACTTTTGTTTCCTTGCTTATCAAAAAGCCAGGGACACAATAGGTACTTAATGTAGTCTTGTTAACAGTACAGTGGAGATGTGTTGATAGTCAAAGAAGATTGGCTTTTCAAAATGAAAAGATGCTCCATTTTGAAATCAGAATACTGCAAAAGAAAGCAGTGAAATATTATTTCATATTCATTAGGCTGGCAAAAAATTAGAAGTCTGGCAGGGAGAAAATGAGAACTTGTTCTTCATTGGCGGTGTAAGGGAAGTTCCGTATCTTCCCTTGCTCTTGATATAGGACTTACAGGGCTCTGTCTTTGGACCTCTTTTCTTTTTTTACTGTCCCCCTCACTGGGGCTGTCATCCAGTCTGAAGGCTTTAAATACCCACTTGAAAATTTTATCTCCATTCCAAGAGTCCATACTCATAACCAACTGCCTACTTGACATCTCCACTTGGACTTCTAACAGACATCCCAAATTTAATATATCCAAAGATGAACTAACTCATGATCTCCCCATCCCAATCTCATCTTTTATCAAGTTCCTCCCTCAAACCTCCCATCTGAGAAAACGTAAGCCCCGTTGCTCAAGCCCCACATTGGGTAACCATTCTTTTTTTTTTTTTTTTTCGGGTAACCATTCTTGATTCCTTTTTTTCACATCCCACATCCAAGGTTCATTAAGTTCTGTTTGCTAACTTGCAGGATGTATGAGGACGGCCATATCTTGTTGCTTTTCTCTCTTTCTGGAATCCTCTTCCCCTAATATCACTTGGTTTGGTTCCTCACCTCCAGCAGATATTTGTTCAGTGAACCCTTTCTTGACTATTGTACCAAAATAGCAATTTGTGGGAATTCCCTGGCAGTCCAATGGTTAGGACTCTCTGTTTTCACTGCTGAAGGTACAGGTTGAATTCCTGCTCAGGGGAACTAAGATATCACAAGCTGTGCAGTGTGGCCAAAAAATAACAATAGTAAAAAAGCAGTCCCCTTTCATGGCACACTCCCATCTCCCTTCCCAGCTTCATTTTCTCTACAGTACCTACCACCACCTGACATAGTAAATATTTTACTTACTTTTTATATGCCCTTCTGTTTTTTTGGGTGTGTGTGTGTGTAAATTTTATTGAAACATAACATTCTTAAGGTACAAAAATAGGTGAACAGCTTGATAGTTGAGAACAGCAACTTACATATCTTGCTCAGTGCCCTTTCCACAGTATAGGAGATAACGCCAATGTTTAATGAATGGTTGAACTGCATGTACATGTACTAACAAGGCTAACATCAAAAACAATTGAAGATGAAGTTACACAGAGGGATTATATACAATGTGATAAAACTTATTAAAGGGCCATATCATAAAAATCAACTTGTGAAGTAAAAGTAGGAAAGTATTAAAATATCAGCTTTAGAGTGGTGGTTTCCTCTGGAGCTAGAGGGGGAAGGGATGGGAAGGGATAAAGAAAGACAAACTTTTATAGTTTTTTTTAAATAAAAAATCTCAAAATATTAATATTTGCTAAAAGAAGGTGATGCATATTTGTCGTATATGCGTCTCTGAATGTTAAACTCTTTTACAGTTAGTTTGCCTCCCTGCTCTTAATCTGGTCCCTCCTCACACACAACCAAGCTGGGGAATCATGCTTGGTTCCCCCTTGGTACCATGAACCTATGCTGACCTATTCAGCATGCCTGAAGGATTTAGGAAAAGGAATAATGGGCAATCGTGTTTCCAAGGGTGCGAAGTTGATCCAGGCCCAAGAAAGGGATGTCTTGGTACTGTAAAATCAAGTAGAGCAGTTCCCACTCTAGAAATGCCATATTAGGGAATAATTAAAAAGAAGGGGAGGACAGGGGAGCAGAGGGCTTCCTATAGAAAAGCAGCATAAATGATTATTGGCAGGTGTTGGTGGAAGGAAAGAGCTAATTTTTGCTAGCAAGTTTTAGTGAAAGCCCTATAATTTTGAAAAAAAACTTTTTTTTGTTAAACATTTTAATGGATAAAGGAGCCAGGAAATTTGGACCTGGTAACATAGATGGTATTTTATTCTGGTATGACCAGATAAGTATTAGCTGTAATGATTAATGTGGTTTTTGTTTTACTATGTGCATTAAGAAACTGGCAATTACCAGTTCTCAGATTTTATTATTCATTTTCAAAAGTTAAAGAGTTGTCACAGGGTTTTGGCATGGATTTTTTCTATTAGCTTAGAATTGCTGCTAAAATCTGAATGATGAAAAAATGTCATGTTCCCCTGCATTCTAGAGGGCACCACACGAAGCAGGCACATGCTCCCCACAGGATGCATGAGAAGGTGGAGATGCACAGCCTCTCACTCCTAGGGCCCCACTGACTACCCACAGAACAGTCATATCCAGGGGAGATGGTGCCTCTGGTCATAGGCTGAGCCCTTTCTCCCTCCCCATGCATGGCGCTACGGATATCAGGCACCAAGAGCTATTAGGGGCATCTGAAATCACTGGAACTTATGTCTTTATCCCCATCAAAACCACAGGCCCACTACGCGGCTACTACCCCGAGTTCTTAGGAGAGCTCGCCGTGCACTCATGACGTGTGTATTTGGTGGCAAGGCGGTGGGGAGTAATCTAACACGGATAGGTGCTGCAAGAGTCTGGAGATTTCTGAGGGGAGGGGTGTGCTGCTGGAGTAACCTCTACCCGCTGAGTGTGAAGCCCTCTGAGGGTCCGCCTTTGTGGGTGGAGTTCGAAACTGAGACAAGCCCACGCTCTCCTACTTCTTTGCTGTCAGTGTTCACAAGACCAAGATCTTGAATTTTCAGTGGATCTTGGGTAGGGTGACTGTATATAGTGCGTGTTCAGTCGTTATTGATTCACTAAACCAGGACCATTGAGCTCATTCTCAAGGGGGAGCCAAGTAGATGGGAAGCTGGGATTGTGTTGGCACACCGGGACATGTGTTTATCCTGTGCCTGAGCCCACCCGAGGAAAGAAGTTAGACGGTGGGCAGGAGCCATCGGACTGTGTCCCAGGGGCTGCCCCACCAAACTTGCGTGTGACCCACCTGGAGAGGGGTTGGAGGCGAGGACTAAAGTAGCCCACTCCTCTATGAATGAATACAGTGGGCCGGGATGAAGCTGCATGCAGCCCCCAAACCAGCGCGCATCTCCCTGTGAGGAAGCCACCTATGGGGCAAGCCACCGGCCTCCAGCTCAACAGGACTAAGACAGCCGACAGGCACCTTCCTTCTCAACCATTGTTCGACTCATTCGGGCCTCTAAGAATTAAGGTGTGAATCTGGAGTTTTGAACTGGTCTAGTCTAAGTTTTAATAAACCTAAGTAAGCACAAAATTGCTTTTTCTCATGTTATGAGCTCCTAACAGGTATTTGATAACCTGGCAAGGGCGAAAAGCCGTTTTAAAAGGGTGACTCAAAAAAAAAAAAAGACTCCAGTCACATTAACTTTATAGTATAAAAGTTAGAATTAATAACAGGAAGTTCTGGGTGTGCCTTTTAAAGAAGTGTCAAAGGAAGCCCACTTGGACTTCCCGGGCGCTTCCACTGCAGGGGGCACGGGTTCCATTGGTGTTGATTGGGGAACTAAGATCGCGCATGCTGCGAGGCCAGAAAAAAGAAAGGAAGCCCATTTCCACCCCGGAACATTGTACCAGCTCTGGGTTGGGAGTATAGTCCACGGAATTCGGCCACACGCGTGCGGACGGAGCGGCCCGGGGGGGAGGGGGGGGGGGGGCGGTCGTCGCGCGACTGGAGACTACACTTCCCGAAAGGCTTGGCGGTGGAGTACTTCCGTTTTGAAGTATTCCGCCGCCGACGGGGGCGCTCGAGAGGAACGTGGGTCTGACCCCTGACAACATTCAGTTTCGAGCTGCGCCGGGACGTTTGCATTTCGTATGGTGGTCATTCCCTTTTGAGAAAGTGCGGAGGGGGAAAAAGTTGGGCGCGCGCATGATATTTGCCCATAGCCAGGCTACCCTCCTGTGGCCTCCACCCGTGTCCTATGGCTAGCCTAGAACATCCCAGGCCGGGACCTTGTCCTGTTTTCCCGGGCTCTGCCCATTGGCCGGAAACTGCCATGTCTGTCACGTGATCTGGATAATTTGGGAGCCGTTGAATCATACTGAGGGAAAGTTGCACGCTCAAAATAGCCTGGAGTTAAAACTCCCCTCTGGTTGCTCCTCACCATTCTATGCAAAACAAAGAACTCTCTCACCGGTAGAAAAAAAAATGGACCTGTTAAGGTTGATTACGCCCAGCTCCCAGCCAGTCCCAGCCGATCTCCAGAATTCCTTGCCCCAGCCATGTAAGAGATAACTAATCTAAACAGCCTTGGAGAAGAACTGGCCCCCTTAAGACGGTAGATTTCCACATATATGTCTGTATATACTTACTCATTTCTTGGGTTAGTGCAGCAGCTCACTAATACTGATGCCCCCTCTCGCCTCGTTAAAGGTGATCTGTTCCTGTAAAGTGCCAGTCTCTGTCTTTTTCCGAAACTCACCTCTAACTCCCTTACCCTATGATAGGAGGTAGTCTAGGTAAGTGGAGAAGTTTAAGGTAACATCTCCACTTTCTGGAAAAAGTGTGGCTTTTCCTGAGGAACTGTGAATTTCTACTTTGAAGCAGAGCCATAAAACCAGAAACACTATCTCCTCTTCCTCTCTTCCAGTCAGCTCTCTTCCTTGGGACAGGGAAGGGTCCTGTGCTGTTAGGCTGGAGGGAGAGTAACCTAGCGTTGAGTGAAGGGTTACACTAAGGGTAATGGTAATCTAGGTAATTAGGGCCGACTCTTCCATGAAAAATAACTTAAGCTGAATAAAACGCTGAGAAAAGAAAAGCATTCCAAAGAGCTAAGGGAGAGTGAAGAATTAACGCTCAAACTCTAGGAGAAGCAAGAGATGAAATCATAATCCCAACCCCCCAAAGCTACTTTTGCCTGAAGGCATTTGCTGGTGGAAGGAGACACCTGTGAAACCCAGCTGTAAGGTTGGTGGACTTGCAGTATATGGGACACAAGTGTAAATATGTTCAGCTGGGAGTCTGAATAATCGCCCCACATTTGAACTGGGACCCCAAATGAAGACACCCTCAAGAAAATGTTAAACTGGAAATAAGCCCTGGCATAGACATGTCTCCCAAATTCAGCTTGTCTTGGAGGTGTAGAGATCCTCAGCCTTCAAACCCTAAAACTTTGACCTAGTGGTGTGCTCAGTTGCCTAATAAAAGCAAATGAAAATGATGCTTTAGAGAAAGATATTATCGTCTCAGACATTAAAGTATTCACACACACACACTTCTTTTTAAAATACCGTCCAGCACATTCTCAAAGATAATCAGACACTCAAGGAAATAAATCATGAAAGAGAACATGCAGAAATAATAGACAACAAATACAGACACAAACACATCAGGTATTGGGATTAACAGGGTATAAAATAGCACTTCTTGATTTTTTCTTAGTATTTTTAAAGAGATAAAAGACCCTGTTGAAAACATCTATGAAGACAAACCTTAAAAAATTGACATAGTAATGGTTTGAGAAAGTAACCAAACCTTAAAAAATTGACATAGCAGGATTTTTTTCAAAAAGCTAGTTAAAAAAAAAAAAAAAACTCCAATAGTTGTATGTTTGACAGCAAATTAAATATAAAAGAAGAAAGAATTAATGAACTGAAATATAGGTGAGAATAAATTGTTCAGAAACCAGTGCACAGAGAAGTACAGAAGACAAACACCTTAAGCTGTTGGGTAGAAAGAGCAACATAGATTTAATCAGATTCCCAGAAGGCAAATACAGAAAAAGGTATATGAAAGACATACCAAGGTACAGATTCAGGAAATCCAATGAAATTCAAAGAGGATAACTAAAAGTAAGTCCATGACAGATACATCATGGTGAAAAAGTAGTATATAAAAGGTAAATAAGCAACTAGAGAAAAAGACCAACTTCTGACTTCCCAATAGCATCTGTGGAAGCCCTATGAATGGGGAATGAAATCTTCATTGTACTTAAAGAATCTGTCAACCTAGAACTCTGTATATAACAAAATCTTTCAGAAATGGAGACACAAATATCTTTTTTTCATTTACTTTTATTAGTTGGAGGCTAATTACCTTACAATATTGTAGTGGTTTTTGCCATACATTGACATGAATCAGCCATGGATTTACATGTGTTCACTATCCTGAACCCCCCTCCCACCACCCTCCCCATCCCATCCCTCTGGGTCATCCCAGTGCACCAGCCCCGAACAAATATCTTTTATACAGCTAAATTTATACAGCTAAAAAATATATATATATACTTGCTCTCTGAGTGGCCTGTAGCAAACTCTTAAATGAGGCTAGCCGTTAGGGCTTATGTGAGAATTGAGTTAATATCTGTAAAGCGCTTTGCCCTGTGCCAGCTCGTAGTTGGAGTTCTTTAAAACGTTTGGTCCCCCGGTGAACAAGCTGGGATTGCGGGGGCGCTGCCCTTGTCGGGATCTCTCCCAAAGCGGGGCTGCCCTTGTGGGGAACTCTCCCAAAGCGGGTCCCAATGTGAGCTAGTGCTGCAGGGTCCCGTCCTCTCCCTTCCCGGACGCCGCAAGCATGCTGGTGGCCACCAGAGGGCGGTGTCATATCGCAGAGGGTGCCCTGGAGGCTGCAGAACTTGTACCGGGCGAGCCTGGATCTGTCTTAACATCGCTGACGCTGATCTGCCCCATTGCCAGGTACTCCAGATCTCCTCCCCTCAGGTGCATCCCTTGCGGATAGAGGCCCTGGGAGCTAGTTTCTGGTTATTTAAATTCATGCAAACCCTTAGTTGTGGCATGTGGAATCTAGTTCCCTGACCAGTGATGGAACCTTGGCCCCCTGCATTAAGGGCAAAGAGCTTTAATCACTGGAAGTCAGGGAAGTCCAACGGACGTTTATTTCTAAATATTCAACTAATGATGCTTTCATGGCACACACAGGTTCTATCAAAATTCATAAAAAATTTAAAATAAAAAAATTAAAATATCAAGATAGAGCATCACCCAGACTTCTAGCACTCCTGCCAACTACTTGAAGGAAGTGGTCCAGGAAAAGAGGGACGAGAATCTAAAACTTGATCTTGGAGCAGAAGACTGAATATAACCTCATTCTCTAACTGGGAGTACGCGTTTGAGTGGAGCCACATGGAGCTGACCAGTTGTATTCTAGGCAGAACTAAGGTCTCCTTTGTATTCTGTGTGTGAGGTTTCTGAGGGGTAGGGATGGGGGTGGAGAAGAAGAGGATAAATACCACAACCAGTCTAAGGAAGCAAGAAATGTTGACAGTCTTTTGAGTCTCAAAGTCAGTTTCGCAGACTTCTATGTCTGCGACTGTTTTGAAACCACTGTTTCGACTTCATGTAGAAAAGTGGTTGGTTTGTTTTTTTTAATGAAGGATTCCGGGTCCTATTCCACAGCTCCGGAATCTGTCTTTTGAGGCCGGGGGCTTGGAACTTGCATTTGGGCAAACATCTCTATCTCTACTGCATGCTAAGTTTGCAGATCGCAGACTCAACTACGGTAGTGCCGGTGGGACTCATGGGGCAGGGAGAGCCCAGAGCTTCCGACAGGACTGGTCCAGCATCTGTCAAACACTCTTCTAACCACTAGCCTCACTGCAAGTTGCATCCGCTCAAACTCCACACACCATTACTCTCCATCCCCGGCGCATCCTAGCTCCCCACGCCCCTTCCCCAGCTCTACAGCGGGTGGATTTGACACTAGGCGCTATCCTCTGCGCCGGGGCCCCACGTGCACGCCCTCCTGTGCTCTGCCCCGGAAGTGCTCGCGCAAGGTTGGAAGTGCGCAGAAGTAGGGGAGCCCCAGAGGGATCCCTGGGGTAGGGAGGCCCCCTTTGTGGAGTAGGAAATGAGTGGCTTTGAGTCGGAAGGCAGAGAAATGGAAGGGGGAGAACAGGACGGAGCAGGAGAAACCGGGAAAGAGTGGCCGAGCGCGGGCGGAGGACGGAGAAGGGGGCGGCGCGGGCCAGAACCTCGAGGTGTGTGCGGGAAGGGGCTCTTCCCTGGGTGGGGAGGGAGCCCAGCGCGCGATGCTGGCGAGAGTGGGGGAGATCTGGAACCCAGGAAGTAGCGGGAACATCGGAGAGGGGACTTAGCGGAGGATAGGACTGAGGTTCTTTCAAAGGGACGTTTTAAGTGGTGGAGGGAGAGGCTGCTGGGAGCGGTAGTTGGGCGGGTGGCTGGAAGGAAGAGACTGTCTGGAGAGTGATCCAGCTTTTGTGGGCGGAGTGAGAGACGGAGAAGAGTGGGGTGGAGTCCGGGTCCTGAGGAGCGAAGTACTTAAGGATTGGGGGAAATAGGGAACGACTTGGAAGATGAGGATGGTAAAGGAATAACGTTTCACGAGTAAACTTTGGGAAGAGTGAACAGTTTGGAAAGCCTGTTTCGGGACTGGTAGGGGGTGGAGGAAGGCAGTTTAAAGAGTAGTTTCCTTGGAAGATAGGAGAAAGGGTTAAACAGCTTGGTGAGATGTCTGAGAGAAAGTGTGTATGGGGGGGTGTAATTTGGAGGAGGGATGGGGAAGAGAGGAGAAGTCGACAGCTGTGTCCCAGAAAGTGGGCGGGGCTAGAAATAGGAAGTGTTTTTAGCTCAAATTCAAGCGAGAGGAGGAGGGGCTCGGGGGAGAGAGTGGAAAAAGCGGTGGGAGGGAAACCAGTATAGAGGCAGACCTCAAGCAGAGCTATAAAACAAGGGGCTTTGATGCTCGGGGCAGTAAGAGGAGGAAGGGTAGGTGGGGCCTCAGAGTAGCAGAAGATGGAGAAAACTGGAGTAACTCAGAACGACTCAAGCCATTTTTTCTACCCCTTGTCTGCAAATACCAGTAATTGATTCCCTCCATCACGGGAATTTTAAGATGTGGTGGCCAAAAAGTTCATTTGGTTTTTTCTGCAAGATTGATTTAGTAGGGCTTAGTTGTCTTTAACTTCACTGAAAACAATTTTGTTAGATTGTATCACGATAGCTGTCATATTAGCATGCATTAAAAAAAAACTTACCAAAATTGGTGAATTTTTGTGTAGCCATTTTAATACTGAAGATGGAAGAAAAAAAGCAACATTTCCCACATATTATGCTTTATTATTTCAAGAAAGGGAAAAATGCAACTGAAACACAAAAGAAGATTTGCACAGTGTATGGAGAAGGCGCTGTGACTGATCGAACGTGTCAGAAGTGGTTTGCGAAGTTTCGTGCTGGAGACTTCTCGCTGGACCATGCCCCACGATTGGGGAGACCAGTTGAAGTTGACAGCAGTCAAATCGAGACATTAATTGAGAACAATCAACGTTATACCACAAGGGAGATAGCCGACATACTCAAAGTGTCTAAATCAAGTGTTGAAAACCATCTGCACCAGCTCGGTTATGTTAATCGCTTTGGTGTTTGGGTCCCACGTACCTTAAGTGAAAAAAACCTTCTCGACCGTATTTCTGCGTGTGATTCTCTACTCAAACGTAATGAAAACGTTCCATTTTTGAAACAAATTGTGACGGGCGATGAAAAGTGGATACTGTACAATAATGTGGAACAGAAGGGATCGTGGGGTGAGCAAAATGAACTACCACCAACTACACCAAAGGCCAGTCTTCATCCAAAGAAGGTGATGTTGTGTATATGGTGGGATTGGAAGGGAGTCCTCTATTATGAGCTCCTTCCGGAAAACCAAACAATTAATTCCAACAAGTACTGCTCCCAGTTAGACCAACTGAAAGCAGCACTCGATGAAAAGCGTCCGGAATTAGTCAACAGAGAGCGCATCATCTTCCATCAGGATAATGCAAGGCCACATGTTTCTTTGATGACCAGGCAAAAACTGTTACAGCTTGGCTGGGAAGTTCTGATTCATCCCCCATATTCACCAGACATTGCACCTTCGGATTTCCATTTATTTCGTTCTTTACAAAATTCTCTTAATGGAAAAAGTTTCAATTCCCTGGAAGACTGTAAAAGGCACCTGGACCAGTTCTTTGCTCAAAAAGACAAAAAGTTTTGGGAAGATGGTATTATGAAGTTGCCTGAAAAATGGCAGAAGGTAGTAGAGCAAAACGGTGAATACGTTCAATAAAGTTCTTGGTGAAAATGGAAAATGTGTCTTTTATTTTTACTTTAAAACTGAAGGAACTTTTTGGCTAACTCAATATTACCCTTTATAGATAGGTAAGCTAAGCTCAGAGGAGAGAAGTAATTTGGCCAAGGTCATGTGACTAATTATAGTGGAATCAATTGTATCTGACACTCTGAGAATCAAGCCCAAGTTCTTTAGACAAAGAACTACCATAACCTCTCTGATATGGGTCCTGCCTGCCTTCCTAATCATCTCCAACACAAATTTATTCCTACCTCAGGGCCTTTACACCTGCTATTTTTTCTCCAAAACATCTCTTCACTGGGTAACTCCTTATTACCCTTCAGGTCTCAGTTCAAATACAAGAATTCCCTGATAACACAATGACTTTTTGTCTCTTTAACTGATTTCAGTTTATGTATTGTATTTTTTGTTTGTATACTGTCTAACATCTGTTCCCACTACTCCCCCACCCCCTTATGAGGACAGGGGCTTTGCCTGCTTTGTTCTGTGCTCTATGGCTAATATTGGCACATAGTAGGTTCTCCATAAGTGTTTGCTGGATGAATGAATGAATGATTTTACAGGAAGGTGAAACAGTTAAAAATAATGTAACTTCTCTGGATATCTTGAAATAACAATTCTTGCATGGTGAGCTTACAAAGATTAAAAGAAATAAAAGAAGTCACAAGGTCTAGAGTCACAAGATATATTTGTGAAGAAATGAGAGCTTTGATTCTCCCACCACCCACACGCTAGACCTCAGGGCACTTGCAGACCTCTGCACTCTGAAAGCCCTTTGTCTCCAGAGAAGGAAGAACCCTGGCAAGAGGGGTGAGCAATCCACCAGCACCACTGTTTGGGTAGTAACTGGGGCTTTTCTTCCCAGGCTTGTTCTACTGGTCCCCACGCCCCTTTCTGCAGGCAGAAATCTTCTCTATTTAACCAGGAACTGAAACTCTGGAGACCCTGCAGGACAACCATGAATTGAATAATGTGTGTCAGGCAGAGAGAGGGGCACTTAATGAGGGAGGCTGGGTTCTTGTGATCTAAGAAATCAAGGAAACTGTTTTCTTCATCTCTCTTCCCTTTGTGGGAGCGGTACAAAGTAGGATGGAGGCTTGAGTAAAGAGAATTGAATTAATCATCTCAGTTCCTCTTAGTTGGTTAATCATCTCAGCCCACTCCTAGTTGGTTTGTGCAAGACTTTTCTCTGGTTTTATTAATTCACTCTTTCATTCATTTCTTGTCATCCCTCTCCTCCACTCTCGTTACCCTCCTCCCCCATTCTGTTTATAATAAATACCTTTGAATTTGCATGTAGCTTTGTCAAGTGTGTAGTGTTGTCTTATGTGACTGTGAATTTAATTTTTTAATTAAAAAGGATCTACTATAGGTCACATTGTGTTTTGTACTGTGGTAGCCAGCCTCCAAGATGGCCCCCAGTGAGATCTCCCAGTATTCATATATTTGAGCAGTCCCTGAATAGAGCTGAATATTTGCTGAATTGCACCGAATAGAGCCGACCCTACTCAACAAATAGACTATTGGCAAGGATAGCAGTGTGCAGATTCCAAGGCTAGAGAATGGACAACATTGCAGTATCCTCTTTGCTGTCCTTGATTACCCACTCTAGGGGAAGCTGGCTGCCATGCTGTGAGGACGCTCAAGCAGCCCTGTGGAGTGGTCTAAGAAGAACTAAGGCCTCCTGCCAACAGTTCCAACTCGCCAGCCATGTAAGTGAGCCATCTTGAGTTATTCTTCCACTCCAGTCAAACCTTCAGATGACTACAGCCCCAGTGACATCTTAACTGCAATTTCGTGACAGATCCCAAGCCAGAAACACTCAGTCAAGCCATTCCCAAACTCTTGACCCACAGGAGTCGAGGGAGATAATATGTTTATTCATTTTCATATGTCACAACATATTCCTTTTTCCTCCACCATTTCAAAATGTAAATCATTCTCAGCTTGAGTGAAGTTGTACAAAAACAGGTGACGTGTCACATTTGGCCCACAGGCCTTTGTTCATTGAGCCACAGTCTATTTCATAGTGTTTTTTTTTTATTTCATTGTTTTGAATCTCTGCATAATTGTTCTATACGAGGCCTTCATCTTATTTTGCACATCTGCTCCCAGTGAGGGGCATTTATCTCCTTCCCTGGTGGCTCAGACAGTAAAGAATCTGCCTGCAGTTCAAGAGACCCAGATTTGATCCCTGGGCTGGGAAAATCCCCTGGAGAATGGAATGGCAACCCATTCCAGTGTTCTTGCCTGGAGAATTCCATGGACAGAGAAGCCTGGTGGGCCATAGCTCGTGGGGTTGCAAAGTGTTGGACATGACTGAGCCACTAACACTACACTACTTAGCTTCCACAGACAGCAACTGCAGTGAGCATCCATACCTGGTGGGAAGGTCCCTGGGATATTTGTCCAGGAGTGGAGTTGCTGGGTTTCCCGGTCTTAGTCTGCATTCTGCAGTGGTATATAAAGTCCCATTTCCCTATACCATAGCGACACTTGGTTTTATCCAGCTTCCTGACGTTCGCTACTCTGTGACTTGGTTTCTCTTTGTTTGGCTTGCATTTCCCTGACAACTAATGAGTTTGAACATCTCTTTGTCTAGTAGCACACATTTAGATTTCCTCTCTAAATTGCCTAGTCAGCCCGGCTAGCTCAGTCGGTAGAGCGTGAGACTCTTAAATTGCCTAGTCATGTTTTCACCCCATTTTTCTATAAAATATTTCTGATTTTTTCTTATTGGGAAGACTTCCGCTTCCCAGGCCGCAGTTTCCCCATGTGCACCACAGTTACCTACAAGGGTCTCCTGAGATGCCATCCTTGTTTCTGCTACAGCCATTTTTCAAATAATTAGAATGTGACTTGGGGTTGAGTTTTTACATACATTATGTTATATAGGAAACTTAGGGGACTTCCCTGGTGGTCCAGTGGTTAAAACTGCGCAGGGGCCCAGGTTCAACCCCTGGTCAGGGAACTAGATCCTTAATGCTGCAACTGAGAACCTACATGCTGCAAGTAAGACCTGGTGCAGGAAAAAAAAAAAAAAGAGTGAGAGAGAAACTAAGGATTTATTTGTGATTTATAGCTGAGACTTCTGGGTTCAGAGAGGTTGATGACCAGTCCAGAGCCACCCAGAGAATCGTAGGGTTAAGCAGATGCCTGAATTGAGTTTCATTAGGAAGAGCTGGAGTTGCAGATCAAAATATGGCAGCAAATAACACTTCTCTTGGGTCAAGTTAGAAATTATGTTTCTAAATGATAAGAGGAGACAAAGCCTTGGAGAGTATGGGGCCTTCTTTTCCAAGTTGGTGGAAATGAAACTAGTTGTGAACTTTTCTTAGGGGCAGTTTGACAATTACGGGCCAAAAACCTAAAACACCTGCACACCCTCTGACTCAGCAACTTCCGTAGGAATTTACCCTGAAGCAGTAATTGGTCAAAGACAAGGAAGAACATGTTTGGTCATGGGAAAACAAAGATCATAGTAAGGATCCCACTTCAGGAAATGGAATACTACATATGCATATGCTATCTTAAGAAAGATGTTCTAGATAATTCCCTGGTGGTCTAGTGGTTAGGACTCTCCTCTCACTGCTAAAGGCCTGGGTTCGATCCCTGGTCAGGAAACTAAGATCCCAAAAACCATGCATGGTGAGTCAAAAAAAAGAGAAAAGAAAGATGTTCTATTTCTAATGCTATGGAAAGATGTTAATTCAGTTAAGGTGAGGGGTGAAATCCATTATAACATAGTGAATACAGAATGATTTCATTTTTGTAGGGAAAAAATATGTATGAAGGAAATCACTGGGAAAATGCAAAGATGTATTAAGTGCTTGCTAGGGCCATGCACATGTTTTTAGTGCTTTTTATAGCCTCATTTAATTGTCACACAACTCTTTGAGTAGGTACCATTATTATTCCCAAATCATAGGTGAAGAAACTGAGGTCGGAGATATGAAATGAGCTGCCAGAGGTCGCACAGATGGTGAGTGAAGAAGCCAAGCTTTGAATCCAGGTGCTGGGTTTTTTCTACACTTAGTATTTTAATATTTTTAAAAGCCCTTCTTGTAGTAGTTCAGTTCAGTTCAGTCGTTCAGTCGTGTCTGACTTCTTGCGACCCCATTAATCGCAGCACGCCAGGCCTCCCTAGTAGTGCCTTTGAAAGTATGAAGCAGGGCAGGGGTGGGGGGAAGTTATGGGGGTATGTGTTGTGTGGAGAAAAATCAGGAATGGGATGGAGCTTGGCTCATCTCAAACCCTATTCTTGCCGCAAACCGTCTCTCTTCATTCTCAAAAATATCAAGGAACTCAAAGGTTCCGTATCTGCTGTGTGACCTTGGACTTATTCCTCACCCTTTTGGAGCCCTTTTCCAGATATGTCACATGGACTGGATTTCTGGAGAAGCCTCCCTGTACTCCCCACTGCCCCTCTCCCCGACACCCTGAGTAAGAAGTAGGAGGGGACAGCCTTGGTTAGTGGTTCTGGGAAGGAAAGGAGAGAGAAGGACTGGGAGGAGCCGAGGGGCGGAGAGGAGGAAGCTGGCATGGGTAACAGGCAGGGTGATGCGGAGGCATAGCAGGGAGGGACAGGTCTAGGGAGGTGTCCCCTCGCTAGGTCTCTTCTCCCCTGGGCCTTTGAGGAGTGACATACTGGTTTCTGAATGCAACTCTGGGAAAGTCTGCTGCAGCAAGCACTGGACAGGGATTTCAAAGACCTGGTTCTGCTCACACCTCACCACTGGTTACCTGTGTCCTTGTCAGTTCTTTCTCTGAGCCTTGGCTTTCTCGAAAGCCTGACTGTTTTCAGGGCTAATCCATATTGTAACATGTGTATATAAAACTTTGGTCCTTTTATGGTTGAACAATGTTTCATTGGCTATACCACATTTTGTTTATCCATTCATCAGTTGATGGACATTTGTGTTTTTCTTCTACTTTGTTTTTTTGGCCACGTAGCACGTGGGATCTTAGTTCCCTGACCAGGGATCAAACCCGCATCCCCTGCAGTGGAAGTGTGGAGTCATCTTAACCACTGGACTGCCAGGGAAGTCCCTTACATTTTCGTTTATTTTCAGTATATACTTAGTAGAATTGTTGAGTTAAACAGCAATTATGTTTAACATTTTGAGGCAACACCTGTTATTATATAGTCCAAGAGCCAAGAATGGTTTTTATATTCTTAAATAGTAGGGAGAAATCGAAAGAAGAATATTTTATAACATGTGAAAATTATACAGAAGTCAAATTTCAGTGTCCACAAAGAAAATTTCATGGGACAGCTGCTTTCATTCATTTATGTATTGTCTGTGGTGGCTTTGCACTGCAAAGGCAGGGTTGAGTGCTGTAGCAGACATGCAAAGCCCAAGTGTTTAATTAGCCCCAAGACCTAATAAAAACCTGGTCTTTATAGAAAATGTTTGTCTACCCCTGAACTTTGTGTGGTATTATTAATTATTGTTTGGTGGAGGCAGCTTGGTATGTACTGCCTTGATGGGAACAGGACTCAGGATGCCGAGTCCTGGCCTAGGACTGTAAAGAGATGAGAGCTTATAGCTAGACCCATTTTCTGGATTGAGAAACTGAGTCCTGCAGGAGAGCTCAGGCTCATGCAAGCTGAGGGGAAAGTGAGGACCTTGATTTTTTCTGCTCCGTGGCAGACTCCTCCCTCCAGTTAAGAAGACCCAGTTGTGAATAATTCATGGCTGGTGTTTGCAGAGCACTCCATCTTGCCAGAGCACTTTGATCATTATTAATTAGTCAGAACCTGGCTCTGGCTGTCACCTAATAAAACAAAAACATAAGTGGCTTTGATATCTCCATTCCTAAAACCAGAAACTTCCATCTCCGTTGTGAGGCTTGGTATCTGCAGATTCCTTTTCTCTGCCCTTTACCCCATCACCTCTCAAAGACCTACTGTTTTGGCCTGAAAGTCGGGTTTCCTGAAGGAAGGAGGGCAGTCCCAGGATTGGAGCCCAGTCCTTGGGGTAGGGTGTCTTCTGAGAAGTCACATCCCCTTTCTGCCCCTCAGTCTTTGTTGGGAAGATGAGAGTAGTGATGCCCATCTCTGGGGTTGTTTCTATTTGTAGAAGTGTTCTGGAAGGAACCCTCCTTCACTGCTGGGGGGAAGGTAAAATGGAACAGCCACTGAGGGACTCTCCCAGCCCCTCAAATGACTAGATGTAGAGTTACCACGTGACCCAGCAACTCCATTCTCATGCATATACCCCGGAGGAAGGAAAATGTGTCCTTACAAAATCTGGACACAAACATTCCTAGCAGCATTATTCAAAACAGCCAAAATATACTGTGCAGCACAGGGAATTATGCCCATTATCTTGAAATAACCTGTAATGGCATAGAACCTATAAAAATATTGAATAGCTATGTTGTACATCTAAAACTAACACAATATTGTAAATCAAATATAATTCATTTAAAAGAAAGAAAAGACAAAGATTGAGACTGTATTCCAGTTTAAAGGAGGCTAAAGTGATAGGGCTGCTACTTGCAATACAGGATCCTGGTTTAGATGCTGGACTGGGGGGAAAAAAATTACACCCATAGATGCACACACAGCTGATTGATAAGTTTAAATATGTACCATAAATTAGATGATAGTATTGCTACAATGCTAAATGTCTTGAGTTTGCTCTTTGTACTGTGGTTATGAATGGACATGCCTTTGTTTTTAGGAAATGCATACTGAAGCATTTAGGGGTTAAAGACCATGATGTCTCCAATTTAATGTCAGATTGTTCAGAAAAATGCATACATACATATAAATAATTATGTGAAGAGAGAAAATGAGAAAATACGTGATAAACAGCTGGTTGATATAGAGTGTCTTATACTAGTCTTTCAATCCTTCTGTAAGTTTGAAGTCACAGCTGTCCCTTTGTATTCACAGGGGATTGGTCCCAGCATCACCCCCTGCCTTCCCCACCACTGTGGATACCAAAAATCCACAGATGTTCAAGTCCCTTATAGAAAATGGCGCAGTATTTGCATATAACATGATACTCACATCCTCCTATATGCTTTAAGTCATTTCTAGGTTACCTATCATACCTAATACAATGTAAATGCCATGTAAGTAGTTGCTGGGCACATGGCAAATCCAAGTTTTGCTTTTGGAACTTTCTGGGGTTTTTTTCCCCCAAATATTCTCAATCTGTGGTTGGTTAAATCCTTCATTAGGGAAGCCGTGGATTTGGAGGGGTGACTATATGTCAAAATTACAAATTAAAAAAAAAAAAAAAATGGGAAGGGGAAGACAGCCACATCTAACAAGTACTCATTCTTCAAATAGCCTTTGAAAAAGTAATAAAGTAGTGGTACAGTTTCCAGAAAGTGAACGAAAGTAGAGGGAAATATACCAAGTGTCAGCCATGCCCAGGTGGTGCCATGCCCTGTGGGGACATGTAAGACCTCAGGCCCTCCGTAGCTTGGATTGGAATCCAGGCTCTGCTGTTTACCAGAGCTGACGGCCTGGGTGAGTGACAAACATTCTCTGTGCTCCTGTCTGCCCCTCCCCTGTGCAGTGGGGCCAGCACATCCGGCTCATGGAGTTACCACGAGAGTCGTGGGAATACAAAACATTTGTGACAGTGTGGGCACACACACAGGCGCTTGTAATTATCAGCCATGATACCTGGTTGGTGGGATTAGGAGTGAAAAAGCCTGTGTATTTTGCTTTTGTTCTGTTTTGTTTTTACTGACATTAACATTATATTACTTCAAGCTATACAACATAATGATTTGCTGTTTGTATATATACAACTATATATATATTGTTATATTGTATATATTGGGCTTCCCTTGTGGCTCAGCTGGTAAAGAATCTGCCTGCAATGCAGGAGACCTGGGTTGGGAAGATCCCCTGGAGAAGGGAAAGGCTACCCACTGCACTGTTCTGGCCTGGAGAATTCCATGTACTGTATAGTCCATGGGGTCTCAGAGTCAGACACGACTGAGTGACTTTTGCTTTCGTATATTGTTAAATGATCACTACAAACTACATTATGTCTAGTTGATATTCATCACCACATGTGATGGTGGTGGTTTAGTTGCTACACATAGTTACACATTTTTTTCTTGTGATGAGAAGTTTTAAGGTCTATCCTTAGCAACATTCGGATATGCACTATAGTATAATTAGCTATAGTCCCCATGTTGTATATTACATCCCTTGAGTTATTTATCACTGGAAGCTTGCTCCCTTTGACCCCTTTCACCCATTTTACCCACTCCCCACCTCTGGCAATCATCCATCTGTTCTCTGTATCTGTGAGTCTGAGTTTTTTGTTTTGATTTTAGATTTCACATTTAAGTGAGCACACATGTTATTTGTCTTTGTGTGTTGAACTTACTTCACTTAGCATAATGCTCTCGGTCTGTACATTTTTAAAACTCTGTCAAGTCAACACACAGTAATTTTGTAATCAGAGCAAAAACAAAACATCAAATAAAAATGTCATTCACATGATTTTTTAGGGGCTGAGGGGAGGCTCCTTTGCGATGGCTCAGCGTTTCCCTCTTGGACCTCCATCTCTCTCTCCCGCCCCCATCCTCCTCCCCAGCCCCCTCCTTCTGCCCACCGGATCACATTCCTTACTTCTTTTCCCAAAGAACTATAATGAAGCTCTTACTCTGTAACTGACATTTCATGGTTCTCAATATGAAATCATGCTCCCACATGGCCTGGTTTCCATCTCCCTCTCAGCCATGGGAAGCCGAGGCAGGAGTCCGCAGAGCCCAGGATGAACTGTGTTCTGAGGATGAGATGAGCTCTAGTTTGGGCTGTTCACTCTGTGAGCCTCAGCTACACTGGCCTGTGCTCATCCCCTTCCCTGCATCCCCTTGACTGACCTTCACAGCAACCCTATGAGGAAACTGAAGCTCGGGGAGGTGGAGTAAGTCACCCAAAGGCCTCTCAGATGGTTACTGGAGCCGGCATTTGAATCCACTCTGATCTGGCCTTAAAACTGGGAGGCGACACTCCTACTTCCTCAACTGACAAGTATATTCTGAACTCCCCACACCAGGCATCAATGCTCTAGTGCTAGTTTTATATCAAAACTAGCCACACTCAGCCCTCCCATCTCCATACCCTTCATAATATGACTTTGCTGCTCTTACATCTAAAAGGTAGGGTCTAGTACCCCAGGCCTTGAATAGGGACCAGCTTTGCTTTGACCAATAGAGTGCTGCAGAAGTGATGGTGGATCACTCAGGCCCCAAGAAGCCTTGCATGCATGACAGCAAGCCCAGGCTAGACTGCTGGATCATCATGGCCCATTCACCCCTGCTGCCCAGACAGAAGTCAGCCGACTCCAGACATGAATGAGACTGTCCTAGCCCCGCCAGCCACCTGCTGACCTGCCAGCTGACTGACTACAGATACATGAATGAGCCCAGGTGAGATGAGCCAAGCCTGCTCAGAGCAGCGGAACCACCTATCTGGCCCACAGACTCGTGAGAAATTGTTTTCAAGCCACTGAGTTTCATGATGGTTTACTATACAGTAACAGTTAACTAATACAGCCCTTTAAAGAGGAAATGAAGTGGGAGGCTGTTGAGGTGACTCCAGTATCCTAGAGGAAAGAATCCTGACTTAGCAAACATCTATTTAATATTTACTGTGTGCTGAGCATTTTAAAAATTATTTATTTACTTGTTTTTGGCTACACTTGGTCTTCATTGCTTCGCACGGACTTCCTGTAGTTACAGCGAGCGGGGGCTACTCTTAGTTGCAGAGGGAAGACTCAGTAGTTGTGTGTGGGCTTAATTGCACCATAGCATGTGGGATCTTCTCAGACCAGGGATCAAACCCATGTCCTCTGCATTGGCAGGCAGATTCTTAATCACTGGACTACGAGGGAAGTTCCTGTGTCTGGATGCTTTCACTCAACATTATGTCCATGAGATTCATCCATGTTGACCGTGTCATTCCAGCCTAGTCATTCCCATTACTGTTTAGTGTTCTGCTGGGTGAGCGTATCAGTTGATTTGTCTGTTCTACTGTTGATGTCCTTGAAGAGTATGCAGTCTTGGCAGTGGTACAGTCAATGAAAGCAGACGCTTTTTCAGTATTATTATCTGAGCCACCAGGCCCTACCCACCTGGGGGGTGAAACGTTGCCTTGATATGTGCAGGACTCAGAATAGGGAGGGTTTGGATGAGAGATGAGAACATGACCAGGTAGGCAGGTGCTTTCCCAAGTTTTCAGAGCTCTTTGGGATTGATTACCTTTATCCTACTGTTACCTTACAGAAAATACCTGTTCACTGTCTCCCTCCCCACTAGGTGGTGGAACTGAGTAAGTCTTGTTCATTGCTAAGCCATGTCTGACTGTGGACGGCAGCACACCAGTCTCCTCTACAATATCTACAGTATCTCCCGGAGTTTGCTCAGATTTGTGTCCATTGAGTTGGTGATAGTATCTAACCATCTCTCTTTTTGCCTTCAAT
This sequence comes from Muntiacus reevesi, assembly GCF_963930625.1. Classification (NCBI taxonomy): domain Eukaryota; kingdom Metazoa; phylum Chordata; class Mammalia; order Artiodactyla; family Cervidae; genus Muntiacus; species Muntiacus reevesi. The sequence goes on from NC_089250.1 coordinate 248,352,269, forward strand.
CTTTCCCAGCATCAGGGTCTTTTCCAGTGAGTTGGCTCTTTGTGTCAGGTGGCCAAAGTATTAGAGCTTCAGCTTCAGCATCAGTCCTTCCGATGAATATTCAGGGTTGATTTCTTTTAGGATTGATTGGATCTCCTTGCAGTCCAAGGGACTCTCAAGAATCTTCTCCAGCATCACAATTCACAAGTATGAATTCTTGGCTACTATCCAAAAGTCTACAAGCAATAAATGCTGGAGAGGGTGTGGAGAAAAGGGAACCCTCTTACACTGTTGGTGGGAATGCAAACTAGTACAGCCGCTATGGAGAACAGTGTGGAGATTTCTTAAGAAACTGGAATTAGAACTGCCATATGACCCAGCAATCCCACTTCTGGGCATACACACCGAGGAAACCAGAGCTGAAAGAGACACGTGCACCCCAATGTTCATCACAGCACTATTTATAATAGCCAGGACATGGAAGCAACCTAGATGCCCATCAGCAGACGAATGGATAAGGAAGCTGTGGTACATATACACCATGGAATATTACTCAGCCATTAAAAAGAATTTGTTTGAATCAGTTCTAATGAGATGGATGAAACTGGAGCCCATTATACAGAGTGAAGTAAGCCAGAAACATAAAGACCAATACAGTATACTAAAGCATATATATGGAATTTAGAAAGATGGTAACGATAATCCTATATGCAAAACAGAAAAAGAGACACAGATGTACAGAACAGAATTTTGGACTCTGTGGGAGAAGGCGAGGGTGGGATGTTTAGAGAGAACAGCATCGAAATATGTATATTATCTAGGGTGAAACAGATCACCAGCCCAGGCTGGATGCATGATATAGGTACTCGGGCCTGGTGCACTGGGAAGACCCAGAGGAGTCGGGTGGAGAGGGAGGTGGGAGGGGGGATCGGGATGGGAACACATGTAAATCCATGGCTGATTCATGTCAATGTATGGCAAAAACCACTACAATGTTGTAAAGTAATTAGCCCCCAACTAATAAAAATAAATGAAAAAAAAAGTATCAATTCTTTGGTGCTCAGCTTTCTTTATGATACAACTCTCACATCTGAAAATGACTACTGTAAAAACCATACTTTGACTATGCAGACCTTTGTTGGCAAAGTGATGTCTCTGCTTTTTAATATGCTATCTAGGTTTGTCATAGCTTTTCTTCTGAGGAGTAAGCGTCTTTTAATTACATGGCTGTAGTTATTGTCTGCAGTGATTGGAGCCCAAGAAAAGAAAATCTATCACTGCTTCAACTTTTTCCCCTTGTATATGCTGTGAAGTGATGGGACCAGATGCCATGATCTTAGTTTCTTGAATATTGAGTTTTAAGCCAACTTTTTCACTCTCCTCTTTCACCCTCATCAAGAGATTCTTTAGTTCCTCTTCATTTTCTGCCATCAGAGTAGTATCATCTGCATATCTGAGGTTGTTGATATTCCTCCTGGTAAGCTTGATTCCAGCTTGTGATTCATCCAGCCTGGCATTTCACATGGTGCACTCTGCATAGAAGTTAAATAAGCAGGGTGACAATATACAACTTTGTCATACTCTTTTCCCAACTTGGAAAAGAACCAGTCAGTTACTCTTTTCCCAACTTGGAAAAGAACCAGTCAGTTCTTCCATGTCTGGTTCTTACTGTTGCTTCTTGACCTGCATAGAAGTTTCTCAGGAGACAGGTAAGGTAGTCTGATCATTACCTCCTATCCCTTGAAGAATCTTCCACAGTTTGTCGTGATTCACCCAGTTGAAGGCTTGAGCATAGTCAATGAAGCAGAAGTAGATGTTTTTCTGGAACTTCCTTGCTTTCTCCATGATCCAACAAATGTAGGCAATTTGAGGCTTATGTCTAAGCCTCAAATCCCCATCTCTGAGCTAAGCTTGAGGCTGGAACACAATGGGCCCTGGGGAAATGCTTGCTGAACTGGATGAGATTTAGGTCAGTTCAGGAGAGAACTTCACTGCCAGACTAAAGAGTTTAGACTCAATACTCAAAGGCAGTGGGAACCATTGAAGGTGTCTGAGCATGAGGAGGTTCTAATCTATAGATTGTTTTAGAAAAATTACCTGAGCAGCCTCAGTGAGGAAGAGGGTGTTTTAGAGAGAGGGAAACTTCACATGGGGCAGGGTTGGGGGAGATGGTTATAGAAAGGACTGTTAAGAAACTTTTGCAGAAAGTAGTAATGACCTGAATTAGGGTCGTGGAGCAGGGAACAGAAAGGAAAAAAAAAAAACCAACTTGGGCCACATTTCTCTTTTCAAAAGATGAACTCTGATCTTATTTTTATAAAACCATGTATTATTTGTGTGTCTTATAGTATATGCAAAGGGTCTTTTAAATCACTAGGCTTGACACTAGCCAACTGAAGAGGCTTCTGGGGAAATGGCATTGTGTGTGTGTGTTTTAACAAAGTCATGAATTATTTTTCACCCTTACAAAAAACCCTATGAGGTAGGATGTTATTAGCTCCACTTTACAGATGGAGAAACTGAAGCTCAGAGAGAGTTTGAATCAATTGCTCAAGGTCACACAGCCAGTACGTTTCCCACTCCAGTAGACCTTTGCCAGCAACACACTGAAGGAATAATCAAGGCACCTCCATCATTGATTGAATGGGGGATGGGAGGAGGGGACCAAGAGGAAGGGATTAAAACTGACTAGGATGCTTTGAGACTGATCAAGTGAAAAATAATCAGCAAGTTGGGAGAAACTGCTGGGTTACTGCGGGAAGATTTATGCCAAAGAAATGAATATCTAATGATGGAATTTGGTACATCAGATCAGGGCTTAGAGGGAAGTCCGTTAAGTACATTCCTTGCTCGCTGGCCCTGCCACTGAGCACCTGAGGCCCCTTAACAACTGGACATTTTACAGAGAAAAAATTTCAGCCCCACACTCCCAGGCAAATGGTGTGTTCCTCTGAGTGCTTGGGCCCTTCTGCATCAGCAGCTTGTACTTTCTGTGACTCCATGTGGCCTGATTGATTGACCAGTTTTAAAAGGCCTGCTGATGAATTTGAGATCTCAGGCTTCCATCCTCTTTGGTCAGCAAAGACGAAAAGGCCTTGGCATGAACACGAAGCTATTATTCACCAAGAAGACATTATAAACCTCAAGAACGCAAGCCCAGCAGGCAGGAAAGGCCACCCATCTCACTAGGCACACTGTGTCCTCAGAGGTCCATCCAGCATGATTCATAGCTAAATCTGCAGCAGGCAGGAGGCAAAAGAGAATTTCTTATAAACTGTGTGGGAGAAGCACTTTGAATGCAACTTAGAGTTCTTAGAGCCCCAGAGCTTGAAACGCTTGTGACATTTCAAGTTGAGGTTATTCCTCCCTTACCCTTCACCAGGACCATCCCCAGGGAGGGAGAAGACAGAAAGGGAGAAAAGTTGTGTGGTCATTAGGTGTATCAGTCAGGGTTCTCTAGAGAAGCAGAATCCATAGGATGGATATAGGCATATAGAACGAGACTCACTGTGAGGGATTGGCTCATATAATTATGGAAACTGAGAATTCAGCTCAGGAAAGCTGGAGATGTAGTACCAGTCCAAACCCAGAGGCCTGGAAGAGGAGGAGGGGTAGTGGTAGAAGTCTCAGTCCAAGTCCAAAGGCCAAGAACCAGGAGTGCAGGTATTCCTGGGCAGGAAAATATGAATGTCCCAGCTCAAGCAGAAAGCAAATTCACTTTTTTTCTGCCTTTTTGTTCTATTTAGGCCCTCACTGGATTTGATAGTGTCCACCACTATCGGTGAAGGCAGTCTTTTTCACTCAGTCTGGTACAAATACTAATCTATCCAGAAACACTTAGATGTAATGTTTTACCAGCTATCTGGGCATCCCTTAGCCCAAGCATGTTGACACAAAATTAACCTACACTAAGGTGTAGGTTTGGAAATCTGTGACACTGAAGATGCCATGTGTTCAGGCTCTGATGTATGTTTTCAGTTAAATATATCATGGCGGGGGGGAAGCCAGTTTGTGGGCAAAGGATCTAAAGAATTCACAAAAGGAAATTAAAATTGTATGTAACTTCATTACAGGCCCACCATGTTGCACAGCAGCAGAGGGCAGTGCCCCCATTGAATCCTGTTCACAGGGGTGCACATTGTAGTGGTCTGTGAGAGAGGATACTCAACTTCTCCCGAAGGAAGAGGTGTACTCAGTCGTGTCCGGCTCTTTGAGACCCCATGGGCTGTAGCCCATCGGGCTCCTCTGTCCATAGGATTATCCAGGCAGGAATACTGGAGTGGGTTGCCATTTCCTCCTCCAGGGGCTCTTCCTGACCCAGGGATCGAACCAGCTGTCTCCGGCGTCTCCTGCATTGGCAGGCAGATTCTTTACCATTAAGCCAACTGGGGAGAAGGGCTAATTGAAACAATAAGGTGACGTTTTTCATTTATTGAATTGGCAAAGCTCAAAGTATTGCTAAGATCCTCTGTGGTTAGGAGTGAAATTTGGTAACGCCTCTGGAGGGTGAAGTAAATACTTTGGATTGGCTCTCTCCACCTGGGTCATTCACCCTCTTCTCGTTGTTGATGTAGGATTACTTCCCAGACTTCCCTGCCAATAGGCTTCCACCTCCAATCAGTGAGAATTCCTGGTGCTCCTTGTCAGCAGGTAGTGTTACAGCATTCTGGATTTTGGCCATTCTAGTAGGTGTGTATTTCATTGTTTTAACTTGCGTTTCCCTCATGACATATGATGTGGAGCATCTTTTCATATGCTTACTTTCCGTCTTCTCAGATCTTTTGTGCATTTCTTCATTGGGTTTTTTGTTTTCTTGTTGTTGAATTTTAAGTGTGTTTTCATTAACAGTCCTTTATCAGATACATCTTTTGCAAATACAGCCTGTGACTTGTCTTTTCATTTTCTTAAAGGTGTCTTTTACAGAGCAGAAGTTTTTAATTTTAATGAAGTCTCCAACTAATTAGTTCTTTCTTTCAGAGATCATGCTTTTGGTGTTGTATCTAAAAAGTCATTGCCAAACCCAAGGTCATATGTTATCTTCTACTAGTTTTTATAGTTTTGTGTTTTATCTTACAGTCTGTGATCTATTTTGAGTTAATTTTTGTGAGCAGTGTAAGGTCTGTATCTATATGCTTTTTTTTTATGTGAATGTTCAGTTGTTCTAGCATTATTTGTTGAAAAGACTATTTACTCTCCATTGTATTTTTTTTTCTCTTCTGTCAAAGATTGGTTGACTTTATTTATGTGGGTGTATTTCTGGGTTCTCTGTTCTATTCTATTGATCTATTTGTCTGTGCTTTTGCTAGTACCACACTGTCTTGATTACTGTAGGTTAATAAAGTCTTTAAGTTGGGTAGTGTTGGTCCTCTAACTTTGTTCTTCTTCAGTATTGTGTTGGCCATGCTGGGTCTTTTGACTCTCCATATAAACTCTAGAGAGGTTTGTTAGTGTTCACAAAATAAGTTGTTGGGATTTTGATTAGGGTTGCATTGAATCCAGTGATCAAGTTGGGAAGAACTGACACTTTGACAGTATTGAATCTTTCTATCCAGGGACATGGAACGTGTCTCCATTTCTTAACTTCTTTGATTTCCTTCATCAGAAGTGTGTAGCTTTCCTCATTTAGACCTTGTACTATTTTATTAGACTCATACCTAAGTATTTCATTTTGAGGGATACTAATGTAAGTGGTATTGTGATTTTAATTTCAAATTCCACTTGTTTATTGCTGATATATTGGAAAGTGATTTTCTTTTTCTTTTTAATTTATTATTATTATTTTTTTAGTTCTATCAGTTTATTGCTACCAACCCATCTCCCTCCACCCTCGTGCACACATGCTCAGTCATGTAACCCCATGGACTGCAGCCCGCCAGGCTCCTCTGTCCATGGACTTTTCCAGGCAAGAATACTTGAGCGGGTTGCCATTTCCTTCTCCAGATTTTCTTTTAAAAAAATAATAACCATGTGCCCTGCAGCCTTGCTATAATCACTTATTATTTCCTGAATTTTTTGCTTGATTCTTTCTAATATTCTACATAGACAATAATGTCATCTGTAAACAAAGACTGTTTTATTTCTTTCTTCTCAGTATGCATCCTTTTTATCTCCTTTTTTTGACCTTAGTGCATTATTTAGGACTTCTAGTATGATGTTGAAAAGCAGTGGTAAGAGGGGACATTTACCTTGTCCCTGATTTTAGTGGGAAAACCTCAAGTTTCTTATCATGAAGCATGATGTTAACTTCAGGAGGTTTGTAGATAATTATTTATTCAGTTGAAAAAGTTCCCCACTATTCCTAGTTTACAGAGAACTTTTATCATGAATTTGTGAATTTGTGTTGAATTTTGCCAAATACTTTTTCTGCGTCTATTGAGATTATCATATGATTTTTCTTCTTTAACCTGTTGATGTGATGGATTACATTGATTTTCAAATGTTGAACCAGCCTTGTATACCTGGGATAAATCCCAATTGATCATGATGTGTAATTTTTATACATTATTTGATTCAATTTGCTATTGTTCTGTTGAGGATTTTTGCATCTGTGTTCATAAGAGATATTGTTCTGTACTTTTCTTTAATGTCTTTGGTTTTGGTATTAGATTAATGCTGTTTTTATAGAATGAGTTAGGAAGTATTCTCTTTGCTTCAGTCTTCTGAGGGAGATTGTAGTGAACTGGTATAATTTTTTCCTTAAACATTTGATAGAATTCAGTAGTGAATCCATCTGGGTCTGATGCTTTTTGTTTTGAAAGGTTATTCATCATTTACTCAACATTTTTAACTGATACAGGTCTATTTAGATTGTCTACTTCTTCTTGTGTGAGTTTTGACAGATTGTATCTTTCAGAAGATTGGTCCATTTCATTTGGGTTATCATATTTGTGGACATTGAGTTGTTCATAGTATACCCTGATTATTTTTAATATCCTGGGGATCTGTAGTGATATTCCCTCTTTCATCTCTAATATCAGAAATTTTTATCTCTCTTTTTCTTTCTTAGTCTAGCTAAAGGTTTACTGATTTTATTGATCTTTTCTAAGTACCAGCTTTTAGTTTTGTTGATTTTCTCTATTGGTTTGCAGTTTTTAATTTCACTGATTTCTGCCCTAATTACTATTTCTTTTTGTTTGTTTGTTTGTTTTTCCTAATTACTATTTCTTTTCTCATCCTGATTTTGGGTTTAATTTTCTCTTAGGGATTTCCCCGGTGGTCCAGTGGTTAAGACTCCACGCTTCCATTGCAGGGGACACATGTTTGATCCCAGGTCGGGAAACTAAGATCCCACATGTGGCATGACATGGCCAAAACAAAAGAAAATAGTTGTCTCTTATTTTTCTGGTTTCCTATGGTGAAAACTTAGATGATTGAAGTTAAATCTTCTTTTCTAACAGATGATTCAGTGCTCCAAGTTCCTAATACATGGTTTAGTGCTACAATTTCCCTTTAAGCATGAATTTTGCTGCATCCCACACATTTTGATGAGTTGTATTTTCATTTAGTTCAAAATGTTTTAAAATTTATCTTGAATTTTGACCTGTGTGTTATTTAGAAGTGTGTTGTTTTTTCTTCAAGTACTTGGGGGTTTTCCAGCTATCTCTCTGTTATTGATTTCTTGTTTAGTTCCATGAAGTCTGAAAGCAGACATTGTATGATTTCTGTCCTTTTAATTTTAGTAAGATATATTTTATAGCCTGGAATGTGGTTTGTCTTGGTGAATGTTTCATATGGGCTTGAGAAGAATATATATTCTGCTGTTGGAGGGTGAAGTAGTCTATATTGATGGTGATTGATGGTGTTGTTGAGTTTATGTCCTTACTGATTTTCTGCCTGCTGGATCTGTCTATTTCTGATAGAGGATTGTTGAAGTTTCCAGCTGTAACAGTGGATTCATCTATTTCTCCTTACAGTTCTGTCAGTTTTTGCCTCACATAATTTGATGCTCTGTTGTTAGGCATCTACATGGTAAGGACTGTTGTGGTCTTCTTGGACAGTTGACCCTTTTGTCATTATTCAGTGCCCCTCTTTATACCTCATAACTTCCCTTGCTCTGAAGTCCAAGATGAGTATAGCTGCCACTGCTTTCTTTTGATTAGTGTCAGTATGGTATATCTTTCTCCATCCATTTACTTTTAATCTATATGTGTCTTTACATTTAAAGTGGGTTTCTTGTAGACAACATATAGTTAGATGTACTGGCAGCAAATTCTCTTGATTTTTTTCTGAGAAAATCTGTATTTCTCCTTTCCTTTTGAAGAATCATTTCACAAGGTATAGAATTCTGAGTTTGTGGAATTTCTCTCTCAACACTTTAGCAATTTCACTCCACTCTTTTCTTGTTTAAATGGTTTCTGAGGAGACATCAGCTTTAATTCTTGTCTTTGATCCTCTGTAAGTGATTTTTCCCCCCCTTCTTTCTTCTTTCAGGATTTTTTCTATTTTTGACTTCCCATAGTTTGAAAATGCTATGCCTAGTGAAGTGTGGATTAAGGCAACATTTATTCTATTTGATTTTATCTGAGCTTACTGGCTCTGTGGTTTGGTGTCATGACATTAATTTGGGGGAATTCTCCATCATTATTGTTTCAAATATTTTCTGTTCATTTTTCTCATCTCTTTCTGATATTCCCCTTACATATATGTGACACCTTTTGTAACTGTCCCACAGTTCTTCAGTATTACTTTCTGTTTTCTCATTGTTTGATATTTCAGTTTTGGAGGTTACTGCTGAAATATCTTCAGGCTCAGGGACTCTTTCCTCAACTGTGTCCAGCCTACTAATAAGCCCACCAAAGGCATTCTTCATTTTTGTTGCAGTGTTTTTGATCTCTTGCATTTCTTTTTGGTTCTTTCTTAGAATTTCCAGCTCTCTGTTTATGTTGCCCATCTTTCTCACATGCTGTCTACTTTATCCATTGGAGCCCCTAGCATAATTGTAAATTCGTGGTCTGATAATTGCAACGTCCCTGTCATATCTGAGTCTGAATCAGGCTCTGATGCTTGCTTTGTCCATCAAATTGTATTTTTGCCTTTTAGCTTGAGATATATATATATATATATATATATATATATATATATCCAAACTTAATGTATCAGGTAAAAGTGAAGTCGCTCAGTCGTGTCCGACTCTTTGCGACCCCATGGACTGTAGCCTACCAGACTCCTCCATCTATGGAATTTTCCAGGCAAGAATACTGGAGTGGGTTGCCATTTCCTTCTCCAAGAGATCTTCCCAACCCAGGGATTGAACCCGGGTCTGCTGCATTGTAGGCAGATGCTTTACCATCTGAGCCACCAGGGAAGTCCAAAAGGAACTCCTGAAAGGAGGCTAAGTAGTGAGGTGGTGAGGTATGGGCGTTGGAGAAGTGTGCTGTGGTCCTCTGATCAGGTCTCAGTCTTTTCATGAGCCAGTACATATGGACTGTGAGCTTCACTGATTCTCAGTTGTTCCCCCCTCATTTGGGACATGATGTCTAGGGTGGACTGGACTTGGGTATTTCCTTTCTCTCATGTGGAAGGCTGGAACTGGCTGGAGTTTTGTTTTTGTTTTTAATTTTTTTTTTTATTGAAGGATAATTGCTTTACAGAATTCTGTTTTCTGTCAAACCTCAACATGAATCAGCCATAGGTATACATATATCCCCTCCCTTTTGAACCTCCCTCCCATCTCCTGCCCCATCCCACCCCTCTAGATTGATGCAGAGCTCCTGTTTGAATTTCCTGAGCCATACAGCAAATTCCAGATGGCTATCTGTTTTACATATGGTAATGAATGTTTCCATGTTATTCTTTCCATACATCTCACCCTCTCCTCCCCTCTCCCCATGTCCATAAGTCTATTCTCTATGTCTGCTTCTCCACTGCTTCTCTGTAGATAAAGTCTTCCGTACCATTTTTCTAGATTTGTACATATGCGTGAGAATATGATATTTATCTTTCTCTTTCTGACTCACTTCACTCTATATAATAGGTTCTAGGTTTAGCCACCTCATCAGAGCTGACTCAAATGTGTTCCTTTTTGTGGCTGAGTAATATTCCATTGTGTATATATACCACAACTTCTTTATCCATTCATCTGTCGATGGAGATCTAGGTTGCTTCCATGTTCTAGCTGTTGTAAATATTGCTGCAGTGAACAGTGGGATACATGTGTCTTTTTCAATTTTGGTTTCCTCAGGGTATATGCCTAGGAGAAGGATTGCTGGGTCATATGGTGGTTTTATTCCTAGTTTTTTAAAGAATCTCCATACCGTATTCCATAGTGGCTGTATCAATTTACATTCCCACCAGCAGTGCAAGAGCGTTCCCTTTTCCCACACATCCCTTTTCTCTAGCATTTATTGTTTGTAGACTTTTTGATGGTGGCCATTCTGACCAGTGTGAGGTGATATTTCGTTGTAGTTTTGATTTGCATTTCTCTAATAATGAGGGATGTTGAGCATCTTTTCATGTGTTTGTTAGCCATCTGTATGTCTGTTTTGGAGAAATGTCTGTTTAGATCTTTTTGCCACTTTTTAATTGGGCTGTTTGTTTTTCTGGCATTGAGTTATATGAGTTGCTTATATATTTTGGAGATTAATCCTTTGTCAGTTGTTTCCTTTGCTATTATTTTCTCCCATTCTGAGGGTTGTCTTTTCACTTTGCTTATAGTTTCCTTTGCCGTGCAAAAGCTTTTAAGTTTAATGAGGTCCCACTTGTTTACTTTTGTTTTTATTTCCATTACTCTGGGAGGTAGGTCATAGAGGATCTTGCTTTGATTTATGTCATTGGGTGTTCTGCCTATGTTTTCCTCTAAGAATTTTAAAGTTTCTGGTCTTCCATTTAGATCTTGAATCCATTTTGAGTTTATCTTCGTGTATGGTGTTAGAAAGTGTTCTAATTTCATTCTTTTACATGTAGCTGTCCAGTTTTCCCAGCACCATTTATTGAAGAGGCTGTCTTTGCCCCATTGTATATTCTTGCCTCCTTTGTCAAAAAATAAGGTACCCATAGGTGCATGGGTTTATTTCTGGGCTTTCTATCTTGTTCCATTGGTCTATGTTTCTGTTTTTGTGTCAACACAATACTATCCTGGTGACTGTAGCTTTGTAGTATAATCTGAAGTCAAGAAGGTTGATTCCTCCAGCTCCATTCTTCTTTCTTAAGACTGCTTTAGTTATTCAGGGTCTTTTGTGTTTCCATATGAATTGTGAAATTTTTTGTTCTAGTTCTGTGAAAAATGCCATTGGTAATTTGATAGGGATTGCGTTGAATTTGTAGATTGCTTTTGGTAGTATAATCATTTTCACAATATTGATTCTTCCTACCCAGGAACATGGAGTATCTCTCCATCTGTTTATGTCATATTTGTTTTCTTTCATTAGAGTCTTATAATTTTCTGTGTACAGTTCTTTTGTGTCCTTAGCTAAGTTTATTCCTAGATATTTAATACTTTTTGTTGCAGTGGTGAATGGGATTTATTTGTTGATTTTTCTTTCTGATTTTTCATTGTTAGTATGTAGAAATGCAAGTGATTTCTATGTATTGATTTTGTATCCTGCAACTTTGCTGAATTCACTGATTAGCTCTAGTAATTTTCTGATACTATCTTTAGGGATTTCTATGTACAGTATCATGTCATCTGCAAACAGTGACAGCTTTGCTTCTTCTTTTCCAATCTTGATTCCTTTTATTTATTTTTTCTTCTCTGATTGCTGTAGCTAGGACTTCCAGAACTATGTTGAATAACAGTGGTGAAAGTGGACACCCTTGTCTTGTTCCTGATCTTAAGGGGAATGCTTTCAGTTTTTCACCATTGAGAATAATGTTTGCTGTAGGCTTATCGTATATGGCCTTTACTATGTTGAGGTGGATTCCTTCTGTGCCCATTTTTTGAAGAGTTTTAATCATAAATGGGTGCTGAATTTTGTCAAAGGCTTTTTCTGCATCTATTGAGATTATTATATGGTTCTGTCTTTCAATTTGTTAAAATGGTGTATCACATTGATTTATTTGCATATATTGAAGAATCCTTGCATTCCTGGAATAAACCCAACTTGATCATGGTGTATGAGCTTTTTGATGTGTTGCTGAATTCTGTTTGCTAAAGTTTTGTTGAGGATTTTTGCATCTATATTCATCAGTGATATTGGCCTGTAGTTTTCTTTTTGTGTGTTGTCTTTGTCTGGTTTTGGTATCAGGGTGATGGTGACCTTGTAGAATGAGTTTGGAAGTGTTCCTTCCTCTGCAACTTTTTGAAAGTTTTAGAAGGATAGGCATTAGCCCTTCTCTAAATGTTTGATAGAATTCTCCTGTGAAGCCATCTAGTCGTGGACTTTTGTTTTTGGGGAGATGTTTGATCACAGCTTCAATTTCAGTGCTTGTAATTGGGTTGTTCATAATTTCTGTTTCTTCTTGGTTCATTCTTGGAAGGTTGAACTTTTCTAAGGATCTGTCCATTTCTTCCAGGTTATCCATTTTATTGCCATATAGTTGTTCATAATAGTCTTTTATAATCCTTTGTATTTCTGCATTGTCTGTTGTAACCTCTCCTTTTTCATTTCTAATTTTGTTGATTTGATTCTTCTCTTTTTTTCTTGATGAGTCTAGCTAAAGGAGAAGGAAATGGCAACCCATTACAGTATTCTTGCCTGGAGAATCCTGTGGACAGGGGAGCCTGGTGGGCTGCTGTCCATAGGGTCTCACAGAGTAGGACACGACTGAAGAAACTTAGCATGCACACATGCATGCATTGGAGAAGGAAATGGCAACCCACTCCAGTATTCTTGCCTGGAGAATTCCAGGGATGGAGGAGCCTGGTGGGCTGCCGTCTGTGTGGTCGCACAGAGTTGGACACGACTGATGCGACTTAGCAACTGCAGCAGCTGGCTAAAGGCTTGTCAATTTTGTTTATCTTCTCAGAGAACTAGCTTTTAGTTTTATTAATCTTTACTATTGTTTCCTTCATTTCTTTTTCATTTATTTCTGCTCAGATCTTTATGATTTCTTTCCTTCTACTAATTTTGGGGGGTTTTGTTCTTCTTTTTCCAGTTGTTTCAGGTGTAAAGTTAGGTTGTCTGTTCAATGTTTTTCTTGCTTCTTGTGGTAGGATTGTATTGCTATGAACTTCCCTCTTAGAACTTCTTTTGCTGCATCCCATAAGTTTTGAGTTGTCATGTTTTCATTGTCATTTGTTTCTAGAAATTTTTTGATTCCCTATGGATTTCTTCAGTAACCTGTTGGTTATATAGAAACGTGTTGTTTAATCTCCATGTGTTTGTGTTTCTTACAGTTTTTTTCTTGTAATTGATATGTAGTCTCATAGTGTTGTGGTCAGAGAAGATGCTTGATACAATTTCAATTTTCTTAAATTTACTGAGGTTTGATTTGTGACCCAAGATTTGGTCTACCCTGGAGAAAGTTCCACGTGCACTCAAGAAGAGGTGTATTCTTCTGCATTTGGATGGAATGTGCTGAAGATATCAATGAGATCTATCTCATCTAATGTATCATTTAAGACTTGTGTTTCCTTATTAATTTTCTGTTTTGATGATTTGTCCATTGGTGTGAGTGGGGTGTTAAAGTCTCCTACTATTATTGTGTTACCGTCAATTTCTTCTTTTATGTCTGTTAGTGTTTGTCTTATGTATTGAGGTTGGGTGCATAGATATTTACAACTGGGCTTCCCTGGTGGTTCAGAGGGTAAAGCGTCTGCCTGCAATGCAGGAGACCTGAGTTCGATCCCTGGGTCGGGAAGATCCCCTGGAGAAGGAAATGGCAACCCACTCCAGTATTCTTGCCTGGAGAATCCCATGGATGGAGGAGCCTAGTAGGCTACAGTCCACAGGGTCGAAAACAGTCAGACACAACTGAGCGACTTCACTTTCACTTTCCTCTTGGATTGATCCCTTGATCATTATCTAGTATCCTTCCTTGTCTCTTGTAATCTTCTTTATTTTAAGGTCTATTTTGTCTGATATGAGGATTGCTCCTCCAGCTTTCTTTTCCTTACCATTTGCATGGAATGTATTTTTCTGTCCTCTCACTTTCAGTCTATATGTATCTTGAGGTCTGAAGTGGGTTTCTTGTAGATAGCATGTATATGGGTCTTGTTTTTGTATCCATTCAGCCAGCCTGTGTCTTTTGGTTGGAGCATTTAATCCATTTACATTTAAAGTAATTATTGATATATACGTTCCTATTGTCATTTTCTTAATTATTTGGGGTTGATTTTGTAGATCTTTTTCTTCTCTTGTATTTCTTGACTATATAAGTCCCTTTAACATTTGTTGTAAAGCTTGTTTGGTGGTACTGAATTCTCTTAACTTTGCTTGCCTGAAAAGCTTTTTATTTCTCTATCAATTTTGAATGAGATCCTTGCCAGCTACAGTATTCTTGGTTGTAGATTTTTCCCTTTCAATACTTTAAATATATCCTGCCATTCCCTTCTGGCCTACAGAGTTTCTGCTGAAAGATCAGCTGTTAAGCATATGCTGTTTCCCTTGTATGTTACTTGTTGCTTCTCCCTTTCTGCTTTTAATATTCTTTCTTTGTTAGTCTTGGTTAGCTTTACTAGTATGTGTTTTGGTATGATTCTCCTTGGGTTTATCCTGTATGGGACTCTTTGTACCTCTTGGACTTGATGGACTATTTCCTTTTCCATGTTGGGGAAATTTTCAACTATACTCTCTTCAAAAATTTTCTCATACCCTTTCTTTTTCTCTTCTTCTTCTTGGACCCCTATCGTTCAAATGTTAGTACGTTTGATATTGTCCCAAAGGTCTCTGAGATTATCCTCAGTTCTTTTCATTCTTTTTACTTTTTTCTGCTCTTCAGAAGTTATTTCCACCATTTTATCTTCCAGCTCACTGATTTGTTCTTCTGCTTCAGATATTCGGCTATTAATTCCTTCTAGAGTATTTTTAATTTCAGTAATTGTGTTGTTTGTCTCTGTATGTTTATTTATTTATTTTAATCATAATACTTTCTAAAAATAAAATAACCTTCAACTCCCCTCCCCCTTAAATTCGGAGAGTTCTTTCCTTTGTTCTTATTTTCCTTTCTGTCTCTTCCATGCGGATCAGTTCAGGGCATTGGAGGGTTGTGGTTGGACTGACCTCTTTTGATGAAATTTCTCTCTCCTGAAGTTTCTGTGAAATGAGAGGAAAAGGTCTCAGCAAATCCTCCAGCACTGGTTTGTGAGAAGACAGTGTGTTAGTCAGGCTTCCTCAGGCAGCAGGGCTGACTCCTCCTGCTGAGCAGTGAGGGTTTATTGCCGGGATGGCTTGGGAAGGTGTGGGACAGCCAGAAATTGCTCCCCAGACTGGGACCGCCCACAGGTGGCATTAGCCCAGAGCTCCACCACAGGGACAGCAGTGCCCTGAATGTCTAAGCACAGCTGCCCTGCCTTCTTCTCTGGTGTCTTCCTCAGGGATCCCGTGAGGTTGCTCCTCCTCTTCTCAGTCATGTCAGTTCTGAGAGGCTCTCAATCCACTGCCTGAGCTGCCGTGTTATCTCATGACCCCACTGTGACCACTCAGGCCATGACGGAGTGAACCAGGAGTGAATAACAGATCCAGGGGGACACCAACTGTCAGACTGGGTTGAGCCAGTCCCATTCCCTGTCCTGGAAATGTAGGACCTGGTAATGAAGTCAATCAGACAGCAACCTAACATGCATGAAAGGAAAGGTTGTGGCGTGTGGGAGTTCCGGAGGCTTTGGCGGGTGAGATGAGGGAAAGGAGCGGCAGGCAGCCTGAGAGAGCGTGGGATCCCTGGGTGCACAACTTTGGTTTTTGACCTTCTGGTTCTGGTACCTTATAGCCAGCCTTATCATCTTCTGTTAATGGACTGCCTGGAGTAAACCTCTCTTTCTTTGCACTGACTCTGATTTCATCAAACTGTACCATCTTCTTCCCCTCCTTACAGCAGACATCTGCAGACACTGGGTCACTTCCCTTTCCTTGAAGGTTTTTTAACTGCTGGATCACTGTCCTTCTCTCCAACAACAGCAGTCATAATTTTAGTCATTCCAGTATTAACAAAAAGGATGACTCTCAAAAATATCCTGCCAAGTGAAAGAAACCAGTCATAGAAGACCACATATTATAAGATTCCATTGGTGTAAACTGTCCAGAGGCAAATCCATAGATACTGTAGGTAGAGTAGTGGTTGCCTAGGGCTGGGGAATGTGGAGAGATAGGAGTTGATGGCAAACAGATAGGGGTTTCTTTAGGAAGTAATAAGAAATGTTTTTTGTTTTTTTTTTAAGAAATGTTTTTAAGATTGATTTTAGTGATGGATTCGCACAACTCTGTGAGTATGCTAAAAACCATTGAGTTGTACACTTTCAGTGGGCAAGGTGTATGAAAGGTTTATCTCAGGAAAGCTGTTTTTAAAAACTGCTCAGTTCCCTGATCTCTTTTCCCCCAATACTCTGTCCTCTACACCTCACCTCAGTCACTCACTCTCATGAACATGGCCTTGACCATATCATTCCAATAATTTCAGCCCCTCCATAATCTAAGTTTCCAGCATCCTGCTCACTAATTGCCACCTGAAACTCTATCTATTCTCTGACCCTTTTGGGACCTGCAGTCCATTTATCCCACCACCTTTCCATTGTCTCTTACCCTTATCGTTTCCTCACTTCCCTCTCTGTGTGGCTTTAATTCCATGTTCCAGTATTATTGTCATACTTTCATGTACATCCTCAACTTCTCTGCCCCTCTGCTGTACTCACTTGGGAAAAAAATTTATTACATCTAACTCTTCGACTGCACCTGCACCCACGCAGCTGAACAAGGCTGAGGAAAACTCAAAGCCGTGTTGTCTCGTTTCAAATGCCTGACCGTTAACTTCAGATGGACTCCCAGGGTTGCTTGGCATTCTTCCTGTATTTCTGAGACAAATCACCCTCCCACTCTTCTAGAAGATTATTGCACACCTCTTTCCTTTCTCTTCTAATTTACAACACTTCCTCCGCCCCCTGTATTCACTCTCAGTGGATGACTTCATTAGGAGATAACTTCCACAAGCTCCCACATTCGCATGCACCTACCTTCTGGCATCCGTGCCTCGCCTTCACTCCTGTAATGATGGCTATTCTGTCTGTGCTCCTTTTTGAAAGCCAACTCCTTCCTTAGCACTCGATCGCAGCCCCTCTTTCCCACCCAGCCCATTGTACTCATAATCCTTCCCCTGACTTGCTCTTGCCTCATCAATTTGTTCTACCCACTGGATTTTCCCAGAAACCTTCAGTCTTGCTATAATGTGTCAATGTTAAAAAAAAATTAAAAGCTTATCTTGGAAATGGGTAGATAGATTGACATATATGTGATAAAGCAAGTCAAGGAAAATGTGGGCAGAAGAATCCAAGTGGTGGCTCTATGTGTTCAGTGTAAAATTCTTTCAACCATTTGGTGTTTGAAATTTTTCATTAATAAAATATTGGGGGGAAAATTCTATCTTGACCTATATCTCCCTCTTGCTATTACCTCATTTCTCTGCTCCCTTTCCCAGTGAAAATCCTGAAAAACTGGTCTGAACGTCTGTCTCCATGTGTCCCATCCTTTCTTTTACCAACTCCTATCAAGTTTTTGCCTCAGTGGGCACCCGGAATGTCTCTCACAAAGCTTGCCAGTGATTTCCACTGTAGGAAACTGAAATTTATCAGTCCCTAGTCTTGCTCAGTCTGTCAGCTGCAGAATTTGACTCCTCCTTGCCCCTTACAAAACTTCCTTTCCTTGATTCCAGAATGGCACTCTCTCCTCCATTTCTTATCTCTTCAGTCAACTTTGTTTATCTCTCCTTGTCGACCCAGCCTCTTAACACTGAAATGCATCAGGACTCAGTTTGGGGTTTTTTTTTAGGACTCCGTTTTTAAACCATTTTCTCTGTCTATACTGTCTCTCTTGGTTATCTCCTATAGTTTTGTGGATTTAATTACTATAGGATTATTTCCAAATGTATACTCTCCCTAAACCCTTCTCCTCTACTCCAGACTCCTGTATCCAACAGCCTACTCAACATCTCCACCCAGATGTCTATGAAGTATCTCAGACTTAATGTGCCCACAAACCAATTCCTCATTGTAGTAACTGGTATAAGAATTGTCGTAGTGAATCACCCCACCCTGTGTCCATGCCTCTTTGCAGTGTGAGCATTAATTTCTTCACATACATTTCTACCCCTTCCCCAAACCTAGGCTGGCCTTGTATTTTGCTTTTATCAGTAGAAAGTGATGGAGTAGAAATGTCAGAACCTAGGATGTAAGAGGCTTTGCAGCTTTTACTCTCCCATTCTGGAATCCTGCGGCCACTGTGGAAAAGAATCCAAACTCACCTCACTAAAAATGAGAGCCCACGTGGAAAGCTGAGCAAAGCAGCTGAGCAAGGCAGCCCATCCAGCAGCTGGCTCTGGATCCAGCCATGTGGGGGAGGCCGTCTTGGACCTTCCAGCCCCAGATGGGCTATCAGGTAACCACTTGACTCAACCCAGGCTAGATCAGCCAAAAAACAGCCAGACTGCCAACCCATGTACTCAAGAGAAATCATAAATCATTGTTAAACTAATATATTTGGGTGATTTATTTTTGTTCCAATAGGTAACTGAAACACCAGTCTTCCCATTATACCTTCTTCACAGCCTTCACCTCCCTAGATATTACCTCTATTCTTCCAGTTGCTTAGGCCAAAAAACGTGGAGTTCCTTGACTCCTCCCTTTTTCTCATACTCACATCTGCTCCTTCAGCAAATTATATATCATCTCCTCCAAAATATATCCTGACTCCAATCCTTACCAACTCCATTACTATCACCCTGGGCTGAACCGCATCATCTCTTTCCTGGATTACTGCCAGGGCCTCCATGTTGGTCTCTCTGCTGCCCTCCTGGCTCCCCTCCACTGTGTTCTCCAGTCAGCAGTGAGCGATCCTTTTAGAGGTTAAGTCACATCCCATCACTCTTCTGCTCAGAAGCCTCCAGGGACTTCACGTTTTGCTCAGAGTAAAAGTTAAAATCCTTACTAAGGCTTCAAGACCCCACATGATTTGGCCCTCTTCTCTCTCCCGTATCTGTAATCTCACTCTGCATCTCTGCCCCTGGTTCACCCATTTTCAGCCACTGTGGTCTCTTTGCTGTCCCTTAAACACACTAAGTGCCTTCCTATCTCCAGGCCTTTGCACTTGCTCTCCCCCCCTGTGTAAAATGGTCTCCCCCAGAGACTTAACAGACTCACTTCCTATGCCTGCTCAGATGTTCCTTCATTGCCCACTCCTCCATCTCCACCCAATCCTGAGTTCCATCAGTTTCTAGCTATCTCACCCTCCTCCACAGCATTCAACACCACCTGACATACTACATTTTTGTTTTTTTAATCTACTTTTTTAAATTTGTTTTTTATCTACTTTCTCCCCCTAGAACATAAACTCCATGAGGACAGGGACATCATCTGGTTATTCATTCCAGAGTCTCTTGTTCCTGTTACCTATCACATAGAAGGTGTTTGATACAGTTTCACTGAATGAATGAAAGCAGAAGTATATTCTTACTTTTCTATTGCTGCTGTAACAAATGACTACAAACCTGGTGACTTAGAACAAATGTATTATCTTAACAGTTCAGGAGATCTGAAGTCCCGAAACGTGTGTCACTGGGCTAAAATCAAGGTGTTGACAGGGCTGCCTTCTTGCCAGGGAAGCTGTCAGGGAGAACACATCCCCTTACTTTGTCTGGCATCTGGAGGCTGCTCACATTCTCTGAGGATGACATCCTTCCATCCTCAAAGAAAGCGATGATTGACTGAGCCTTCCTCACGGGGCATCACAGGGCTTCTATCGTCATACCTCCTTCTCCATCTCTGGCCCTCCCTCTTTCATGAATAAAGACCTTTTTTATGACATTGGGCTGACCCAGATAATCCAGAATAATTTTCAGTTCAGTTCAGTTCAGTTGCTCAGTCATGTCTGACATTTTGTGACCACATGAACTGCAGCACACCAGACCTGCCTGTCCATCACCAACTCCTAGGGTTTACCCAAACTCATGTCCATTGAGTCAATGATGCCATCCAACCATCTCATCCTCTGCGTCCCCTTCTCTTCTGCCTTCAATCTTGCCCAGCCTCAGGGTCTTTTCCAATGAGTCAGTTCTTCGCATCAGGTGGCCAAAGAATTGGAGTTTCAGCTTCAGCATCAGTCCTTCCCATGAATATTCAGGACTGATTTCCTTTAGGATGGACTGGTTGGATCTCCTTGCAGTCCAGGGGACTCTCAAGAGTCTTCATCAATACCACAGTTCAAAAGCATCAATTCTTCGGTGCTCAGCTTTCTTTATAGTCCAGCTCTCACATCCATACATGACTACTGGAAAAACCATAGCTTTGACTAGATGGACCTTTGTTGGCAAAGTAATGTCTCTGCTTTTTAATATGCTGTCTATGTTGGTCATAACTTTTCTTCCAAGGAGCAAGTGTCTTTTCATTTCAAGTCTGCAGTCACCATCTGCAGTGATTTTGGAGACCCCACTAAATAAAGTCTATCACTGTTTCCTTTGCTTCCCCCTCTATTTTATTTTATTTTTTATTAGTTGGAGGCTAATTACTTCACAACATTTCAGTGGGTTTTGTCATACATTGACATGAACAACTGTGTATATGTTTTAAGCCAACTTCTTCTCCCTCCTCTTTCACTTTCATCAAGAGGCTCTTTAGTTCTTCACTTTCTGCCATAAGGGTGGTGTCATCTGCATATTTGAGGTTATTGATATTTCCCCTGGCAATCTTGATTCCATCTTGTGCTTCCAGCCCAGTGTTTCTCATGATGTACTCTGCATAGAAGTTAAATAAACAGGGTGACAATATACAGCCTTGATGTACTCCTTTCCCGATTTGGAACCAGTCTGTTGTTCCATGTCCAGTTCTAACTGTTGTTTCCTGACCTGCTTACAGACTTCTCAGGAGGCAGGTCAGGTGGTCTGGTATTCCCATCTCTTGAAGAATTTACCAGAGTTTGTTGTGATCCACACAGTCAAAGGCTTTGGCGTAGTCAATAAAGCAGAAATAGATGATTTTCTGGAACTCTTTTCCTTTTTCGATGATCCAGTGGATTTGTTGGCAATTTGAGCTCTGGTTCCTCTGCCTTTTCTAAATCCAGCTTGAACATCTGGAAGTTCACCGTTCACGTGCTGTTGAAGCCTGGCTTGGAGAATTTTGAGCATTACTTCGCTAGCATGTGAGATGCGTGCAATAGTGCAGTAGTTTGGGCGTTCTTTGGCATTGCCTCTCTTTGGGATTGGAATGAAAACTGACTTTTTCTAGTCCTATGGCCACTGCTGAGAGAAGGATAATCTTACCTTCTCTTAAATTAATATCCTTAATTTAATCACATCTGCAAAGCCCTTTGTGCCTTGAAAAGTAACATAGTTACCGGTTCCAGGGATTAGGTTGTTAACACCTTTCACGCGGGCTCAGTTGTTCAGTTGTTGTCTGACTCTTTGCAATCCCATGGACTGTAGCCCGCCAGGCTCCTCTGTCCATGGGATTTTCCAGGCAAGAAAACTGGAGTGGGTTGCCATTTCTTTACCCATGTTCTTGAGCATTTTAAGTTGGAAGAGGTTGAATTGGATATGGACAAAGATTGCACTAAAATAAGTAATGCCATGTAAAAACTGAAGCATGAGAATTGAGAACATATGTCCACCTAAAAGCTTCTCTGCATATTCATAGCAGCATTATTCACAATAGTCGAGACGTGTCCATCAAATGATGAATGTATAAACAAAATGTGGTATATCCACATAATGGAATATTACTTGAAAATAAAAAGTAATGAGGTACTGGCACATGCTACAACATGGATGAACCTTGAAAACATTATTCAAAGTGAAAGAAGCCAGCCACTAAAGACCACATACTGTATAATTCCATTTAGGTGAAATACTCAGAATAGGCACATCTGTAGAGACAGAAGGAGATTGGCAGTTGCCCAATAGTGGGGACTTTGGGAGAAAATGAAGAGTAACTACTAAAGAGTTTAAAACTTCTTTTTGGGGTGATGAAACTATTCTAAAATTGATCATGGTGATGGTTGTTCAAGTCTGTAACTATACAAAAAATATTGGATTGTGCACTTAATTAATTTATTTTGAAACCTTTTATTTTATTGGTCATGCCATGCAACTTGCAGGATCCTAGTTCCTGGACCAGGGATCAAACTCAGGCCCCGGCAATGAAATCTTCTTTTCCCAATCACTGGGATGCCATGGAAGCCTCTGAATTGTACACTTTAAATTGGGGAATTGTATGGTAGATGAATTACATTTCAAAGCTGTTATTCTGTGAAAGCTTTTTTGAAAATGTGCACACTAATTTCCCTAAGGGAGATGTTACTGTGGAACACCTCATGTGAGCAAGCGTCATGGCGCGACATTGAGACCAGTTAGACCACAGATGATTCCAGCCCGTCACGTGTGGCCCTGCTCAGTCATGCGCTGGTCACAGGGAACCGTCGGTGCTTAATACTGATCATGGGAGTTTGGGCTGACAGAGCTCATTAATTACCCACTGTGTGTCCAGCAGTGGTTAAGGGCACGGGCTCTGCAGTGAGACAAACCTGATTTTGAACCTCAGCTGTGTCTGATTTTGAACCTAACCTCTGCAAGTTAGCCTCTCTCAGCCTCAGCTTCCTCATATTTAAATTAGAGATAATACTTTTTTTTAGCAATTGGGTTTTTTAAATTTATTTATCTATTTTGGCCACACTGTGGGGCATGGGGGAATCTTATTTCCCCAACCAGGGATCGAACCCATGCCCCTTGCATTGGGAGCATGGTGTCTTAACCAATGTACTGCCAGGGAAGTCCTGAAGTGCAATAACTTTTGTAAAACAATTACCTAGAACCAGGTAAACTATCAGCCAATGGTAGCTTGAATTATTGTTAACAGTGTATTAATATGAGAGCCCTAAGCAGCTTATCTGGCATATAGAAAGTGCTCAGAACACAGAATGATTCAATTATACTTTTCACAGGAAAAATAAATGTTCATGAGATAGAATAAACTTTAGAGACAAGCAGAGAATTTGAATTCCGTTGCTTAAGGACGGAAGCAGGTGACTTGGGGAGACTGCTGTTTGCCTCCCACCTGACTTTCACCTGGTTTCTCTCCAGCAAATACTCACACAGCTGAAAGCACTGGTTTTGCCCTGGAGCCTCTTGGCCACCCCCACCACGTTACTAATGAGCAAATCCAAGCTTCCAGAAGCTCTGGGAGAACATTCAACTAAGAAACTGGAGTTTTTGATGAGGACCCAGACAGGAAATGCCATTGCCCCTCCAAAGCATAATCTAAGACATGGAGCTAGAAAAGGAATTCAGGGCAGAAAATAATCACAACTGGTTATTCCAGGAATGCAGGGGCATTTCAACAGCCAAAAAAAAAAAAAAAAAGAAAGAAACTGTTTATGTAATATACTACACTGTATGGTTAAAGGAGAAAAATGTGATCATCTGAATACCTGCATGAAAAAGTAGGTGATAAAATTCTTACTTATTTATGATTAAGCATTAGTAAATCAGAATTAAAGGGAAATTCCTGTTCTTGACATATCTCCCTACCTACATGAAACCAAACTTAATGGTGAAAAAATAGAACTATTCCCAAACCAGGAACAAGGCAAGGATGCTGTCGTTCTTACTACTTGATATTGTAATGGTAGCAACTGATTTTCAACAAGGGTCTCAATGGAGAAACAATAATCTTTTCCACAAATGGTACTGGGACAACAGGATATCTAAAAGAATGAAGCTGAACTCTTACCTCACACCATCCTCAAAAGCAAAATCAAACTGAATTGAAAGCCTAAATGTAAGAGCTAACACTATGAAACTCTTAGAAGACATAGGTGTAAATCTTCATAACCTTCGATTAGGCAACAATTTTTTAGATGCAACACCAAAAGCATGAGCAACCAAAGAAACAATAGATAAATTGGACTTCATCAAAATAAAAACCTTTCTTCTTTAAAGGACACTATTGTGAAAATGAACAGACATCCCACAGAAAAAGTATTTGAACATCAAATAATTCAAGTATTTGAATTAGGATCTAGTATCCAGAATATATAGAGAACTCTTACAACTCAACAATAAAAAGACAAGCACCCATTTTAAAAATAGGCAAAGGATTTGAATAGATCTGTCTCTAAGACATTCAAGTGGCCAACAAACACATGAAAAAATGCTTACCATCACTAGTCATTAGGGAACCACAAATCAAAATCACAGTGAGATACCACTTCACATCCACTAGGATGGCTGTTTTTTAAAATGGCTAATTTTTAACATGGAAAATAACAAGTGTTGGCAAAGATATGGAGAAAATGGAAACTTCATTCATTCTGGTAGAAATGTAAAATAGTCTAGCCATTGTGGACAAAGGTTTTGCAGTTCATCACAGAGTTAAACATAGAATTACCATTCTGGTAATATACCTGAATTCCTGGTGATATATACCAGGAATTCCATTCCATTATATATATCTAAGAGAACTGAAAATGCGTTTGTGCAAAAACTTGTGTATGAATGTTCTTAGCAGCGTTATTCATGGTAGCATAAAAATAGAAACAACAGAGATGTCCATCAACTGATGAATGGTTGAATAAAATGTAGTTAATCTACACAGTGGAATATTATTCAGCCAAAAAAAGGAATGCCATCCTGATACATGCTACAGTGTGAATGACCTTTGAAACCATTATGCTCAGTTAAAGAAGCCAGACATGAAAGATCACATATTGTATAATCCTATTTCTATGAAATGTCCAAAACAGTTAAATGCTTAGATGCTTGCCAGAGGCTAAGGAGAGGAATAGGGACTGACTGCAGATGGGTTAGGGATTTCTTTTTGGGTTAATAAAAATATTCTGGAATTATATAATAGTGATGGCTGCACAACCTAGAAACTCTTGTATTATGCACTTAAAAATGGTGAATATTATGGTATATGAATTATATTATCAGTTAAAAAAAAAAAAACTCTTCGACTAGTTAAAGAACTGAAGTCGAATTGTAGTTCCAGCACTACTACTTCTTGGTAGACAACCTAGAGACACATGCTCCCTGTGCACCAGGAATACATGTAAAGATAGTTGCTTTAATGGATTAAAAATGGCCACAAATTCTCTGCAGTCCCTCCTATCAAAAGGTGGGGTCTCTTTTTCCATCTTTTGAATTTGAGCTGGTCTCGTGGCTCACTTTAACCAACAGAATGCAACAGAAGTGATTATTGCCAGGTTCTGAGTTAGATCTCAGGGACCTTCTGCCCTTAGTTTCTTGGAACATTTCTGCCATCACATGACAAAGTCTGGCT
The DNA here is from genome assembly GCF_963930625.1 of Muntiacus reevesi. Lineage (NCBI taxonomy): Eukaryota > Metazoa > Chordata > Mammalia > Artiodactyla > Cervidae > Muntiacus > Muntiacus reevesi. The sequence continues at coordinate 248,377,596 of NC_089250.1, forward strand.
GGAAGGAGAAGGCCAGACGTCATAACTGATGCTCCAGACATGAGAGTGAGGCCATTGTGGGCCAGCCAGCCAAGCTGCCAGCTGACCACAGCCACTGAGTGAGTCCAGGTAAGATCAGAAGAACCATCTTGTCCACCCTCAGAATCATGAGAAATAGCAAACTGTTACTGATTTAGGAGACTACATTTTAGGAATGGTTGACTACCCAGCAGTGCCTAACTAATCGACACTGGGACCTCATTTGCACAGTCAAAAACTAGGAAGCGACACAGATGCAGGTTGGATGGTGTAGTGGGTGAGAGTCTGAACTTCGACCTCAGACTTAAGCACCAGATCCCACCCTGCCACTTAGCAGCTGTGTGACAAGAAATTTATTTGACTTATTCCTTCTGTCCTCCTTGGTCTCAAAAGAATTCAAGGGGTTAATATACTTGGAATTGTTTCTGGTAGAGAGGAATGCTATTAAGTGTTGGCTGTTGGTATGCTTACCAGCAACATGTGGGTTATATACATGCTAAAGGCAACAAAGGAGTAAATTTCATGTGTATCAACTTGGATATACCTTGGCCACCTGATGCAAAGAGCCAACTCACTAGAGAAGACCCTGTGCTGGGAAAGATTGAGAGCAGGAGGATAAGGGGATGACAGAGGATGAGATGGTTGGATGGCATCACTGATTCAATGGACATGAGTTTGAGCAAGCTCTGGGAGATGGTGAAGAACAGGGAAGCCTGGTGTGCTGCAGTCCATGGGGTCACAAAGAGTTAGGCACCGCTGAGTGACTGAACAACAATAACAACTTGGATAATACTAAAAAATATATGATCATCTGGAAAAAGCAAGTTATAGGACTATGACATTTATATAAAAGTATTTTTTAAATGTACAGAGGAAGGCACCTCAGAGTCTTTGCCTCTTTGAAGGCGGAGATGGGAATGCCTAAGTAGGAATCAAGAAGGATCTTGTTTTAATCACAATGTTCTTCTTACTTACGCAAAAAGAATACTAGCTGTATCATTTTTTTAAAGTTAGGCATAGGAAAAACACTGGAAACAAAGAAGTTAAAATGGCAACATGGGTTAATTTGGTTTGGTAATTGTTTTCCTCTTCCTCTTTACTACCCGACCCCCTGCCCCAACTCCTGTATTAATTTAATCACAACGTTCTGAATGCTTCCTTTCCGGCAGCATCTGCTCAGGGATGTGGCCTTCCCGGGCCAGTCCTGATGCCTGCCTTGTCACAGGCAGGCTTAGCTGGGTGTGGATAGCACCTGGCAGCGCTATCCAGGCCCCCAGGTGGGGCCCACCCAGGCCCGCAGATGGCTGTCTTTTTGCCAAAGCTTCAGATCTCAGGCTTTGATCCCTAACATGCTTGAAGAGCAACTCTTAGTTTCACTCTTCTGAATTTAAGGTGATTCCCCTTCCTCCAACTCCCCCAGCAAGGGGCCCTAACACCCTCCTGCAAGCAGCTGAGGGTAAGCCATGGAGAGAAGTGTTTGGACAGGAGGCATCTAGGGAAGCGGGGAGCACAAGAGGCATACGCCAGAGGCCGTTTCCTTCTGTGGCAGGTGCCGAATGGAGGACTTATCAGGCTCTTTAAATTTTTAAAGACTTACTTGTCTTGCTGTCACTATTTTATTGAGGAGAGCAGACAAATCGGCTTTGGTGTTCTCAGCTATTGTGTATGAGGGTGTGAAAGCAAAAACACAGGTTAATGGGAGACCAGGTGGAAATGGGGAAGCAAGAGAAATCGTTTGCATCTCAAGCAGAATTGTTCCTGAATCTTTTTGTTTGGACACTTCTGTCTTCTCAAGCTGGGTTTTATATCCAGAGGGATATCCTGATGTTACTCTGATAGATTTTGACTGATAGGTTCTGGATTAGACCCTCTAGAAAATTAGAGTTCAGATTCTACATTAGACCCTCTTGAAAACTGGAGTTCGGATTCTGGATTAGACTCTCTGGAAAATTAGAGTTCAGATAAGACTGGTTTTTAACTCAGAAATAATACATATTCTTTATAGAATACTTGCAGCGTTCCCTCATAGCTCAGTTGGTAAAGAATCCGCCTCCAATGCAGGAGACCTTGGTTCAATTCCTGGGTTGGGAAGATCCACTAGAGAAGGGATAGGCTACCCACTCCGGTATTCTTGGACTTCCCTTATGACTCAGCTGGTAAAGAATCCGCCTGCAATGCAGGAGACCTGGGTTCTAAGCCTGGGTTGGGAAGATCCCCTGGAGAAGGGAAAGGCTACCCACTCCAGTATTCTGGCCTGAAGAATTCCATGGACTGTATGGTCCATGGGGTCACAAAGAGTTGGACATGAGTAAGCAACTTTCTGAACTGAAGCAACTTTCACTTTCACTATAGAATGCTTACAGAAAAAAAAAAAAAAAAATATATATATATATATATAGATAAATAAGCTAAAAAGAGACAGACCAGCTCCTCTGTCCTAGCACTGTACTAGGCACCAGGGGTACCAGGAGGAGCAAATTCAATGCGGTGAGGACACAGCCTTTGTCTATTATGCTTTAAGCCTGGCCCTGGCCTTGCTGGACAATTCTATGTCTTGAGCTGAGTGGTTATTACATTGGTATATACATATGTAAAAATTCATCAAGCTCTGCATTTAAGATGTGTGCACTCAACTAAGTGCAGGTTATATCTTAATTTAAAAAGGAAGTGTTCTAAGAGGTGTTTCCCAGAGGTTAGGTCTGGTAGTAGGTGATTTTAAATCACACAGGGAAACAATTATTTTCCTTTCAATTCTCTTTCATTCCTCCAAGGAGAATGTTTCCCTTTGATGTTGATATGTCTTTAACGTCTAACACCTCATGATTTCCCTTTTCAGAGCTGGTCCCAGAATCAGTCCTCAGCAAGCAATAATAACCACTTAGTTTACTGACATTGTGCTTTCTCTTCTTTTTTTTTTTTTTTTGTGCTTTATTTTCATTGTACTGATTTTCAAATCAGTTACCTTTTGTTCATGGCAAGAGATATTGGTTTCCCATTTGATGTACTGTAGTAATTGCTTAAAGTAAGTGTTCAAGGTAAATTTGTTTAAATTAAAAGTGAGTTGATTTTAAGAAAAATTTTAAGTATAGAGTACCCATGATATAAGGATAGGACAAAAACAGAGCGTTCTTCAATGACTGAAGTTTGGAGAAAATGGCTCTAGTAAATTCCATTAAAAACAACAACAGGGACTTCCCTGGTGGTCCAGTGGTTGAGGCTTCACCTACCAGTGCAGGGGGTGTGGGTTCAACCCTGGTGGAGGAGCTAAGATACCACATACCTCGCATGCAAAAAAAAAAGACATAAAACAGAAGCAGTATTGTAACAAATTCTATAAAGACTTTAAAAATGGTCCACATAAAAAAATCTTAAAACAACAGCCACCCTCACCTGAGTCCACACACGCCTGCAGCTACACCCCACTTCCTTACTCCTGTTAAAAGAAAATTTGAAAAGAATTGTCAAGACTGTACATGCTTTCTCACCTCTTCTGTTTAATCCAGTCTGGTTTCTAGGTTGATTCTCCAGTGAAACTCTTCTCCCAGTGACCTCAAAACCTAAATTTAATGGACACATCTCTGACCACATCCTTCATAGCCTCTCAGCAGCATTTGACCCAGTCTACCACTTCTCTTCTGAATCTTTCTTCTATTGATTTCAATCTTCTGGTTTTCCTTTGATTAGCCTTAGTCCCTCCTTCTCCACTCAGCCCTCGAATGTCAGAGTGTCTCGGGGCTCATCCAATACCTTTAAGCATCATGTTTGGAGATACCCACATTTGTATCTCTGACCCAGCCTAACCTCTTAGCACCAGATACAAATAGCCCATGACCAAGTCGATCTCTGCACCTGGCTAGCTCACGGCTCCTCCAACTTCATGGTCTAGATGGAACTCTTGATTCTTCCAGCACCTGATTCTTCTCCAATAATTCCACTGTTATCGATCCAAGCCCCAAACCTAAGAGAAGGCCTTGATTCCTCCTTTCTTTCTTTTTTTTAATTCCTCCTTTCTTCAGCCTCAGAATCAGCCTATCACCAAATCCTGTGACTTTTACCCCACACTCTATTGAGAATCTGACCATTTTTCTTCATCTTCTTGGCAGTAGTCCTTGCCAGGTCCACCATCTCTCATCTGGACATAGCACCAGCCTCCTCTCTTGTCTCTTACTTCCATTCTTCCTGCCCCAATTCTCATTTTCATATAGCAGCCAGGAGGATTGTTATAAAACATGAATCAGGCCACATTCCTCCTCTGCTTAAGATTCTTCAATAGCTTTCTTCTTATTCTGGAGTAAAAGTCAGACTACTTGTGGCTCTAGAACTCTATATGATCTGTGACTCTCACCTGTTTCAACCTCATCTCCCTTTCTCTGAAGACTCACTCTGCTTCAGCCACACTGACGTCTGTTCCTGATTTCTAGCAGTTGCCTACCTCAGAACCTTTGCACATGCTGTTCCCTCCACCTGGAGTACTTTCTCTCAGCTTTTCTATGACTGACTCCTTCTCAGTCTTGGTCTTAGCTTCATTGCTGCTTCCTCAGAGTGTCTGCCTTGACCATTCTTTCAAAAATGAGCTTCCCGAGTGACTATCTTATTGCTTTTTTTCTTTCTTAGCACTTTCAATAGTCTGTAATTATCTTGTTTGTTTACTTATCTACATTTTTATTACAGAGTCCTTGAAAATAAAAGATTTTGCTCTATTTAATTCACCATTGCATCCTCAGTGCTCAGAATAACATCTGACACATAGTAAATATTTCTTGAATGTAAGGAATGGAAAGGTAGGTGGAGACTAGACCAAACAGGCCCTTGACAGAGCAGCATGGAGAGGCATTTTGGGATTTTAATCATAGATGCAAAGTGATCAGGCTTGGCAGTTGTAAACGTTCAGTCTGACAGTGTTGGTGAAAAGAAATGGGAGGGTAACCGAGGAAAGCTACTGAAATGGTCCAGATGAGAGAGATGACAGGGTTGAATGGAATAAGATATACAGAGTGCTCAGCATTTAACCATAAGGAATGGGGTCGGTCAGGTTACTATTACCAATATAGCAGGTAAGTGAGGACTGCTCGAATTTAATGACAGGAAAGCTGGGGTCCAATGATAGAGGGACTTGTGTATCCCCTGGAATCTTTGAATCTCTAATCACCTTTTACAGTGAAAAATGATAGAACTTCTTATCCTTATTGAGTTAATTTGACTTCTATCAGTAAATGGTAATTCATTCTGTGTTCACATTTGGCATTCTTCCACCTGTGTCCCTTCTCACCACCATCAGCTGGAAAGGAAGAATTTCATGGAGAGAGCTTCTGACACCTTTCATTAACTGTGTGACCTGGAAAGTCACCTCATCTCTCTGAACTCAGTTTCATTTTCTGTCAAATGAGGACTCTGATATCTGTTCTGTCCATCATGAAGATCAGTGAATAGCTGTACAGAAAATATTTTCAAAATGCAAGAAAAATATCATTCAGTAAATATTTATTAAGCATCTGCTGTGTGACAGGCACTGTTGATGGTGCTAGGGATATGGCAGTGGCATAGGAGGAACAGCAACAATTCAACCCCTGTGGGGCCGATGCTACTGCAGAAGTCGATTCGGATTCTGGACATTTGGGATTTTATGGGTTTTTTTTTTAGTATTTATTTGCTGCTTTGGGTCTTAGTTGTAGCATCCAGGATCTTTTGCTGCCGCTCTGAGGCTCCGTAGTTGTGGTGCTTGGACTTAGTTGCTCTGCGGCATCTGGGATCTTAGCTCCCCAGCCAGGGATTAAACCCACTTGCCCTGCGTTGTGTGGCAGATTCTTAACCACTGAGCCACCAGGGAAGTCCCCGAGCATTTTGGATTCTGACTGTATTTTTCTAATTGGCAGATCACTTTGGGCCCCTGCTGAAAAATACAGATTCTTGGCCGGACCAAAAAGTCTTAGTCAGAATGGGGAAGGTAGAATGAAGGGAGGGGTAACTCTCCCTGAAGTGATTCAGAAAAGACTGAAAATAAGAGATTAAGTGAATTAAACCGCCTCCCTGTTTCTCTTCCCAAATACTGATTAACCACTCAGCAGTCCCGCATACACATCTGTTTGTATACTGAATTTTCCACAACATTTCTAATAAGAAGTGCCTTCAGATGGCTCCGGGGAGAGCAAGTGTAAACATCAGGGCCAGCCATGTGACCTTGAAGGAGAAGGCAGTGGAAGTAGCAGAAAGCGCTGTCCTTGGCAGTGTTTTTGTCTGCCACAGAGCTTGTTGTACAGCTGATCTGGATCTTAGTGTCCTCATCAGCCAATGAGGTCAGGGTTTCCTGAGTACCAATTCATGGAGGGGTGCTGCGTTAGTGTAATCAGAGTCTCCTAAGGAGCTTCTTAAGTCTCCAGATTCCTGGGCCTCATGGACTGATGAATCCAATTCAGTAGGGCTAGAATGGCATCCATCACCTCCTCTGTTTTTTTTAAAATTTTTTATTTATTTATTTTTGGCTGTGCTGGGTCTTCATTGCTATGTAGGTTTTTCTCTAGTTGCAGCAATTGGGTCTACTCTGGTTGTGGTGTGGGGGCCTCTCATTTCGGAGGCTGCTCTTGCAGAGCACGGGTTCTAGGTGCTCGGGCTTCAGTAGTTGCGGCTCTGGTCTCTAGAGCACAGGCTCAGAAGTTGTGGTGCTCGGGTTTAGTTGGTCCATGGCATGTTGGATCTTCCCAGATCAGGGATCGAACCTGTGTCTCCTGCATTGGCAGGAAGCCACCAGGGAAGCCCACCTCTTCCTGGGCAACTAGTTTTTGATACACATCCCGGTTTGGTATCTCACTAGGGTAGGTCAAACTCTCTGTGCCTCAGTTTTCTCATCTGTAAAATATAATCATTCCTCAGACAGTACAATTAAATAAGTTAATTTACATCATGCACTTGGAGCAGTGTCTGTGCTCCAAGCAGTGTAAGTACTGGGTAAGTTTTAACTATTCTGTCAGTCAAGGTCCAATCAGGAAGACAAACCACTGTGCATATTTAAAGCAGAGGGAACTTAATGCAGAGGCTGAGAAGCCAAACAGGAGGCAGTGAAACAATCTAGAGATTAGGCAGCAAGAAGTCTTTGACCCCTTAGCAGGGGGAAGAGAGGGAAATGGTGGTGTTTCTGGAGCCAGAGTCTGGTTGAACCTGGACCCACAGCAGGAGCTGTAGCTCTAGCTTAGACACAGCCATGTTAAGACAGCTGAAGGAGCAGGAATACCCTGGCTTTTCCCTTTGTCCCACCCTCCAGGCCCCCTCTAGTGCCGCCTATTGGCTGAACCAATATCTCTCACGTGAGCCTGGGGAAACCCCATCTGCAGAGGTCACCCCTGCCTTTCTTTTTTTTTTTTTTCCACCCCTGCCTTTCAAGGGAAGGATGAAGCATGACTCTGAGAACAGATTGTCATTATTTTGTTAATATATTCTCTAAGGTCTTTTGGGTCCTCCTAATACTCCAATACTTTGGGCACCTGATGTAAAGAACTGACTCCTTGGAAAAGACCCTGACGCTGGGAAAGATTGAAGGCGGAAGAAGGGGACGACAAAGGATGAGATGGTTGGATGGCATCACTGACTCGATAGACTTGGGTTTGAGTAAAGTCCGGGAGTTGGTGATGGACAGGGAGGCCTGGTGTGCTGCAGTCCATGGGGTCGCAAAGAGTCGGACATGACTGAGGGACTGAACTGAACTGAACAGATCTTAAAGTCTCTAGACCTTAGCCAACCACAGGGATTCAGGGCTTCATGAGTGCTTACTGATTAATCAATTCCATGCCTTCAGTGTTCACGCATACATAAATGCTTGGCCTCTGATTTCTGGAAACTGACAGCTCAGGTCTTGACAAACATTCACCATGCTGAAAGCAGCAGAGCCCTGCCAGAGATTCAGGGAAAGGGAAGGTATGTGGATCAGGTTTCTGGCTGGGCATCAGCCGCCTCAGCACCTTTAAGGATTCAGAAGTGATAAATCGGGAAGCTGGCCAGAGATATCACTAGGGAGAACAGAGGGTCCCAGAACACTCCGGAAGAGACCCAAAGAAGTTAGACTGTGGAAGCATTTGTACGGGGCACTGGTCAGGGGGGGGACGGAGCAGGAAATAGGACCTCACCCGATTTTAAGGATACTTCCTAGACAAGACCGCAGAACACCCGCTTGTCTTTGGGACACATCCCTGTAAGTGTGTATGTGGGAGTGGAGCTCTGGGAATTTTGCTACCAAAAATGGGCAGAAAAGCTCTTTCTAAATATTTCTTGGAGGACTCAGAATTTAACCTTGGACCGGAGGCAAATATGTTTATTTTAAGAGGTTCTTAAGAGAAAAGATCGGATATCGTGGGATTCTTCCTAATATATCAAAGACCTGCTCCTCAGATTCATTCTTTCAGCAAACACTGGTGGATAGCAGGTTGGCACCTGATTCAGGCAATGAGTTTTAGAGTGAGACAGAACTGGATTGCACCGTGGCTTTGCCTCTGTCCTAGCTGTGTGGCCCTGGGCAAGGGATTTCACCTCAGTTCCCCCCCTGTGAAAAGGGAATATGTAATATGAAATAGTGTATAGAGTTAGGAGGACGAGAATGAGATAATGCATGAAAATATTTAACATCTGAATCCAGAGTGTGCTCAGGAAATGGTAGTAGTTCATTTTATTAGGGCTTGTATTATTTATATGACACTTTGCAAAACACTCCCCCCCTCTGTTAGCTCATTGGATTTCACATCAGCTCTGTGAGGCAGGTCAGATTTGCCTCAGATGCCTAGCAGTTATTATCTTGTTGATTTCACTCAGTCAATACATATTTTAGTATCTGTTTTATGCCAGGCTGTTCTGTGTCCTGGAGGTACAGCAATGAACAAACACAAAAACCCCCGCCTCGGGAGGATACACTAAGTGAGGGGAGAGTGGCAATCAATACTGTATAATGAATACTTACGTTTACTGTCTTCCAACTTGCTTTACAAATATTAACTCATAACCTGTGAGGAAGGTATTATTTTGCTTATCCCATTTTACAGATGAGGGTACTGAGGCATAAGGGAATTGAGAGTCACTTGGCCAAGGTCTCACAACTCAGAAGAGCTGAATTAATGATTCAAAGCCAGACAGCATTACTCCAGAGTCCTTGCTCTAATCATTACTGTTACCTCTTAAAAAAATTATATATGTAATAAATGGATTATCATACCCTATAGATTAGGGTGTGGTAAGTGCTATGAAAAAAATAATAAAGCAGGGTAAAAAGGGAGGAGGATAATTGGAGAGGGCTGTCTATGCAGGGAGGGCAGAGAAGGCTTCTCTGAGGGGCCACATCTGAGCAGAGACCTGAAGGGGTGAGGGAGAGAGGCGGGTGGACACCCGGGGAAGGGGGATCCAGGCAGAGAGAAGCACCGTGCAAAGGCCCACGCTTGGTGTGTTCAGAGAACCACAGGGAGGCCAGCACTGGAAAAGCAGAGACAAGTGGTAGAAGATGAGTCAGAACCTGAAAGACAGCTCATGCTGAGCCGCTGGAAGGATGCAATTGCTGAGATGGAAAGATTGTGGGAGGGGCGGGTTTGCAGGGGAAGGTCAGTTCAGTTTGGGATAATTCTCACCATCACCCACCAAGTAGGAATTACTCATTCCAGAGGACTTCGAGAGATTAAATAGCTCACCCCAGATCACCCAGACAGTCGTTTTCAGAGGCAAGATTCAGATGTCTGTCTTCCAACCCTAACTTAAATGCCACAGGCTGTTGGCTGGTAATGTGCTGTGAGGAAATCTACAGAAGTGATATTCTGAATGTCCTGATCCCTGACCTCAGGAGCTTTAAAGGAGGGGGAAAGAGATAGTGGAGAGTGAGGCAGAAGGAGAGTGTCTGAGTAAAGGAAAGGAATAATGCCAGAGATCCCACAAGGCAGTAAGTAGCATGTATTTAAATATGAAATGGAGACAAGAAACCCAGGGAAAGTGTACTTCTTTATGAAAGAGCAAGATGAGTGAGAGTCTCAGCCCTGTCTGGGTGGAGGGCATCAAGGACAGAGCAAATATCTGTGTCAAAGAAGGCTGTGCTCTGGCCATGATGGGAAGGAAGCTCCTGCCTGAAGTTCAGGGTTCCACTTGGGCAAGTCTCTCTTCACAAATTGATGCTTTTTCATTGTGACAAAGGTATATCCTGGGCCAGATGTCTCCCCTGGACCTGTGTCTCCAACCACAGCCTCCTCAACATGCCACCACTGGGCACCTTTAAACATGCCCCAATCCGAAGTCCTGATCTTCCCCCGATCCCGAACTTGCCCTGCCTACAATGAGATTCCGAGAAGCCAACCCTGAAGGACTTATTAAATACAGAAGGGCTCCCAGGAGGAACTGGTGAAGGAGTGGAGGAACAGGATAAAGAGGGCAAGAAGCCAAGTAAGGGTGTGATTTCAGACCAAGCCCCTGGAGAGTAGCTTCATCCTGATCCAACAGGGGAACGAATGCTGGATGTAAGTTACCCCTGGGAGTTTAGGGGTGGGGGCACTCGGCTTCCACACTCCAGCACCAGTTGGTTATTGGCTAAGGGCTGGGAAAGTGAACTCCTGGGCACTTACTTACAAGGGAAAAGGGATCCCAGTAACTAAAGGGCAAGCCTCTAGCTCTTCACATGTGCAGGCTGCTGGGAGCATCAGCACACAGAAGCCAAACAGGGGGCATTCCGAAGCCATCAAAGGGATCGCAGGGGACGTGGCAGCACCCTGACAGTGTCCACTACACATGCCTTACCCGTCTCAGGAAGTGGCACTGCCACCCTGCTGGTTGCTCAGGCCCCAGTCCTGGGAGTCATCACTGACCTGCTCTGTCTCACACCCCCATCCAATCCTTTAGTTGATCTCGTTGGCAATACCTTCAAGATACATGCTGAGTCTGATCACTTTTTTAAAGTAACTTTTGAAAATTGTGGTAAACTACGCATAACACCGTTCATTGGCATTAAGTACATTCACGTTTTTGGGTACCCATCACTATCATCCATCCACAGAACTCTTTCCATCTTGCAAAGCTGAAACTCTGTACCTGTTAAGCATTTTGTTTGTCCATTCATCTGTTGATGGACACTCGGGTTGCTTCTACCTCTTGACTGTTGTAAATAATGCTGCTATGAACATGGATGTACAAATATGTTACAGTCCTAGCACTCAGTTCTTTCGGGGTTATACCTAAAGTATAAACCTACCTAAAGTAGGTTTACCTACTGACTGGTAAAGAATCCGCCTGCAATGCAGGAGACCCTGGTTCGATCCCTGTGTTGGGAAGATCCCCTGGAGAAGGGCATGGCAACCCACTCCAGTATTCTTGCCTGAAGAATTCCATGGACAGAGAGGAGCCTGGTGGGCTACAGTCCATAGGGTCGCACAGAGTTGGACATGACTGAAGCAACTAAGCAGCAGCAGCTAAAAGTGGAACTGCTTGATCATACCGCAATTCTATTTTTTTAATATCTATTTATTTGCCTGTGCTGGGTCTTAGTTGTGGCAGGTGACATGGGATCTAGTTCCCGGACCAGGGATCAAAGCCAGGCCCCCTGAATTGGAAGTGCAGAGTCTTAGCCACTGGACCACCAGGGAAGTCCCAGTAATTCAATTTTTAATTTTTTTTAGTAAGTGCTTTACTATTTCTCATGGTGGTTCTACCATTTTACATTCCTACGACAGTGCACAAGTGTTTCAGTTTTTTCTTCATCAGTACTTTTTATTTTCTTTTTTTAAAGACAGTAAACAACAAAATTCTGTAAAGCAATTATCCTTCAATTAAAAATTAATGTTTAAAAATCTGATCATTTTTTTACCCCTTCCACAAGGAGCACCCTGAACCAGGCCATTTCAGTTTTTGCCTGATGACTACAGTGGAATCCCATCTGACCTCACTGCTTCTGCCCTCATGTACAATAGTCTTTTCAACACCTCTCTTCCGCTCACACCCTCCTGGGCCTTCCTCCTTTCCCTCTCAGAGAAAAGCTAAAATTCTTACACTAGCCTTGAAGGCTCTACAAGATTTGCTTCTCACCCTCCCGAATCTGACTCATTTCCTACTAACTCACTCCACTCCAGCCATACTGGCTTGGCTTTTTTTTTTTTTTTTTTTTTTAATTTTTTTTTTTATTAGTTGGAGGCTAATTACTTCACAACATTTCAGTGGGTTTTGTCATACATATTTATTTATTAAAAAAATTTTTTTTTATTAGTTGGAGGATGGCTTTTTTTTTTTACCCTGTCCAAAGTAATCTCTTGCCTCAGGTCCTTTTGCCTTATTTCTCCGCTTGGAAATTCTACTAAGCAACATCTGGGCATTTGCTCTATGCCAGGTGCTGAATTTAGAGTTTTAAAAATATTAATTAATTCTCATCTGTATGTATTAATTCGTTCAATCCTCATACTTCAGCTATCCTAGTGTAATTTGCTCCCCACTGCCTTAAGGTTTGTATTCCTCAAGGAGGACCCTGGGCTTTCCCCATTGCTTATCAGCCCCTCCTCCATTTTCTGCCTTTCTCTTTCTTTCTTGCCCTCAGGTTTCTGTGTGGATTTGGTCCACGAGGGGCAATGCCAGAAGATGAACGGTGAAAGGAGAGAGATGCTGGGTTATTTCCCCCCACCACACACACATCCTCCCTGCTCTGCTCTGGGCAAGTGTCCTCTCCCTCCCAGACTGCAGCTCCATTTGAGAGGGGTGGTCCTCCACACTCCAGCTCCCCCTGCCCCAACCCCCGACCCCCAGTGACAGCATTTCCTCCCTTTGCCATCCAGTCCTCCAAGTTGTAGCTGCCTTTCCGCTGCTGCTATCTCCGGACCTTCAACACCCCTGAACCCTGCCCATTCCTCTAGTCCCTTCACTAAGACTTCAATCAGCATGTAGCTGGATTCTGTCTCCCGCTAGATCCTGACCTAAAACCACCTTCCAGATCACATTATTCATAGTTTTCAACTCTGCCTTCTGTCCCGTGAATTGGCACTTCCCATTCTGTTCTTTACTGCATAGCACATATTGACTAACATGCTATATTTACTTACTTTGCTCACCCCTCACAATCTGGGATCTGCAATCCAGGGTTGCAGATGTGTTTGTTTCATTCAGTGTTGTATCTCCAGTGCTTGGCACACTGTAGGCCGTCAGCAAATATTTCCTAAATGAATGAATGAACGAACGGACGGCTTAGGGGAGCTATAGGGAAGCCAGCAGTGTGGTCCAAGGTGCAGGCAGAAGAGCTGACGCTCAGCTTCTCAGCTCCTCTCCCCTCCCGCGCCCGGAATGCTGAGTTCTCTGGAAGGAGACGGAAATGAGTGCGCTCAACAGCCCTCCAGTCGGGTGTTTACTTAATTAGGGCCTGTATCCCGACGCTCGTTGGTGTTTAACTGTCCGCCTAATGGCTTCATCTGGTTCCGGGCGGGCGCGGGAGAACCTGAGAGGCGAGGGTAGGCGGGGCCCCCCGGGTACAGTCTGAGGCCGGCGCCGGCAGGAAAAGCCTCTGTTCGGGTATCTAACCTCCCCTCGAGCACGGAAAGCGACCCCTACGGGAGAGAGAGGCGCGAGGCAAGGGGGGCTGGTGCTCAGCAAATGGATTTGGGTTTTAACCGCGCGTGCCCCCTCCCCAACCTCCAGCTGCCGAGACCACAGGCCGGATAACCGAGAGCTCCCCTGATACCAAATGCAATTGCTCGCTTTACCATCAGTCGTGAACTTGAAGGATTACAGCGTTTCTTATTCTCTTAGTTTGGGGAACCTGAAGGTATTACAGAGGAGATAAACGGCTCGTGAGGTAAAGGAAGGGGACCAGTGAGCTGGATCCTAAAGCTATAATATCAGGCAACATTTGGGCACTTGCTCTATGCCAAGTGCCGAGTTTAGCATTTTAAACGTGTTAATTAACTTAATCTTCTTCTGTTTGCATTAATGCATTCAGTCCTAGTACTTTAGAGAGCAGTTAGCACAATAGCCCCACTAGAGGCATGCATGCAAAACTGAGACTCAGAGGCTAGCCTGAGGCCACCGCGCTAATAACTGGTGGCTTAAGCGGAGGCGGTGCGCCCCCAGAGCCAAAGCTCGTTTTGAAAGAGAACTCCCACCTTCACTGCGCAAACCGACCTCCTTTTCGCTGCAGGCCTGGTGGTAAAGACAGGCAGGCTTCCAGGTTAGCCTTATGAGGGCCAAAAAAAAAAATCTATACTTAGAGACTCCAGTCTCTTCCTCAAACCTCTGAATGTGAGATGGGGAGCAGGGAGAAAAGGAATGAGGAGTCAGCCTGAAATTCTCAAGACAGCTAAGGAAAGTGGGAAGACCTTCGGGAACAAGAGGCTGGGGCTGGCCGGGAAAGCTCAGCTGGGTGCGGAGACGGCGTGCACTGCGGAGCGACTGAGTCAGGACCGTTTCAGGGCCCATGGCCCATTTGCGTGCGGCCAGGGGAAGGGCACTTTGGGTGTGCAGTAGAGAGGCGAATCCCGCCCAGCTCCGCCATCTGCTCCCGGGAAGGATGCAGAAGAGCTGTTTTGAAGGGAGGTTTACGGAAAGGCTGCTCCGCGCAGCCAGCAGTTTTCACTTAGTTAATACTCAGTACTGCAAACCAATAAAAAACAGTCGCGATTTAAAAAATGCCTTTACTTGCGTTTTCACAGGTTGAGAAATTGTTAATTATGTATATTACTTGGGGAGGGGTGCTGGGGAGGTTGCCTGAGGTGATGGGGCTAACAACCACCTCTCTGCCTCGCACCTTTTGGTGTCACCACGGCTTCGACCTCTGGAATCTTCTCTCCTAGCCTCCATTTGTTCTGCTGTGCGAGGGAAGTAATGAGGCTTCCGTGAGTAGTAGCAGATTTTGTAACGCGGTCCCTGGTGACCTCACTGCCAGTTTTAAACTCTGGAGTCCTGGGAGCAGGCTGACGTGGGAGGTTGGAAAGAGGCAGAAGGTACCACCCCCCGCGCGCCCCGGCTATCGCCGGGTGTGGGGCGGACACACCCGGCCTCCATCAAAGCTTTGGGTAACAGAGCGCCTCAGGGAAGCATGAACGGGGCGCCTCTGTTTGCAGTCGAGTTCAGATGCATCTCCACTTCTTTTTCTCACTCTGGCCGCGAGGCACAGAAACCTTTTTCTTCGCGTGCTGCAAAGGCTGAGGAGGGGGTGGGTCGGGGTTTTTTCCCCTCTCGAACCCAGAATCTGCAAGACAGGGCCTGGGTCCTTGCCGAGAGGAACTCCAGAAAAGCCAAGAGAACGCAGGAGGGAAGGGGAAAAGACAGTGTGTGTGTGTGTGTGTCTAAAAGTGGGGGTCTTGGGTGCCTCCACCGCGCCAACCAGGGCCCCACCTGCGAGAGGGCGGGATCTTTCGGCGCTGGACCAATCAGCACCTACCTGCGCTCACCTGGCCCCCTCCCTCCGGCTCCCGCGGGCCGCGGTTCTCGAAGGCTCACGCTGAGCTTAGCGGAGCCCTAGCCCGCTGTTGCGGCAGCTTTTCACCCCTCTCTCTCCAGCCATGGGGCTCCGTGGTGGGCCTCTCGCGTCCCTTCTCCTCCGCTTCTTTCTCCTACTCCAGGTACTTCATTGCCTTGCCCTGTCCCCGGCCGGAACGCTCCTCAGAGGGCTGCCGGGCGGGGTCCGCACGCGGCGGCGGCGTCGGGGAGAGCGCGGGGCTGGGCTCCGTGGGGCCAGGGTTGTCCGGGACAGCCTGTGAGGACTCCCCGGGATGGGTTTGCAGGGCCGGGCACGCCTATGACCCAGCCTCCCTCTTTTCCTCCTTCCCCCAGGCGCAGGTTTACTGGCTGCCGCGCGCGGCCTCGGAACCGTGCCGGGCAGGCTTCGGGGAAGCTGAAGTGACCTTGGAGGCGCGAGGCGCGGGGCTGGAGCCCGGCCAGGCGCTGGGAAAAGGTAAGGACCCCCCGCCCCCGGGCCCGCCTGTGGAACTGCGGGGCGGGGGCCGCACGCGGGGTGTCCAGGCTGCCGTGGGGAACTCCTGGCGCCGCCTCAGGTGTGGGGGGAGGCGCAGACAGCATCCCGGGAACTTGAGGAGGGGTGGGCGGCCGAAGGGAAAGGCCGGAAAGCGTTGAGCCCTCTGGTGTCCAGCCCCTCCTTGTCCCTCTGCGGCGGCTTACCTTGCCCCCCTCCTTCAGGGTGCGGGGCGGCTGGGCTACTCTCCCCGCCTGGACGTGGGAAGCTCTCCCCTGCTGGCCCCGGTGGAGGAATGCGCCGTCCACATTCCTCCCCAGCCCCCGCGCAGGTGTGGGGATGAGCCGTGCCCCGGGCAGCCCCCTTCGCCCCTCTCGGGCCCCCTTTGTGTACCGCGCTTTGTGTCTCCGACCGACAGACCCGGTCTGTTTCTCTTCTTCGCGCTCCCTCCCCCCGCCCCCCTGCTCCCCGGCAGCTGGAATGCACTCTTAACCCTGCCCTTCCCGGAGGGCCTGCGCCCCTGCCGCCTGCCTGGAAACTGGGCCTGGCACACCTGAACTGGGGCCGTTACGCCCTGGGGACACCCCCGACCCCCAGTGTCTCGGTACTGGAATGTTAGGGTACTTGAGGGAGTGGAGATCCAGAAGCCGGAAAGTCTCCATCTGTAGGCGTGGCAGATGGGGAATCAAAGCTCATTTTTGATCTCACAGTTACTTGCCCCCCCCCCCCCCCCCCCCCCCCCCCCGCCACCTCAAGTTTAAAAACTTGATGGGGGATACTTTGATGAGCAGAACCAGCTTGTTATGAGACTCAGGCAGCTGAGGGGCAGATGGTGGCCTCTTTCCCTCCATCCAAGACAGTGGGGGCTCTCCAACAGCTCAAATCCAACTTCTTAAACAAGTGTATCCCAGGATCCTTGGGGTTCAGAGAATCCTTAACCTGTGAAGTTATTTAAGAGTTTGTGTGTGGATTTTTCTGGGTAGGGGATCTACAGTTAAAATTTTCAAAGCAATTTAAAAACCTGTGCCACCTAGCATTTTTCTGATTCCCACATCAGCCTACCCTTCACCCCAGGTTTGGATTCCCAGAGCTTGAATGTGGGGGTGGCTGGGGGACAGAAAGGCTCTCCCTTGTCTCTTCAAAAGAGGATTGGGGGCCTACAGTCTGTGGAAGCCTTTTTTCCTTCTCCTCCCCCCCCCCCCCCCCAAATAACTCTGCAGATTGACAAAACAATTAACACCCAGGCAGGCCAAGCTCCTTAAACTCTTGGCTGCAGGGAGCTGAGGAGAAGCATTAAGAGGCCATGCCTCATAAACTTTAAATTCTTGCACATGGGTTTATTACTGAGTGGCTAACAAACTGCAGCTCAGCCAACCTGTAAAAATGTTAACTTGGGCAGGGCCCCAAATCCAATTCCGGCTCCCTGAGGAAGCTTTATTGCTAACCAGACTTCTGCCAAATCTGTACCCCCTCCCCCTCATGGTCAAGTTCTCCAGCTACACTCTGGGAGAGCAGGCTATAGCTTTGACTGTAGTCTGCACCTTATCTTTCTTAGTGAAGGAAGAAATATCAGGTTAACTGTCACTTCACTAAGCTTGAGGTTGTTGTGGGGAAGTGGTGATCAGGTTTTCGATTTCACGGTCCGGTTGCCAAGTGCTTGCTTCTCAGTGACGTCAGTCATTTTAAACCTTTTGAGAAAATTCTGCTTTCTCGGATGTCTGGTTTATGGTTGTAAAAATGGTGGGTTCAGGCCAGGAGCACACCTGGGTTATAAAACAAAAGGTGGGTCAACGTGCTTGGCTAACCTTGAGCAGAGCTCCCTGCAACGTGCCGAGTTCTTAGAGGAGTCTTCCCATGAAATGGGATGCTGCCTTCTTTTTAAGTAAAAGCAAGTTTCTGGGCCCAGTTTGTCCAATAAACTCTGCAGCAAAAAATAGTGGTATTTCTCCCCTTAGTCTTCAACAGCTGATATCTTTTCTACCTCCCTCCCTCCAAACCATCTCCCTATCCTCAATACATGGGAGCCCCAGCCTGGCTCCAGCCATGTTGAAAGGGCTGTCCTGAGGGTACATACAAACTCTCAAATTTGGCCAAGCAGACAACAGTTTCCCTATAGCCAAGGAACAATTGCCCCTGTTGTTTGCCCCCGGGTTATGAACTTCACAGGTGTCTATGAAGTTGAGCTCAAAGACATTATCTGATATAATTAATACCTTGTTTGTATGTGCACTTTCCTCTTCAAAGCATTTGCACAACTCTGAGCTTGCTTTATCCTCCTGACATTCTCTTGAAGCTGGTGAGGTACATTTAAACAACTTGAGCTCTTAATCCCAGAGCTGGGACTTCAGAAAATGTATCTCAATCCTGCTGGAGGTTTTAGAGGTGGAGAAACACAGGATCAGCTTAGTGGATTCAATTCCCTAGGCTAAACTTGTGAGCTTCCTTGGGGGTCACAGATATGACTTTCACCTCTAGGTCTATGCCCAGGACCTGTTACTTACAGGTCCCGAAGGTATTTGCAAAAGTTATGACAGTCTTGTGAAGTTCTGCCCATTTTACAGATGAAACCTCAGTGGTTGTGACTTCACCAGAGTCATCTCTGCAGTGACTCGGTGGGTCTTGAATGGAAGTTTCTGACTCCCAAGTTTCCTGGAATTTTTTTTTTTTAAACCACCAGAAAGTGGGAGGTGGATGAAATGAAAAAGTGCAATGCTGGAGCACCAAATCCCACCAATAGCAGCCTTCTACCTCAAGAGGACTTAACCATTTATTCCTTTTCATCATAGTTTTCCAGAAACACACTTGCAGAGGAAACCAGCTTGAATGCAGTCTCTTAAGGGTCCTAGTGATGGGGGCTTGGGTCAGATGAAACCAGGCTTACAGAGACCAAGAGTGAGAGGTTAATCTGGAAGGAGGTAGATCAGGAATATTCCCCTGCCCCCACCCCACAGTCTGGGGTCTGCCTTTCTTCAAGTGTGGTCTAAAACCAAAGACAAAGGTGATGTGGGAAGAAGGAGGTTGTGTGGTATTGGTGCAGTGATTAAAAGTGAGTGACTTCAAGTGGTCTATGCATCCTTCATGGTGAACGGTTGAGAGAAGCAGCTTAATTACAGTAAAAGAAATCCAGTACTTCATTATGGCCCCTGCACAAGTTCAACTCACCCTTAGTCAGTGTTGGGTAAGATTAAAGCTAACCCTCATTAGCTCTGGTAGGAAACTTCAAAGTTCAGTAATAAATCTGACTGAGCAGGAGTTAACTTCAAAATGGTTTTGTTTATTTCAACTTGTATAAAAATCGCCTTTTGTTTTGGAGCTGCCATTATGGGCTAGGCCCTCTATTTACATGTCATTTTTTCAGTAAACATGTATTTAACAGCTGCATGTATCAGGCACTACTCTTGAACTGTGACTAAAAAAATGAACAAAACTAAGACCCTGCCGTGGAGGAGCTGACTGTCTAAGTTTAGTTATTTTTTATGCTTATAAGTGCCTTACCATGCAGGTGGTGATATCTCCCCCTCAACTGTAAAATGAGGGTAAGAAACTTGGCAAGAGGTCTCCAGGGAAGTCAGCAGTAAGGCCAGGGTTTACACCCAAGGGGATTCCATGATGCCCAATAAATCTGCCTCTGTGGAATGAATAGTTGGGAACTGGGGCTTCTAGCCCACCTGGCTTGCCTTCCTGGCTCAGCAGCCAAGTAGGGTTGGTTGCCAAAGCCTGACGTTCATCACCGTTAGCTGGTGCCTGGGGAGCAGGTCTCAAACCTCTAGTCTCCCTTCCCACCTCGTCACACGGCACTCTGTTCCTAGGTTACCCATGCAGGGTGCCCTCACCTCCCTGCTGCATGAGGAAGGCATGGCCTACAGGCTTGAGTTTCTAGGGAACGATAGCTCTGCAGAGCATTTGGAGGATGATGAAGGAGGAGGAGGAGGGAGAGAAGGGCCTCTTTCCCCAAAGCAGTGGAGTCCTCCCCAAAGCAGTGGAGTCCTCTGTCCTGAGACTGAACCATCTCCATTCAAAGAACCACTGTCACTGAACAACACACCAGTGTCCCTATAGCACACACATCAAGAAACAGCATTATCAGCACCTCAGATGCCACTTCCCTCCCCATCTCTACCCTCTCCAAGAAAACCACTATCCGGACTTCAAATACCATGGATTGATTCGCCTACATTTAAACTGAATATCCTCTTGGATCTGGCTTCTTTCATTGCACATTTGGGATTCTCGCATAGTTCTGGATGTGATCATGGTAGACTGTCATCCCTCCATAGTATTCGTCATGGGGCCGTCCACACTCCTGCTGTTGATGGGCATCTGAGACGTTTCCATCTTTTTGGTCATTGCAGCTGGTACTGCACGAATGCCATTGTTAAAGTGAAACTGTTGAGGTGGGTCTGTTAGGTACATACCTGGGAGCTTAATTGCTGGGTTGACTGAGGATTACCTGGGATCTCAGCACAGTGGCTGAGTACTGAGATGTCAGCTTTTCTGTGTCTTGAAGTTGCTGAGCCTCTTCTGGAATTTATCTACCATTCCCTTCTCCCAACAGTCTCCTTACCAGACCCATCCCGTCTGGGTTCCTGCTTCCCACCTGGCCCTGTGCTAAGAGACAGCAGTTTTAAGTACCTGGTCACATCCTTTGTTTTGAGGGAGAAATCCTTTCCTTTATTTGTTCTTAAGCTCAGGCTTGTCACGCTCCCCCAAGTAGAAGGGGAATCTGGAAAGGGTCCTGAATTTCTCAAGTGAGAACGTTTTCCTGGGTGTAGATGTCTGTCCTGACCAGCGTGTGGGTGGGCAGCAGCCTCTTCATGTGACCAAGGTGGTCGAGTCTAGCTCCTCCCTCATCATAGAGGCAGTGAGGTGTCTGAGACTCAAGGCCAAGCTGACTGGTTGTCATGCTGCCAGCAAGCACCTGAGTACCTACTGGGTGCTCGGAGTTCACAGGCAAGCAAGGCCCACAGCTTCTTCACCTCAGTGAGCTCCCTAACTACAGGAGGAAGCTGATCAATCACCAGGCAATTTTAATAGTGAATCCTTCATTCAGCAAATATCTACTGAGCACCTACCAAGTGTGAGGCTCTAGTCTAGGTTCCAGGTATACCTTAGTGGGCTTTGCAGGCCATTCCACCTACTAGTTGGGGGGAGATGGACAAAATAAGTAATATATGTATATGTAATCAAGGGGGAAAAATACAGAGTCACAAACGAAGAGCTGCTGATATGCTCTTGGAGGTGGAGGGCACCTGGAGGAAGTGATGTCCAAGGCAGAGGCTGGGGAAGGGGTTGGGACATGAGGGGTGGCAGGGAGTGTTCCTGCCAAGGGAACAGCATATGGGGTCCAGGAACTTAAACACGTTTAGTCTGGCTGGACCATGGAGTGTAAGGTGTGGAGAACAGAAGCAAAGTAGGAGGGTCCAGACCAGCTCAGAACTTCCGTCCCCCATAGGAGAGGCAGCATGGTGTTTGGGAAAGGCGGGAGATGTGGCTGGCGTTCCAGGTGTGCCCTCATGGAGGCCAGTGTCTTGTAAGTCTCCTCTGGATCCAGGACCCTGGGCCCACCTCCACCATCCCTTCTCGACTCCCGACTTGTCCCAGACCCGAAGACGTGGTCAGCCTCAGCTGAATCTTCCCCCCTCATTTCATTTAGTTAGCTGGCATTACCAGGCAGCAGGGCTGGCACGGAAGGGCTTTCAAACAAAACAAATCAGAAAAAAAACACAACCTAAATACCATTACTGGAGCGCTTACTGAGTTCCAGAAACTACACTCCGTACTTTATGTAATAAGCCCTTTTAATCCTCCTAAAAGCCCCATGAGGGGAGCAGAATTGGCCCCATTTCACTGGATAGGAAATCTAGGCTTGTGACTTTGTAACTCCTCCAAGGTCACTCAGCCAGTAAATTGTGGAGTCAGGACTTGAAGCAGGTTGGACTCCTACGTGTGAGGTACTTTGGAGTCAGGGTTGTGAGTCCTCTGGCCTCAGCCACGCTGGAGAAGATTGGAAATGGTTAACATCTGACCTGAGACCTCTGAATTCCTGTTCCCTCCACAGGCAGGCCTCTGTTAATCACCAGGATCTGGAGTGGTGGGGGCGGGGCTGAGGCGGGGACAGTTCCATCCAGGCCCCCAGCCTCCTCTTTAGGTTGTGGGGGAATAGGGAGGGTCCAGATACCAGGCCCCCAGCTGACAGTGCTCTCACTGTGGGTTCTGGTAGTTCATCTCCTCCCTCTCCTCACCCCATGTTCCCCTTCTCCCAGCATCAAGGACCTCCCCCAGCCCTGCTCTGAGTGGAGGGGCTTGAAATCCAGCACCCACCCTGCTCTCCCAGCCAAATTTGGGCACCCATGTGGCTGTGGGTCTCCTAGAACATCAGTAGCTTGCAAATTCCTCAGACTGACCAAAATCCCTCCAGGCTGTGGCTGCCAGGGTCCTGATGAACTTCGGGGCCCTGGGCTCCTGCTGTTTGCTCAGTGAACCGAAACACCTTCTCCTGAAGAGGGAAACCCAGGAGCACTTTCCTTCCTCCCTTATCCTGTCTTTGAGCTCACAGCTGGGGCTCTGTCACTGCCATCCGAGGAGAGGGCTGGGAGCCAGGGCCACACAGCTAGGAGGCGGGAGGGCTGGGGGATGCTTCCCGCTCCCAGAGCCTCTGTGGGCCACACAGAACCCTAGGAGGAGGAGAGAGCCGCCCTCCCTCAGGACCCTGAGTGTCCCAGGGGCTAGAATGGGAATGGGGCCGGGGAAGCATGAGCCCAGGCTTTCCTCTTCCTCCTCAGCCTCTGTAACCCCACTCTTCCTTGCTTGAGAGCACATGTGATTAACTTGAAATTATTTCTCCCTTACCAAGGAGCCTCAAACCTGTGCTGGAGACTAGAAACAGGTTGATCTTGCCCAGCAGGGAGGTCAGACCTCAGGGTCTCACATTAACTTTAAGAAGTCTCTGCTTTCCCTGGAATTAATTGTATGCCTGTGGGTTTTTCTGAGAAGATTCCTCCCCCAAGTTTGGAAACTAGTATATTCCCCACTGGAACTGTCTTCCACCCTCCCCATTTCAGGTCTGTTCAGAAGTTGTTCAGGCTCTTGTCAAAGGACACACCTGATGGCGTCCGTCTGGGCGCAGGCGAGGGAGACCGGGCTTCTGGGCCTGAGGCAGGTGCTCTGGTCCCAGCTCCTCGGCCTTGCGGCCCTAACTCCCCTGTGTGGGAAGCGCCTCCGTGGCTAGCCCTGGAGGTGGTTGGTCAAATAGAGGGCAGGGCCGGAGGGCTCAGCTGCCATCCTGGGTGTCTTGCTTAAGGCCGCCTGCCTCCTCCCAACGAGCCCCATCTTGTTGTAGCTTCAGGCAGAGAGTGAAGACAGCTACTTGTGGGCTCCCCGCACACAAGCCAGAACAAGATGCCAGGCCCACACCCTGCCCTCACCCCAGAGTCAGCTTCAGTCGGGGCTTCCCACCAGGGCTTCAAGACCTACTATTTTCTGGTCTTTTATGGTCTTTTTCCGCTTCCAGAATGCTCCTGCATTCCCCAACTGGAACCCAACTGGTTTTGAGTCAGTAGTTTGCAAGCTTGGCTGACTGTCAGAATTGCCTAGAGAGCTTTCTATTTCTGTCACAACCCCTTTCATATATAGTATTTTATATAGTTTGTGTAAAGTTGGGCTCACTGGCTGGGATTTTACATTAATATATGAAGATTTGTTCACTGTAAAGACAGTGTTTTTCAATAAAATAATAGCATGGGACTATGTGACAGGTACAGCTTCTTAGCATTTTACATGTATTACCTTGTTTAATCACCATATCATACCTTGAAGTAGGTACTATTACTACTCCATTTTACAGAGAGGCTGGAGAGGTTAAATAACTTGCCCAGGATTGTGAAAATAGTAGATAGCAGAACTTGGATTCAAATCTAAGCTGCCTGAGCTTTAACCATGAGCTTCACTGCATCTCAACAGAAGCAAATAAAAAATAAACATGTGAAAGTGCTTCTCTTCCTCAATTCTGCTCCTGTAGGATAAGCACAGTTAATAGTTGAACGTGAATCCTTGTAGACCTTTTTCATAACAATGAAATTAGGTGTATACACAGAAATTTTTATAACAAGGATTGGACCTATATCACACTTACAATCATTCTGCAGCTTACTTTTTCTTTTCTTTTTTTTTTTTTTTAACTTACTGACTCACAGACATCCTTCCAGACTGGTAAACACACTTCTATCTTGCTTTTGACAGCTCCATAGTCTTTCTACCTGCCAGATATACCATGATTTATTTAACTAACTCCCTATTTTTATCTTCTGCAGACGTGGAAGAAGGGGGGAGTTACCATAAAAATTGTGAGGTGTTTGGATTTTTAGAAATCTAACTCTCAAGAATCACCTTATTAGGAAAGACTGCTGCAGAAAGACGATTGGATAAATTGTTCCTCTTGACCCCATTCAGATAAATTAAACTTTTATGTTTGAATAATACCTTCAAGACAGACTTTGCAGTAAGCCTAGTAAGGTTACAATAACATTTAAAAATAACGAGTTTTCACACTAACCATGTTTTAAGATTTAATTATCTGATGTTTCAAAAGCATTTGAAATAAAAAATTCTAAAAATTTAAATTGCAGAACTCAGATGTGAACTATCAAATGTATTAGCACTTGTATTATTTTCCTTGGATGTTAAAAGCTTGAGAGTGTGATTTATCAAAGTGAAATGTACTTTTTCTCAAGTTTCTCTTTAGTTTTCAAAATCTAGTTAGCAAGTATTTTGATGAATAAAACTTGATTTCCATTCTTAAAGAAAATACTTATTTCTGATCTTATTTTCTAAGAGGCACTTATGGATTTTTTTCTTAAACCCAAATATCACTGCAATAAACAGTCTTGTACAGGGTGATTGCACTGATGTTAAAGATTTACCCTTGAAAACCTCAAATAATTCATAACTCCCATGATTCAAGACATGTCCTCTTATGAACATATGTGAAGTGTACATGTGTGGAATAAGGGAATTCAGTTTAGTCGCTCAGTCGTGTCCAACTCTGTGACCCCATGAACTGCAGCACACCAGGCCTCCCTGTCCATCACCAACTCCCAGAGCCCACCCAAACTCATGTCCATTGAGTAAGTGATGCCATCCAACTATCTCACCCTCTGTCGTCCCCTTCTCCTCCTGCCCTCAATCTTTCCCAGCATCAGGGTCTTTTCAAATGAGTTATCTCTTCGCATCAGGTGGCCAAAGTATTGGAGTTTCAGCTTCAGCATCAGTCCTTCCAGTGAACACCCAGGACTGATTTCCTTTAGGATGGACTGGTTGAATCTCCTTGTAGTCCAAGGGACTCTCAAGAGTCTTCTTCAACACCACAGTTCAAAAGTATCAATTCTTCTGCACTCAGCTTTCTTTATAGTCCAGCTCTCACATTCATACATGACCACTGGAAAAACCATAGCCTTGACTAGACAGACCTTTGTTGGCAAAGTAATGTCTTTGCTTTTTAATGTGCTGTCTAGGTTGGTCATAACTTTCCTTCCAAGAAGTAAGTGTCTTTTAATTTCATGGCTGCAATCACCATCTGCAGTGATTTTGGAGCCCAAAAAAATAAAGTCAGCCACTGTTTCCCCATCTATTTGCCATGAAGTGATGGGACTGGATGCCATGATGTTAGTTTTCTGAATGTTGAGCTTTAAGCCAACTTTTTGACTCTCCTCTTTCACTTTCATCAAGAGGCTCTTCAGTTCTTCTTAACTTTCTGCCATAAGGGTGGTGTCATCTGTATATCTGAGGTTATTGATATTTCTCCTGGCAACCTTGATTCCAGCTTGTGCTTCTTCCAGCCCAGCGTTTCTCATGATGTACTCTGCATAGAAGTTAAATAAGCAGGGTGACAATATACAGCCTTGATGGACTCCTTTCCCGATTTGGAACCAGTCTGTTGTTCCATGTCCAGTTCTACCTGTTGCATCCTGACCTGCATACAGATTTCTCAGGAGGCAGGTCAGGTGGTCTGGTATTCCCATCTCTTTCAGAATCACAGTTTGTTGTGATCCACACAGCCAAAGGCTTTGGCATAGTCAATAAAGCAGAAATAGATGTTTTTCTGGAACTCTCTTGCTTTTTCAATGATCCAGCGGATGTTGGCAATTTGATCTCTGGTTCCTCTGCCTTTTCTAAAACCATTAGATGCTTATAATTCACTACTCTCTCTTGTTTTGAAATTATGTCACTTTTTACATTTTTCTTAATTTGGGAGATTTTAATTTCTTCAAACTTTGCACGCAAAGTGAGACTTTAGTATTTCCAGTAACATTTCAAATTTGACAACGGAAGTCTGCAAAAAATATAACTGTGTGGAGTTCCAGAGCCAGTGTGCCTGTGTTCAGTCTGTCTACTTACTAGCTGTAGAAACTTGGGTAAATTTGCTTAACCTCTATTCTTCAGTTTCCTCATCTGTAAAATACGGGTAATAATGAGGATCTCATAAGGCTGAGTTAGTGTATAAGAAAGCATGAAATAAATAAATGCTAGGTGTTAGCAGTGGTAATAATAGCCATGTTGCTACAACTAGACTAGTTATTATACATGTATCTTTAGACTGCATTCCTAGAGGCAAAATTGCTGGCTCAAGGGACTTTCGTAGTTCATTCAACAATTACTGAATGCCTACTTTGTGTCAGGCACTGTGCTAGGTGTTGGGATATAGTAATAAGCAGATTCTAGCAGTCTTTGCCTTTGGGCATTATACAGACTAGTTAAGGGAGATAGGCAATAGAAGTAAACGTGTAATTACAAGTTGTAATGAATCCTGGGGAAGAGAGTTACATGGGCTTCCCAGGTGACTCTGGTGGTAAAGAATCTGCTGGCCAATGCAGAAGAGGCAAGAGATGCAGGTTCCATCCCTGGATCGGGAAGACCCCCTGGAGTAAGAAACGGCAACCCACTCCAGAATTCTTGCTGGAAAATTCCTTGGAGAGGAGTCTGGTGGGCTACAGTCCTTGGGGCTACAAAGAGCTGGACAAGACTGAGCACAGAGAGTTTTTAACAGGGGAAACTGATCTACTTTGGGAGGGTTGAGGGAAAGTTTTCCTAAGAAAGTAATTTTTGAATTTGGATCTGGAAGATGTTGGGAGGTAACTGGGTAGCATTGGAATGGGAATGTAGGAGACACTGAAGGAGCAGGTATGCAGATGCCCTGTGGTAAGGGCTTATGATGCTCTTAAGAGGGCCACTGTGGCTAGACAGTGGAGATGGGGACTGGGCACATTAGAGATTTTGGTTTTTATCCTGAGAAGAGTGGCATTATCACTGATAAGTTTCAAAAAAGGAAGTGATCTTATCTTCTCAAATGTATCATCTATAGAATTTTTAAAGGATCCTCCTTTATTAAAATAGAGAATACTGTATTCATTTAGGCTAAAAATGATATAGTAAATACTAAACTGGTGGAAGGAGAGATGGAGAGACATGAGTCTTGGCGATTGACTGGCAAGAAAAGTCTGAGGGAGAAATGGTCAAAGAAAAGGATGTTAGATAACCGTAGGCTAGGCACTATGCTAAGCAGTAACTCCTTTAACTGAGATCGGTATTACTGGTATTACTTATAGATAATGGAAACATATTGCTCAAAGTCTTGTCACTGAAACCAACATTTTAATTCGGGTATTCTAGACACAGACCTTGGGCTGCTTCTGAGGCCCAGATTTTGGGTTTGTGTAGCTGAGTACACGCTGTGCCCTTCCCTGGGAGAGAGACTGGAAGAGGACCAGATTCAGGCCAAGAGCAAAGAGGATCATGAATTTGCTTTTTGATATAATGATTTTAAGATTTATGGATTATGCCTTTTAAAGCATCAGGGGGGAGATGTTGAAAAGACAGGTATATATGTTGGTCAGAAGAAGGATCTGGACATTTGAAATTTTAATACATACTCTGAAGCGCCCTCAAAAATCCATACCAATTTACCTTACAATAAAGGTGAGAATCAGGAACTTTAAAAAACCAACAAACTGTCTTTCCTGGATCCTCCTCCAGAAACTGATTCAGTAGAAGTAATGGGTGAGCTGGAAGCAGGGAATCTGAATTTTTTTTTTTTTAAAGTTCTCCAGGTGATTTTATCAGTTGTGTTTGGGAACCATTGCTCTGTGATATCATGAAGACTGTTGTGAAGAGCTAAGTGTATCTTTTAGAGAGGATATAAAAGAAAGGGACAGATTTGTGAGATGTGAATGGAAGTGTAACTCCCCCCGCCCCAATATCCTTTGGCCCCTTGGCTTGCAAGGATCTTAGTTCCCTGACCAGGGACTTAACCTGGGCCACCAGCAGTGAAAGCGCCAAGTCCTAACCTCTGGACTACCAGGGAATTTCTGAAAGCATGGCATTTTGAATTTAATTTCCAATGCTTGTCTTAATGGCAGTTGATTCATTTTTTTATTTCTTAATTTTCTGCTTACCTCAGTATTTCAAATGACCTTTACCTTCTTGGTTCTTTTGTTTCTCTTTTTAAATCCCTGTCACTAGTTTTGAATACTTGGTTGTGCTTTGAAAAACACAATACATCTTATTTAGCCCTAACCAGAGCCTGGGTATGTATGTGTATGTGTGTTCCCATTTTAGAGACTAAAAATAATTTGTTGAGTGCTTACTGTTAACAGATTAAATATGAAGTGGCCTGCCCCAGGCTGCAGGGCCAGTGTGCAGCCCTTTTGCCCACCAGACCCTTGATTGATATCCCAGAGGTCCCAGGTCAGTCTCCAGATCTCCGCTCTCACTCTTGGGGTGGGGATCACCGACAGCGTGCTAACACTGAACTTTGAGTCAGCTGTGTCTGGAACTCCCAGAGTGCCGGGGAGTACAGCTCAGCTTGGGTTTCTCTCTGGAGAGTATAAGGGAGGACCCAGCTCCCAAAGATGAGAAGAACCTGAGTAACACTAGGTCTTTCCAAAGAGCTTTCTGCAGAGAGGCAAAACTTCTCTAGAAAGAATTGCTTCCTCCTCAACAGCATGAGGTTACCATATAACTTTACTAGCCAGAGGTGGGCAAAATCACATCTCTTTCTGATTGAAAAACATGTCTACTGTGAAAAAACTGGAAGAGGAGCAGAATGGAGGTCTCCCACCCATCAGACTTTAGTTATTTCAAACATTTTCAATAGATCGTCCACATCCGTTTTCCTAACCAAGTCTTCCTTGAGGATATCTGAGGGAGAGGCCCTGAGTCCCATTGCTTTATCGCCCCACAGCTGGCCCTCCTGACTTGCTTTCTCAACAATCCAGCTTCATTTTCTACTTCTGTGAATCAGAGAAGGGCTTCGTAAAGCCATTCCTTGTACCAACAGCCATTTGAGAATGCCTTTCACCAAATGCTTCAGCATGGGTCATCATTAACACATCCAAGGCAGCGGGTCCTCTTGTGCTGCTCTCAGCATTTGGGAATCAGAGTTTGGCTCCTCTGAGAACGCCAAGCAGCTATGGCAGTACACTTGGGATGCTTCATCTTCTAGCATACCACGGGACAGCCCCTGGGGCTCCCAGCATGTCTCACAGGCTCCCTGTGTCCTAGCCCTGCCACCCAGCATGCCTCTTGACCTCTGCCTATTGGCCTCCTCAGATCAGATTCTGCTCACCCTCCTCCATCTTGGACCTGTCTGGCTTGGGAAGTCGTTGGTTGTAGAGAGAACTAGTCTGCCTTCCTGGTGGCCTAGACTCAGCTCCACCCCCACCTTTTTTTTTTTACAAGTATAAAAATATTAATATTTTATGTTATAATTGTCAGGCTCAGGCTATAAGCTATAAATGGCTGTTTTTATGACGTGTTTCCCCCGCCCCCTGCCGAGCAGACCACTGTTTTTCATTGATATTTTTTACAACATGAAGGCTGTAGATGAGATGTTTGAGCTACTGTAGCACACACACTTAAGTATTCTGTTGAAAGTTAAGTTGTTGAGACTTTTTAAACACTAAGCAATAGTCAGTGAACATCGGTGCAGGTATGGTTTTGCCACATCTTGGTTGATTTCCTGGCACAATTCCTTGATCAAAGGATTTCTTTAAGTCTTTTTTTTTTTTCTTTAAGTCTTAATTTCCAAAAAGTTTCTGCCAATTTACATTCCTCTAACCCTCTAACAATATTTAGCAGCATCCATTCCCCAAGTATTTCACAACACTTGTCCTTTTAATTTGTATTTCTTGGTAACTGAACTATTTTCTATGTATGATTTTACTCAGGAAAATGCCAGAATCTTCTTTGAAGGCAATTCCATACACTTTCCCTCTCACCTTTTTATTCTAATCCCTTAACAAAAGATAGTGATAGCTACAAGGATAAATTTGTTTGCTTTATAAGCTAGAGGTGTCCCTAAAGCAAACTAGAATGGAAACGTCTTTGACAGTACCTCCCCCATTCCCCAGCAAGATGCCTTTGGGCTGTAACACTTTTAAACTGGTATTATTATTTCC